>NC_092411.1:156683131-157294381 GCF_040894005.1 Engystomops pustulosus | reverse complement strand
AGAATGTAATTTCAATACTTTATTTTAATCCTTGCTTATTGTTGAGATTTGTTTATACATCTGTATAGGCTTTTAAGCTAGAATTACAGTAACAGTTTTATATTTGGATATACAAGCAAACAGCACAGGTTACTTGGCAAGTGTAGTATAAGCATACCTACATAAGAAATTATTGCTCAGGCACCTTCCAAAACAGTGTACCCGGCAGGATCACATGAAATAACAGCATGCCTCCATGGACTTCTAGTTCTGCCCATGCCTCCATGGAGTCATTCTTTGATTTCATGTGATCAGATACATAAATTGGGTAGGAGGTAAATGACCTTAGATGACATCAACCTGGTCACATGGCATGAAGTGCTGAATGATGTAACATAGCTCTCTCTCAATGTTCCAGCAAGGCACTGTGTAAAACATTTTACACAGTATTTCCTACAGAGTTGTATATGTCTTTAGTTGAATATTATAGTTGACGATCCATAAGTACTGTTACTAGTGAGACCTGTCAATTAGGACTAGGGAGGCAGGGCAGCGTAGTGAACACTGTATATGCAGGACTCCATTAATATTATTGGACTCAAATGATATTAAAACAGATTTTTTTTTAAATTGCAGTCATGGATAAGAACAATTTAGGCATGAGGAAAATACTTTTTATCATTTTTTTTGTGATGTATTTATTTTGAGTGGGTTAATTTGAATGGCAGGTTCCCTTTAATCTATCCTGTGTCCATTTAAAGGACACCTGTCATCAGGTCTCTGTCACTAGTCCTGTCACTACTACCTGTTGGAGCAGCTCACAAGGATCCATCACAGCCTTTATCTAGTCAATTCATACATTAATAATTGTAATATCATCTATTCTTTATTATGTAAATGAGGCTGCTCACAAGTTCAGAGGCAGTGATGTCACCCCTTTTCCGCCTCCCCCTGCTCATGTCTATGTGTTATGTATGGTAAAGCATTGCTAGTGTCTCTGCTTTATCTGCTGACAAGCTCTCCCTCCTAATACACATGTGAGACAGACATCAGCTACACATGAATCTGTCATGTTCTGCTATAACATGGCTGCCTGGAGCTGTTGTATCTCTCCTATACACACACAGGCTGCAGGGGCTGGCGTGGACGCTAGCACCAGAAAGCACATGGAGGAGCCATTACACCATTATACAGCCTCACATCATTATACAGGCACTCAGTCATGTGTATAGGAGTATCTCATATACACAAACAGGCTCAGGGGCGTGGCCGCCAGCACCAGGAAGCACATGGAGGAGCCATTGCACCATTATACCTCACATCATTATACAGGCTGTAGATCAAGCACTGGGGGGGTGTGGCTGTTCCTCCCATTCATGAATAAGCTGGACAGCTTGAATATGATAATGATTCATTGGACATCTCACAGGTCATTTGCATACAGCTTTAGGACCTCATTGCTTAGGTTTACAGGCATGTAGAGGGACAATGAAGGGATAGAGGCAATGCTTTCTAATGGCAGCTGCTGAAAATATATCTAGTTTAGGGGGTTACTTTGCTTGATGGGTTCTCTTTAACAATGTAAAGCAATAAACTAGATTAAAAATAATTATAATACAAAATCCAAATATTTTCATACATCTTCAAATTTTATTTGATTGACATTTATTATTGTTAAATAGCTTAGTATTAGCTAAAAACAAGTTGTAAATACCAATGCTTATTCTTTTGGTATTTCACTAATTGCTAATAAAAAAAATGTTTCAAGAATAAGCTTTCAAGTTGATACTTTTTTCTTTGTATAATAGTCTCACAATACTAAGTCATTTATGTCAAAATGTAAAATTGATCACAGAAAAATGTGGTATTTTATTCATTGCCCCTAGGGTAGGGGAAATATTTTCTAATAGTTCATAATTCACTACTTTTTGCTACATTTAACAGTAACTGACAACCCCAGAGGTGCTGTATTATAAGTATTGTGCAAGCCGATTCCACTGGCTCTTTCCTCTGACCTGACATGGTTTCCTTTAGCAGAGCATTGTGCCATGTGTCCAGCTCTAGAATTAAACTGCAACAATACATGTTGTAAAAAAAAGCAGCACCTCTGAAGAAACATAGATCAGCTGTGAGGAAACATGTGAGATGGCTTCAGTAGACTGGTTCATCTAAGGGTACATTCAGATGGCTGGAATTGCAATTGGGCCAGATCATGGCCAGAATAGAAGTCTATGGCTCCTGCTCATGTTGCGATAAACTCATGGTGTGTTACCACACTATGACAAAGGCCGCTTGTGTGGCTAGATCATTTGCACATTTTATATAGACAATGGCAGATAATGCTTAGTAAATTAATAGTTCCTAATATCCCTGAATGCTGGCTCTAAATCATTTAGAGCCTTGGTCTTGCAGCTCTTGGTATATGTAAATATTTAACTATCTAAGGCAGGGGTGTCAAACAAGGACCCATTATTGTTACGGATGACTTTAAAGGGGCTCCTTAACCCCTTTAAGTAAATATACCATCCAAATAATCCATAACAGGGACAGTTACTGCAAACACTGTGACTGTGGTAATATTATTATATTTGTTATCCATGGCCTTCTTCCGTCTAAAGTAAAATTATGCTAATGAGCCTGTGGACTCTGGGGGGGTGTTTCCAGAGCCCCTCAGTGATGTGGATGTTACAAGAGAGTGTCAGGCGTAAGTTACAGCCTAGGAGCAGCCTATATAAACTGTGCAGTTAAAAGGCAGAGACTCCCTGTGCCACCGGGAATGCCCTCTTCACACCACTCCATGCAAAGCTGGTTTAATAGGGGAAATAATTGCACAAAATTGCGATTATTTCAGTATGCCATTTCTCATAAATCTCTATATGTTGCTACTCTGAAAAACAGCAGACTTCAAGCTGAAATGTGTGACATGGAAAAGTTGATGCATATTGATACAACACTTTTATAGTTAACAATATATCTGTCATGGGATGCAGATTTATATGTATTCATATACTATAGTTCCCCGACCCCGGTTAAAAGCTGCACAAGCATTTTCCTCTAAAGGTCTTGGTATCCATAGCTGCACAACAAAGCATAAATAGTATTTGTCCTTGGGTTTTGTTGGTCACATGTGCTATATAACACAACTGTCATAAACTTGAGTTGAGCATAACTGTATGAGATTCATTTTCACTTATCAATACATAAAGGCAAAGAAAAATTATCTGCTAAGGAAATATCTGAACAAAGGTGTCCATGAGAGTGTTAGCTGAACTAAATATACTGTGGTCCATCTATACAATGTATTGAACATATTATTGGACAAGAGTTGAAATTGAAGTGTTTCCCTCCAGCTCATTTGGTCAAAACTATTACTGTTAAAGAACTAATTTTTGATGAGTAAGGGTATGGTTGCCATTTGTACTATGTGTTTTACTGTTTGTTAATACATTGTTTGATATCTCATCCCCAGTCCTGGCTGTGCCAACTGGGACAAAGGCCTTATGGGGTCCTGTCTCTACCAGACAGGGGAAGCAGAGGAAGAGGAAAAACAATGGTCTTTTCCCCAAATGGTGTTTACTCCAAGTGGAAATAGATGATACTCAATACAGTAAAAGAGACCACCATTGGGCTGTGACATGTGAGTTTGCCCTTATCCTGAGAGAAGTAGTAAGAGCAGGGCCAGGAACCCTCTCCCTGCCACTTTGTTGCTAGTTAATGTCTGGAGGATTAGAAGCTACAGGAAAACAATATTAATTGAAGTCTGGATGACTGTAGGGTACAATTTCACATAGAAGCTGAGAACCAATGTCAAGTTTGACATGTGGTAGGCGTTTGAACCAGAGGGTATAAGGAGGAAAAGACCAGAGCGAAAAGACTCAAGTGCAGGAGTAGGTACAACCAATTTAGGAGTAGTAGAATGCTCACCTTTATGATTGAGATAATAGGCATATAGGTAGTATCTTTTTTGAGATAGGAAGTGCAGCTCACAGTGGATTTGGAGTTACAAGAAAGGAGTAGTCCACAGCTTTAGCCCGTTTGGAGATCAGAGATTTTTTGCAAGAAAGCGTTAAACCACTCTACAGGCGCATCTTCCAAGAGTATAAAGGATTTTTATTCTTGTTCATAATACAGGTTTGCAAACAACGCGTTTCGGCATTGAGCCAATGCCTTCATCAGGTAAAACCAATGTTATATACATTGGTTTTACCTGATGAAGGCATTGGCTCAATGCTGAAACGCGTTGTTTGCAGGCCTGTATTATGAACAAGAATAAAAATCCTTTATACTCTTGGAAGATGCGCCTGTAGAGTGGTTTAACCCTTTCTTGCAAAAAATCTCTGAAATTTGACATGTGACTACTTGACAATGTGAACAGTGTCATATGGGTGGTCCTGGGCTGGGGCAGACACCCTGACTGTACCCTTCTGACAGTAAAGCTCAGAAATTATAACATTTATTGCTCAGCAAGGGTGGAGGCTAGAAAGAAACTCCCAACTGTGAATTAGTAAAGGACAGTGAAAGGGCCTCTTTAAATGTTCTGAGTCTGGCTAATGAAATGAAATGGTATAAAGGAGAATAATGTTTATATATAAGAATGAAAGGGAACCTTTTTTGGGGGTCCACAAATTAGAGTAGAACCCCTGATGGGGATCAACATTTAGAGGGATACCATCCTGAGGATCAGAAATGAGAAGAGCAACCATTTTGACAATCAGGAATAAGAAGAGAGCCAATTGTGACACTGAGAAGAGCATGAAAGATGAGGCCATCCATTTCAAATGGTCGGTGTAAGCTGTAAACACCGAGCACCAGCTCAGGGTGAGCTGGTGCCGGTGCTTAGTTTCGTTAGTGTTATAAACCGCGGTATTGCGTTTTAAACACTTTTTAAACTTTATAGCAGAAACTGCTTCGTGCGCTGCGTGCGCACGATTGTGCGCGCGCCTACATAGGAAATGCCGCAGGCGTTGCGCGCGCACGGTCGCGCGCAGCGCCGAAGCACCTTCTGCTATAAAGTTTAAAAAGTGTTAAAACCGCGATACCGCGGTTTATAACAGTAACGAAACTAAGCACCGGCACCAGCTCACCCTGAGCTGGTGCTCGGTGTTTACAGCTTACACCGACCATTTGAAATGGTAGGTTTCCTTTAACTAGAAACTGGTGAGGTCCCCATGATGGATAATAGGCTAACTTCTTTCTTATACCATGACATAATATAAAATAAAGAAACTGTTTATGACCTATGTCATTTTAGTAGTCCATTGAATGTACAACACATTGGAATTTAAGGTGCTCTACAAATAAATACTAATAATAATAATAGTTATTACATTTTAGTCAGTAAGATAAATAACATGTTAAAATTAAGAGTGTTTTTATTATTATTTTTGCAAATGAGCCTAATTATGGTAAAATTTAGTTTGAACTTACTGCAACACAGTGCAGTGGGTGAAACTGTTGATGTGACATGAAATGTTAATCTTGTGGTGCAATACCATACTTGACTTACAGATATTTATTTCAAAGAGGCAGAGGTATGCTTACTACCACATAACTGCTAGTACAACAACCTCCATGCAGAGCTGTAGCAATAATATATAGTCACATTTCACTTGTAAAACATATATTTTATTGAATCCACAGGTCATTTATTGAAAATAATTAACATTTTAAAAAAATTCTTTTACTCCCTTTGTTACTGTTATTTTTTATTTTTAGCTTTTTTTGGAATTTAAAGATATCTGTTTATCTAAATACAACTTTTCCCAAAGAACCAGTTACTAGGTGTCTATTCTGCATTCTGAGCTCTGTGTTCCAGTCATAATGCGGTCCCAAGGGGTATTCCCATCTCGATGTTAACATAATGGGGGTCATTTACTAAGGGCCCGATTCGCGTTTTCCCGACGTGTTACCCGAATATTTCCGATTTGCGCCGCTTGTACATGAATTGCCCCGGGTTTTTGGCGCACGCGATCGGATTGTGGCGCATCGGGGCCGGCATGCGCGCGACAGAAATCAGGGGGGCGTGGCCGAACGAAAACCCGACGTATTCGGAAAAACCGCCGCATTTAAAAACCGGAAATGTGTCGCTTGGGGAGCGCTCACCTTCACCTTCTATGGGATGGTGCATTCCGGGGCGTTAAGATTATTTTCGGCGCTGCAGCGCCACCTGGTGGACGGCGGAGGAACTACCATCTTAAATCCCAGCCGGACCCGAATCCTGTGCAGAGAACGCGCCGCTGGATCGCGAATGGGCCGGGTAAGTAAATGTGCCCCAATGTCATTCAACTGCCGTATACATACACATCTTCAGTGCTTGTTATTAAAAAAAAGTTCCTTTGTGTTCTCCGTTTCTAAGGTGAGCTACAGTTTTGTAAAATTATCATCACAAGGGAACAATTTTTTTTAATAACATCCAATTGAAGAAATGTATATTTATAGCAGATGAATAATTAAATTTGAATGTCCAGTTGAGAATACCCCTTTAAGCCAGGCCAGTTTGAAGGCCACAAGGCTCAGTTTCAATTTTTATGACGATAGTTATCTTCTAAATGATATGGTTTCGGCAACTAACACAATGGAGAAATTTTACTAACCTGGTCCTGTCATGATCCCCGATTCGGACGGTCAGACGAAGATGAAGTCCGGCGCGATTCATGTAGCTCGTGCACCTGAGATCCTGCATCTGTCGCTTCCCCGCCAAGGTCTGCCGGAGTTCGCCTTCTTCTTCCCAGTGCTTGTAAGTGCGTGTCTTGCGACACAATTCGAAATGTTAAATCCCGAGCGTAATTCAAATCCGTTGTGTTGTCTGACGGCCTGCCCCCCGATTTGTGCCACATGCAAGCCGGCGCCGATATGCCAAAATCCAATTGCGTGCCAAAATCCAGTTAAATGCGGCGCAAGACAGAAATCGTCAGGAAACCCAACGAAAATCTGCTCCGTGGACCCTTAGTGTATGAGCCCCAATATTCACCACAGCTGTCAAACTGTGGATGCATTTTCAACAATCAATACTTAAAGCTAATGGAAAATGCTAAGACAATTCATTAACATCCAATTGACATGATCTTGATGTTTTTATCTTGTTTATTTAAACACATTGAGGGGCATTTATTATTTTTGGCGCTAGAACCGTTTTATATTTTTCAGTGGGATATAAGTTTGTGGCGCAAGGGAATAATGTATTGGCGCATGGACTGAAAGGTTTAGAACTTCCTAGACCAGCTTTTAGCTGGGTTTATTTTTGTCCCACAAAAACCACCAAAAAACAGGTTGGAAAAATAGATGCACCAGAAAACTGGTGGGTTCACAAGCGGCGCCAAAATTTTGCACCCAAAAATAGAACTAGAAGTAGTAGAAGTCGAGAGTGTCAGAAAGCATGAATATTATGGTGCCGACACTTCATAAATTCAGGTGCAAGAGGCGCAGAGAGGAAAAGTAAAAAAACACAGCCAGTTTTCCGTTTGAAAGGCCATAATAAATGCCTCCCAATATGAATGTTTAAGTAAACACATTACTAAAGCCTCTGTGCCCGTTGTGCACATTCTTTTATTCCCACGAAGACTAACACATTCTCTAATTCACTGTTATTAACGATACACAGCATTTTAAGTCCAACCTGTCTCTATCAGTTCTGGTGTACTACAATTTCATTTGCCCCTAGACATGACACTTTAACTTCTGACTCAGGGTCGGGGGCACCAGGTTGGATTTCTGTGTGACAGCCGTGGAGCTGAGTTTCTCTCTCGCTGCTCCCTGAACTCTAGCCCTGCCCCCCTGCAGTCCACGACGGAGCTCACTCACTGTTGCACACTGATACACAAACACTGAGTTCCTGCCAGCAGCAGCAGCAGCATGAGAAGAACTACAAGCTACAGACAGTCCTTGGTCTGGGGAGGCACAGCAGGAGGACACAGCAGATCTAGTGTGTTGTGGAATAGCAGAGAGGTAGGAGAGCTTACTGTGTCATTGTGTGCAATAGGCATCTCATGGATCTCATCATCTCTGATCTGTCTCATCTCTCTTTCTATGTGTCAGCTACTAGTGAATGTTCATAAACCACATGAAAGTGTATATAAACCTGTATCCTGATAATCTAAACACATTGTCAGCCCACAGAACTAGAGCGATCATGATGGGACACATTTACCTACCCATCCCTGGGGCGATCCCACATCCGGATTGTCCGACGATAATGAACTCTGCCGCGATTCACTTAGATCGTGCACCCGATTTCCTGCATGTGTCGCTTCCCCGCTCAAGTCCACTGGTGTCACCTTCTTCTTCCCGGTGCATGGCTTGCGGCACAATTTTGAAGTTAAATGCCGCGCTCAGTCCGAATTCGCCGGATTGTCTGATGGCCCTCCCTCTGATTTCTGTCGCATGAAAGCTGGCACAATTGCGCCAAAATCTGATCATGTGCAACACAATCCCCTTTTAATCATCTGTCCCAGCTATGTGAAATGTCGGAATATTTAACGAAAGTGCGGTCCGCGGACCCTTAGTAATTAAACCCCAATGTGTCTGCTTAGAGTCTCCGCCCACACCCTGGAATTTTGCACTGACCATCACTGAGTGATAGGAGCTAAAACAACAATAAAACTCAATAAAATTGTAAAGTAAAAGGTTAAAAAACACCTTTTAAAAGCACAAATTTCTGCACTGAACTGGACATTCCGGTGCTCAGTTGAACCGTGCGCAACAGCACACCCCATGTTAAAAGTGCACCAAAAAAAGCTGGTGCACACTGTCGAAGCAGTGCAGAGGGCGCCAGATTCATAAAGAACAGGTGCCACAAATCATGCATCTGGCGCCCTCTCTACACTACACGGGCAAACTGCAAGAGTAAAATTTAGCATTAATGTGAAGTACAATATGTCATTAAAAACAGTCTATTCAAAAAAATAAACTCTATAAATTGTTCCAAAATCATAATTGTATATCGTAACACAAGCAGATTTGAAAAAAAGGTGAAAAAAACTATGTCCATAAGGGGTTAAACACTACTTGATGGCAATGTTAGACTTCATTCACATGTTCCATGTGCATTGAGCTAACATTTTGTTGATTTAATCCACATTTTTTTTTCACATTTACAGTCTGATATGGGTGCTACGTTAGGTGTTGACACGCTTGATTTACAGTGAGTTAGCATTGCGTTGATTTAAACCATGTTTACTTAAACATAATGTGAACGCATTGCTAAACCACCTTTACCTAAACTCTATGTTAGGCTGCATCTACAGCCTGTGTTCACATGTTGCATTTACATTCCGTTAAAATTCAGTTAACATTACATTTACACCACATACATTTACACCACATAAATGCAATGTGAATGTGGTGTAAGGTTGCATTTACATTGTGCTAACATTGTGTTGATTTTAACACTGTGTTTATGTAGGTGGAATATGAACATAATGTTTACACAACATTTACATAAACGTTCATCAGCACAAATATCTTGTTTCAAGGGACAACATGGTGACATTTAAGGGAAATGATTTTAACATTTTTAATAACATGCAATTTAAGAAATGTATGCATAAATTTACATGTGTATGACCCAATGGGAATAACTCTTTATGTGATTCTCACTAGTGCATCTTTTAAGTCTGTGTTAACATGTTCCAGTTTTCAGATGAGGAGGAGTAGCATCTCCTTTATATGTTGTCACTCAATAGGATCCAAATCATACAGCTTACAAAATGAATTAGAAAACCTCAACATGGAATGCAGCCTAAGGCGAACGTATGAATTCTTCAGTCCTGTATTTCTGTGCCTTAGGAATTCCTATATATGTGACGTTTTTCATCCGTACGTGAACGTATGTCACTGTATATGTATAAAATACAGTGGGCTGCCAAATGATGGCTGGCTGATGGATGGATAACTATTGGGAACTGGCCTCCCTGGATACTGCATGTATATATGGCAGCATACGGTGCAGAACTGTATACAGCACATATGCAACACATATTTTAAACGTTTACTAAGAATGCTGTGGGACATACAGAACGGAAATACTGTCATGGTACAGTGGACTGTGTGGTCATGTAATTTGATGGGTGTATTGCTCATTGAAATGAATTTGGCTGTATGCTACCTGTATGAAAACGGTATGGTACGGCTGTGATAGTTATGTGTATGGATTTATAAGATTTCAGTTGGTTCAGTTTCTTACGTAACTTATCAGAGAAGAAACCCTAATAAAATGTAGAAGAAAAAAATATATTTCTTGTGTATATCACAATACTGATGGGGAAAAATCTAGCCTAGGTCATTTTAACACCTGATATAATTTGAACTGAAAGTATACTATGAGGGAATTTTACACCAGAAGTCTTTAACGTCTCACAGCATCATTTAGTGTTTGTTTTGTCCCTGTAAATAGGACAGGGACGGCATATATCTACTAAAGCTCCCATATGCCATGTTATTTCTTTTATCTTCTGAGATGGATGGATGCTTATGTGAGCAAATTAACACCCTGTGTCTTAGAAGGAAGATCACATAGCACTGTAAAAATAAACTGTAAATGCAATTTACTGACATCATGTTTTAAAGCAGGAGGAGCTCATCAGAGAGATAGCTTTGTGGGAAAATATACAGCATAACATAACTTTGATTGAAATATACGCTCTTTCACTTCATCATTCAACTAACTGTGGATAAATCTGTATTCCAGTCCGTGTAGATGAGGAGTTACTCATCTTCATCTTCATGGAGCGTTCCCCTGCATGCTCAATCGGATCAATGACCCAAAGCTGGAAAGGTAGGTAGGTGACACTTTTCTCCCCTTCCTTCTGCATTGAGGTTCTTTGTAATTTGATAACTCAGTGAGTTCCAATTCTATTAATTAATTCAGGACAGTATGGAGTATGAGGGGTGCTCAGCAGTTAAATAAATATGTTCTTTTTTCTGATACGATACAAAGAAAAGTTTCTAATAGTCAGGATTCTCACTTTGAACATGTATATAAAGATGGTTGTCCATCATTTAGTATGGCCACCCACTGGACTCCTAAGTAAATGAGTGTGACATTTTCAGGAATAAAAAGGTTTGTCTATGTATTGCACAGATTAAATAGAAATGACCTAATTTAGGTGCCGACTAAATGCGTCTCATATTCTTTATGTCTACCAAGTTATTTTCTCTCTGCTATAGCTAATGGTGTAACACGGTTGCGTCTAACATTCACATTGGATTAATAATCATGTCAAAGTTCCTAAAGCATTAAGACATCAGAACTGACTACAATGGCAAATGTGCATATGGAATTTTCACTGTTTACTTCAATAAAACAGCTAGCGTGTATTTCTGTGAGGGCGTGCACTTTACAAAGCTATAAAGGACAGAGACTGGGGAATTTCATTCATTCAGACAGCTCACAAGCTGTGTGCTGAACAAGCCTTGCGCCGTGAAGCTGTGCTGTATGCACACAATGCAGAGATCTGCGTGGAAGGTCAGGTGTGCTACTCTCTGCTTCTCTCTCCTATCTATCACTGGGGTCCAGCTCAAGCCCTTGGGGGAGCAAGAGAAAATGATTCAGCTTGAAGCAGTGAAGAAGAGCATTTTGGATCGCCTGGGTTTACACAAACCTCCGGTTATAAGGGAAAAACTGGACAGAAATGAACTGCGCAAAATGCACTGGTTGTACCAGGAGAAGTTAATGGAGCTTAGAGGAAATCTAACGGAGACTGGGACTCCAGGAAAAAGAGTACATCTACTAACACCGAAACGTAAGTGAGAAGCATAATGAATTTTGTTTAATACATACCAATTTTCTTCAAACATCAGCCATTTTTGTACACACACAGGTTCTTATTGTGATCTATACAAGTACAAATATCATTGTATTTCGCAGATGTAAGCCGGAAATTAGGGCTCATAATGGAATGAGGGGTTTAATTTTGAGCTAAAAAATAGCACATGTGAATGACAAGCTCAACCAGCTCATGATGATCTCATACACAAGGGCAGGTTCATGACCCATGTACATCAGGTGACATTCTAAAATATATAGTGCAAAGACAACACCGCTCTTTAAACAAGGATCCATGCTATTAACTTTATGTAAATAAATGAAATAATGAATGTTTCATCAGATGTAGCAGATAATTATATTAATAGTGATCTTATATTTCAGATACAACTGACCATTTACTAATGATTATAGTGGCTTCACTGTAATTACTCGTCATAGGAAGTTCAGAATAATTCCACAATAAATCCACTATTCACATGAAAGAAAGCATTCATGCAGATCTGTTTCTGCCTGTGTATCTAATGAAGCACTCAATGGCAATGAAGTCACTGGTGACAGTCTGTTGTTTGCTATGAACAACTTTCCAATTCTGCCAGTGACAGCATCTCACAATAGCTGATAAAATTAGCCAGTTGAAGACAATGTCAATAATTATTTACTATAAATTAATTTTTGGCAATCACTAACAAATTCTACAATGCACTGTAGACCCTGTCTGTATGCACTTGGTCATCTAAGGAGGAAATAAATAAATTGCAAAACAATTAAAGTTCTATTCTTTGTGGGCAAGTGAAAGGTCATCTACAAAGGATATATCTTTAAAAAGCCTTTTTTAATGTTTACATACAGTACTTGATAATATACAGCATTGGATAAGGACTGATGCATAAAATGCCATTGAATTTGATCATAATTACGGAGATAAAGACATTGAGGGTTATTTATCACTGGTTTTCTCTGACTTTAGCGTAAAAAAGTATCAAAAAAGTTACTTTGAGGTTTTTTGGGACTTTTCACTGCTAAAAAGTCTCACACGATTAGTTCCACCTCTTCATTAATATGGCATAAATAGAATTTTGCAAAAAGTCCCATAAAGTCCCAATAGTTGCTGTAGTCCCCTATTTGTGTATGAGCTGAAAATTTTTATTTTTACTTTTTGAACAAAAAAAAACCCAGTCAGAAAGTAGACCATTTATTAAAGGGCTAAAGCCACTTTAATGAATATGATGAGACGTGAATTGTCCCAAGGAGCCCATCTAATGATATATAACACCCATTATCTGAAAGCCATTTATGTGTTTGCAGAGATTTCTGTTGACCAAAATGTGACCTTTTGCCCATCTCACTAAGCTACCCCTACTAAGACTCATCTAGGCAACAACTAGCAAATTTCAGCAGTTTGGAAAATGTATTCATAACAGAATGTGAAGGAACCTATAACAAACAATTAAAATGAGAACCTGATGAAATAAGACTACAAATGTATCTCTTGACTTTGCTCACAAGAGAGGCACAGAATGTAAGAAGCTTTTATTTGTGTTGAAAGCAGGATAACGATGAGCTTTTTATGAGTTTTAGTTCATATACATTTATTAATAATTCTCAAAACAGATTTCTTTAAGTTTTGTCGTATGTATTACATAAATAATAACTTCTTATTTTTCATTGTTACAGTGGAGCATAGCTCTAAGAAATGTAATATGCAAAAAATCAGCAGTCATCGTTACAACCTGGTCTTCTTTAGGACTCAAACATTCCATCAGAGGCTGAACGTCATAAGAGCTGAACTGAAACTATGTAAACACATTTTGGCTGCATTGCGACCTGCAATAACTAACTCAACCTCAAAGGCTATGGTTAACATTTATAAAGTTGCAGAATCAAAGAATACCTATGGGGAGCAAGAGCATAAGTTACTTGATTCTAAACCAATAGTCAAAGATTCGATGACATTAAATGTGAATTCTGCTGTGCAGCAATGGTTGGCAAGTTCCGAAAAATGCCTCCGACTTGAGCTGGTCATAACACTGGACATTCCTTTTGTAAGTGATGGTAGCAAACAAATAGAAGCAGATGATGCCCTTGTATTGGAAGTGGAGACTCGGGAAAAAGCAAAGTTTAGAACAAGAAAGCGCAGATCACTTGGTGCAGATGAGGACTGCAAGAAGAGTGAAAAGAAGTGCTGTCGTAAGTCCTTACTGGTGTCATTTGAACAGATTGGCTGGAGTGACTGGATTGTGCATCCATCCACCTATGAAATGAGGTTTTGCGATGGGACTTGTCCACACAACTATAAGCCAGCAAGTATGCATGCACAAATAAAGTACAGAATGCATCACATTAATGGAGATACTCCAGCCCCTTGCTGTGTTCCTGGGAGCTATGATCCTATGGTACTCATGCATTACAATGCTGAGCGCAAATTGGTCTTTACAGTCTTTGAGGATATGATTGTGAAAAAATGCCATTGTGCCTAAAGAGAAAACTTTTTAGAGTTTTTACTTTGTCTTCAGACATACTGGCAGCATATCCTGGACGATCAAGATTGTATCTTCAGAAGTTGCACCTGATACACACATGTTTACATTTACATTTCTTTTTAATCCAATGTAAGAAAAGAAGTATGAGACATAGCGAAGGCCTGAAATGTGGGTAACTATATGCAGTCGACACATTAGACTTGACCATTTAATCTTTGTCTCTAGCTTTTTATAGATCTAACTTTTGTTTAAATATTTATTTAAAAAATCGGACAGTTGAAAATAATATAGGCAACATTAATGGAAGTTGACCATGCCAAATTTGGCATCCTTAGAGAGGATGGAGCATGCAAAATTTAGCAATATCTAGAGTTTTCTAGCAGTGGCCCTTTACATTCTGGGACTTTTGTTGTTAAGACTGAGGTTCCAAGTGCTTGATATATGAATTCCATACAATAGCCTAAAAGAGCAAGTCCCAGCTGTGATCTGTTGTCCTTGTTGTTTCTCCCAATAACTGATTGTCTTACCTAAGATATAAAATTGATGTGAAACACATATAGGATAGATGAAGAATTCTAGATCTATATTTTAGAAGTTTATTATCAATTACTTAAGTCTTTAATCTGAGAGAAATTCAAATAGAGAGAAATTGATTCATAACAATTAAATGCTATATCTTCTTTGTTTTTACTTGAAAGTAATAGAGCTGACCAAAGCCAATTATATCATTGCTAAATTGTAGTGTTGGGGGAGTCCAATATAAGAAAGGTTTAAGTGTTCAGTATTCAAGACAGTATTCAAGCAGCATTGATCCTGTTTTGTACTCCCTTCACAATCCTTCAACTGGTGCCTCACTGCAGCTGTATGGAGTGCCCCTGTGGTTCATAAATCTTTGGTTTATAATATTCCTAAAATGTATGTCATAAATCTATTTTGCACCAAACATTAAGGAACCCCGTTATGGTCATATAGTCTCTCTCTTCCCTTCAACATAACATGCTTTAAGGCTCAGAGACAGAGATATCATGAATTGATCAGGTGAATCATTTTTATTTGCACTATTGTAATTTATTGCACTATTACATGTATATAATGTATACATGAATAGACAGATTATCAAATCCAAAATGATGCACCATAGTTTAAAAAATGTATGTGTCCTTTTATGCAATTTTCGTAGACCTTCTTTCCAGAAAATTTGTAATACAGTTGTAATGTAATGCACAATGGGTATAGCTGTAAATGTGTTAATGGGAGACACAAAAGCGTGTTGAAATAAGTCGAATTTTCAGTTTTTTATAGTTTTTAAACTTAAAAAAACCACCACAGAAAATAATTGAATATTTTTTTCCTTCATATCAAATGTTTTTGTTCTACTCCATTTACTGCTTTTGCCTGTTGATGCCATATTTATTCTAATTTCACCCAACAGGCGATCTGAAAGATCCTGAGGCATGTTCCATCATGTAGTTTTACTGAACAAACAGGAGATTCTTATTATCTCTGCATGTCCCAGTCATTCTTTATGTGGAATTTACAATAGAAAGAAATAGCAGAAGGTATTGAATAAGCACAGAAAATGCATTCACAGCACGGGTGATCCAATCAATTAATAGAGGCTGCTATATATGTACAGCTAATCTGACAATTATATGTTAGCAGGGTGTCCACCAGCTGGTGGCTTCAATTTAGCTTCAGTCTGCCCTAATTTTATGGCAGACAATGTTAAATTAATATCATTATTGCTTATTGCACTTTGTTGTTATTCTTATCACTTATGACTGTTCCATCACTGCAGATTATGGGATTTATACATTTTGGGGCAAAGGATTTAAATTTAGCATTGCTACTAATCATACACTTCAATATTTCAAGACTTATTTCATGATTTAAGACTTTAAACTGGACCCCAAAGTTTATTTGGTGTTTAAAATAATAAAGCTAGATTTAAGTAGCTTAAAGTTTAGGCTCCAGTACTATGTCCCCAATGATCTACAATTGTCTAAGGCCCTAATCACATGTCAGCATGTAAGTGTGGTATTAGTCTCAGAACCAGGAAAACACAAAATCTTTAGTCTCCACTTTTAATTTTGACTCTTAGTCAATGACACAAATCATTGACTTAGGACTCAAAGGCGTGGTCATGGTCGGTTTGTGAATCATGGACTGTTACACTCTGGGGGATGGAACTCATAGTGATATATAATGCATGGAGTTCCTTCTTCCCCGTAAAACAGCAGTGCTGAACTGGGAATGTGATAGTACAGTGCTGTTGTTTAAAATGGAAAAAAGGACTTATTGCAACTTATATTGTGACCATTTCTGGTAATTTGGTTGGTACATGAAACAGAAAACATCATAGTCAGACCATGGCTGTGTGTTTTAGCCCTAAATTATTGATACATCAGTAAGCCCTAACTTTGTTTCTGCAGAATAGTGGAGAGTCCATGTGTTACAGCTGCAAATCCAAACACTAAAATTAGGGGTGCCAGAAGCCTGCAAAAGGATCACAAAACATTTTGTCTTTCCCTAGATTAGAAATGTTACACAGAATTTATTTATGAATGTATTGTTACTATTATTTTATTATTGTTATTATTATTGATATTATTTTAAATGTAAATACATATTTATGTAATTTTATTTATTGATAATTTATTGTTTGTCCGAATTTTGACTGAATGTCGTTTGTACTTTTTAAATTATACATATTAAGGTATATTTTTTCATATATTTAAAATTCAGATTGTTTATGGTTATTGTAAAATAACAAACAAAAATAAAGTATTTTTGAATGAAACATTGCTTTGGATATACAATAGATATATAAACAATGTACAATACAATGTGTGCATGTAAAGCTACTATGCAGGGTTATTTTTAATTGATAGACAAAATAAATATTCGTTTTATATATCTTAATACAATATTACTGTGTATTTATCATGTATGTTTCTGACTGTCTTTTAAATTCAGAAAGTAAAAATAAGGCTGAAGATGTTTGCCTAACAGAGCCTTAGTCACAGATTCTAAAAACTACTGAAAAACAATGGACATCACTATGGAAGCACTACATAATTAAAAATTGGAAATTCAGTGCAGGGGCCAGTTCTTTGCATCAGTTAGGCTAGCAACACATAATCGTGGTTGTACACTGGCCGGATTTCACGGACCTAACACAGTGCCAACAACGGGACTTTGAGCATCATAGTTTTGTGTTTCTAAGACTTCCTGCACAGAAACATGTGGAGTTGGCGTAAATGGTAAAATAATCACAATGCCTGACGGATTTCAAGGCATTGCTATTGTTATAGGGCTTGTACTCCAGAAAACTGCCATACAAGTCCTAATAATTTTCCCTTTATGTTTGTATGCTCAGAGCCTTCTTATGAACCCAAACCAGGTAATCCTGAACTCTGGATCCTTTGATTGTGGCCTATAAATCCATTTGCACAAACAGTTACAATGAAACTTTTCCCACAAAATTACACATCAATCTGCTAAACTATACACTTCATTTTCATGGTGACAAGTTCCCTTTAACATTGTCAGTAAATGTACAATCACTCTTTCATTTGTTTGGACTATGAGAGGGATATATCATCACTTCTGTTCCCATACACCTCTTCTTCTTACCAGTCCCAGGCACAACTTCTCACTCGTCCTATCTCGGGTGGCATAAGAGGATTTAAGGAAGGAGAGGGAGAGCAGTGCAGGAGCACTCCCCCTGATCTTTATACAAGGAATCACACATATCTCAGGCAAGTCTAGGATGTGCACAGAGAAAATATACTGCAACATGTAATGCAAAAACAAGTATGAAGGTCACTTTGTGCAAAAGTGTATTAACTTTGGGAAACCCAAATAATGACAGTCTATTGTGGGGTACAAAGCATGTTGAATAGGAAAGTGGGTTCAGATAACGGCAAGCATAATGTATTTGGCCACAAGGAGCAGATTTTCCTAAATTTGTGGTGGTTACGGTCGATAATAGCCCAAATCTCTTCTTAACGACACAGTTGAGATTACCCGCAGAGAAAGGAGTTGGAATGGACCTTGCAGACAGTACTCATTGAAACCAACGTTGACCTACTCACAGGTTTATAGCTGGCATCTAAAAGACCATGAACACTATTTGAGTTTTTGTGCTATCTCTTGATCAGAGAATGTAGAACCCAATTCCGTTTCCCAAGCCAAAAATTGCATCTTATAGTCCGAATAATACGGTCCCTTATATTCATAGCTATGATTAAAAGTGAGCACAATACACCTTGATGTTTACATTATATGGGGTCTATTACCTTACATTTTAATCTGCCCCGCTGCTCCTGTTGCTTGTTGTACCTCCACCATAGGCCATGGTCCAATTACTCCAGACAGCATTAAAGGGGTTATCCGGTTTTAAGAAATAACTTTGGGCCGGGCTTGGGCAGGCTATTTAAAAATAATAAACGTGTACTCACCTTCTCTGGCGCTGCTGATGTCCCCAGCTGCGGTCCGTCTGTTTGTTTACAGGGAGTCGTGCACAGGGAGCTTCCGGCCGACAAGGTGGCCGTCCACACCCATCCATCCCTATCTCTCAGGGTGCTGGGAGATGGTTCAAATGGGAGCTTCTGGTCGGTCGGAAGCTCCTTGTGCTCCTCTGTAAACAAACCGGAGCACAGATCAGTCGGACCGTGGCACGGGACATCAGCAGCGCCAGAGGAGGTAAGTACATTTAAAAAAAATAATAATAACCCGCCCCTAAGTTATTTCTTAAACCTTTATAACCCCTTTAATTCTGTCTGGAGTAATTGGACCATGGCCTAGGGTGGAGGTACAACAAGCAACAGGTGCAGCAGGGCAGATTAATGTAAAATGTAAGGTAATAGACCCCATACAATGTGTAATATTTTTACTTCAGACATCTTACTCCACATTAAATAATATTATATGTAAGACATAATTATTAAGTGCAGTCACAAATATTAGGGCAGGATCACTCCAGTTGGTTAATGCTCCAACACACAGTGGGGGATAATTAACATGTGCATGTTTTACAGATTTTTGCACTCTGTATTTGCTTTGTATTATCAAGGGTATGGTAACATAAAGATATATACACTCACCGGCCACTTTATTAGGTACACCATGCTAGTAACGGGTTGGACCCCCTTTTGCCTTCAGAACTGCCTCAATTCTTCGTGGCATAGAATCAACAAGGTGCTGGAAGCATTCCTCAGAGATTTTGGTCCATATTGACATGATGGCATCACACAGTTGCTGCAGATTTGTCGGCAGCACATCCATGATGCGAATCTCCCGTTCCACCACATCCCAAAGATGCTCTATTGGATTGAGATCTGGTGACTGTGGAGGCCATTTGAGTACAGTGAACTCATTGTCATGTTCAAGAAACCAGTCTGAGATGATTCCAGCTTTATGACATGGTGCATTATCCTGCTGAAAGTAGCCATCAGATGTTGGGCACATTGTGGTCATAAAGGGATGGACATGGTCAGCAACAATACTCAGGTAGGCTGTGGCGTTGCAACGATGCTCAATTGGTACCAAGGGGCCCAAAGAGTGCCAAGAAAATATTCCCCACACCATGACACCACCACCACCAGCCTGAACCGTTGATACAAGGCAGGATGGATCCATGCTTTCATGTTGTTGACGCCAAATTCTGACCCTACCATCCGAATGTCGCAGCAGAAATCGAGACTCATCAGACCAGGCATCAGACCAGGCAACGTTTTTCCAATCTTCTACTGTCCAATTTCGATGAGCTTGTGCAAATTGTAGCCTCAGTTTCCTGTTCTTAGCTGAAAGGAGTGGCACCCGGTGTGGTCTTCTGCTGCTGTAGCCCATCTGCTTCAAAGTTCGATGTACTGTGCGTTCAGAGATGCTCTTCTGCCTCCCTTGGTTGTAACGGGTGGCAATTTGAGTCACTGTTGCCTTTCTATCAGCTCGAACCAGTCTGCCCATTCTCCTCTGACCTCTGGCATCAACAAGGCATTTCCGCAAACAGAACTGTCGCTCACTGGATGTTTTTTCTTTTTCGGACCATTCTCTGTAAACCCTAGAGATGGTTGTGCGTGAAAATCCCAGTAGATCAGCAGTTTCTGAAATACTCAGACCAGCCCTTCTGGCACCAAAAACCATGCCACGTTCAAAGGCACTCAAATCACCTTTTTTCCCCATACTGATGCTCAATTTGAACTGCAGGAGATTGTCTCGACCATGTCTACATGCCTAAATGCACTGAGTTGCCGCCATGTGATTGGCTGATTAGAAATTAAGTGTTAACGAGCAGTTGGACAGGTGTACCTAATAAAGTGGCCGGTGAGTGTGTATATATATATATATATATATATATATATATATATATGTATATATATGAATCCAAGTACACCAAAACATAGTATAAACAGGAAAAATAAAAAACACAAAAACAGTATTCTGTTCTGTTCAAAGTATTCTGCAACAGTTTATTTCACTCATTAACTGTAATAATGCAGTTTATTAAAGCTGAGCACACATTTCATTTATTGCACAATACACTTAAGTTGAACTATACAACTAAGGTGCTTCTGGTCATTAATGTGAAGCTATAGCTGTAAGTCAATGTGCCTTTGGTCATCAACCTCGGAAGCTATCACAGGATTTGGTCACAACCCTCTAAACAATTTACCTGTGTGTCTAACTTAATTGTTGTCAGTCACCATAGTTGTACATGAAACCCATTACTGCTGGCAATAGTCCAACTTAGTAAACACTAGTTAAGTGGCCTCATCCTGAATACACATCTACTTTATGGCTTACTGTATCATAAAAAACTAAAGAGATCTGCTGTGAAGAAAGGTAGAGCAAAGCTAAACTGTTCATATTTCCTTTGGAGTTCTTCTCTAGGAATCATCTGTCTCTATTCATATCATAGTAGGCTCTGATAGGAACCATTTAAGGAAATCTACCATCAAGATCAAGAATGGTAAACCAGGGACACTTACGCATAGATCCACTCACGGTAACTGTGGTAATGTTTATATATTTGTTATCCATGGCCTCCTTTCTTCTAAAATCAACTTTTAAAACTATGCTAATGAGCCAAAAAGGCTGCAGATGCTACATGCTGCAGATTCACACTATGCTGGAGCTCTTCCCCCTCCCTTTGTGTGCTGAAACTTCCTCTGCCGCAATGAGATGACTACAGGCAGAAGGAGAGAGGAATTGCTGAGGTAACGGGAAAGGAGGCAGTGTAACAGCCCAAGAGGCAACAGCACAGAGGTAACACCCCCAGGAACCCTTCTGGCTCATTTTAGAAGGAAGGAGACCACAGATAACAAATTATCAGTCATGGTGCCTGAATTTATGCATGAGCTCTCCTGGTTTATCATACGTGATATTAGATTTCCTTTAAAAATTGTTAACCCAAGGCCTGGTGATGATATCAAGGACAATCTTAAACCGTTGACAGCTAGACTTATTGCCAAAATTACAACCTGGTGTAAACTTCCATTATCTCAAGTAAGTAGGGGGAAAATAATTATCATTTTGTGCCCTGTTTTTGTCTCTGTGTTTCACTTTTGCACAGGTACAGAACATTGCCCAGTTGTTGCCTACAATCTAGAGTAGATTCTGCAAGTAAGTAAGAGTAGATAGGTGGACTTGAAGCATGAAGGTCATTTGAGATAATTTTTATATTGTGTGTAGGGTTGATGTGGTGAACATTTTTCTAATATATTTCATTAACAAATTCTGCTTAGTTTGTAAAAAAAAAAAAAAAAATCAAGCTCCTACCTACCATAGAGATATTTGTATTCCAACCTGTACAGTGTGTGTCTATGGAGGCTGCATGAGTTCACATTTACTCTCCCTGTGTTTGGTTAAACAGCTCTGACAGTGAGGATTAACCCATTTATTTTCAGCTTAATGTTTGAAAATAATGCTTATAGCATGCTGCAGTCTGTAAGAGTGCAGACAAGGTTAACACCTACAGCTGTGTAAAAAACAGGAGAGGAGAAAGAGATCTGGCTCCAATCCTGTAGACAGATTTGCCATAGCAACATAGAAGTAACATTGTAACTAAGGGGCACTTTTCAGTCTGTTTCTTTACAAACTAAGGGTCCATTTAGACGAACATATGACAGCACAGCTATGGATGGGCAGGCGGGCATACGTCTGCCGCGATGGAGAGGAGGAGGGGTCACCCTCCCCTCTCCATTGAAATGCATTGGGGCACATTTATTACCCGTCCGCTGGAGTTCCCTCATTTGTGTCACATGGATGCCAGCGCTGTTACGCCAAAAAACGATCAGGTGCAGCAAAATCCCAGTGCACACATTTTTTAAATACCTGTGCAAGCTGTGTAATCCCTGAAAAAGGTGCAAAGACCGACGAAAGTGAGCAGCGCAACCCTTTGTAAATGAGTCCCATTGTGTACTGACCCTACTACGGGGAAAGATATGTCCAATCTTTTCCCTGTGTACAGAAAGCTA
The DNA here is from genome assembly GCF_040894005.1 of Engystomops pustulosus. Taxonomy (NCBI): domain Eukaryota; kingdom Metazoa; phylum Chordata; class Amphibia; order Anura; family Leptodactylidae; genus Engystomops; species Engystomops pustulosus. The sequence continues at coordinate 157,271,678 of NC_092411.1, read as the reverse complement.
CAGTGCCGCACACCTCAGTGTGGCCATTGTCGTCTATGGGGGATGTATGTACGGCCCCGATACTATAGTGGGAATGTAGCCTAAGGAGAATTTCTTAACAAAGTATATTAGAAAAATGTTCACAACAGTCCACTGCACACAATATCAAAAATCAATTACACATTAATGTAAGGGCTCACTGTCTGCATCTGCCTTTACTTCTTTCCTTGGTTTTACAGTCCCTACCAGCAGCCTTACATTATAGCAAGGCCATAAAATATTTCTCCTTGTCCTTTCAAGATAACCACTGTTCAGGATCTTATTTACTTAATGCAGGGTTTCTACGTTTGCTAACCAGTGCCGTGTGCTTATTCAGCATCAAGCCAAAGCATTTTTAGCACTTCGTGTTGTCCAACAGTCCCCATTGCCCTGGGAACATAAGGTGTTGGTGAGAAATTTGAGGTATTCCAGGAGTAATGCTGGTTGTGTTTAGGGTTCTTCTTGGTTGTGTAATGCACACGTGAATTATATTTTGTGTGATATCCTTGCTCGGTACATAGTGATTTATGTTAAAAACACTCTTATATTCTCTCCAGATTGGGCAACTAAGAGCACTTCAGAAATGTACTTTTGAGACTACACCAGAACCAATTGTTTGCTAAGTTGTCCAAGTGCCTGTTTAGGTTTGAAAAGGTAAGCTTTTTGCCATACTTTTTGCCATGGATACGCTCAAGCTAAAAGCTAAAGAAAACAGGGATTGCTTACCAATACATGCTTACTGGTGTACAGCCAGTGGCCTTCTTCTCAATATACTTCATATTGATGGCATCCCAGATAGAGATGAGCGAGCACTAAAATGCTCGGGTACTCGTTATTCGAGACGAACTTTTCCCGATGCTCGAGTGCTCGTCTCGAATAATGAGCCCCATTGAAGTCAATGGGAGACTCGAGCATTTTTCAAGGGGACCAAGGCTCTGCACAGGGAAGCTTGGCCAAACACCTGGAAACCTCAGAAAAGGATGGAAACACCACGGAAATGGACAGGAAACAGCAGGGGCAGCATGCATGGATGCCTCTGAGGCTGCTTAAACGCACCATTATGCCAAAATTATGGGCAACAGCATGGCCATGACAGAGTGACAGAATGAAGCGAGATAGCATCTAAAACATCCAATAATCGACCCTGACACTATAGGGGACGGCATGCAGAGGCAGCGGCAGCAGCGGCAGGCTAGAGAGTGGCATGGCGACATACCCTAAATGGACTCAGGCTTCAAACCAATGGGTGCCAGAGAGGAACCAAAGGAGGTGAGCAAGAAGCGCTCAAATAATATCGGTACATGATAAAAGTTTGCCAGTATATTTTGTGGATTACACAGCAGGGTGGCGACAAAGTTAACATGGAAGCCATGAAAACAATCCAAAATTCTGCCTGACACAGCTCGTTTGATAAGGGGACCATGTATGGAGGCAGTGAACTAGTAGTAGATTAAAGGTGCTGCAGTTAAAACTATGTTAGTTGGATCTTGGGATGGAGCTGGCGCTCCGCTGCCAGGCGAGCTTTCGCCAATCCAAGCCCCTGTCTCTAGGCTACTCCCCAAACAGCACTTCTAAGAACCTTTTGTATAAGATCAAGTGTAGTAGCGTTCTTATAAGTTTAGGATATGGCGGGTGAGGGGAATGTAAACAGATGCGCAAGAAGCGCTGAAATAATATCGGTAAATGATAAAAGTTTGCCAGTATATTTTGTGGATTACACAGCAGGGTGGCGACAAAGTTAACAAGTTTGTTGTGGAAGCCATGAAAACAACCCAAAATTCTGCCTGACACAGCTCGTTTGATAAGGGGACCATGTATGCCTACAGTTCATGCCAGTCGCTGCACTGGCTGCCAGTCTCCTTTCGAATACAGTTTAAAATAATAACCCTCATCCATAAAGCTCTCTATAATGCTGCACCCCCCTACCTCTCCTCTCTTATCTCAGTCTATCGCCCAACCCGTGCTCTTAGATCCGCCAGTGATCTTAGATTAACCTCTACCCTAGTGCGGACCTCCCACTCGCGTCTCCAAGACTTCTCTAGAGCTGCACCAATTCTATGGAATGCTCTGCCCCGGATTATCAGACTAATACCTAACCTCCAAAGTTTCAAACGTGCTCTTAAAACCCATTTCTTTAGGCAAGCCTATAACACTCATTAACTGCATGAAGTTTTAACTCTTCTACTAACCCGTCCTGTGTCGTCCTCCCATCTGTTATCCAGCAACCAACAGGCACCAGACTTCTCTGCAGTCCCATTCACCCTGGACCTGGTATATAAGATGACGGCTGAGTGGTTCAAGCGACAGCAATTCCATTTATTATATTTTGTTCTATTCCCTAAGAAGAATGGCTTGACCATTAAATATTCTTTTACCTCGTGTTACCCCATCATCTTCATAAACCGTAAGCTCTGGCGAGCAGGGACCTCACTCCTGTTGTTCCATACAAATGTTGTGCTCTGTTACATTACATTTGTATTTGTTTCCTATGATTTGTAAAGCGCTACGGAATATGATGGCGCTATATAAATAAAGATTATTATTATTATTATTATGGAGGCAGTGAACTAGTAGTAGATTAAAGGTGCTGCAGTTAAAACTATGTTAGTTGGATCTTGGGATGGAGCTGGCGCTCCGCTTCCAGGCGAGCTTTCGCCAATCCAAGCCCCTGTCTCTAGACTACTCCCCAAACAGCACTACTAAGAACCTTTTGTATAAGATCAAGTGTAGTAGCGTTCTTATAAGTTTGGGATATGGCGGGTGAGGGGAATGTAAACAGATGCGCAAGAAGCGCTGAAATAATATCGGTAAATGATAAAAGTTTGCCAGTATATTTTGTGGATTACACAGCAGGGTGGCGACAAAGTTAACAAGTTTGATGTGGAATGCCCTGTAATAGCTCTTGGGCGGTGTGCCTTTTATCGCCTAGGCTCAGCAGTTTGGGCACCGCCTGCTGTCGCTTAGCGACGGCACTGCTGCTGTGCCTAGAGCTACCGACTGATGGCGCCATGCCCACGGATGGTAATTCGGAGGAGGTGGAGGAGGGGTGGGAGGAGGAGGAGGTATAGTAGGCCTTTGAGACCTGGACCGAGGTAGGCACCGCAATCCTCTGCTTCGGCAGTATATGACCAGCCCCAGGGTCAGACTCGGTCCCAGCCTCCACCAAGTTAAGTGTAGAAGCGTTCTTATAAGTTTGGGATATGGCGGGTGAGGGGAATGTAAACAGATGCGCAAGAAGCGCTGAAATAATATCCGTAAATGGTAAAAGTTTGCCAGTATATTTTGTGGATTACACAGCAGGGTGGCGACAAAGTTAACAACTTTGATGTGGAATCCATGAAAACAACCCAAATTTCTGCCTGACACACCTCGTTTGATAAGGGGACGATGTATGGAGGCAGCTATATGGACGACTTTTGGAGGTAGCAATGGAGACAACGTGTGGAGGCTGCTATGGAGACAATTTATTTTGGATAGTGCCTGTATGTGGCAGTCCAAAAAAGTTTTCAAACCAGAGGAGCAGGTAGGTGGCCCTCCAGAAAAATGAAATAGATTGAGTGCCTGTATGTGGCAGTCCAAAAAAGTTTTCAAACCAGAGGAGCAGGTAGGTGGCCCTCCAGAAAAATGAAATAGATTGAGTGCCTGTATGTGGCAGTCCAAAAAAGTTTTCAAACCAGAGGAGCAGGTAGGTGGCCCTCCAGAAAAATGAAATAGATTGAGTGCCTGTATGTGGCAGTCCAAAAAAGTTTTCAAACCAGAGGAGCAGGTAGGTGGCCCTCCAGAAAAATTGAATAGATTGAGTGCCTGTATGTGGCAGTCCCAAAAATTGTTTAAAACAGAGGACCGGGTAGGTGGCCCTCCAGAAAAATAAAATGCATAAAGTACTATAGCTAGAGCCAGTGGGCCCTGTCAAAAAATAGCCAGTTTCCTCTGCTTTAGTGTACAAAGAGGAGGAGAAGGAGGAAAATGAGGAGGAGGAGTGCATAAATTATTCAGGTTGAGCTTCCTTCACCTGGTGGAGATTGGAAATTATGAGAAATCCAGGCTTTATTCATCTTAATAAGCGTCAGCCTGTCAGCGCTGTCAGTCGACAGGCGTGTACGCTTATCGGTGATGATGCCACCAGCTGCACTGAAAACCCGCTCGGACAACACGCTATCGGCAGGGCAGGCAAGAACCTCCAAGGCGTACAGCGCCAGTTCGTGCCACATGTCCAGCTTTGAAACCCAGTAGTTGTAGGGAGCTGTGTGATCATTTAGGACGATGGTATGGTCAGCTACGTACTCCCTCACCATCTTTCTGTAAAGATCAGCCCTACTCTGCCGAGACTGGGGACAGTGTCTTGCTGGGGTGACATAAAGCTGGCAAAAGCCTTGTAAAGCGTACCCTTGGCAGTGCTGGACAAGCTGCCTGCTCGCCTACTCTCCCTCGCTACTTGTCCCGCAGAACTACGCACTCTGCCTCTAGCGCTGTCAGAAGGGAAATACTGTTTCAGCTTGTGCACCAGGGCCTGCTCTGCTGGTATTCATGCATTCTCACACTCCTTTCCTCTCCAGGGATGAGAGTGGAAAGATTTTGCTTGTACCGTGGGTCCAGGAGAGTGAATACCCAGTAATCGGCGCTGAAATAAATTCTTTGAACGCGAGGGTCACGGGATAGGCAGCCTAGCATGAAATCTGCCATATGCGCCAGAGTACCAACGCGCAAGAATTCACTCCCCTCACTGGCCTGACTGTCCATTTCCTCCTCCTCCAACTCCTCCAACTCCTCTTCTTCTGCCCATACACGCTGAACAGTGAAGGACTGAACAATGGTCCCCTCTTGTGTCTCGCCAACATTCTCCTCCTCTTCCTCCTCATCCTCCTCCACCTCCACCTCCTCTGATATGCGCTGAGAAACAGACCTAAGGGTGCTTTGGCTGTCAACAAGGGAATCTTCTTCCCCCGTCTCTTGTGACGAGCGCAAAGCTTCCGACTTCATGCTGATCAGAGAGTTTTTCAACAGGCCAAGCAGCGGGATGGTGAGGCTGATGATGGCGGCATCGCCACTGACCATCTGTGTTGACTCCTCAAAGTTACTCAGCACCTGACAGATATCACACATCCACGTCCACTCCTCATTGTAGACTTGAGGAAGCTGACTGACCTGACTACCAGTTCTGGTGGAAGTTGACATCTGGCAGTCTACAATCGCTCTGCGCTGCTGGTAAACTCTGGATAACATGGTTAATGTTGAATTCCACCTCGTGGGCACGTCGCACAACAGTCGGTGAGCGGGCAGTTGGAGGCGGCGCTGTGCTGCCCTGAGAGTGGCAGCATCTGTGCTGGACTTCCTGAAATGCGCACAGATGCGGCGCACCTTCGTGAGCAAATCAGACAGATTGGGGTATGTCTTGAGGAAACACTGAACTATCAGATTTAACACATGGGCCAGGCATGGCACATGTGTCAGTCTGCCGAGTTGCAGAGCTGCCACCAAGTTACGGCCGTTGTCACACACAACCATGCCTGGCTTCAGGTTCAGCGGTGCCAGCCACAGATCAGTCTGCGCCGTGATGCCCTGTAATAGTTCTTGGGCGGTGTGCCTTTTATCGCCTAGGCTCAGCAGTTTGAGCACCGCCTGCTGTCGCTTAGCGACGGCACTGCTGCTGTGCCTATAGCTACCGACTGATGGCGCCATGCCCACGGATGGTAATTCGGAGGAGGAGGAGGAGGGGTGGGAGAAGGAGGAGGCATAGTAGGCCTTTGAGACCTGGACCGAGGTAGGCCCCGCAATCCTCGGCGTCGGCAGTATATGAGCAGCCCCAGGGTCAGACTCGGTCCCAGCCTCCACCAAGTTAACCCAATGTGCCGTCAGCGATATATAGTGGCCCTGCCCGGCAGCACTCGTCCACGTGTCCGTGGTCAGGTGGACCTTGTCAGAAACGGCGTTGGTCAGGGCACGGATGATGTTCTCTGACACGTGCTTGTGCAGGGCTGGGACGGCACATCGGGAAAAGTAGTGGCGGCTGGGGACCGAATACCGAGGGGCGACCGCCGCCATGAGGTTTCGAAAGGCCTTGGTCTCTACCAGCCTATAGGGCAGCATCTCCAGGCTAAGCAATCTGGAGATGTGGACATTAAGGGCTTGGGCGTGCGGGTGGGTTGCACTATATTTCCGTTTCCGCTCCAGCGTCTGGGGTATGGAGAGCTGAACGCTGGTGGATGCTGTGGAGGATCGTGGAGGCGACGATGGGGTTTTTGTGCCAGGGTCCTGGGCAGGGGGCTGACTATCAGCTGACACAGGGGAAGGAGCAGTGGTGTGCACGGCCGGAGGTGAACGGGCTTGGTGCCACTGAGTGGGGTGTTTAGCATTCATATGCCTGCGCATACTGGTGGTAGTTAAGCTAGTAGTGGTGGAACCCCTGCTGATCCTGGGTTGGCAAAGGTTGCACACCACAGTCCGTCGGTCATCCGGTGTTTCCTTAAAGAACCTCCAGACTTCTGAAAATCTAGCCCTCGCCGCGGGAGCCCTCGCCACGGGAGCTTCACTACGTGACACATTTGGCGCTGATGCACCTGCTCTGGCCCTGCCTCTCCGTCTGGCCCCACCACTGCCTCTTCCAACCTGTTCTGGTCGAGGACTCTCCTCCGTCTCAGAAGCACTGTGTTCACCTGGCCTCTCAACCCAGCCTGGGTCTGTCACCTCATCATCCTCCGATCCCTCAGTCTGCTCCCCCCTCGGACTTCCTGCCCTGACAACAACTTCACCACTGTCTGACAACCGTGTCTCCTCATCGTCGGACACCTCTTTACACACTTCTTCCACTACGTCAACAAGGTCATCATCACCCACAGACTGCGACTGGTGGAAAACCTGGGCATCGGAAAATTGCTCAGCAGCAACCGGACAAGTGGTTTGTGACTGTGGGAAGGGTCCAGAAAACAGTTCCTCAGAGTATGCCGGTTCCAATGCCAAATTTTCCTGGGAGGGGGCAGACTGGGGGGGGAGGAGGCTGAGGTGCAGGAGCTGGAGGAGTGCCGATTTCGGTGACATGGGTGGACTGCGTGGAAGACTGATTGGTGGACAAATTGCTCGAAGCATTGTCGGCAATCCACGACATCACCTGTTTGCACTGTTCTGGCCTCAACAGTGCTCTACCACGAGTCCCAGTAACTTCAGACATGAACCTAGGGAGTGTAGCTCTGCGGCGTTCCCCTGCTCCCTCATCAGCAGGTGGTGTCTCACCCCGCCCAGGACCACGGCCTCTGACCCCTGCAGTAGTTGGACGCCCACGTCCCCGCCCTCGTCCTCTACCCCTGGCCCTCGGGTTAAACATTTTGAAAATGAAGGTTATAACTTTAATTTTTTTTAAACTTTTTTTTGTGTTTTTTTGTGTTTTTTAGTTTTTAAAACCAAACGATGCTATCCTATTGCTATGGCTATTTTCTAACCAAGTATGAAAGCACAAATATTTTATTTCTGGTTGATCTGCTGGTGGCTGTCCTTGCTGCAGTGCATCTACTACCATATTGTGAGGAATTTGTAGTGAGACTTGCGACCGTTGTGTTTAGAGCTTAGTGACGCACATATCCATCGCAAAGACCGAAGTGTGGATGTGTGCGTCACTAAGCGCTAAACACAACGGTCGCAAGTCTCACTACAAATTCCTCACAATATGGTAGTAGATGCACTGCAGCAAGGACAGCCACCAGCAGATCAACCAGAAATAAAATATATAACGCTATTGTAGGCCTAAGTAAGCCGTTTGGATTCTCCTATGGCTATTTTCTAGCCAAGTATGAAAGCACACTGCTATGCCAGATGAGATGACGCTGAGTTACGAAAAAATAAACGTAAAATAAAAAGTAAATGGCAGACTGTGCCTAATTGAAATCAAACCCCTAATAAATTTTCCCACTTCGGTCTTTGCAATGGATATGTGCGTCACTAAGCGCTAAACACAACGGTCGCAAGTCTCACTACAAATTCCTCACAATATGGTAGTAGATGCACTGCAGCAAGGACAGCCACCAGCAGATCAACCAGAAATAAAATATATAACGCTATTGTAGGCCTAAGAAAGCCGTTTGGATTCTCCTATGGCTATTTTCTAGCCAAGTATGAAAGCACACTGCTATGCCAGATGAGATGACGCTGAGTTCCGAAAAAATAAACGTAAAATAAAAAGTAAATGGCAGACTGTGCCTAATTGAAATCAAACCCCTAATAAATTTTCCCACTTCGGTCTTTGCGATGGATATGTGTGTCACTAAGCGCTAAACACAACGGTCGCAAGTCTCACTACAAATTCCTCACAATATGGTAGTAGATGCACTGCAGCAAGGACAGCCACCAGCAGATCAACCAGAAATAAAATATATAACGCTATTGTAGGCCTAAGTAAGCCGTTTGGATTCTCCTATGGCTATTTTCTAGCCAAGTATGAAAGCACACTGCTATGGCAGATGAGATGACGCTGAGTTACGAAAAAATAAACGTAAAATAAAAAGTAAATGGCAGACTGTGCCTAATTGAAATCAAACCCCTAATAAATTTTCCCACTTCGGTCTTTGCGATGGATATGTGCGTCACTAAGCGCTAAACACAACGGTCGCAAGTCTCACTACAAATTCCTCACAATATGGTAGTAGATGCACTGCAGCAAGGACAGCCACCAGCAGATCAACCAGAAATAAAATATATAACGCTATTGTAGGCCTAAGTAAGCCGTTTGGATTCTCCTATGGCTATTTTCTAGCCAAGTATGAAAGCACACTGCTATGCCAGATGAGATGACGCTGAGTTATGAAAAAATAAACGTAAAATAAAAAGTAAATGGCAGACTGTGCCTAATTGAAATCAAACCCCTAATAAATTTTCCCACTTCGGTCTTTGCGATGGATATGTGCGTCACTAGGCGCTAAACACCATGGTCGCAAGTCTCACTACAAATTCCTCACAATATGGTAGTAGATGCACTGCAGCAAGGACAGCCACCAGCAGATCAACCAGAAATAAAATATATAACGCTATTGTAGGCCTAAGTAAGCCGTTTGGATTCTCCTATGGCTATTTTCTAGCCAAGTATGAAAGCACACTGCTATGCCAGATGAGATGACGCTGAGTTACGAAAAAATAAACGTAAAATAAAAAGTAAATGGCAGACTGTGCCTAATTGAAATCAAACCCCTAATAAATTTTCCCACTTCGGTCTTTGCGATGGATATGTGCGTCACTAAGCGCTAAACACAACGGTCGCAAGTCTCACTACAAATTCCTCACAATATGGTAGTAGATGCACTGCAGCAAGGACAGCCACCAGCAGATCAACCAGAAATAAAATATATAACGCTATTGTAGGCCTAAGTAAGCCGTTTGGATTCTCCTATGGCTATTTTCTAGCCAAGTATGAAAGCACACTGCTATGCCAGATGAGATGACGCTGAGTTATGAAAAAATAAACGTAAAATAAAAAGTAAATGGCAGACTGTGCCTAATTGAAATCTAACCCCTAATAAATTTTCCCACTTTGGTGTTTGAGGTGGATATGTGTGTCACTAAGAGCTAAACACAACGGTAGCAAGTCCCCCTGCAAATTCCTCACAATATGGTACTAGCTGCAAATAAAAAAAAAATATGTATAACGTTATTGTAGCCCTATGAAGGGCTGTTGGGTTCTTGTAGAATCACTCCTGCCTAACACTATTCTAATAGAACAGCCTAACGCTTTCCCTGACCAGCAGCAGCTCTCTCCCTAGCGGCATCCAGACACAGAATGATCCGAGCAGCGCAGGCAGGGGCTAGTCTATTCCAGGGTCACCTGATCTGGCCAGCCAACCACTGCTATCGACGTGTAAGGGTACCACGTCATGCTGGGTGGAGTGCAGAGTCTCCTGGCTTGTGATTGGCTCTGTTTCTGGCCGCCAAAAAGCAAAACGGCGGGAGCTGCCATTTTCTCGAGCGGGCGAAGTATTCGTCCGAGCAACGAGCAGTTTCGAGTACGCTAATGCTCAAACGAGCATCAAGCTCGGACGAGTATGTTCGCTCATCTCTAATCCCAGAATATATTGTATTTGTTTATGGGTCTAGTGTGTCTCTAGGTACTGGAGATAATTTTGTGGGCAGCTGGGTATCTCATCTGCATTTCATCTTTAAAGAGTTACAGTCATTTCAGATGATTTTTAACCCTTTCAGGTCTTCCAGATTTCAGGTTTCCAGATTAACAGGTTAACTGTTGCGATTAGTGCCAGCATCAACTGCAGCAATTACAGGTGGGTGTCAGCTGTGTTATGTAGTGTATAGAGCTCATGGTCTAAGCTGTGTATGTGTTTTTTTTTTCATTTTTATTTTTATTTCGGGTTAAAAATTGAAAACAGGCTTTTTTTGTATTTTAAAGTACTTTGTAAATTAGTTTTCAAATTAACATTATTAATGAATTCCCTATTTTGTTTCAGTCGTTTTGACATATAAAAGAATAGTCTCGGGCAGACGGGGCAACTATGGCAATGCTTTTTGTAGTGTAGCAGGGATTTTTTATTTATTTATTATTTATATAGGGAAATGTCATTGTATTTTTATGAATATTTATTAATATTTTTGTGTGTGTGTGTTTACTTTATACGTCCCCCATGAGATCATAAAAGACCACTTTTAAAAATTTTTTTTACTTCATTTACTTTCCCCTGTAACTGAGACATCTACAAGAGCCTCAGTTACAGGGGAAATGACAACCGGTGACTGAGGATTCTGATCAGAGCTGGACTGGGTCTAGTTAGACCCAGCAGCTCTGTTTAACCCCTTTAGACCCAACAGTCACATGACCAAGTTTATTGAGCCGTTCTCCCTAGTGTCTCTGGGTGTCTCTGACTGGGTCCTGCTCCCGCTGCAGACTCAGTGAATCAGTTAATAATGATCTTAAATTATATTAGGTTTTAAACTTCCACAGGGAGAGGAAATCAATAACCCGGGGCGCCAGCAGCTGCCCACTGCCACCTAGAAAAAAAAAAACCTCACTACTTACCTTCCAGTGATTCCCAAGACTCCTTTTAGCAGCATGATTTCTCATCAGTAGAGCATGCATAGCTAGGTCCGTGTGCTCTACCCACACACACACTGTGACACAGCAGGTCACCACCTGATGACATCAAAATGTGTGCGTGGGCAGAGCACATCGACCTGGCTACTGCTGAGGAATCCTGGAGAGAAGAGGAGCCACCGGAAGCAGTGGAAGGTGAGTGGTGAGTTTATTTTTTTATGTGCTGGTGGCTATGTGCTGTGGCTAGCTGTATACCAGGGCAAGTGTGCTGGGGCTACCCATATACTGGGGGTCAGTGTGCTGGGGCTACATATATATTGGGGGCAAGTGTGCAGGGGCTACCTATATACTGGGGGGCAGTGTGCTAGGGTGACTATATACTGGGGGGACAGTGTGTTGGGACTAGCTATATAATAGGGAGGCAGTTTGATGGGGCTACCTAAGTACTGAGGCAGATTCCTGGGGCTACCTTTATACTGTGTGGAGGTGTTCTGGGCTACCTATATACTGGGAAAGGGTGCTGGGATTTTCTTTAGTACTGGAAGTTGTGACCAATGCATGGGGAAAATATTTTAGGGGTTTGTTAGAGATGCTATCCTGGAGTATCTCACTGTGCATAACCTTGTGACCCAGCGTCAGCATGGGTTTATGAGAGATCGGTCCTGTCAGACTAATCTAATTGGTTTCTATGAGGAGGTTAGTTCAAGACTGGATCTGGGGGAAGCTGTGGATGTTGTATATCTGGACTTTTCAAAGGCATTTGACACCATGCCGCATAAAAGGTTGGGGGCTCAGTGTATATAATTCATGAGGGGCTCATTGTATGTAATTTATGAGCGGGCTCTGTGTATATAATTCATGAGGGGACTCTGTGTATATAATTCATGAGTGGGCTCAGTGTATAAAATTCATGAGGGTCTCAGTTTACATAATTTATGAGAGTTTTCAGTTTATATACTTTATGAAGGTGCTCAGTGTGTATAATTCATGAGGATCTCAGTGTACATAATTCATGAGGGTGCTCAGTGTGTATAATTTATTTGGGGGAAAGTCTTGAGGGGATGTTAGCAAAGAAGTTCGGTGTAAATGAGAAGGCGGGGACTGCCGCATGAAGCCTGGCAGTTACTGCAGGCCTATGGAGAGGGATGGGCGCTCTGGGGGGGGGGGGGGGGTGCCTCGAACCCCCCCTCATGGATATAATCGCGGCAGTATCTACAAGATTTATTGGAGGGTTCCAATAAAGCTAGCATTTATCACTGCTAAAAATGGGATAGCACTAGGAGCTGCTTAATTTGTTTTTTAAGTAGATACTTAAATATCAAAGGTGTTTTACTTATCCATCAAGTCTTGATGTAAGGAGTTCATTTCTTCCAAAAATGGATTTTACTTCTGTCTGGTATTTAAAATATTGCAATAACTGATGCTTCAAGTCACAAACTAAGTCATGGTGTATTTTTTAGAAACCTGTGATGGAATAGTCTGCCATTCAAGAATGTTCCTGATGCATATAGGTAGTGTTTTTATTTCACAAGTAGGGTGTTGATTTTTGAAAATTCTAGCAGTATGTGCTGTTAATAACGTAATAAATGTTGCCTAAGATCTGTGCTATATTTAGACTATTTCTGGGATGTTTCTATCTGCTAGACAACTATCATGCAAAATAAATATTTCTGCCAAAGATATCCATGCCAGATAGTTACATCTGTTTTATGCAAATGGAGAATTCTTTATTCATACATTTTGCTTAGAGAAAACAGGTAGCATGTTGTTGTTTTCTTTGTTAAAAGTTAAAAGGATTACATTCAAATAATCAAATACATGGCATTAAATCTTGTTCAACATAATTAATGTTTTACGGTAATTTAATTTAATTTAGTTTACTCATGGACCTATGTACAGAAACATTTATTACAGTGAAGTCAAAACAATGATGGAATATGAATTAACTTTTCTGTCATCCATGTTAAATTCTTTAAAACACATGAATGTGTCAAAACTATTCAGCTTACATATAGGAACTACAACTTATGTGTACTAATGAAATTGCCCGGTCAGAGCCTCTTAATATACCTGGTATGGCAACAGAGGCATGACGTCATTGGGGAGCGGCAATCAATCGCCATGACAGTCTTGTTTTAACCCATTCATTACAAAGTGCTATCGGCACATTGAAATGAATGAGGAGCAAAATCCACATATACTGCCATACTGTAGTATGGCAGTATATGATAGGATCGATCAGATAACCTAAGGTTGAAGTACCTTAGGGAATAATAGTAAAAGTTAAAAAAAAAAAATTATAATAAAAAAACCTAAAAATTCAAATCACCCTGATTTAAATATTAATAAACAGTAAAAATCATAAACACATTAGGTATCGCCTGTCGGAAAATGCCCAATCGAAATATAATAATGGCTTTTCACTGTGTTTAACCCCGTAATGGAAAATAGCCCCCAAAGTCGAAAATAACACTTTTTGTCATTTTGAAAAATATAAAAAAATCTATTAAAAGTGATCAAAAGGCTGCACAGTCCTAAAAATTATAGCAATGAAAATGCCATAAAAAGTCGCAAAAAATGACACCACCCACAGCTCCGTACACCAAAGTATGAAAAAGTTATTGACGCCAGAAGACGGCAAAATCAAAAAACACATTTTTGTACAGGTGGTTTTAATTTTTGTAAATGTATGAAAACATTATAAAACCTATACAAATTTGGTCTCCCTGGCCCAAAGAAGAAAGTAGACATGTCAAAATGTTGCAAATGCGTTTTTTCCCCATTTTCACAGTATTTGGAATTTTTTTACCATTTCCCAATACACGGCATGGAATATTAAATACCATCACTATGAAGTGTAATTTGTTACGCAGAAAATAAGCCATCAAGGAGCTCTTTATGTGGAAAATAAAAAAGTTATACATTTTTGAAAGTGGTGAGTGAAAAATGGAAGTGAAAAACTAAAAAGGGCCAGGTCGTTAAGGGGTTTTATTGCTAATTCTTATTCTTATGACAATCCAACATTTTTAAAATTGTCACAGAGACCAAAAAAGTTTTGGCTGGAGTTACAATTATCAGATATACAATTCCAACTTACATACAAATTCAACTTAAGATCAAACCTATGAAAGACGATGATGCTAAAATTAAATTAAATTACCTTTTATTCAGTAAAAATGGGAAAAAAAATAAAAAAAATCTATATAAATGAAGTATTTTCGTAATCATGGCGACCCATAGAATAAAATTAATAAACTATTTTTATGGTATGGTAAAGAGCCCCAAAAAAAAAAAAACACGAAAAAATCTTCCTAAAAATTGATGATTTAAGAGTTAATAAAATCTCACCAATTAGCTAGCACATACTAAAAAAGTGCATCGTATGTGGTAAAAAAAATAAGCCCCTATAGGTCCACATAAAAAAAAGCAAAAAAAATTATATCCTGTACAATGTGACAAGACAAATCTGCTCTGGATGGCACCTCCCTCTATTCTATGCCCGGCCGTGCGTCCATACAGCAGGATACCACCACATATGGGGTATCATTGTACTCGGGAGAAATTGGGTCAAACTTTGTGGAGTTTTTTTTCATTTAGTCCATTACAAATGTTTAATTTTTCACCCAAAATGAATGTATTGTCAAAAAATCTTACAATTTGTACACCACACCTCCATTTTGTTTAAACCCCTTTAAAACACCTAAAGGGTTAACAAACTCCTTATAAAAGTGCTTTTTTCGTACGTTGAGTGGTGTAATTTCCATAATGGGGTAATTTACGAGTCTAGCTATGATTTAGGCCTCTCACAGCCAATTAAAAGTTAAGCAGGTCCATCTAAACACGGTTTTTGGTGATTTTCCCAAAAAATTTAAAAATAGCACCTACATTCTGAGCATCATAACATTCTAGTATGTAAGTTATGAATTTATTTGGGTGCTCTGACTATCTGCTTCAAAAGTAGAGAATTCAGAACTTTGAAAATAAAGAATTTTACTTAATTTTGACCAAATTTAGTTTTTTTCATAACTAAACACAAAAGATATCATCCAAATTTTTTTAACTTATTTGAAGTACAATGTGTCATGAGAAAACAACCTCAAAATCTCCTGGATATCTTATATTATTCCAAAGCGATAAGCACTTATACAGTGACACAAGGCAGATTTGAAAAAAGGGGCCGCGTCCTATAGGCCAAAATAGGCTGAGTCTCGTAGGGATTAAGATCTTTCACTCTCCAAATAAAGATATAGGTTTTTACCAATATGCGGCAGAAAAGGTCTTGATTGGTTTATGTACCTGCAGGTTTCTGATTCCAGAAGAATTTCATTGGTAAATTTCAGTCCTCCTTTGGCCATCAATATCCACACAGCATAAGACATTGGCCCACATTTATCAAAAATAGAGCAAACTGTACTAGGTGCAGTTTTCCTGTGTAGTGTGCAGGGGGCGCCAGATTCATGAAATGTGGTGCAGGTTCTTCATGAATCTGGCAGGCCCTGCACTGCTCTGACAGAGTGCAACAAATTCTTTTTGGTGCACCTATAACATACAGTGTGAAACACAATTCTGTCCAAACATGGCATGACAAATGTGGTGCCCTGTCTGACTGTGCACCGGAATGCCCCTTTCAGTGCCGAATTGCATTGCTGAATGGCATCGGGTATAGTGCAGCCAAAACACAAATGCATCCTAAATACATGTGCAGCAGTTGCAATAAAAGGAATGTGCAAAGTCAGACAAAAACTAGTGCTGGGGCTTTAATAAACGTGGGCCATTAGTTTACACATTTTGAAGGGTAATGGTAACTCAAAAGTTGAGCCTGTTATTTTAGGAACTGCTGTGGTCTATAGCTCCTTTTCAGAGCTGAAATTTCTGGGTGTTATACCTTTGCGGTTTAAATGTATTTGCTTTTTGTTCTTTAAATTACTGTTACTGTAACATAGGTATGTTTACTGGATTGGGTGATATTACCATCTGGACCCCTTTAAGTGGGGGTCATTATTAAAGATGAGCGAACATACTCGTCCGAGCTTGATGCTCGATCGAGCATTAGCGTACTCGTAACTGCTCGTTGCTCGGACGAGTATTTCGCCCGCTCGAGAAAATGGCAGCTCCCGCCGTTTTGCTTTTTGGCGGCCAGAAACAGAGCCAATCACAAGCCAGGAGACTCTGCACTCCACCCAGCATGACGTGGTACCCTTACACGTAGATAGCAGTGGTTGGCTGGCCAGATCAGGTGACCCTGGGATAGACTAGCCGCTGCCCGCGCTGCTCGGATCATTCTCTGTCTGGATGCCACTAGGGAGAGAGCTGCTGCTGCTCAGGGAAAGCGTTAGGGTGTTCTATTAGCTTACTGTTAGGCAGGAGTGATTCTAAAAGAACCCAACAGCCCTTCTTAGGGCTACAATAACGTTATAATTTTTTTTTTTTTTTATTTGCAGCTAGTACCATATTGTGAGGAATTAGCAGGGGGACTTGCTACCGTTGTGTTTAGCTCTTAGTGACACACATATCCACCTCAAACACCAAAGTGGGAAAATTTATTAGGGGTTTGAGTAGAATTAGGCACAGTCTGCCAGTTTCTTTTTATTTTACGTTTATTTTTTTCATAACTCAGCGTCATCTCATCTGGCATAGTAGTGTGCTGTAATACTTGGCTAGAAAATAGCCATAGGAGAATACAAACGTCTTAATTATGCCTACAGTAGCGTTATATATATTTGATTTCTGGTTGATCTGCTGGTGGCTGTACTTGCTGCAGTGCATCTACTATCAAATTGGGAGCAATTTGGAGTCAGACTTGCGACCACTGTGTTTTAGTGACGCACATATCCATCGCAAAGACCGAAGTGGGAAAATTTATTAGGGCCCGGGGTTGTATTTCAATTAGGCACAGTCTGCCAGTTTCTTTTTATTTTACGTTTATTTTTTTCATAACTCAGCGTCATCTCATCTGGCATAGTAGTGTGCTGTAATACTTGGCTAGAAAATAGCCATAGGAGAATACAAACGTCTTAATTACGCCTACAGTAGCGTTATATATATTTGATTTCTGGTTGATCTGCTGGTGGCTGTACTTGCTGCAGTGCATCTACTATCAAATTGGGAGCAATTTGGAGTCAGACTTGCGACCACTGTGTTTTAGTGACGCACATATCCATCGCAAAGACCGAAGTGGGAAAATTTATTAGGGCCCGGGGTTGTATTTCAATTAGGCACAGTCTGCCAGTTTCTTTTTATTTTACGTTTATTTTTTTCATAACTCAGCGTCATCTCATCTGGCATAGTAGTGTGCTGTAATACTTGGCTAGAAAATAGCCATAGGAGAATACAAACGTCTTAATTACGCCTACAGTAGCGTTATATATATTTGATTTCTGGTTGATCTGCTGGTGGCTGTACTTGCTGCAGTGCATCTACTATCAAATTGGGAGCAATTTGGAGTCAGACTTGCGACCACTGTGTTTTAGTGACGCACATATCCATCGCAAAGACCGAAGTGGGAAAATTTATTAGGGCCCGGGGTTGTATTTCAATTAGGCACAGTCTGCCAGTTTCTTTTTATTTTACGTTTATTTTTTTCATAACTCAGCGTCATCTCATCTGGCATAGTAGTGTGCTGTAATACTTGGCTAGAAAATAGCCATAGGAGAATACAAACGTCTTAATTACGCCTACAGTAGCGTTATATATATTTGATTTCTGGTTGATCTGCTGGTGGCTGTACTTGCTGCAGTGCATCTAGTATCAAATTGGGAGCAATTTGGAGTCAGACTTGCGACCACTGTGTTTTAGTGACGCACATATCCATCGCAAAGACCGAAGTGGGAAAATTTATTAGGGCCCGGGGTTGTATTTCAATTAGGCACAGTCTGCCAGTTTCTTTTTATTTTACGTTTATTTTTTTCATAACTCAGCGTCATCTCATCTGGCATAGTAGTGTGCTGTAATACTTGGCTAGAAAATAGCCATAGGAGAATACAAACGTCTTAATTACGCCTACAGTAGCGTTATATATATTTGATTTCTGGTTGATCTGCTGGTGGCTGTACTTGCTGCAGTGCATCTACTATCAAATTGGGAGCAATTTGGAGTCAGACTTGCGACCACTGTGTTTTAGTGACACACATATCCATCGCAAAGACCGAAGTGGGAAAATTTATTAGGGCCCGGGGTTGTATTTCAATTAGGCACAGTCTGCCAGTTTCTTTTTATTTTACGTTTATTTTTTTCATAACTCAGCGTCATCTCATCTGGCATAGTAGTGTGCTGTAATACTTGGCTAGAAAATAGCCATAGGAGAATACAAACGTCTTAATTACGCCTACAGTAGCGTTATATATATTTGATTTCTGGTTGATCTGCTGGTGGCTGTACTTGCTGCAGTGCATCTACTATCAAATTGGGAGCAATTTGGAGTCAGACTTGCGACCACTGTGTTTTAGTGACGCACATATCCATCGCAAAGACCGAAGTGGGAAAATTTATTAGGGCCCGGGGTTGTATTTCAATTAGGCACAGTCTGCCAGTTTCTTTTTATTTTACGTTTATTTTTTTCATAACTCAGCGTCATCTCATCTGGCATAGTAGTGTGCTGTAATACTTGGCTAGAAAATAGCCATAGGAGAATACAAACGTCTTAATTACGCCTACAGTAGCGTTATATATATTTGATTTCTGGTTGATCTGCTGGTGGCTGTACTTGCTGCAGTGCATCTACTATCAAATTGGGAGCAATTTGGAGTCAGACTTGCGACCACTGTGTTTTAGTGACGCACATATCCATCGCAAAGACCGAAGTGGGAAAATTTATTAGGGCCCGGGGTTGTATTTCAATTAGGCACAGTCTGCCAGTTTCTTTTTATTTTACGTTTATTTTTTTCATAACTCAGCGTCATCTCATCTGGCATAGTAGTGTGCTGTAATACTTGGCTAGAAAATAGCCATAGGAGAATACAAACGTCTTAATTACGCCTACAGTAGCGTTATATATATTTGATTTCTGGTTGATCTGCTGGTGGCTGTACTTGCTGCAGTGCATCTACTATCAAATTGGGAGCAATTTGGAGTCAGACTTGCGACCACTGTGTTTTAGTGACGCACATATCCATCGCAAAGACCGAAGTGGGAAAATTTATTAGGGCCCGGGGTTGTATTTCAATTAGGCACAGTCTGCCAGTTTCTTTTTATTTTACGTTTATTTTTTTCATAACTCAGCGTCATCTCATCTGGCATAGTAGTGTGCTGTAATACTTGGCTAGAAAATAGCCATAGGAGACTACAAACGTCTTAATTACGCCTACAGTAGCGTTATATATATTTGATTTCTGGTTGATCTGCTGGTGGCTGTACTTGCTGCAGTGCATCTACTATCAAATTGGGAGCAATTTGGAGTCAGACTTGCGACCACTGTGTTTTAGTGACGCACATATCAATCGCAAAGACCGAAGTGGGAAAATTTATTAGGGCCCGGGGTTGTATTTCAATTAGGCACAGTCTGCCAGTTTCTTTTTATTTTACGTTTATTTTTTTCATAACTCAGCGTCATCTCATCTGGCATAGTAGTGTGCTGTAATACTTGGCTAGAAAATAGCCATAGGAGAATACAAACGTCTTAATTACGCCTACAGTAGCGTTATATATATTTGATTTCTGGTTGATCTGCTGGTGGCTGTACTTGCTGCAGTGCATCTACTATCAAATTGGGAGCAATTTGGAGTCAGACTTGCGACCACTGTGTTTTAGTGACGCACATATCCATCGCAAAGACCGAAGTGGGAAAATTTATTAGGGCCCGGGGTTGTATTTCAATTAGGCACAGTCTGCCAGTTTCTTTTCATTTTACGTTTATTTTTTTCATAACTCAGCGTCATCTCATCTGGCATAGTAGTGTGCTGTAATACTTGGCTAGAAAATAGCCATAGGAGAATACAAACGTCTTAATTACGCCTACAGTAGCGTTATATATATTTGATTTCTGGTTGATCTGCTGGTGGCTGTACTTGCTGCAGTGCATCTACTATCAAATTGGGAGCAATTTGGAGTCAGACTTGCGACCACTGTGTTTTAGTGACGCACATATCCATCGCAAAGACCGAAGTGGGAAAATTTATTAGGGCCCGGGGTTGTATTTCAATTAGGCACAGTCTGCCAGTTTCTTTTTATTTTACGTTTATTTTTTTCATAACTCAGCGTCATCTCATCTGGCATAGTAGTGTGCTGTAATACTTGGCTAGAAAATAGCCATAGGAGAATACAAACGTCTTAATTACGCCTACAGTAGCGTTATATATATTTGATTTCTGGTTGATCTGCTGGTGGCTGTACTTGCTGCAGTGCATCTACTATCAAATTGGGAGCAATTTGGAGTCAGACTTGCGACCACTGTGTTTTAGTGACGCACATATCCATCGCAAAGACCGAAGTGGGAAAATTTATTAGGGCCCGGGGTTGTATTTCAACTAGGCACAGTCTGCCATTTCCTTTTTTATTTTACGTTTATTTTTTTCATAACTCAGCGTCATCTCATCTGGCATAGTAGTGTGCTGTAATACTTGGCTAGAAAATAGCCATAGCAATAGGATAGCATTGTTTGGTTTTAAAAACTAAAAAACACAAAAAAAAAACAAAAAAAAAAAAAAAAGTTAAAAAAAAAATACAAGTTATAACTCTCATTTTCAAAATGTTTAACCCGAGGGCTAGGGGTAGAGGACGAGGGCGGGGACGTGGGCGTCCAACTACTGCAGGGGTCAGAGGCCGTGGTCCTGGGCGGGGTGAGACACCACCTGCTTATGAGGGAGCAGGGGAACGCCGCAGAGCTACACTCCCTAGGTTCATGTCTGAAGTTACTGGGAATCGTGGTAGAGCACTGTTGAGGCCAGAACAGTGCGAACAGGTGATGTCGTGGATTGCCGACAATGCTTCGAGCAATTTGTCCACCAGTCAGTCTTCCACGCAGTCCACCCATGTCACCGAAATCGGCACTCCTCCAGCTCCTGCACCTCAGCCTCCTCCCCCCCAGTCTGCCCCCTCCCAGCAAAATTTGCCATTTGAACCGGCATACTCTGAGGAACTGTTTTCTGGACCCTTCCCACAGTCACAAACCACTTGTCCGGTTGCTGATGAGCAATTTTCCGATGCCCAGGTTTTCCACCAGACGCAGTCTGTGGGTGATGATGACCTTGTTGACGTAGTGGAAGAAGTGTGTAAAGAGGTGTCCGACGATGAGGAGACACGGTTGTCAGACAGTGGGGAAGTTGTTGTCAGGGCAGGAAGTCCGAGGGGGGAGCAGACTGAGGGATCGGAGGATGATGAGGTGACAGACCCAAGCTGGGTTGAGAGGCCGGGTGAACACAGTGCTTCTGAGACGGAGGAGAGTCCTCGACCAGAACAGGTTGGAAGAGGCAGTGGTGGGGCCAGACGGAGAGGCAGGGCCAGAGCTGGTGCATCAGCGCCAAATGTGTCAACTAGTGAAGCTCCCGTGGCGAGGGCTCCTGCGGCGAGGGCTAGATTTTCAGAAGTCTGGAGGTTCTTTAAGGAAACACCGGATGACCGACGGACTGTGGTGTGCCACATTTGCCAAACCAGGATCAGCAGGGGTTCCACCACTACTAGCTTAACTACCACCAGTATGCGCAGGCATATGAATGCTAAACACCCCACTCAGTGGCAACAAGCGCGTTCACCTCCGGCCGTGCACACCACTGCTCCTTCCCCTGTGTCAGCTGATAGTCAGCCCCCTGCCCAGGACCCTGCCACAAAAACCCCATCGTCACCTCCACGATCATCCACAGCATCCACCAGCGTTCAGCTCTCCATACCCCAGACGCTGGAGCGGAAACGCAAATATAGTGCAACCCACCCGCACGCCCAAGCCCTTAATGTGCACATCTCCAGATTGCTAAGCCTGGAGATGCTGCCCTATAGGCTAGTAGAGACCGAGGCCTTTCGCAGCCTCATGGCGGCGGCCGCCCCTCGGTATTCGGTCCCCAGCCGCCACTACTTTTCCCGATGTGCCGTCCCAGCCCTGCACCAGCACGTGTCAGACAACATAATCCGTGCCCTGACCAACGCCGTTTCTGACAAGGTCCACCTGACCACGGACACGTGGACGAGTGCTGCCGGGCAGGGCCACTATATATCTCTGACGGCACATTGGGTTAACTTGGTGGAGGCTGGGACCGAGTGTGACCCTGCGGCTGGTCATATACTGCCGACGCCGAGGATTGCGGGGCCTCCCTCGGTCCAGGTGTTTGAGGCCTACTATGCCTCCTCCTCCTCCCACCCCTCCTCCACCTCCTCCTCCGAACGACCATCCGTGGGCATGGCGCCATCAGTCGGTAGCTCTAGGCACAGCAGCAGTGCCGTCGCTAAGCGACAGCAGGCGGTGCTCAAACTGCTGAGCCTAGGCGATAAAAGGCACACCGCCCAAGAACTATTACAGGGCATCACGGCGCAGACTGATCTGTGGCTGGCACCGCTGAACCTGAAGCCAGGCATGGTTGTGTGTGACAACGGCCGTAACCTGGTGGCGGCTCTGCAACTCGGCAGACTGACACATGTGCCATGCCTGGCCCATGTGTTAAATCTGATAGTTCAGCGTTTCCTCAAGACATACCCCAATCTGTCTGATTTGCTCACGAAGGTGCGCCGCATCTGTGCGCATTTCAGGAAGTCCAGCACAGATGCTGCCACTCTCAGGGCAGCGCAGCGCCGCCTCCAACTGCCCGCTCACCGACTGTTGTGCGACGTGCCCACGAGGTGGAATTCAACACTGACCATGTTATCCAGAGTTTACCAGCAGCGCCGAGCGATTGTAGACTGCCAGATGTCAACTTCCACCAGAACTGGTAGTCAGGTCAGTCAGCTTCCTCAAGTCTACAATGAGGAGTGGACGTGGATGTGTGATATCTGTCAGGTGCTGAGTAACTTTGAGGAGTCAACACAGATGGTCAGTGGCGATGCCGCCATCATCAGCCTCACCATCCCGCTGCTTGGCCTGTTGAAAAACTCTCTGGTCAGCATGAAGTCGGAAGCTTTGCGCTCCTCACAAGAGACGGGGGAAGAAGATTCCCTTGTTGATAGCCAAAGCACCCTTAGGTCTGTTTCTCAGCGCATATCGGAGGAGGTGGAGGTGGAGGAGGATGAGGAGGAAGAGGAGGAGAATGTTGGCGAGACACAAGAGGGGACCATTGTTGAGTCCTACACTGTTGAGCGTGTATGGGCAGAAGAAGAGGAGTTGGAGGAGTTGGAGGAGGAGGAAATGGACAGTCAGGCCAGTGAGGGGAGTGAATTCTTACGCGTTGGTACTCTGGCGCATATGGCAGATTTCATGCTAGGCTGCCTATCCCGTGACCCTCGCGTTCAAAGAATTTATTCCAGCACCGATTACTGGGTGTTCACTCTCCTGGACCCACGGTACAAGCAAAATCTTTCCACTCTCATCCCTGGAGAGGAAAGGAGTGTGAGAATGCATGAATACCAGCAGGCCCTGGTGCACAAGCTGAAACAGTATTTCCCTTCTGACAGCGCTAGCGGCAGAGTGCGTAGTTCTGCGGGACAAGTAGCGAGGGAGAGTAGGCGAGCAGGCAGCTTGTCCAGCACTGGCAAGGGTACGATTTACAAGGCTTTTGCCAGCTTTATGTCACCCCAGCAAGACACTGTCACCTGTCCCCAGTCTCGGCAGAGTAGGGCTGATCTTTACAGAAAGATGGTGAGGGAGTACGTAGCTGACCATACCATCGTCCTAAATGATCACACAGCTCCCTACAACTACTGGGTTTCAAAGCTGGACATGTGGCACGAACTGGCGCTCTACGCCTTGGAGGTTCTTGCCTGCCCTGCCGCTAGCGTCTTGTCAGAGCGGGTTTTCAGTGCAGCTGGTGGCATCATCACCGATAAGCGTACACGCCTGTCGACTGACAGCGCTGACAGGCTGACGCTTATCAAGATGAATAAAGCATGGATTTCTCCTAATTTCAAATCTCCAGCAGGTGAAGGAAGCTCAACCTGAATAATTTATCCACTCCTCCTCCTCCTCATTTTCCTCCTTCTCCTCCTCTTTCTACAGTAAAGCAGAGAAAACTGGCTGTTTTTTGACAGGGCCCACTGGCTCTAGGTATAGTACTTTATGCATTTAATTTTTCTGGAGGGCCACCGACACGGTCCTCTGTTTTAAACAATTTTTGGGAGTGCCACATACAGGCACTCAATCTATTCAATTTTTCTGGAGGGCCACCTTTCCGGTCCTCTGTTTTAAACAATTTTTTGGGACTGCCACATACAGGCACTCAATCTATTCCATTTTTCTGGAGGGCCACCTACCTGCTCCTCTGGTTTAAAAACTTTTTTGGACTGCCACATACAGGCACTCAATCTATTCCATTTTTCTGGAGGGCCACCTACCTGCTCCTCTGGTTTAAAAACTTTTTTGGACTGCCACATACAGGCACTCAATCTATTCCATTTTTCTGGAGGGCCACCTACCTACTCCTCTGGTTTGAAAAATTTTTTGGACTGCCACATACAGGCACTCAATCTATTCCATTTTTCTGGAGGGCCACCTACCTGCTCCTCTGGTTTGAAAAATTTTTTGGACTGCCACATACAGGCACTCAATCTATTCCATTTTTCTGGAGGGCCACCTACCTGCTCCTCTGGTTTGAAAAATTTTTTGGACTGCCACATACAGGCACTATCCAAATTGAATTGTCTCCATAGCAGCCTCCACACGTTGTCTCCATTGCTACCTCCAAAAGTCGTCCATATAGCTGCCTCCATACATCGTCCCTTTATCAAACGAGGTTTGTCAGGCCGAAATTTGGGTTGTTTTCATGGATTCCACATCAAAGTTGTTAACTTTGTCGCCACCCTGCTGTGTTATCCACAAAATACACTGGCAAACTTTTACCATTTACGGATATTATTTCAGCGCTTCTTGCGCAT
Organism: Engystomops pustulosus; assembly: GCF_040894005.1. Classification (NCBI taxonomy): domain Eukaryota; kingdom Metazoa; phylum Chordata; class Amphibia; order Anura; family Leptodactylidae; genus Engystomops; species Engystomops pustulosus. Next base: position 157,246,699 of record NC_092411.1, on the reverse strand, counting down.
CTGTTTACATTCCCCTCACCCGCCATATCCTAAACTTATAAGAACGCTACTACACTTGATCTTATACAAAAGGTTCTTAGAAGTGCTGTTTGGGGAGTAGCCTAGAGACAGGGGCTTGGATTGGCGAAAGCTCGCCTAGCAGCGGAGCGCCAGCTCCATGCGCATCATGCGCTTCTTGCGCATCTGTTTACATTCCCCTCACCCGCCATATCCCAAACTTATAAGAACGCTACTACACTTAACTTGGTGCAGGCTGGGACCGAGTCTGACCCTGGGGCTGGTCATATACTGCCGACGCAGAGGATTGCGGGGCCTACCTCGGTCCAGGTCTCAAAGGCCTACTATACCTCCAAATCCTCCCACCCCTCCTCCACCTCCTCCTCCTCCGAATTACCATCCGTGGGCATGGCGCCATCAGTCGGTAGCTCTAGGCACAGCAGCAGTGCTGTTGCTAAGCGACAGCAGGCGGTGCTCAAACTGCTGAGCCTAGGTGATAAAAGGCACACCGCCCAAGAGCTATTGCAGGGCATTCCACATCAAACTTGTTAACTTTGTCGCCACCCTGCTGTGTAAGCCACAAAATATACTGGAAAACTTTTTTCATTTACGGATATTATTTCAGCGCTTCTTGCGCAGATGTTTACATTCCCCTCACCCGCCATATCCCAAACTTATAAGAACGCTACTACACTTGATCTTATCCGAAAGGTTCTTAGAAGTGCTGTTTGGGGAGTAGCCTAGAGACAGGGGCTTGGATTGGCGAAAGCTCGCCTGGCAGCGGAGCGCCAGCTCCATGCCAAGAACCAACTAACATAGTTTTAACTGCAGCACCTTTAATCTACTACTAGTTCACTGCCTCCATACATCGTCCCCTTATCAAACGAGCTGTGTCAGGCAGAATTTTGGATTGTTTTCATGGCTTCCATGTTAACTTTGTCGCCACCCTGCTGTGTAATCCACAAAATATACTGGCAAACTTTTATCATGTACCAATATTATTTGAGCGCTTCTTGCTCACCTCCTTTGGTTCCTCTCTGCTACCCATTGGTTTGAAGCCTGAGTCCATTTAGGGTATGTCGCCATGCCACTCTCTAGCCTTCTGCTGCTGCCGCTGCCTCTGCATGCCGTCCCCTATAGTGTCAGGGTCAATTATTGGATGTTTTAGATGCTATCTAGCTTCATTCTGTCACTCTGTCATGGCCATGCTGTTGCCCATAATTTTGGCATAATGGTGCATTTAAGCAGCCTCAGAGGCATCCATGCATGCTGCCCCTGCTGTTTCCTGTCCATTTCCGTGGTGTTTCCATCCTTTTCTGAGGTTCCCAGGTGTTTGGCCAAGCTTCCCTGTGCAGAGCCTTGGTCCCCTTGAAAAATGCTCGAGTCTCCCATTGACTTCAATGGGGCTCGTTACTCAAAACGAGCACTCGAGCATCGGGAAAAGTTCGTCTCGAATAACGAGTACCCGAGCATTTTAGTGCTCGCTCATCTCTAGTCATTATTGATCTGGCACAATTGTTGTATGTGCACTATAAAGCTGTAGCGTGAAGAACCCATCCTGGTAGTCTGAGAAAAAACGGAGCTTTAGCTCTGGGTAGAAATTTACTCCATACACAAAAGAAGAGAGTGGCTCTGGCACTACCCCTATATACCTCGTGACACGGTTGGACCACGGTGCTACTGGAGTTGCGTTTGGCATCTAAAGCAGTGATGTAAAGTCACAGGTGGTGCTTGGCAGGGCAGTGAAGTAATCTTGAGCAGATAAATAGAAAATTGCGGCACTCACCAAGGAAGCTTCAGTGTTTATTGAAAACAACACAGGTGATACAGGACGCCGACATGCGGCAAGGCGACGAGCCGTTTCGCGCTAAGCAGCGCTTCCTCTAGCCTCTGACGTCATCCTTCCGGGGCGTGCGTGTTTTAAGCACTGGCCCCGGAAGGTTGTCATGGATACACAGCAACAAGACATACAGGTGCATAATCGTTACTATATGTGATTAAACTAACAATATGTTAAAAACAAAGGCAAATGGGGGAATGCAATACACGGACAGTAGTACTTTATAAGTGAGACCGTAATGGCTGAATTAGGTGTATGCGAGGGGACAAATTATGTATCCGCGTAAACCATAAAAAGTTACAGGAAGACGCTCAGATCGTTCCGGTCATTCAGTCCTAAAGCACCCATAGCATTACATCTAAGAATCCATTTGGCTTCACGGCGTAATAGGGCTTTTTGGCGGTCCCCGCCTCTTGGATTATTATCCACCCTCTCTATGCCAGCGAAGCGAAGTGAATTTGGATCATTGGGGTGATAAAGCCTCATGTGCTCGATCAACCTCGGGCAGCCATTCCCGGTCCCAATAGAATTGAGGTGTTCTCTAACTCGTATAAACATGTTTCTGATTGTTTTACCAATGTAAAATCTGTTGCAAGGACAGAAAAGGACATATACTACGAACGTCGTTCTACAGGTAATGAAACAAAGATTTGGCCTGCATGTTACATCTGCAAAAATTACAGTGCCCGCATTTAAAGTTTCCCTTAGGAGCACCTTTACTGAGCCAATTTTGTCTCGGAGCAGAATATCTACTCTGGACAAGCTCAGTTCTCAATGTGGGGCTACGTCTAAAGGTAACAAGTGGTCTGTGGGCCGTAAGTTCAGCCAATTTTGATTCCTGGCGAAGAATATTCCAATGCTTATTAATGGCCTTGCGAATAGCGCCGTCATTAGGGCTAAAATCAAAGGAGAAAGCAAATCTCCTCTCACCCTTATTCTTATATTTCTTGGCATTGGCAAAAAGACTTCGTCTGGGAATGGCATCGGCTTTTTTTAGGCCAACCTGTATATCTTTATTTGGATAACCACGTTCTAAAAACCGTACAGCAAGTTCCTGTACTTGTTGTTGAAACCTTGTGTTGTCACTATTGAGTCTCTTGAGGCGTAAAAACTGGCTGAAGGGGACGCCGGACTTCACGTGCGAAGCGTGGAAACTGTCGTGGTGTAAAAGTGAATTAGTCGCTGTAGGTTTTCTATACCCTTCTGTGGAAAGTGTCCCATCAGCTATCTTGAGCCTTACATCCAAAAAATCTAATGAATCGCCCCCAAACAGAGAAGTAAATTTCATGTTCATGTCGTTAGTGTCATTCAGATAGTCAACAAATGAAGAAAATGCGTCGTGTGATCCATCCCAAACAATGAAAATATCATCCACGTAACGTAGATAAACGCGGATATTTCTGGTGAACGGGTTGCACAGAGAGTGGACAAAGCGGGACTCAAAAACCGCCAGAAAAATATTGGCCAGTGTACAAGCTACAGGAGTACCCATAGCTGTGCCCACTCTCTGCGCATACCAGGAATCATTGAACATGAACGCATTGTGGGATAGGACGAAAGTAAGTGCATCGCTCACAAAGGCAATGTAGTCGGCATCTTTACCCGCATTCTGCAGAGCCAGGCGGACAGCCTCAACGCCGAGGTCCTGCGGGATGCGGGTATATAGGCTTTCAACATCAATGGAGGTAAGTTGGAAGCCCTCCTGCCATATCAAGTCTTCGATGGCCAGGAGAAAGGCAGTCGTGTCCTTCAAATAAGCCGGAATGTCATTCAACAATGGGCGTAGTAACCAATCTAAGTATTGGGAAATGGGTTCTGTAATGGACCCTATACCGGCGACGATAGGGCGTCCCGGTGGGTCACAGAGAGTCTTGTGAATCTTAGGGAGGAAATACCACACAGGGTATGTAGGGTTTTTTGGGAAAAAGCGGTCGGCTGTCCTTTTGGAGAGGATCCCCTTTTCCACATTGCGCCTAAGTAAAGTCTGGAGACGTGATGCATAGTTACTAGTCGGATTCTGGTCGAGGCATCTGTAAGTACAGGTATCCCCCAACTGATGTTTGGCTTCAGCCAGATAGTATTCTCGTGTCATAACCACTGCATTCCCACCCTTGTCGGCTGGTTTTATAATTATGTCATCCCGCGCCTTGAGACACTTCAGAGCAAATTTTTCACTTGAGGATAAATTATCTGGGGTGATCGGATAGATCAGAGCTCTGACGTCCTCAATGACGCGTTGGACAAAGGTGTCGATAGGATGACCAGCCGGCACTTACCTCCATTGATGTTGAAAGCCTATATACCCGCATCCCGCAGGACCTCGGCGTTGAGGCTGCCCGTCTGGCTCTGCAGAATGCGGGTAAGGATGCCAACTACATTGCCTTTGTGAGCGATGCACTTACTTTCGTCCTATCCCACAATGTGTTCATGTTCAATGATTCCTGGTATGCGCAGAGAGTGGGCACAGCTATGGGTACTCCAGTAACTTGCACACTGGCCAATATTTTTCTGGCGGTTTTTGAGTCCTGCTTTGTCCACTCTCTGTGCAACCCGTTCACCAGAAATATCCGCGTTTATCTACGTTACCTGGATGATATTTTCATTGTTTGGGATGGATCACACGACGCATTTTCTTCATTTGTTGACTATCTGAATGACACTAACGACATGAACATGAAATTTACTTCTCTGTTTGGGGGCGATTCATTAGATTTTTTGGATGTAAGGCTCAAGATAGCTGATGGGACACTTTCCACAGAAGGGTATAGAAAACCTACAGCGACTAATTCACTTTTACACCACGACAGTTTCCACCCTTCGCACGTGAAGTCCGGCGTCCCCTTCAGCCAGTTTTTACGCCTCAAGAGACTCAATAGTGACAACACAAGGTTTCAACAACAAGCACAGGAACTTGCTGTACGGTTTTTAGAACGTGGTTATCCAAATAAAGATATACAGGTTGCCCTAAAAAAAGCCGATGCCATTCCCAGACGAAGTCTTTTTGCCAATGCCAAGAAATATAAGAATAAGGGTGAGAGGAGATTTGCTTTCTCCTTTGATTTTAGCCCTAATGACGGTGCTATTCGCAAGGCCATTAATAAGCATTGGAATATTCTTCGCCAGGAATCAAAATTGGCTGAACTTACGGCCCACAGACCACTTGTTACTAGAGATGAGCGAACATACTCGTCCAAGCTTGATGCTCGTTCGAACATTAGCGTACTCGAAATTGCTCGTTGCTCGGACGAATACTTTGCCCGCTCGAGAAAATGGCATCTCCCGCCGTTTTGCTTTTTGGCGGCCAGAAACAGAGCCAATCACAAGCCAAGAGACTCTGCACTCCACCCAGCATGACGTGGTACCCTTACACGTCGATAGCAGTGGTTGGCTGGCCAGATCAGGTGACCCTGGAATAGACTAGCCCCTGCCTGCGCTGCTCGGATCATTCTGTGTCTGGATGCCGCTAGGGAGAGAGCTGCTGCTGGTCAGGGAAAGCGTTAGGGTGTTCTATTAGAATAGTGTTAGGCAGGAGTGATTCTACAAGAACCCAACAGCCCTTCTTAGGGCTACAATAACGTTATACTTTTTTTTTTTTTTATTTGCTTGTGGCTGGGCTTGCTGGCACTAGTATTGCAGCTAGTACCATATGGTGAGGAATTTGCAGGGGGACTTGCTACCGTTGTGTTTAGCTCTTAGTGACACGCATATCCACCTCAAACACCAAAGTGGGACAATTTATTAGGGGTTTGAGTAGAATTAGGCAGTCTGCTGATTTTTTTTTTTTTTTACCTGTATTTCATTTTATAGCTCAAACTCATCTTGCAAAGCAGTGTGCTCTCATTGTAGGCTACAAAATAGCCATAGGAGAACCCCAACGGCTTACTTAGGCCTACAATAGCGTTATATTTTCCTTTTTTTTGTTTGCTTGTGGCTGGGCTTGCTGGCACTAGTAGTGCAGCTAGTACCATACTGTGAGGAATTTGCTGGGAGACCTGCGACCGTTGTGTTTAGCTCTTAGTGACACGCATATCCACCTCAAACACCGAAGTGGGACAATTTATTAGGGGTTTGAGTAGAATTAGGCAGAGTCTGCTGATTTTTTTTTTTTTTTTTTTACCTTTATTTCATTTTATAGCTCAAACTCATCTTGCAAAGCACAAAATCCAGTTGTGTGCTGTCAGTGTAGGTTAGAAACTAGCCATAGCAATAGGATAGCATCGTTTTGTTAAAAAAAAAAATAAAATAAACACAAATTTTTTTTTTTTCAAGTTTACACTTTAATTTGGAAAATGTTTAACCCGAGGGCTAGGGGTAGAGGACGAGGGCGTGGACATGGGCGTCTAACTACTGCAGGGGTCAGAGGCCGTGGTCCTGGGCGGGGTGAGACACCACCTGCTGGTGGGGGAGCAGGGGAACGCCGCAGAGGTACACTCCCTAGGTTCATCATGTCTCAAGTTCCTGGGACTCGTGGTAGAGCACTGTTGAGGCCAGAACAGTGCGAAGAGGTGATGTTGTGGATTGCGGACAATGCTTCTAGCCATTTGTCCACCAGTCAGTCTTCCACGCAGTCCACCCATGTCACCGAAATCGGCACTCCTCCAGCTCCTCCACCTCAGCCTCCTTCCCCCCAGTCTGCCCCCTCCCACCAAAATTTGGCATTTGAACCGGCATACTCTGAGGAACTGTTTTCTGGACCCTTCCCACAGTCACAAACCACTTGTCCTGCTGCTGCTGAGCTATTTTCCGATGCCCAGGTTTTCCACCAGTCGCAGTCTGTGGGTGATGATGACATTATTCACGTAGTGGAAGAAGTGTGTAAAGAGGTGTCGGACGATGAGGAGACACGGTTGTCAGACAGTGGTGAAGTTGTTGTCAGGGCAGGAAGTCCGAGGGGGGAGCAGACTGAGGGATCGGAGGATTATGAGGTGACAGACCCAAGCTGGGTTGATAGGCCGGGTGAACACAGTGCTTCTGAGACGGAGGCGAGTCCTATAGCAGAACAGGTTGGAAGAGGCAGTGGTGGGGCCAGACGGAGAGGCAGGGCCAGAGCTGGTGCATCAGCGCCAAATGTTGCCCGTAGTCAAGCTCCCGTGGCGAGGGCTAGATTTTCAGAAGTCTGGAGGTTCTTTAAAGAAACACCGGATGACCGACGGACTGTGGTGTGCAACCTTTGCCAAACCAGGATCAGCAGGGGTTCCACCACTACTAGCTTAACTACCACCAGTATGCGCAGGCATCTGAATGCTAAACACCCCACTCAATGGCACCAAGCCCGTTCACCTCCGGCCGGGCACACCACTGCCCCTTCCCCTGTGTCATCTGCTAGTCAGCCCCCTGCCCAGGACCCCGGCCCAAACACCTCCCGTGCGAAAACCCCATCTTCGCCTCCACGATCCTCCACAGCATCCACCAGCGTTCAGCTCTCCATACCCCAGACGCTGGAGCGCAAAAGGAGGTATAGCGCAACCCAATCACACGCCCAAGCCCTCAACATCCACATCTCCAAGTTGCTTAGCCTGGAGATGCTGCCCCTCGGTATTCGGTCCCCAGCCGCCACTACTTTTCCCGATGTGCCGTCCCAGCCCTGCACAAGCACGTGTCAGAGAACATCCTCCGTGCCCTGACCAACGCCGTTTCTGACAAGGTCCACCTGACCACGGACACGTGGACGAGTGCTGCCGGGCAGGGCCACTATATATCGCTGACGGCACATTGGGTTAACTTGGTGGAGGCTGGGACCGATTCTGACCCTGGGGCTGGTCATATACTGCCGACGCCGAGGATTGCGGGGCCTACCTCGGTCCAGGTCTCAAAGGCCTACTATGCCTCCTCCTCCTCCCACCCCTCCTACACCTCCTCCTCTGAATTACCATCCATGGGCATGGCGCCATCAGTCGGTAGCTCTAGGCACAGCAGCAGTGCCATCGCTAAGCGACAGCAGGCGGTGCTCAAACTGCTGAGCCTAGGCGATAAAAGGCACACCGCCCAAGAGTTATTACAGGGCATCACGGCGCAGACTGATCTGTGGCTGGCACCGCTGAACCTGAAGCCAGGCATGGTTGTGTGTGACAATGGCCGTAACCTGGTGGCAGCTCTGCAACTCGGCAGACTGACACATGTGCCATGCCTGGCCCATGTGTTAAATCTCATAGTTCAGCGTTTCCTCAAGACATACCCCAATCTGTCTGATTTGCTCACGAAGGTGCGCCGCATCTGTGCGCATTTCAGGAAGTCCAGCACAGATGCTGCCACTCTCAGGGCAGCGCAGCGCCGCCTCCAACTGCCCGCTCACCGACTGTTGTGCGACGTGCCCACGAGGTGAAATTCAACACTAACCATGTTATCCAGAGTTTACCAGCAGCGCAGAGTGATTGTAGACTGCCAGATGTCAACTTCCACCAGAACTGGTAGTCAGGTCAGTCAGCTTCCTCAAGTCTACAATGAGGAGTGGACGTGGATGTCTGATATCTGTCAGGTGCTGAGTAACTTCGAGGAGTCAACACAGATGGTCAGTGGTGATGCCGCCATCATCAGCCTCACCATCCCGCTGCTTGGCCTGTTGAAAAACTCTCTGGTCAGCATGAAGTCGGAAGCTTTGCGCTCGTCACAAGAGATGGGGGAAGAAGATTCCCTTGTTGATAGCCAAAGCACCCTTAGGTCTGTTTCTCAGCGCATATCGGAGGAGGTGGAGGAGGATGAGGAGGAAGAGGAGGAGAATGTTGGCGAGACAAAAGAGGGGACCATTGTTCAGTCCTTCACTGTTCAGCGTGTATGGGCAGAAGAAGAGGAGTTGGAGGAGTTGGAGGAGGAGGAAATGGACAGTCAGGCCAGTGAGGGGAGTGAATTCTTGCGTGTTGGGACTCTGGCGCATATGGCAGATTTCATGCTAGGCTGCCTATCCCGTGACCCTCGCGTTCAAAGAATTTATTCCAGCACCGATTACTGGGTATTCACTCTCCTGGACCCACGGTACAAGCAAAATCTTTCCACTCTCATCCCTGGAGAGGAAAGGAGTGTGAGAATGCATGAATACCAGCAGGCCCTGGTGCACAAGCTGAAACAGTATTTCCCTTCTGACAGCGCTAGCGGCAGAGTGCGTAGTTCTGCGGGACAAGTAGCGAGGGAGAGTAGGCGACCAGGCAGCTTGTCCAGCACTGGCAGGGGTACGCTTTATAAGGCCTTTGCCAGTTTTATGTCACCCCACTGTCACCTGTCCCAGTCTCGGCAGAGTAGGGCTGATCTTTACAGAAAGATGGTGAGGGAGTACGTAGCTGACCATACCATCGTCCTAAATGATCACACAGCTCCCTACAACTACTGGGTTTCAAAGCTGGACATGTGGCACGAACTGGCGCTGTACGCCTTGGAGGTTCTTGCCTGCCCTGCTGCTAGCGTGTTGTCTGAGCGGGTTTTCAGTGCAGCTGGTGGCATCATCACCGATAAGCGTACACGCCTGTCGACTGACAGCGCTGACAGGCTGACGCTTATCAAGATGAATAAAGCCTGGATTTCTCCGCATTTCCATTCTCCACCAGGTGAAAGAAGCTGAACCTGAATAATGTATGCACTCCTCCTCCTCATTGTCCTCCTTCTGCTCCGCTTTGTACACTAAAGCAGAGGAAACTGGCTATTTTTTTGCCAGGGCCAACTGGCTCTGGCTATAGTACTCTATGTATTCAATTTTTCTGGAGGGCCAACTACCCTGTCCTCTGTTTTAAACAATTTTTGGGAGTGCCACATACAGACACTCAATCTATGTAATTTTTCTGGAGGACCAGCTACCTGCTCCTCTGGTTTGAAAACTTTTTTGGACTGCCACATACAGGCACTATCCAAATTAAATTGTCTCCATAGCAGCCTCCACACGTCATCTTTTTAGCTGCCTTCACACGTTGTCTCCATTGCTACCTCCACACGTCATCGCCATAGCTGCCTCCAAAAGTAGTCCATATAGCTGCCTCCATACATGGTCCCCTTATCAAACGAGCTGTGTCAGGCAGAATTTTGGATTGTTTTCATGGCTTCCATGTTAACTTTGTCGCCACCCTGCTGTGTAATCCACAAAATATACTGGCAAACTTTTATCATTTACCAATATTATTTCAGCGCTTCTTGCGCATCTGTTTACATTCCCCTCACCCGCCATAACCCAAACTTATAAGAACGCTACTACACTTGATCTTATACAAAAGGTTCTTAGAAGTGCTGTTTGGGGAGTAGCCTAGAGACAGGGGCTTGGATTGGCGAAAGCTCGCCTGGCAGCGGAGCGCCAGCTCCATCCCAAGATCCAACTAACATAGTTTTAACTGCAGCACCTTTAATCTACTACTAGTTCACTGCCTCCATACATGGTCCCCTTATCAAACGAGCTGTGTCAGGCAGAATTTTGGGTTGTTTTCATGGCTTCCTCATCAAACTTGTTAACTTTGTCGCCACCCTGCTGTGTAATCCACAAAATATACTGGCAAACTTTTATCATTTACCGATATTATTTGAGCGCTTCTTGCTCACCTCCTTTGGTTCCTCTCTGCCACCCATTGGTTTTAAGCCTGAGTCCATTTGGGGTATGTTGCCAAGACACTCTCTAGCCTGCCGCTGCTGCCGCTGCCTCTGCATAGTCCCCTATAGTGTCAGGGTCAATTATTGGATGTTTTAGATGCTGACTTCAATGGGGCTCGTTATTCGAGACGAGCACTCGAGCATCGGGAAAAGTTCGTCTCGAATAACGAGTACCCGAGCATTTTAGTGCTCGCTCATCTCTACTTGTTACCTTTAGACGTAGCCCCACATTGAGAACTGAGCTTGTCCAGAGTAGATATTCTGCTCCGAGACAAAATTGGCTCAGTAAAGGTGCTCCTAAGGGAAACTTTAAATGCGGGCACTGTAATTTTTGCAGATGTAACATGCAGGTAGAGATGAGCGAGCACTAAAATGCTCGGGTACTCGTTATTCGAGACGAACTTTTCCCGATGCTCGAGTGCTCGTCTCGAATAACGAGCCCCATTGAAGTCAATGGGAGACTCGAGCATTTTTCAAGGGGACCAAGGCTCTGCACAGGGAAGCTTGGCCAAACACCTGGGAACCTCAGAAAAGGATGGAAACACCACGGAAATGGACAGGAAACAGCAGGGGCAGCATGCATGGATGCCTCTGAGGCTGCTTAATCGCACCATTATGCCAAAATTATGGGCAACAGCATGGCCATGACAGAGTGACAGAATGAAGCTAGATAGCATCTAAAACATCCAATAATTGACCCTGACACTATAGGGGACGGCATGCAGAGGCAGCGTCAGCAGCGGCAGGCTAGAGAGTGGCATGGCGACATACCCTAAATGGACTCAGGCTTCAAACCAATGGGTGGCAGAGAGGAACTAAAGGAGGTGAGCAAGAAGCGCTCAAATAATATCGGTACATGATAAAAGTTTGCCAGTATATTTTGTGGATTACACAGCAGGGTGGCAACAAAGTTAACATGGAAGCCATGAAAACAACCCAAAATTCTGCCTGACACAGCTCGTTTGATAAGGGGACCATGTATGGAGGCAGTGAACTAGTAGTAGATTAAAGGTGCTGCAGTTAAAACTATGTTAGTTGGATCTTGGCATGGAGCTGGCGCTCCGCTGCCAGGCGAGCTTTCGCCAATCCAAGCCCCTGTCTCTAGGCTACTCCCCAAACAGCACTTCTAAGAACCTTTTGTATAAGATCAAGTGTAGTAGCGTTCTTATAAGTTTGGGATATGGCGGGTGAGGGGAATGTAAACAGATGCGCAAGAAGCGCATGATGCGCATGGAGCTGGCGCTCCGCTGCCAGGTGAGCTTTCGCCAATCCAAGCCCCTGTCTCTAGGCTACTCCCCAAACAGCACTTCTAAGAACCTTTTGTATAAGATCAAATGTAGTAGCGTTCTTATAAGTTTGGGATATGGCGGGTGAGGGGAATGTAAACAGATGCGCAAGAAGCGCATGATGCGCATGGAGCTGGCGCTCCGCTGCCAGGTGAGCTTTCGCCAATCCAAGCCCCTGTCTCTAGGCTACTCCCCAAACAGCACTTCTAAGAACCTTTTGTATAAGATCAAGTGTAGTAGCGTTCTTATAAGTTTGGGATATGGAGGGTGAGGGGAATGTAAACAGATGCGCAAGAAGCGCTGAAATAATATTGGTAAATGATAAAAGTTTGCCAGTATATTTTGTGGATTACACAGCAGGGTGGCGACAAAGTTAACAACTTTGATGTGAAATCCATGAAAACAACCCAAATTTCTGCCTGACACACCTCGTTTGATAAGGGGACGATGTATGGAGGCAGCTATATGGACGACTTTTGGAGGTAGCAATGGAGACAACGTGTGGAGGCTGCTATGGAGACAATTTAATTTGGATAGTGCCTGTATGTGGCAGTCCAAAAAAGTTTTCAAACCAGAGGAGCAGGTAGGTGGCCCTCCAGAAAAATGAAATAGATTGAGTGCCTGTATGTGGCAGTCCAAAAAAGTTTTCAAACCAGAGGAGCAGGTAGGTGGCCCTCCAGAAAAATTGAATAGATTGAGTGCCTGTATGTGGCAGTGTAAAAAACTTTTCAAACCAGAGGAGCAGGTAGGTGGCCCTCCAGTAAAATGGAATAGATTGAGTGCCTGTATGTGGCAGTCCAAAAAAGTTTTCAAACCAGAGGAGCAGGTAGGTGGCCCTCCAGAAAAATTGAATAGATTGAGTGCCTGTATGTGGCACTCCCAAAAATTGTTTAAAACAGAGGACCGGGTCGGTGGCCCTCCAGAAAAATTAAATGCATAAAGTACTATAGCTAGAGCCAGTGGGCCCTGTCAAAAAATAGCCAGTTTCCTCTGCTTTACTCTACAAAGAGGAGGAGAAGGAGGAAAATGAGGAGGAGGAGGAGTGGATAAATTATTCAGGTTGAGCTTCCTTCACCTGGTGGAGATTGGAAATTATGAGAAATCCAGGCTTTATTCATCTTAATAAGCGTCAGCCTGTCAGCGCTGTCAGTCGACAGGCGTGTACGCTTATCGGTGATGATGCCACCAGCTGCACTGAAAACCCGCTCGGACAAGACGCTAGCGGCAGGGCAGGCAAGAACCTCCAAGGCGTACAGCGCCAGTTCGTGCCACATGTCCAGCTTTGAAACCCAGTAGTTGTAGGGAGCTGTGTGATCATTTAGGACGATGGTATGGTCAGCTACGTACTCCCTCACCATCTTTCTGTAAAGATCAGCCCTACTCTGCCGAGACTGGGGACAGGTGACAGTGTCTTGCTGGGGTGACATAAAGCTGGCAAAAGCCTTGTAAAGCGTACCCTTGCCAGTGCTGGACAAGCTGCCTGCTCGCCTACTCTCCCTCGCTACTTGTCCCGCAGAACTACGCACTCTGCCGCTAGCGCTGTCAGAAGGGAAATACTGTTTCAGCTTGTGCACCAGGGCCTGCTGGTATTCATGCATTCTCACACTCCTTTCCTCTCCAGGGATGAGAGTGGAAAGATTTTGCTTGTACCGTGGGTCCAGGAGAGTGAACACCCAGTAATCGGTGCTGGAATAAATTCTTTGAACGCGAGGGTCACGGGATAGGCAGCCTAGCATGAAATCTGCCATATGCGCCAGAGTACCAACGCGTAAGAATTCACTCCCCTCACTGGCCTGACTGTCCATTTCCTCCTCCTCCAACTCCTCCAACTCCTCTTCTTCTGCCCATACACGCTGAACAGTGAAGGACTCAACAATGGTCCCCTCTTGTGTCTCGCCAACATTCTCCTCCTCTTCCTCCTCATCCTCCTCCACCTCCACCTCCTCCGATATGCGCTGAGAAACAGACCTAAGGGTGCTTTGGCTATCAACAAGGGAATCTTCTTCCCCCATCTCTTGTGACGAGCGCAAAGCTTCCGACTTCATGCTGATCAGAGAGTTTTTCAACAGGCCAAGCAGCGGGATGGTGAGGCTGATGATGGCGGCATCGCCACTGACCATCTGTGTTGACTCCTCGAAGTTACTCAGCACCTGACAGATATCAGACATCCACGTCCACTCCTCATTGTAGACTTGAGGAAGCTGACTGACCTGACTACCAGTTCTGGTGGAAGTTGACATCTGGCAGTCTACAATCGCTCGGCGCTGCTGGTAAACTCTGGATAACATGGTCAGTGTTGAATTCCACCTCGTGGGCACGTCGCACAACAGTCGGTGAGCGGGCAGTTGGAGGCGGCGCTGCGCTGCCCTGAGAGTGGCAGCATCTGTGCTGGACTTCCTGAAATGCGCACAGATGCGGCGCACCTTCGTGAGCAAATCAGACAGATTGGGGTATGTCTTGAGGAAACGCTGAACTATCAGATTTAACACATGGGCCAGGCATGGCACATGTGTCAGTCTGCCGAGTTGCAGAGCCGCCACCAGGTTACGGCCGTTGTCACACACAACCATGCCTGGCTTCAGGTTCAGCGGTGCCAGCCACAGATCAGTCTGCGCCGTGATGCCCTGTAATAGTTCTTGGGCGGTGTGCCTTTTATCGCCTAGGCTCAGCAGTTTGAGCACCGCCTGCTGTCGCTTAGCGACGGCACTGCTGCTGTGCCTAGAGCTACCGACTGATGGCGCCATGCCCACGGATGGTCGTTCGGAGGAGGAGGTGGAGGAGGGGTGGGAGGAGGAGGAGGCATAGTAGGCCTCAAACACCTGGACCGAGGGAGGCCCCGCAATCCTCGGCGTCGGCAGTATATGACCAGCCGCAGGGTCACACTCGGTCCCAGCCTCCACCAAGTTAACCCAATGTGCCGTCAGAGATATATAGTGGCCCTGCCCGGCAGCACTCGTCCACGTGTCCGTGGTCAGGTGGACCTTGTCAGAAACGGCGTTGGTCAGGGCACGGATGATGTTGTCTGACACGTGCTGGTGCAGGGCTGGGACGGCACATCGGGAAAAGTAGTGGCGGCTGGGGACCGAATACCGAGGGGCGGCCGCCGCCATGAGGTTGCGAAAGGCCTCGGTCTCTACTAGCCTATAGGGCAGCATCTCCAGGCTGAGCAATCTGGAGATGTGGACATTAAGGGCTTGGGCGTGCGGGTGGGTTGCACTATATTTGCGTTTCCGCTCCAGCGTCTGGGGTATGGAGAGCTGAACGCTGGTGGATGCTGTGGAGGATCGTGGAGGCGACGATGGGGTTTTTGTGCCAGGGTCCTGGGCAGGGGGCTGACTATCAGCTGAAACAGGGGAAGGAGCAGTGGTGTGCATGGCCGGAGGTGAACGGGCTTGGTGCCACTGAGTGGGGTGTTTAGCATTCATATGCCTGCGCATACTGGTGGTAGTTAAGCTAGTAGTGGTGGAACCCCTGCTGATCCTGGTTTGGCAAAGGTTGCACACCACAGTCTGTCGGTCATCCGGTGTTTCCTTAAAGAAACTCCAGACTTCTGAAAATCTAGCCCTCGCCGCGGGAGCCCTCACCACGGGAGCTTCACTACGTGACACATTTGGCGCTGATGCACCTGCTCTGGCCCTGCCTCTCCGTCTGGCCCCACCACTGCCTCTTCCAACCTGTTCTGGTCGAGGACTCTCCTCCGTCTCAGAAGCACTGTGTTCACCCGGCCTATCAACCCAGCTTGGGTCTGTCACCTCATCATCCTCCGATCCCTTAGTCTGCTCCCCCCTCGGACTTCCTGCCCTGACAACAACTTCCCCACTGTCTGACAACCGTGTCTCCTCATCGTCGGACACCTCTTTACACACTTCTTCCACTACGTCAACAAGGTCATCATCACCCACAGACTGCGACTGGTGGAAAACCTGGGCATCGGAAAATTGCTCAGCAGCAACCGGACAAGTGGTTTGTGACTGTGGGAAGGGTCCAGAAAACAGTTCCTCAGAGTATGCCGGTTCAAATGCCAAATTTTCCTGGGAGGGGGCAGACTGGGGGGGAGGAGGCTGAGGTGCAGGAGCTGGAGGAGTGCCGATTTCGGTGACATGGGTGGACTGCGTGGAAGACTGACTGGTGGACAAATTGCTCGAAGCATTGCCGGCAATCCACGACATCACCTGTTCGCACTGTTCTGGCCTCAACAGTGCTCTACCACGAGTCCCAGTAACTTCAGACATGAACCTAGGGAGTGTAGCTCTGCGGCGTTCCCCTGCTCCCTCATAAGCAGGTGGTGTCTCACCCCGCCCAGGACCACGGCCTCTGACCCCTGCAGTAGTTGGACGCCCACGTCCCCGCCCTCGTCCTCTACCCCTAACCCTCGGGTTAAACATTTTGAAAATGAGAGTTATAACTTGAATTTTTTTTTTAACTTTTTTTTGTTTTTTTTTTTGTGTTTTTTAGTTTTTAAAACCAAACAATGCTATCCTATTGCTATGGCTATTTTCTAGCCAAGTATGAAAGCACACTGCTATGCCAGATGAGATGACGCTGAGTTATGAAAAAAATAAACGTAAAATAAAAAAGGAAATGGCAGACTGTGCCTAATTGAAATACAACCCCGGGCCCTAATAAATTTTCCCACTTCGGTCTTTGCGATGGATATGTGCGTCACTAAGCGCAAAACACAGTGGTTGCAAGTCTCACTCCAAATTGCTCACAATTTGCTAGTAGATGCACTGCAGCAAGTACAGCCACCAGCAGATCAACCAGAAATCAAATATATATAACGCTACTGTAGGCGTAAGTAAGCCGTTTGGATTCTCCTATGGCTATTTTCTAGCCAAGTATGAAAGCACACTACTATGCCAGATGAGATGACGCTGAGTTATGAAAAAAATAAACGTAAAATAAAAAAGGAAATGGCAGACTGTGCCTAATTGAAATACAACCCCGGGCCCTAATAAATTTTCCCACTTCGGTCTTTGCGATGGATATGTGCGTCACTAAAACACAGTGGTCGCAAGTCTGACTCCAAATTGCTCCCAATTTGATAGTAGATGCACTGCAGCAAGTACAGCCACCAGCAGATCAACCAGAAATCAAATATATATAACGCTACTGTAGGCGTAATTAAGACGTTTGTATTCTCCTATGGCTATTTTCTAGCCAAGTATTACAGCACACTACTATGCCAGATGAGATGACGCTGAGTTATGAAAAAAATAAACGTAAAATAAAAAGAAACTGGCAGACTGTGCCTAATTGAAATACAACCCCGGGCCCTAATAAATTTTCCCACTTCGGTCTTTGCGATGGATATGTGCGTCACTAAGCGCAAAACACAGTGGTTGCAAGTCTCACTCCAAATTGCTCACAATTTGCTAGTAGATGCACTGCAGCAAGTACAGCCACCAGCAGATCAACCAGAAATCAAATATATATAACGCTACTGTAGGCGTAAGTAAGCCGTTTGGATTCTCCTATGGCTATTTTCTAGCCAAG
Organism: Engystomops pustulosus; assembly: GCF_040894005.1. Taxonomy (NCBI): domain Eukaryota; kingdom Metazoa; phylum Chordata; class Amphibia; order Anura; family Leptodactylidae; genus Engystomops; species Engystomops pustulosus. Next base: position 157,229,521 of record NC_092411.1, on the reverse strand, counting down.
TATGAAAGCACACAACTATGCCAGATGAGATGACGCTGAGTTATGAAAAAAATAAACGTAAAATAAAAAAGGAAATGGCAGACTGTGCCTAATTGAAATACAACCCCGGGCCCTAATAAATTTTCCCACTTCGGTCTTTGCGATGGATATGTGCGTCACTAAGCGCAAAACACAGTGGTTGCAAGTCTCACTCCAAATTGCTCACAATTTGCTAGTAGATGCACTGCAGCAAGGACAGCCACCAGCAGATCAACCAGAAATCAAATATATATAACGCTACTGTAGGCGTAAGTAAGCCGTTTGGATTCTCCTATGGCTATTTTCTAGCCAAGTATGAAAGCACACTACTATGCAAGATGAGATGACACTGAGTTATTAAAAAAATAAACGTAAAATAAAAAGAAACTGGCAGACTGTGCCTAATTGAAATCAAACCCCTAATAAATTTTCCCACTTTGGTGTTTGAGGTGGATATGTGTGTCACTAAGAGCTAAACACAACGGTAGCAAGTCCCCCTGCAAATTCCTCACAATATGGTACTAGCTGCACTACTAGTGCCAGCAAGCCCAGCCACAAGCAAATAAAAAAAAAAGTATAACGTTATTGTAGCCCTAAGAAGGGCTGTTGGGTTCTTGTTGAATCACTCCTGCCTAACACTATTCTAATAGAACACCCTATCGCTTTCCCTAACCAGCAGCAGCTCTCTCCCTAGCGGCATCCAGACACAGAATGATCCGAGCAGCGTGGGCAGCGGCTAGTCTATCCCAGGGTCACCTGATCTGGCCAGCCAACCACTGCTATCGACGTGTAAGGGTACCACGTCATGCTGGGTGGAGTGCAGAGTCTCCTGGCTTGTGATTGGCTCTGTTTCTGGCCGCCAAAAAGCAAAACGGCGGGAGCTGCCATTTTCTCGAGCGGGCGAAGTATTCGTCCGAGCAACGAGCAGTTACGAGTACGCTAATGCTCGATCGAGCATCAAGCTCGGACGAGTATGTTCGCTCATCTCTACATGCAGGCCAAATCTTTGAACCTAGGAGGTGTGACGGTTGACGTGAAGAGTTTCATTACCTGTAGAACGACGTTCATTTTATATGTCCTTTTCTGTCCTTGCAACAGATTTTACATTGGTAAAACAATCAGAAACATGTTTATACGAGTTAGAGAACACCTCAATTCTATTGGGACCGGGAATGGCTGCCCGAGGTTGATCGAGCACATGAGGCTTTATCACCCCAATGATCCAAATTCACTTCGCTTCGCTGGCATAGAGAGGGTGGATAATAATCCAAGAGGCGGGGACCGCCAAAAAGCCCTATTACGCCGTGAAGCCAAATGGATTCTTAGATGTAATGCTATGGGTGCTTTAGGACTGAATGACCGGAACGATCTGAGCGTCTTCCTGTAACTTTTTATGGTTTACGCGGATACATAATTTGTCCCCTCGCATACACCTAATTCAGCCATTATGGTCTCACTTATAAAGTACTACTGTCCGTGTATTGCATTCCCCCATTTGCCTTTGTTTTTAACATATTGTTAGTTTAATCACATATAGTAACGATTATGCACCTGTATGTCTTGTTGCTGTGTATCCATGACAACCTTCCGGGGCCGGCGCTTAAAACACGCACGCCCCGGAAGGATGGCGTCAGAGGCTAGAGGAAGCGCTGCTTAGTGCGAAACGGCTCGTCACCTTGCCGCATGTCGGCGTCCTGTATCACCTGTGTTGTTTTCAATAAACACTGAAGCTTCCTTGGTGAGTGCCGCAATTTTCTTCTATTTATCTGCTGTAGAAATTTACTGTAGTGCAAAATTTTCCCATTAATTAATTTTAAAAATACCTATTCATGGGGATAATTGTTATTTTGATGTATAATTAAATGTGTAGATACTATATCAAAAGAGTAAAAGAGTGCAAATACCCGCATATTATTATTTATTTATTTTTTACAGATGTAAATTTGTTCCTGAGAGTTTTATTAAAATATTCCACTGGCCCTAGCAAAGACTTTACAGTGATAGGTCTCAGCTGTGCAAACCTTTTGTTCATTCCATGATTCATCGCCTTTCAACATAGCTGTCTTTTGGCCTTTGGTCAGTCCTTCATGTGTCAACTAACAAATACCTGTTTAACAATGTCTATTACGTATTTCCTTGGGTTAGGACCTTCCGCTACATATCACAGTTAAATGTGCATGCCAGAGAATGCGGTAAGGTGAGAAAACCCATTTAAATAAGCAGTTCTTCAACCATTTTATATACTTACTTATATCAACCATATCAACTATAAAACTATAAAAACTATTTAACCAGTGGATATATGTCATATAACACTAGTCCCATAAATGACAATAGAAACAGAAAATATTACAAATGCTTTTACAGGCTTCAACTGGTAAAGGTATAGAGGAAAACTTGCAATGTCAAATGAGGAGAAACGCCCCTGTGTATTTAAGACTTAGCTCATTCTAAACTTTGAGCTGAGGTGGCAGCAGTTCTGGCGCTAAGGCTGTATTCACACGTGGCTCTTACATAGCTTTTTGAAGTGCAATACAATAGCTGAGGAGAGGAGATTTGCCTAATTACATTGCTGTTACCATTTGCATTTACAAAACACAATATAGGCAAATCTCCTCTCCTCAGCTGTTGCATTGCGTTTCAAAATGCAATGTAAATGCCAGGAGTGAATCCAGCCTCTATGTATAGGTAGGAGAGCTGTCAGTATTCCTTCACGCTCTGGGCAGGGCTGCATTTGCCATGAGGCCGGGTGAAGTCCCTACCTCAGGTGGCAGATTGCAGAGCTCTTAAGAGGTGGCATTTCGCCGTTGGTCGTACTTGCCAAACGCTGGCGCCTGTGTCACTATACATGATGTGGCTGCTGGAAGGGGAGGTGCTGAGGGGTAGAATCGGGGCTGGAGGTAAGTACGAGTTTTTTTTAAAAAATGGGTCAGCTGTATATAATAGTACGAGTGTGGGGGGGGGGTGCAGGTTGTATATACTGGGGGGCAGGCTGTATATACTATACTGGGGGTGCAGGCTGTATATACTGGGGAGGGTGCGGGCTGTATATACCGGGGAGGGTGCAGGCTGTATATACTGGGGGGGTGCAGGCTGTATATACTGGGGGGGTGCAGGCTGTATATACTGGGGTGAGGTGCAGGCTGTATATACTGGGGTGAGGTGCAGGCTGTAATATACTGGGTGAAGGCTGTATACACTGGGGGTGCAAGCTTTCTATACTAGGGGGGAGTGTAGGCTGTATATCCTGGGGGGTGCAGACTGTATATACTAGGGGTGCAAAATATACTAGGGCAGCAAAAATGCTAGAATCAGCCTGGCTCTGGGAAGATCTAAAGAGCATTGTAAAGAGGTTTGATAGCAGCTCTACCTATTTGTGTGGTTTGTTTAAGGGGTTGGCCACTGTGTAAGGGCTCTTTTACATTGGTGTTGTTCTTCACGTCCGTGGCTCAGTGATTTCCATGTATGCCTCACAAAGCCATTGATTTCTATGGCTTATAAAACATCTCCTATTTGTTTCACTGATGCAGATCATGGAAGGCAATAGAAGTCCACAAAAAAATGGATGGATGAAACATCTTTTTTTTTCCATGAATAAAGCTGAAATAGCAGATGTGATGGGGTGGGACATCAAATGACCATGGACTAGTGTTTATCTAAAGGAAGTAAATGATGAAGATTCCTGTTGCATGACAGCAAGAAGAGATCTAGAAAACTGTGAAAAATTGATGCAGAAAGTATATTGGAAAATGTAATAACTTTTCATTACTCAAACAATATTAATTATTGCTGTGACATGCTTCATGTGGACAACCGCTTCTTTGAGAAATAACTGAAAAATGGCATTGTTCATTTGTGTCCCTGTCTTCCCTACAAGGCATCATAAATCTGTTAGAAACTAGACATTGTCTAGAAATTATCATTGCTAGAATAGTAGTTAAGAGATTATTTAGAAGATATGTATACTGTTTTTGAATGGAAAACATAATGGAAAGGTAAGGACAGACATGGACATTGAACCATAAACTTGGACCCACCAAACTCTTCCTACTTGCCAATCCTACCCTAGATGGCAGGTGACAACTGGTTGAATTTCCCATCGCCAAAATGAAAACATGGAGACAAAAACAGGATTAAACAAACACAGAAGAATGATCATACAAAACCGAAAGGACAATGTGGTACAGAACAAACAGATGTCAGAAGACTAGAAAGGGTCATAAAATCCAAAATACAGAACTCCAGAAAACACAAGCAAACTTCAAGGAATACTTAGCAAGCACTGGGATGAGGGCAGACAATACTCTTATGAGATATCACAGTTCTGTACCAGCCCTCTGACATCCTAACAAACCTGACTAACAGGGGAGGAACGTGAGTGGAAAAGGCATCTGCACATCTCCCATCTTATTATTTGGTTATCTCAATATGCTAAAATATTTTACACTACAGAAAAAGTTCTTTCCATCATAGCTAGCTTAAAGGGGTATTTCTTATATGTACTCAGAATAGCAAAATAACACTCTCTAATTCACTGTTATTAACAAAAATACAGCATTTCACAGATATAAGTCCAACCTGTCTCTATCAGTCCTGGTGTACACAATTTCAGTTGCCCCTAGACACAACCCTGTAACTTCTGACTTTAGGGTTGGGCTGCCATCTTGGAATCCTGGAAGCAGCCATGCTGCTGAGTTTCTGTGTCTTTCTGCTGTGAGCCTGTAGCCACACCCCCTGCACAGAGCTCAGAGATTCATTTTTTGCCAGGACATTGTGAGCAGAGAGAAGACTACAAACTACAAGGAGATAAGTGATCTGGGGTAAGGGGGTGGCAGGCACATATCTGTGAGAACAGATATGTAGCACAGCTCACAGTGTAAAAGTCTGTCATGCTTCTGTGTAATAGGCATCTCATTTATCTCATCATCTCTGATCTGTCTCATCTTTCTATGTGTCACTGTGTTAGTACAATGTCAGAAGTTACATTAAAGTGTATATACACCTGTACCCTGACAATCTAACCACAATGTGGGGCTTATTTACTAAGGGTCCGCAGATCACACTTTCGTTGGATTTTCGAAGTTTTGGGGATTTGCACCACTGTGACAGGTATTTAACTGGGGATTGTGTCGCACGTGACCAGATTTTGGCGCTGGTGCGCTGGCTTTCATGCGACAGAAATCAGAGGGCAGGCCGTTGGACGATCCGACTGATTCCGGGATTCCGACTGATTCTTGGATTTAAGATTACAATTGTGCCGCAACCCCAAGCACTTACATTCACCAGCAAGAAGAAGGTGAACTCCGGTGGACCTGAGCAGGGAAGCGACACATACAGGACATTGGGCGCACAATCTTAGGGAATTTTGGCACAGTGCATTCCGGTTGGAAAATGCACTTTTGGGGATCGCGTCAGGACTGTAAATGTTGCCCAATGTGTTTGCTTAGAAAGCTCCCACCCACACCCGTGGATTTTGCACTGGAGCTAAAACATCAATAACACGGAGTAACTTTGTAAAGTTATGGTTTAAAATGATCTTTATTGTGTTAACATCACTAGATGTGAGAATTTAATTGAGATGTAAGAATTTTCTTTCATGGGAAAACCCCTTTAACTGCCTACAGCCCAGAATAAAGTCAGCAGGAGACAGACAGGTGTGGAAATCAATTAAGACAGCCAATGGTGAAATAAGCCCGAGATTAGACTTGTGAAAAGCACAATGCAAAAGCACACTCAGCAGCACATCTTCTACTTTATAGATAGCAGATGGTGCTGAAGCCTGCAATCCTCTTTGCTTCGATGCACCTAAATTAAAAAGATAATCATGCATATAAATGCTTTCTGATAATTTTTCTACTTACGCATATTGGGGGTCATTTACTAAGGGCCCGATACGCGTTTTCCCGACGTGTTACTCGAATATTTCCGATTTGCGCCGATTTCCCCTGAATTGCCCCAGGATTTTGGCGCGCGATCGGCTTGTGGCGCATCGGCGCTGGCATGCACGTGACGGAAATTGGGGGGCGTGGCCGAACGAAAACCCGACGGATTCGGAAAAACCGCCGCATTTAAAACAAAAAATCTGTTGCAGAGCTTGCACTTACCTTCACTCAGCCCGAGCCGGTGAACTACAGCGCGTTCCGATGCTTTTCAGCGCAGAGGAACTGCCTTAATAAATCCCGGACAGACCCGACTCCAGCGCAGAGAACGCACCGCTGGATCGCGAATGGATCGAGTAAGTAAATCTGCCCCAATGTGTATTACCAAGATAATGGGGGTAAACAGAGTTAGTACTGTATTTTCATTTAAGGTGCATATAATCTAGCTACTTTAAGAATGGTTGCATCTCCATTCTCCTAGACGTTTTCTAGGCAAGCTATATTTTAAATGGGAATTTAAAACCAAGATAGAGAATCAGAGAAAATGAATGACGAGGACTAAAGGAATTAGACAATCACACATTCCTTCTTGTAACAGTTTCTGCATTCATCATTACATTAGAATATATAAAATATTTGTACTTTGCACATGTGATTTTGAAGAATCTTAGATTCTGTGCAGTAGGTTTACCTGGAAGATAAATGTCTTCTGTTCACTAAATCCTAATTATTTTATGATGACACTTTGTTATCAGTCTTTTGACTGTAGTTGGGTATTCTCTTCTAAACTATTATGTATAACTATTTTTACAACACAAGCGAGGCTATGAGTAATATATTTATCGCAGAAGCTTAGACAAAACTTCTGTATCAGTGTCCTTGAAACTACACTGGCAATTTTGTAGTAGCCTTGAATTTAATCAACTCATCAGTTACCTGGCTTTGAATGTAGATAACAACAAGGTCTATATATGTGTATATAGTCATAAACTGACAAGTACATGATCCGGGACCTATGCCTCTGATCCCCAGCCACTTTTCTATGTGTCTGGAGTTTATCAAGGCTATCTCGGTAAAAACATTACAAGTTCTGCAATGAGTATAGCTACACCACTTCTTAATGCTGTGGCCTAGTCATCTCAGGGAGAAGACATTTGGGATAGCCACAGTAATATATATGTAAAACTTGAACTAGAACAACAATTGGCCTTGTAAGGGATTGATAACTGTAACAGTGACTGACAATATTGAATAAAGAATGTCTGGCTAAAATCAGTACTAAAGTGAGGCATAACTTTAGAGCTAAATGACAGGATTAATTGAGCCCTTAATCTAGCTAGAATAAAAGGGGGGGACTTCTTTTCTGAACTCTTTTCATTATCTAGGGGCACCCGTCAGGGGTGCCCGCTATCCCTGCTCTTATTTGCTTTGTATATAGAACCCCTTGCCATTTTAATTAGGGAGGATTCTGGGATTAAGGGGGGAGGGGACTGTGGCATAAAGGACAAGATTTGTCTATATGCAGATGATATGGTATTATATATCAGTGATTCCCTGCAATCTGCCCCAAGAGTATTTGAGTTAGTTAAAGAATTTGGTAGATACTCTGGGTTGGACATTAATTGGCAGAAGTCGATACTCTTGCCATTATGTCCAGTGGTCCAGGCATACTGTTCTAATAGCAACTTATTATTGTGCATGGACCAGTTTAAATACTTGGGCACGATGGTCACTAGAAGATTAAGTGACTTTGAGGGCACTAACCTAAAAACCCTGCTTTAAGAGGTTAGGAGCAAGGTAGCGACTTGGAGCAAAATGCTGCTTACAAAAGCTGACAAGATCGGTTTAATTAAAATGATCCTACTCCCCAAGATTCTGTTTACACTGTTTGCCTGTTTAATTTGGATAGACAAAAGTTTTTTCAAATTATTGGAGGCCATATTGAACGATCTGATATGGGGCAGAAAGCGAGTTAGAATAAAGATGAGTTATCTATACAAAGCAATAGGAGAAGGGGGTTTAGGCCTACCGTTTTTTAAGGGATATTATTTGTCAGCCCAGTTAGGAAATTTTGTCAAATGGGAGATGAATTCAATTTTAGTAAATCTGGTAGGACTGACGGAGGGTAAAGTTGGCAGCATTTTTGAGTTACTAGAGTCCTCTTTGCTTCTTGAGGCAATATGGGATATTTGCAATTATTTCCATAAGTCCTGATTAGAATTGAAGAACATGCTAAGTGTTCAAGGTTTCCTGGAAGAGTCACCTCTGTGGCTCAACGACAATTTGCCAGACCATAAGTCCTGGTTAGAATTGAAGAACATGCTAAGTGTTCAAGGTTTCCTGGAAGAGTCACCTCTGTGGCTCGACGACAGTTTGCCAGACCTAAAATCGCTACCGGATAGTGGGTTCTGGGTTAAAAAAAGGCGTGAAGTACATATCACAAGTAGTGTGTAAAAATAAGGTAATTTCGTTTGAACAATTAAAGATGAAACACAGGTTGCAAGGGAATGATTTATTCAGGTATATGCAATTGGCACATGCATTGAAGAGGGGTAAACACGCGATTAAATTAAAGAAAGAATCTCACGAGTGTTTGGAACTGGTCAGAACAGTTACGAGCACTACTGAAATAGCATCTAAAATTTACAAGCACGTCGTGAAGGAGTATTCAAATAAGTTTGTTCACGGGTCTATGGTAAAATGGCAGTAGGAGATTGGGGCACTTGATAGTATTGAATGGGGGAAGATATATAGGAATATGAAGGGTTGTTCACTTAACTGGAATTTTAGGGTGATACAGTTTAGTATGGTTTATAGAATCTATTACACCCTAGCGTTTTATATCGAATGAAAGTTTGCGAAGACTCAAGCTGCTATAAGTGTAATAGGCTGGAGGCTAGCTTACATGTAGTTTGGGAGTGCCCTGCGATGAGTGAATTCTGGCTAGAAGTTTTTGAATATACATCTAGTAATTTGGGCTGGGAACGTACTCCATCAACTGCTATTCTCGGGCTAATTGATTACAAGGGGGTTGCTAAGGTTGAAAAGGATCTAATAGCAAGGGTGATGAATCTAGCATTAGTTTGTGTAGCTCGCAAGTGGGGAGCCAAAGAACCTCCTTCAAAGGCACTCTGGTACAATTTAACACTAAGAGTGGCACAATACGAGAAAATATGTTGCAAGGCCGAAAGGCGGATAACCAAATGGTAAAATATTTGGTCCAAATGGCATTGAGAATAAGGGTTTTTTTTGTTTTTTTCTCCTGCTGGGGGATGGGGTGGGAAGGGTGGAAAAGGGGGGTTAGGTGGGTAGTTGTTGTTCAAGGTCCTCTGCTGTTAATACTTCGGGGGACTCTGTTATTTGACTTATAATATGTGTAAAAATACAGCTATGCAACAGTTGCATGAACTGTCTTCATGAGGAATATTTCTGTATAAGTATTGGTTAAACAACTAATCTTGGATGTAGCATACGGTTGTATTATGTATTATGTGAAATTGTGAATAAAGAATTTTCTTGCTTAAAAAAGAAAGATTGAGCCCTTAATCATCAATTAAACCTTCTGCTGAAATTCATTACTTGGATTTTTTAAATACAGTACTTGCTCCCCTTTTGCTAAAAGCAGGGGCATTACATAAATTGCATAATTACCTTCCCAATACTTCAGCACTAGGAAGATTTTTGGCTTATAAACCTGGTATGAAATTCACAACTTATCTGACTTGAGAGTTTGGCTACATTTACCCTCCAGCTGGACAATAAATGACAGGAAATTTGTTTGGCACTGAAGTTCAGAATAGTTCACGGAGTTAATTATACATTAGGCCTTAATTATAAAAAGAGCAACTAGAGCGTCTATAGCAACTAGAATTCGTCTTTCTTTTTTATAGGGTTCTGATGAAATGAAAGATAAACGTTTTAAGCTTAGTTTCTCTCTTTTAGATTTCAGATGCCATTGATAAGTGTTGCAGTGTGGGGACATGTCACAATGCAACACTTGCAATATTCGGCAGAGGTCCAAGTTATGGCCAAAGACAGACGAATTCTTATGCAGCCTTCAGCTACAGGAAGTTTATTTGTGGATGGCTAAACTAACAAATAGAGATGAGAGAGCATACTCGTCCGAGCTTGATGCTCGTTCGAGCATTAGGGTACTCGAAGCGGCTCGTTGCTCAGAAGAGTATTTCGCCTGCTCGAGAACAAGCTTTCATTTAAGGATCAATTTAAGTGAAGAACAGTGAAGAACACAGTGAAGAACACATTGTAGATGTTTCCATCATATCTGCTAATTTATCAGAAGACATTAGTGCAGAACGGTGTTCTTCACAATAGTATGTGAAGAACAATATATGTGAAGAACACATTGCTGATGTTTAACATGGGTCGTTCTTCTTTTTGAAGTTCCACAAATATTCCATTGAATAAAAAATGAAGAAACAGGACTGACTTCCTTATTTCTCAATAAAATGACACATTTTATTGGTCCCCTTGGTCCCCTCGAAAAATGCTCGAGTCTCCCATTGACTTCAATGGGGTTCGTTATTCGAGCATTAGTGCTCGCTCATCTCTACTAACAACTTTTGCATTGCATCTAAATATGAGACAATAACTGATATACAGCAGATTGAACTTTTAACAATTCGGTCCCCCTCATTCATATTTTTCTCATTTGTATTTCAGTAATCTGTACTTTATATGAACTTTGCCCTGATTTAGGCCTCAGGCACAAAATCATATGGGGGCCATTGATCTGGCCGCACAATTTGCTGCTGGATCACGGTCCCCATAGACATGTCTATGGCACCTGGTTACAATGCAGTGAGCACACACCATCTCACCACACTAGGCCAGGCGGCCACCAAGCATGGTATAAGACATGTCCTATATTATGTCATATGGTGGAGGCCAATCAACTTTCACTGGAGATAGAGATGCTATCCCCTCCTCTCTCCTGCAGGCGTTTATATGAGCATTTGTTAGTGTACAGGGGGCCTTATTTTTGAACTTGTTGTAGAATTTAGTTTATACATAGCAAACAATGCTATAATCGGACTACACATAAATCGAAATGCTTTTTATTGTTACATTTGCATTTTCTTAAATTTTTTTTTTAAATTGTGCTCATTCTCCTTTCTCCAGGCCATTTTTATATTTTATGTTGCAGAAATGACCAAGTCCCATTTGTAATTTCACCACAAGCTGGCATGGCATTTTTGTGACACTGATGTGACAGCAAGAATCAATTTGATCTGATATTTAATCAGTAGGGAGTCAGGTCTGTGATTTTTTTTTACCTCTATGCTATCTTCTGTTTCTCCTATCTAAGGCTTTGCTTCATTGCTTATGGACTGTTGAGCCCTAGATTTTTAGGTGGACATGAATAAAGTCTGATTTAATTATACATCCTCACTTTTTAAGCAGCTTATTTTAAATGACCGCCAACAATTTTAAGACCAACGACCCCATAAACATTAGCCTAGTGTAACCTAGTGTTGAGCCAATCCAACCCCCTCTATTCGTGCTTATGCCGAACATCATGACTTGATGTGTCAAGTCCTATAGTGTCCACAACCTAAAACTGGACATGAGTGAGTGGTTTGGGCTGGAGCTAACCCAGAAATGCTGTTTTATGGGTGGCTGAGCAGCCAATCAGCCTGCTTTTAGCCACCACAGCCATGATTGGCCAGATGTGAGGCCTGATCCTGCAGTATAAAAGGCGGGTAATGAATCCCAGCCATTACAGCCAGAACATAGCTAGTGAGTGGTTGTTGCTGGAGATATGGACAGTCAGATAAGAACTTAGAAAGATTGAATAATTGACCTTTTTGGACAGGTAGGTATGGAGAAGAGCTGTGAGGAGAAGCTAGAAATGTTAAATAATTGCAGTTTTCAGGGCAGTAACTGTAATTGCATTTGTATAGGCTGACAGTGATAATAACATGCAATACTAATCTTGTTCATGTCCCACAGTGGGACAGTTGAAGTAAAAAAAAAAAAGTTTTTAAAATAGACACAAATCAATAAAATAATAAAAAATGCCTCAATACCTCCATTACATATAAAAATTACCTATAAAGCCTACATACACTCACCGGCCACTTTATTAGGTACACCATGCTAGTAACGGGTTGGACCCCCTTTTGCCTTCAGAACTGCCTCAATTCTTCGTGGCATAGATTCAACAAGGTGCTGGAAGCATTCCTCAGAGATTTTGGTCCATATTGACATGATGGCATCACACAGTTGCCGCAGATTTGTCGGCTGCACATCCATGATCTCCCGTTCCACCACATCCCAAAGATGCTCTATTGGATTGAGATCTGGTGACTGTGGAGGCCATTTGAGTCCAGTGACCTCATTGTCATGTTCAAGAAACCAGTCTGAGATGATTCCAGCTTTATGACATGGCGCATTATCCTGCTGAAAGTAGCCATCAGATGTTGGGTACATTGTGGTCATAAAGGGATGGACATGGTCAGCAACAATACTCAGGTAGGTTGTGGCGTTGTACCAAGGGGCCCAAAGAGTGCCAAGAAAATATTCCCCACACCATGACACCACCACCACCAGCCTGAACCGTTGATACAAGGCAGGATGGATCCATGCTTTCATGTTGTTGATGCCAAATTCTGACCCTACCATCCGAATGTCGCAGCAGAAATCGAGACTCATCAGACCAGGCAACGTTTTTTCCAATCTTCTACTGTCCAATTTCGAAGAGCTTGTGCAAATTGTAGCCTCAATTTCCTGTTCTCAGCTGAAAGGAGTGGCACCCGGTGCGGTCTTCTGCTGCTGTAGCCCATCTGCCTCAAAGTTCGACGTACTGTGCGTTCAGAGATGCTCTTCTGCCTACCTTGGTTGTAACGGGTGGCGATTTGAGTCACTGTTGCCTATCTATCAGCTCGAACCAGTCTGCCCATTCTCCTCTGACCTCTGGCATCAACAAGGCATTTCCGCCCACAGAACTGCCGCTCACTGGATGTTTTTTCTTTTTCGGACCATTCTCTGTAAACCCTAGAGATGGTTGTGCGTGAAAATCCCAGTAGATCAGCAGTTTCTGAAATACTCAGACCAGCCCTTCTGGCACCAACAACCATGCCACGTTCAAAGGCCTCAAATCACCTTTCTTCACCATACTGATGCTCGGTTTGAACTGCAGGAGATTGTCTTGACCATGTCTACATGCCTAAATGCACTGAGTTGCCGCCATGTGATTGGCTGATTAGAAATTAAGTGTTAACGAGCAGTTAGACAGGTGTACCTAATAAAGTGGCCGGTGAGTGTATGTAGTAATTCTGCATCCGTAATGACCAGCACAAAAAAATCTTTATTGAACCTGCACAACAAAGAAAAATTAAATTAGATTTAAAACAAATTAGATTTGTTCCACAAAAAATGCAATTAAAAGTTATCAATAAAACATATCTACTCCAGAATGGTACTAATGTAAAGAACAGCACAAAAATAAGCCCTGAATAAAAAGTGTTACCTCTTGGAAGACGGCGATGCAAAACTATAGATTTTTCCTCACATCAGGTTTTATTCTGCAAAACTTGAAGGTAACATGTTTATTAGGCTAAACAGCAAACACTTGTCACGGGTGCTCCTGCGACCTATCTCCCGGGTCGCAGATGCACTCTTGCCCCTATCCGCTGCTGCCCCCGCCCACCCTGCGAGTTACTCACCTAGCCACGATCCCACTCTGTCTCCAGCATGCCATTAATTGCCGCTGGCCATTTTCAGCAAAATTATTTAAGCCTGCCTCTTCCTGCACTCCCTGCTGGTTCTTTGTGCCTCACAGCCTTAGAAAAAGCTCCCTAGCGATATTCCTCGTTCCTGTGTGTTCCCATGTATCCTGCATTCCTGCCACTGTGTGTTCCTGCTCATGAGTTCCCATGACCTGCGTTCCCGTGTGCCTGTGTTCTCATTTCCATCTGCCTGGACCTCCCGTTGCTGACCCTGGATTGGACTCCGTTGCTGACCCTGGATTGGACTTGATGTTGCATCTCTGCTGCCTGCCCTGACCCTGTGCCAGGACCTGACCCCGAGACTCCTGCTAAGGTACCTCGACCTCAGCTGCCACCGCGGGCTAGTCGCACCTGTGAAACAACCTGGCGGTACCCTGCCGCAGCAAGTCCATCCCGCTTTGAAGACCAGGTGCCACTTAGACTCCCTTCTAAGGTGTTGGCTAGTACCACCTCCCGCGATGGTCCAGTGGATCCACGCATCCCAAATCTTGACAACACTAAAAGAAAAGTGCAGGTCAAAGTGAGATTTAGAATTAAGGGAAGGAGTACTTTTTTAGGATCCACCAACGAATAGATAAGTTCATTTATATTTTTTTTCAGATATTCTTTTGTGTGGGTTTCATTGTAACCAAATAGATCTAAGGGTATAATCTGTATAGTGTGTGGGGGTATAGTGTTGGTTAAGTCTCTGAGGCATTCACCTTGCTTATCTAGACAGGATAGCAAAGGTGCTGCCTAATTAATAGTGGGGTGTGGCTATGTAATTAGCCTTTATATAATTAATTAGCCTTTATATTAATTATATTAATTAACCTTTATATACTTATGTGGTCAGTGTCTCTGGTGGTTTGCAGCCAGATCGCATCTTTGCAGCCAGATTGCCTATTTAAGAGCAATCAGAAAAGCGAGTGTTCAGTGTCCAAAGTGGGATTTAGGATTAAGGGACTTAGGCTTCAGCCACTTTAGCAGGTAATTGATGTATTTTTGTGTTACTTTTAGGGTACATTCACACAGCGGTATGCCCGCCGTGCGGGCATACCGCCGTGTGCTGGAGAGGAGGAGGAGGCAACCCCTCCTCCCTCCATAGAGAATAGCGGCGCACACACGCCAAAAGATAGAGCATGCTCTATCTTTTTGCGGTGTGCGGGCCGGATCCGCGCCGCTATTGCCGTCTATGGGGACGTACATGCGGCCGCAAATTTGCGGCCGCATGTACGTCCCCGCAGACGGCCATGTGAATGTGCCCTTACTGTGAATTCTTCTTTTCTTCCGTATTTCTATTATATTCCCCATTAGTACAATGGACTTCATAAGAGGCAATGCTACACAGTGTACATCCTCTACCATGTATGCTTTCCTTGAACAATCGTTAATGGGGGAATAATGCTATGCCCATGTGGAAGCCCAGATTCTGGATCTAAATGAGCAAGTTTCAAGGCTGCAGGCAATTAACTATATGGAGCAAAGCAACTCTCTTTGCGAAAGATGGGTGTGGGATGGAAGTATGGAGGTACAGAGTGAGGGGAAAGCTAGTTGGGTAACAGGTAGAAGGCAGGGTAGAGTTGCAAGAAGTCTAGTCTTGATCTGGTGCACCCCAATAAATTTGCCAGGCTGGCAGCTGCGCGGGATATCAGTTCAGGGGTAGCAATGCTGTAGCAAGACATGGCCTCTAGCAACCGGGGGCCTGTCTGCTCCAGTATGAAGGGTAATGGGAGCACAGGCAAGGTCAGACAGATTGTGGTAGTTGGAGATTACATTATTGGGGGAAAAGATCTGTCACTAAGACCATGCATACCGAACAGTGTTCTGTGTGCTGGGTGCTGGGGTTCGGCATGTTGCAGATCGGGTTGACAGATTACTGGAAGGGGCTGGTGAGGAACCAGCTGTCATGGTCCACAATGGCACCAATGACAAAGTAAGAAGTAGGTGGAAGGTTCTTAAAAATGATTTCAGGGATTTAGGCCATAAGCTCAGGGTAAGGACCTCAAAGGTAGTTTTCTCCGAAATACTACCTGTACCACGTGCCACACCAGAAAGGCAGCGGGAGATCAGGGAGGTAAATAAGTGGCTCAAAAGTTGGAGTAGGAATTAGGGCTTTGGGTTCATGGAGAACTCGGTTGACCTTTATAGATGGAGCCTCTATAGTAGGGATGGACTGCACCTCGATGGGTAGGGTGCAGCTGTTTTGGAGGAAAAAATGGCTAGAAGGTTGGAGGAGTGTTCAAACTAGAGACTTGGGGGAGGGCAACTACACTTGTGCAGGGCAAAAAAGAAACAGTGTAGATAGGGAACTAGGTAGAGTCATAGTCAATGGGGGAGGAAGGGGGGCTGAAATAAGATTGGGGAGTAAGAACGAAAGGAAAAGGTATAGGGAAAGCCATATAAAGTACATGTACACAAATGCCAGAAGCCTCACAAACAAAAAGGAGAAAATGGAACTCTTAATGTTGGAACGGAAATATGATATAGTGGGTATCAGCTAGACATGGCTGGAAAATAGCCATGACTGGGATGTTACTATAGATGGTTATAGTCTTTTTAGAAATGATTGTATAAATAAAAAAAAAGGGGAGGGTTTTTTTTATATCTGAATTCTTGCCTCAAGCCTGTCCTGCGAGATGACATCGGTGACGCAAATAAAAATGTGGAGACCCTATGGGTGGAGATAAGGGAGGGGAAAAGAATAACAAAATATTACTGGGGGTTTGTTATAAGGCTCCAAATATATGTGGAAGCAGCAGAGGAAATGCTGACAAGTCAAATAGATGCGGCTTCAAAGCATTGTGAAGTACTTATTATGGGGGACTTCAATTACCCAGATATTCACTGCCTGAGAGATAGAACACTTAAAATTTTAATTTTATTTCAATTTTATTTGTGTCACACACATGCAGTCTTATTTAGCCTGTTTAGGTCACTGCAAACTGCCAACACAGCACACACTAATAGAGTGCTATTCACATTCTTCTAATATGCACTCCAGCTAATCCTATATTTCTCCTCCGCCTGACGCGTTTCTACACTCCCCAGCAGGGGTAGTGTGTCATCAGAGGCATATAGATTGAACCTATAGGATATTGCCAATGCACAGGATCAGTGTGTGTATCGGCCGGCGTCATCCGGCCTCAATAGTGGACGTTACAGTGGTAGGATGCCAATAATGTGTAAAGAATAAATTGAAAGGATTACTGTTGAGGTAAGAAATAAACTCTGAAATAGATGACTCATCAGAATCCCATATTATGATGACATCATCAATGAAACGCCCACATCTGGCCACCTGAGCCATGAATGGGTTGGAATCAGTAAAAAGGTAGACTTCCTCCCACCAGGCGACAAAAAGATTGGCTAGGGAAAATTTAGCCCCCATCGCCGCGCCTGACTTCTGTAGGAAGAACACACACTAATAGAGTGCTATTCACATTCTTCTAATATGCGCTCCAGCTAATCCTATATTTCTCCTCCGCCTGACGCGTTTCTACACTCCCCAGCAGGGGTAGTGTGTCATCAGAGGCATATAGATTGAACCTATAGGATATTGCCAATGCACAGGATCAGTGTGTGTATCGGCCGGCGTCATCCGGCCTCAATAGTGGACGTTACAGTGGTAGGATGCCAATAATGTGTAAAGAATAAATTGAAAGGATTACTGTTGAGGTAAGAAATAAACTCTGAAATAGATGACTCATCAGAATCCCATATTATGATGACATCATCAATGAAACGCCCATATCTGGCCACCTGAGCCATGAATGGGTTGGAATCAGTAAAAAGGTAGACTTCCTCCCACCAGGCGACAAAAAGATTGGCTAGGGAAAATTTAGCCCCCATCGCCGCGCCTGACTTCTGTAGGAAGAACACACACTAATAGAGTGCTATTCACATTCTTCTAATATGCGCTCCAGCTAATCCTATATTTCTCCTCCGCCTGACGCGTTTCTACACTCCCCAGCAGGGGTAGTGTGTCATCAGAGGCATATAGATTGAACCTATAGGATATTGCCAATGCACAGGATCAGTGTGTGTATCGGCCGGCGTCATCCGGCCTCAATAGTGGACGTTACAGTGGTAGGATGCCAATAATGTGTAAAGAATAAATTGAAAGGATTACTGTTGAGGTAAGAAATAAACTCTGAAATAGATGACTCATCAGAATCCCATATTATGATGACATCATCAATGAAACGCCCATATCTGGCCACCTGAGCCATGAATGGGTTGGAATCAGTAAAAAGGTAGACTTCCTCCCACCAGGCGACAAAAAGATTGGCTAGGGAAAATTTAGCCCCCATCGTCGCGCCTTACTTCTGTAGGAAGAACACACACTAATAGAGTGCTATTCACATTCTTCTAATATGCGCTCCAGCTAATCCTATATTTCTCCTCCGCATGACGCGTTTCTACACTCCCCAGCAGGGGTAGTGTGTCATCAGAGGCATATAGATTGAACCTATAGGATATTGCCAATGCACAGGATCAGTGTGTGTATCGGCCGGCGTCATCCGGCCTCAATAGTGGACGTTACAGTGGTAGGATGCCAATAATGTGTAAAGAATAAATTGAAAGGATTACTGTTGAGGTAAGAAATAAACTCTGAAATAGATGACTCATCAGAATCCCATATTATGATGACATCATCAATGAAACGCCCATATCTGGCCACCTGAGCCATGAATGGGTTGGAATCAGTAAAAAGGTAGACTTCCTCCCACCAGGCGACAAAAAGATTGGCTAGGGAAAATTTAGCCCCCATCGCCGCGCCTGACTTCTGTAGGAAGAAGTCTCCTTCATACTGAAAATAATTAGACGTAAGTAAAAAATGTGTTACTTGTTGGATGTAATTTTTTAGGTCAGGAGAGTATTCTGAATATTTGTCTAGATGGTAAGTTAAGGCTGTAGGTACCAGGGAGCGAGGGATACTTGTGTACAAAGCCTCTATGTCGCAAGTAAGCCATAAAAAATTAGGGTGCCATACAGTATGTTCAAGTATAGACAGTACATGTTTGCTATCTCTCAAATAGCCAAAACATCTCGTGACCAGGGGTTGAAGCAGTGAGTCAAGCCAGGCTCCGAGATGTTCAAACAAAGACCCGATGCCTGCCACAATGGGGCGCATCGGAGGGGGAAATCTGTTTTTGTGCAATTTAGGTACTGTATGGAAAATCGGAATCACCGGATCAGACACAGAGAAACTCTGCTTCTTTTTGTGATAGAATACCCAAGGATAGCCCATCTTGTAGCACGGCGGACAATTGGGTTTTATATAGTGCCGTTGGATTGGAGCTCAATGGTATATAGTTTGATGTGTCAGACAAAAGAATTCTCGTAATTTTATCATAAAGGCCACAATCCAAAAGCACTATAGCCCCATGCTTATCCGACTTGCGGATTACCAAGTCTGATTTGGCTCTAAGTGATGTAATGGCCATTTTTTCACTATGCATCAGGTTTTGGATAACATTGCGATCTGTACGAGTGTGCAATTCAATTAGCTCTGTCTGTATGATTTCTTGAAATTTATCCAGAACCTGAGGCTTAGCGTTTATTGGATAGAAACTCGAGTTAGTGGTATTGAAATTCTCTGCATGAGTTATTGGGGGATAGGGTACTCACTGGCCATCATTGGATAAATTACATAACTGTGATTACTGGATCTTAATGAGAGACAGCATTTACCCTAAAGGTGATTTTAAACTATTGATACGTTTTTATATGAACCCGTTTGTACATACTCACATATTTTCAAATGTTTTTGTTTTTCTGTATGTCTATTGTATCTCTTGTGGAACCCTGAATTCGATAGTATTGAGATGCACTAATTGCCCAGCACCTGTGTAGAAATTTCCTCTTCCGGTCTGCCCAGCATATTAGATTGCTCTCAAACATTCAGGGATATCTATGATTAAGGACCTTCGTGTCTGAAACGCGTAAGATTGATATATTCGTTTTTGCACTTTATCCTTGCACTTTGTATTGTCTCATCTTGGATGAATAAAGCTGAATTATTTTTAACGGAGCTGGTGAGTGCCAATCAAACTTTTTTTTTGGGACTTGCACCCAGGAAAATACCTTGGTGGAAGACACTTTGAGGAATGATATAAATTCTTTTTGGAATGTCAACAGTTTAACCCATGAAGAGGTACGGTGCCACATCACAATCACTAAGATCACTGGTCCCAGATGGGATACACACCTGGGTTCAGCATGAATTATGTACTGCTATAGACAGACCGTTATTTTTAATATTTGAAGTTTCCCTGAGGACTGGTTATGTTCCACAGGACTGGCACATAGAAAATGTGGTACAAATATACAAAAAAGGATAGAAAAAGTGAACCTGGAAACTACAGACATGTGAGTCTAACTTCTGTTGTGGGGAAAATATTTGAGGGGTTTGTTAGAGATGCTATCCTGGAGTATCTCACTGTAAATAGCCTCATAACCCAGCATCAGTATGGGTCTATGAGAGATCGGTCCTGTCAGACTAATCTGATTGGCTTCTATGAGGAAGTAAGTTCCATACTGGATCTGGGGGATGTCTGTGCATGTCATATATCTGGACTTTTCAAAGGTATTTGACACAGTGCTGCATAAAAGGTTGGTACTTAAAATAAGACTGCCTGGACTAGGGGGAAAACTGTGTATTTGGGTAAGTAATTGGCTTAGTGATAGAAAACAGAGGGTCGTTATTAATGGTACATTCTCAGATTGGGTTGACGTTACCAGTGGAGTGCCACAGGGGTCAGTATTAGGGCCACTTCTTTTTAATATTTTTATCAATGACCTTGTAGTGAGTTAACACAGTCAAGTTTCAATATTTGCAGATGATAATAAGCTGTTTTGAATAATTAATACCGAGGTTGATAGTTTAGCATTACAGAGGGATTTGTGGAAGCTAGAGGAGCGGGCAGGGAAATGGTTGATGAGGTTTAATGTAGATAAATGTAAAGTTATGTACTTGGGCCATGCAAAAAAAAAAGTTTAATTATGTTCTAAACAGTCAATTACTTGGTAAAACTGGAGCTTAAAAAGACTTGGGGATATTGGTGGATGGTAAACTTAATTTTAATCACCAGAGCCAGGTGGCTGCTGCTTAAGCAAATAAAATTATGGGATGTATCAAGAGAGATAAGGACATTGTTTTGCCCTTATACAAATCCCTGGTCAGACCACACATGGAATATTGTGTACAGTTTTGGGCACTAGTGAATAAAAAGGACATAGTAGAACTGGAACAGGTGTAGAGGAGAGCAACCAAGATTATTAAGGAAATGGGGATTATTGGGATTATTGGGATACAAAATTTGGGATTATTCAGTTTACAAAAAAGATGACTGAGGGGAGACATTATTACAATGTACAAATACCTGCACGGACGGGTACAAGTAACTCTCCAAAGATCTTTTTATACCTAGGCCTGAGACCAGGACAAGGTGACATCCTCTACGCCTAGAGGAGAGGCGGTTCTACCATCAACATAGACAAAGGTTCTTTACTGTAAGAGCAGTGAGACTGTGGAACTCTCTGCCGCAGGAGGTTGTTATGGCGGACTCTGTACATGTTCAAGAGAGGACAATCTCCAAAAAACAATTGAAACAGAGGTGGAGTGGTATCCCGTAATCCTCTATATGAAATAAATTAAATTTAAAGAATAACTGTAACAGGTAATATATATACAAAACCTACTCGAAGAAAAAAAACTGATTTGCACAGAAAAATTTACTGTAAAGCATAAGACAAAAAACTTTATTTAGGTATTTTTAGTAAAATCATACAATGAGAATAAAATACATAGAACAAACATTTTGACTCTGAAAGGGAATCAGCTGATGCTGGGGAAAAGGTCTAAAAACATCAAGGATGCATGAAAAATGGGGAGGTATTTTGTAAATAAGTGAATGGAATCAGTCTAAGCCAACAAAGGAAATAGTAGGGTAAGAACAGTAGTATATAGTGGAGTTATATATGACAAAAAAAACTGTAACAAGTTCAGTCTAACAATTACCTAGGCACCAAGAGTACACAGCCTCCAAGATGGATGGACACCCTGACACGCATTTCGCCACGCTGCCTTTGTCAAGGGGTAATGGGACACAAACGATGGGCAATATTTAAATAGGAGCCAATAGGAGTCTAGGAGACACCTGTATATTGTGGGCTAATGTTGGACAAAGCCATGAATGCCAGTGAACTTACGTGCTCCGAAGCTGCGAAGGTCACACATTCTTCAAAGCCAAAACATCTCGTGACCAGGGGTTGAAGCAGTGAGTCAAGCCAGGCTCCGAGATGTTCAAACAAAGACCCGATGCCTGCCACAATGGGGCGCATCGGAGGGGGAAATCTGTTTTTGTGCAATTTAGGTACTGTATGGAAAATCGGAATCACCGGATCAGACACAGAGAAACTCTGCTTCTTTTTGTGATAGAATACCCAAGGATAGCCCATCTTGTAGCACGGCGGACAATTGGGTTTTATATAGTGCCGTTGGATTGGAGCTCAATGGTATATAGTTTGATGTGTCAGACAAAAGAATTCTCGTAATTTTATCATAAAGGCCACAATCCAAAAGCACTATAGCCCCATGCTTATCCGACTTGCGGATTACCAAGTCTGATTTGGCTCTAAGTGATGTAATGGCCATTTTTTCACTATGCATCAGGTTTTGGATAACATTGCGATCTGTACGAGTGTGCAATTCAATTAGCTCTGTCTGTATGATTTCTTGAAATTTATCCAGAACCTAAGGCTTAGCGTTTATTGGATAGAAACTCGAGTTAGTGGTATTGAAATTCTCTGCATGAGTTATTGGGGGATAGGGTACTCACTGGCCATCATTGGATAAATTACATAACTGTGATTACTGGATCTTAATGAGAGACAGCATTTACCCTAAAGGTGATTTTAAACTATTGATACGTTTTTATATGAACCCGTTTGTACATACTCACATATTTTCAAATGTTTTTGTTTTTCTGTATGTCTATTGTATCTCTTGTGGAACCCTGAATTCGATAGTATTGAGATGCACTAATTGCCCAGCACCTGTGTAGAAATTTCCTCTTCCGGTCTGCCCAGCATATTAGATTGCTCTCAAACATTCAGGGATATCTATGATTAAGGACCTTCGTGTCTGAAACGCGTAAGATTGATATATTCGTTTTTGCACTTTATCCTTGCACTTTGTATTGTCTCATCTTGGATGAATAAAGCTGAATTATTTTTAACGGAGCTGGTGAGTGCCAATCAAACTTTTTTTTTGGGACTTGCACCCAGGAAAATACCTTGGTGGAAGACACTTTGAGGAATGATATAAATTCTTTTTGGAATGTCAACAGTTTAACCCATGAAGAGGTACGGTGCCACATCACAATCACTAAGATCACTGGTCCCAGATGGGATACACACCTGGGTTCAGCATGAATTATGTACTGCTATAGACAGACCGTTATTTTTAATATTTGAAGTTTCCCTGAGGACTGGTTATGTTCCACAGGACTGGCACATAGAAAATGTGGTACAAATATACAAAAAAGGATAGAAAAAGTGAACCTGGAAACTACAGACATGTGAGTCTAACTTCTGTTGTGGGGAAAATATTTGAGGGGTTTGTTAGAGATGCTATCCTGGAGTATCTCACTGTAAATAGCCTCATAACCCAGCATCAGTATGGGTCTATGAGAGATCGGTCCTGTCAGACTAATCTGATTGGCTTCTATGAGGAAGTAAGTTCCATACTGGATCTGGGGGATGTCTGTGCATGTCATATATCTGGACTTTTCAAAGGTATTTGACACAGTGCTGCATAAAAGGTTGGTACTTAAAATAAGACTGCCTGGACTAGGGGGAAAACTGTGTATTTGGGTAAGTAATTGGCTTAGTGATAGAAAACAGAGGGTCGTTATTAATGGTACATTCTCAGATTGGGTTGACGTTACCAGTGGAGTGCCACAGGGGTCAGTATTAGGGCCACTTCTTTTTAATATTTTTATCAATGACCTTGTAGTGAGTTAACACAGTCAAGTTTCAATATTTGCAGATGATAATAAGCTGTTTTGAATAATTAATACCGAGGTTGATAGTTTAGCATTACAGAGGGATTTGTGGAAGCTAGAGGAGCGGGCAGGGAAATGGTTGATGAGGTTTAATGTAGATAAATGTAAAGTTATGTACTTGGGCCATGCAAAAAAAAAAGTTTAATTATGTTCTAAACAGTCAATTACTTGGTAAAACTGGAGCTTAAAAAGACTTGGGGATATTGGTGGATGGTAAACTTAATTTTAATCACCAGAGCCAGGTGGCTGCTGCTTAAGCAAATAAAATTATGGGATGTATCAAGAGAGATAAGGACATTGTTTTGCCCTTATACAAATCCCTGGTCAGACCACACATGGAATATTGTGTACAGTTTTGGGCACTAGTGAATAAAAAGGACATAGTAGAACTGGAACAGGTGTAGAGGAGAGCAACCAAGATTATTAAGGAAATGGGGATTATTGGGATTATTGGGATACAAAATTTGGGATTATTCAGTTTACAAAAAAGATGACTGAGGGGAGACATTATTACAATGTACAAATACCTGCACGGACGGGTACAAGTAACTCTCCAAAGATCTTTTTATACCTAGGCCTGAGACCAGGACAAGGTGACATCCTCTACGCCTAGAGGAGAGGCGGTTCTACCATCAACATAGACAAAGGTTCTTTACTGTAAGAGCAGTGAGACTGTGGAACTCTCTGCCGCAGGAGGTTGTTATGGCGGACTCTGTACATGTTCAAGAGAGGACAATCTCCAAAAAACAATTGAAACAGAGGTGGAGTGGTATCCCGTAATCCTCTATATGAAATAAATTAAATTTAAAGAATAACTGTAACAGGTAATATATATACAAAACCTACTCGAAGAAAAAAAACTGATTTGCACAGAAAAATTTACTGTAAAGCATAAGACAAAAAACTTTATTTAGGTATTTTTAGTAAAATCATACAATGAGAATAAAATACATAGAACAAACATTTTGACTCTGAAAGGGAATCAGCTGATGCTGGGGAAAAGGTCTAAAAACATCAAGGATGCATGAAAAATGGGGAGGTATTTTGTAAATAAGTGAATGGAATCAGTCTAAGCCAACAAAGGAAATAGTAGGGTAAGAACAGTAGTATATAGTGGAGTTATATATGACAAAAAAAACTGTAACAAGTTCAGTCTAACAATTACCTAGGCACCAAGAGTACACAGCCTCCAAGATGGATGGACACCCTGACACGCATTTCGCCACGCTGCCTTTGTCAAGGGGTAATGGGACACAAACGATGGGCAATATTTAAATAGGAGCCAATAGGAGTCTAGGAGACACCTGTATATTGTGGGCTAATGTTGGACAAAGCCATGAATGCCAGTGAACTTACGTGCTCCGAAGCTGCGAAGGTCACGTGACCCGATCACGTGACTGGTGATGTCACGGTTGGAGATCACGCACCTCGCGTGACTTCGGAGTTTACTATCTCAGATCTCAAGAAATGATTACGGACTCCGGAGCTGTGCCGACCAGTCATCCCATCTTGTGACTAATGGCACAGACTGATTCCATTCACTTATTATATTCCTTTGTCTGGACCCGACCACGAGACTGTCTTCCGTTTAGTTACCTCAACCTCGGCTGCCACCGCAGGCTAGTCGCACCTGTGGAACGACCTGGTGGTACCCTGCCGCAGCAAGTCCATCCCGTTTTGCGGCGGGCTCTGGTGAAGACCAGGTGCCACTTAGACTCCAGTCCCAGGTGTCGGCTAGTACCACCTCCTGCGGTGGTCCAGTGGACCCACACATCCCGATTCCTGACAACTAAATTGGTAAGGTTAAAAATAAATTATTTATTAGGTACGCTTAAACATGCAAAGTCTGCCCCAAAGGTGCACCACAAAAAAAGTTGGTGAACTCTGTCAGGCCAGTAGAGGGAAGTGACAGATTCATAATTTCTGGCGCACATTTTTAATAAATCTGTCGCACCCAGCATTATACACATTAATAAATGTGCCCCCATTAATAATAACACATTAATAATGTGCACTATGCTGCCGATGCCCCGACGCGCATTTAGCTTCTTTGGGAGGCGTCTGAGGCGTGTCTATACTGGTTGCCTCTACTTTCCAAATAACTCATAAAAGGTTGTCATTCTGAAATGTTTAGGTAGTAGAACGTTATATACATTATTAATCAGTCTGTCAGCTACGGTAACAGGGCTGTTAGCAAAGGCAATGCCAGGAGGTGGATCCTGGATCAGGCGGGGGCGCGCCACACGGCTTAATAGTTTAAATCCCGGCATTCCCTTCTAGCAGTAAGTCCACTGACTTCTTTTTACCTGGGGTGTAAACCATTTACTCATAGAGAATGTGTTGGTCCTATCTAACTTATTGGTGGGGGTTTAATTAGTCAAGGCTTTCTATTTTGGCCCCTCCTATAAAATATTGACAATTTTTTGGGTTCTGTGAATTTTATTCTGGTGAGGAGAATCCATCACTGTCTCTGCAAGCTTAACAGACCATTTATATAGTGTACATTTTGAGGCGAGTGATCTTAGTTGGGGGTACTATAACCCAACTTTGATTTTTAAGATAAGTTCATAAGTTCATCATAGCTCACCAGCACTTAATAATTTGAATATTTGGTCTGTCTGCAATCAGAGAGAGTAAACAGAGCTGTGTGATGTTATGAGCCATGCACCAGTGTGACCATGGACAGATTTCTATCCAGTGGAAGAAAACATAAAAGCTTCCTATTGCAGATCAGCAAGCAGAGATCTAGGAATTGATACAGAATTGATACAGAAAGTATATTGGAAAGTTGTATAACTTTTCCTTACACAAACAATATCAATTATTAGCTGAAAGTGGACAACACCTTTAATTAAACCCAGTAGCAGGGGTAGTTATCATGATTTTACATTCTGAATGCATTTCTTTGTCAGTACTATTATAGTTTTGTAAAAAAAAAAAAGTCATTAGCCCATTCACTTTCTAAACATAAACTGTATGCAATTGTGAACCTGAATGTACTCTTGTATGGCAAAGGTCAAAATGACATCAATTCACTATGCAGAATTTATAAGTGAATTTGTTTTTCTGCTGGATATATTATAGTCTTGGCCTTGTTCAGTTGTTGGACTTGTCTCATTGGCAGCCAGAGGACAAGGTTTATGATTGCAATAATGCAATAGAGGGATCATAACGATAACACAATCAGTATCCTAACATGTTTTTAATCATATTACTGTCCCACCACCTCATATTTCAGTCCCCTCAGAATAATTCGGCAGTGCATTAATTATCCGTGAACAATGCTAGTATAGGGCATATTTACTAAGACTAAAATATATAAATCATGGCCACAATGACCAGTGTGGCCGTGAGTACACACTTAGCTGGGGTTAAATTGTAAAGTAACAGTGTCAATCTACTCACTGGTGAAAGGAGTTATCTACCAGCTATTTTATTTCTTATTGAAAGAAAATCATTTTGAGCAGCTGCCAACAAAGAACAATGTACCAGCTTTATTAAAAGTAGTGCACACTAAGTGCAGTTTGCCTTTTGAATGTGCAGAGTGCGCCAGATTATTGTATAATGGCGCCTGGTCTTCAATTATCTGGCGCACCCTGCACTGCTCGGAAAGTGTGCAATATTTTATATTACAGCATGCAACACAATTCAGTCGAGTCACTGTATTGCTCTATTGCAAAGAGCACCCTTATGTTTTAAGAGCACCCTTTTAAATGTTTTAATAAGGTACAAATATTGCACATTGTGAATTCCCTTACATTTTGTGTATCTTGTTTTTATGAATTTTACAGATACCACATAAAAGCAACATACGTACTAATAGACTACTGAGAAATATAATTATTTGTTTTTATACCATACAGGAGGTCTTACTGTTGAATAGTGCCCACCATTTACACATTTCTGTATACTTACAGACCTTGAAGCCTTCGGTGTAGAGGCCACATGAGTGCACAGTCTCAAAAAGGGATGAGATAATGCCACTGAATAACTAGCATGTATATTTACTAGGATTGGATAAGGCAGTATAAAAATGCATTAGATTTATCACGGCTGGTGATGGATGATACATCTATTGCATTATTAGACTATCTAGTCTAACACGTTTTAAGTATTGTATACATTTCAACATTTAATTATTGTAAACATTTAAACATTACTTTGTGCCCTGAGACTTATGACAGAAGCTGCCTCTTCAGGATATTGTTAACCGTTCAATTTCACATGTAGCATTTGATCAGTTTATGGTCATACTATACTTTATGGTATACTGAGGATTTAGAGAAATATGAAGCTGCAAATCCTTTTGCTTCATTCTCAATACATTCAAATAATACATGTCAGGATGTAAATGAAGCTTAATCCTTTCTTTCTGTGAACAGCTGGTATACATACAAAATCATAAATCATAAGATGATTATTGATTTAGTGTTTCCATAATACACCCCATCATGGGGTTGAGTTGGGATAACACATTTTTGGGCTTGTGCTCCTTATTTTTTAAGACACTGGAATGAACCTTATTGCTTTTGATGCATACATTCACCAGTAAAACATATATACAGCCCCCAGTAATGCATACCAACATACATATACACTGCTCAAAAACATAAAGGGAGCACTAAAATAACACATCCTAGATCTAAATGAATGAAATATTCCCATGGAATACGTTGTACAAAAAAAAATCACAAAAAAACATGAATGGAAATCAAATTTATTAACCAATGGAGGCCTGGATATACTACAGCCTGCCCCCCCTGTAGTATATAGCCAGCCAGCCCTCCCTGTAGTATATAGCCAGAGCCAGCCCCCCCCCGTATTATGTAGCCCGTCTGTCCCCCTTGTAGTATATAGTCCGCCTGTCCCCCCTGTATAAAACCAGCGAAAAGGGGAAAAAAATCAAGCCCCAAGGATTCTTAAACCCCAACCTGTCTTTGTATTCTAATCCACCTATTCCCCTAATTACCTGTTGTTCAGCTATGTCCTACTCATATACTGGTGCCCCAAAGTGTGTGCAGTGTGCTTTGTTTAAATCATATTTGCATCTTAATCTTTCTTATATGAAAATTTTATTTTATGTTTACTTGGAAGACCACAAAGCTATTATAAAGATATGTTTCCGATGTAAACATGTATAGCAAATTAAAGATCAAAAAACAAATTTATAAGAAAATCTCCAATGAAGCATGAAACAACATTTTCTGTAAGGTACATTAGTAGAATTAATGTTACAAAGCAATAGTTGTCCTTTTTATAGCTATGCAGTTTTCCAAAGTCCTCTAACATCTCTGGCAAGTTAAGCATGCAGGACGTGAGGCACTGAAAATAAACTTGCTTAAGTAACTAGACCAGTAAAATAGGGACAAAATGTCATGTCATGTAATTACAACTAGGATTTTTACCTTTGATGTCTGGTCATTGACATTGTGAAGAGAAAGTGTAAAGAGAAATTAGCTACAAAATAACAGTGCACATTTATCTGTAGCATAAGATCTATTGCCCAGATATATTATTGTGCCTGCAACAGTTTTTTTTATCTATGTTTGCACTTATTTATAAAAAAAATGGTAAATTTTGAGAAAAATTTGACAGCAATTTTTCCAAATTTAGAAGAAAATTTCAGTTTCAGTTATTTTATAGGCCCATTCATATTTATAGGGGTTTTACAAGTTCTATTTATTAACTCCACTTGCCCTTTTTAAATCTGCACCCCTATTCAAAGTGCCTTTAGTAAGCTTGTTAACCCTTTAAGCAGTTCACATGAATTAAAACAAATAAGAGGCTCTATAGGAAATTTTCAAACTATGATATTTTTGTGCACGCGGTGGGTAGGTTTCCCTTTAAAGGTTGGACTTGATGGACTTGCATCTACTTGCTTCTTTATGTACTATGAAACGATGATACTATCTATGCAGTAAGTAAGAGCATGTAAACAAATGAGATAGGTAGGCCCATAGGTTTCATACAACCCAGGACCCATTGTGTCTCTGCCCCAAGCAAACCAAAAAAGTGCTCACATCTCTGAAGATAAGGAGGGCCCACTCGATGACATCCTCAACTTATGCACAGGAGTGATCCGTTTGGGGCACATTTACTAACAATAGTGCAAACTGCACAATATGCAGTTTACCCATGTAATGTGCAGAGGGCTGCCAGATTCATGATTTCTAGTGCCCATTCTTCATGAATCTGGCACCATATGCACAGCTCCGACATAGTGCATTACTTTTTGTTTTGGTGCACATTTAACACTATTCTGTCAGACTTTGCATGTTAAATCTGGTGAAAGTTCTGACAGGTACGGCCACTAATTTGTGTTGCATAATGACTAGTGCAGTCGCTCCACAAAAGGGTCGACTCGGATGTGGCACGAGCATTTCTTAAATACCTGTGCAAACAATTTGCACTAGAAAGAATGTGCAAAGTTTGACACAAAACTGATGCATGCCGCGTAGTAAATGTGCCCCATAGTCTGTGCACTAGGTAGACCGAGGTGCTATATGGCAAATAGATCCTACAATCTAAGCAGTGGGCGTGTAAACATTAACCTTG
Source organism: Engystomops pustulosus (assembly GCF_040894005.1). Lineage (NCBI taxonomy): Eukaryota > Metazoa > Chordata > Amphibia > Anura > Leptodactylidae > Engystomops > Engystomops pustulosus. The sequence continues at coordinate 157,199,269 of NC_092411.1, read as the reverse complement.
TTGCTAGACTAGTGTCTCTCGACTTCTCAACATTTCAACTTTACTGAACTTACATTTATCTTTGGCAGTTTCATGAAGATTCGATTTCTGCCTCTGGATTAATATTGTTTATAGCTAAAAATGGCTACATGACATGACAAGAAAGTGTGATGTTGCCATTGCCTAAGGCTACATTCACACTGCCGTATGGGGGACGTAAATACGTCCCCCATAGACGGCAATGGGCGCACGGCGCCCTACGGGAGTGGTGCGGTGCAGCACACGTGCGGCACCGTACCGCTCCGTACCCCGGAAAAAGATAGGACATGTCCTATCTTTCTCCGCAGTACGGCGCCGTGCGCCATACATCCCTATGGAGAGGGGCGGGAGTGAGCTGTGCTCATCTCCTCCTCCTCTCGCTGAGCTGCTGTCGTCCGCCGTGCTATGGAACGTGAATGTAGCCTAAGCATTTTGGAATTTTTGACATAGATAGTTTTAATAAACAACCTCATCTCAAAGCAGTGTATCTGTTTCAATATACAATACGATACAATTAATCACCTGGTTTGGGAAAATTGTTTCTGGTTTGGGAAATTGTTACATCAAATTTATATATATTAATCAATTGTTATTTCTGGTACAATTACCTTTATTTTATTAGTAAAAGTAATTCAATTGTTAGTGTTACTGATCCTAACTTCATTTCTCTATGATTTTAACTTTGCCACAGTGAACAAAGTAGTAAACATGTCTTATTTTCCATCAGGTATTATTTTATCTACAAGACTGCAAACTTTTTATTGTCAAATAATTTTTTCACTTATCATGTGAAGATCAGAAAGGTGACTATTTTACAGATATGAGGTGACACATCATTTTGACTTCTGAACTCTTCTGACATCTGAAAACAACATTCGCTATTTTGAAAAAGATTCTTACAGAGATAGATAATCCTGTGTGGGTTGACAACTGTTCACCGTGACAGCAGTGAAGAAGCCTGGCTGCACACGACAGCAGGGACTTCCATGTAATAAAATTGCTGAGGGTAGTGTTCCTCACTGTGTGGCGGTAGTGTTCCTCACTGTGTGGCTGTAGTGTTCCTCACTGTATGGCGGTAATGTTACTCACTGTATGGTGGTAGGAATACCAAATTTTTATAGGTTTTATAATGTTTTCATACATTTACAAAAATTTAAATCTCCTGTACAAAACAAAAACATTTTTATTTTGCCATCTTCTGGCTCTAGTAACTTTTTAATACTTTGGTGTAAGGAGCTGTGGGTGGTGTCATTTTTTGCGACTTTTGATGATGTTTTCGTTGCTATCATTTTAAAGACTGTATGACCTTTTGATCACTTTTTATAGAATTTTTTCTATTTTTCAAAATGGCAAAAAAAAAGTGCCATTTTCGGCTTTTGCGGCGCTAGATTCCATTACAGGGTGAACGCGGTGAAAATATCTTAAAGAGAACCTGTCAGGGCAATTCAGTGCACTCAAACACCCACAGGACCTTATCATAGTATTATAGTATATAAGGCTGGAAAAAGACGGAAGTCCATCAAGTTCAGCCTTTAAGAATCAAACAAATGGTTTTTTTTCCCATAACCCGTGATATTTTTGCTCTCTCTTGAACATGTACATAGAGTCCGCTATAACAACCTCCTGTGGCAGAGAGTTTCATAGTGTCAAGGTTTGGGGTCAGTGGACCCCCTGGACCACCGCGAGAGATGGTACTAGTCGACACCTGGGATCGGAGTCTAAATGGCACCTGGTTTTCACCAGAGCCTGCCGCAAAGCGAGATGGTCTTGTTGCAGCAGGGTGTCACCAGGTCGTTCCACAGGTGCGACCAGCCCGCGATGGCAGCCGAGGTAAAGATACAGAATCGGAATCCCGGCTCGTGGTCAGGCACAGGCAAAAAGTCAGGGCAGGTGGCAGAGATGCGCAGGTCAGAGGTCAGGTCCGGGGATTCAACAAACTAAATAATCTTAAATTTGGTAATGTTTCATTGTATTCTAGTCCCAGAATCCTCCTGATGATCTTGGTTGCTCTCCTCTGCACCTGTTCCAGTTCTACTATGTCCTTTTTATACACTGGTGCCCAAAACTGTAAACAATAGTACATGTGTGGGTTGACCAGTGATATAGGGGCAAAACCATGTCCTTCTTGTGAGAATCTATTCCTCTCTTGATACAACCCATAATTTTATTTGCTTTAGCAGCAGCTGCCTTTCTCTGGTTAAGAAAATTACCAATACCCCTGAGTCTTTTATGGACCGGTGGTTTAGTGCCCTGAATTGTCCTCTATTAGGTTACTACGTGGGCGCAATTAAAAAATACTTACCTTCCCTCCTGAGCTCCATGCGTTGGCACTCTGCTGCAAGTGAAGCTGGAGCAGTACACCCTGGCTTCATAAAGCATCACGAGAAGAGGAATGAGCCAGACACAGCCACAGATGCGAATCTGATGTGCCTCATCGGACTTGCATCTATCTCAGTATAAATGTTTTTTTTTTCACATGGGGGCCACGTGGAGAACAGGTTGATTTGGCACCCTAAACCACAGGACCTATATTTGGTTAAGGGTCCCAAATTGGCGTGACAGATGCTCTTTAAATAATCTGTAGAATCTGAAATGGCAACCAGGAAGAAGTAGAAGATGAAAGCGTCTCCTCCAATTAGATATCATAGCACTGTCCTTTCACCCCATCACCTTACAAAAATTTGCTGCTAAAAACTAACCAAAAAATATGGGACACCCAGCCCACTCTTTTCCACGGGCTTATATAGATCGTACAAGCTTAACATTTTTTCTTCCTCCAAATCAATTAAATAATCAAAACACTAACAGAACCCAGCTAAAAAAATAGAACCAAGTTCAGTGTAAAAAATATTGGGGCAGATTTACTCACCCGGTCCATTCGCGATCCAGCGGCGCGTTCTCTGCTGTGGATTCGGGTCCGGCCGGGATTCATTAAGGCAGTTCCTCTGATGTCCACCAGGTGGCGCTGCTGCGCTGTAGTTCCCCAGAATGCACTGGAATACATTGAGCCGGGCTGAGTGAAGGTAAGTGCAAGCTCCGCAACACATTTTTTTTTTTAAATGCAGCGGTTTTTCCGAATCCGTCGGGTTTTCGTTCGGCCACGCCCCCGATTTCAGTCGCGTGCATGCCAGCGCCGATGTGCCACAATCCGATCGCGTGCGCCAAAATCCCGGGGCAATGCAGGGGAAATCGGCGCAAACCAGAAATATTCGGGTAACACGTTGGGAAAACGCAAATCGGCCCCTTAGTAAATGACCCCCATTGAGTATTGAGTAAAGAAATGTGAGCTCATTTGTAATACCAGCACTTAATCTTCTTCTTCTACCTGGCTACCATTTCAGCTTTTTCCAGCCACAACTCTTCTCTGCAGTTTTAGCAATCTCCTCTATCTTTCACAAACTTAATACAGTTCTGTTGTTCGCCTGGAGATCACTATTATGTCCCCACAGTAACCACCTGATAGTAATGGTGCCCCCACATAGTAGCCAATATAGTAAAAGTGCCCCCACACAGTAATCAATATAGTAATATTGTCAGGTTTTGCCCCTCTTTACACAACCTCAGGTTCTCTAATGGTTAACATAATCCACTGAGTGAGCTCAAAGAAATCACACCAAGAAAGTAGTATGGTATAAGGCAGATGTGAGATGCTTTATTTGTGTTCATACAGAAACTTATAATGTGGTAGGACCTGGGCTTGGATTTTTATGAATGAAGCAGTAATGTCCGTAGTTCATTGGTTGGTAAATTATCACATGGGTATCGCAGAAGCTTTCCCTGTAATGGGTAGTATCCGTAAATCACTGGTGGCGTATGTAAAACCTCAGCCCAAGGAGTCTTGCATTCTTCAGTACAGAGGAGGGCACTGTGATCAGCTTTCATCCACAGTCTGGCATCATCTTAGTTTCAGCACATTCAGCTAGAATATAAAAATAAACATTTTTCATTAATCATACAGTAATACTTCACAGTGGCTATTCTAATCAAAAAGCCCACAGTAGTTTATCCGTTCACAGTGCAAACGGTTCCTAGTGCCACTACACATAATCCAATAGTCACATTAACTGGCTGGCTATATACTGGAGGGCAGTGGGCTGGCTAAGTACTGGGGGGAAAAATGGGCTGGCTGGCTATATGCTGGGAGGTATGGGCTAGCTGGCTATATCCTGGGGATCATGGGCTGGCTATATACTGGGGGGGGGGTATGTGCTGGCTAAATACTGAGGGTTTAGGGGGCTGGCTATCTATATACTAGAGGGCAAGTGCTGGGTGGCTATATACCAAAGGCATGGGTGGGCTGGCTAGCTGTATACTGGGTGGAGACTGTGACCAATGCATTTCCCACCCTAGGCTTAAACTTGAATCAACAGGTTTTCCCATTTTTTGCGTTAAAATTAGGTACCTTGGCTTATACTTGGGTCGGCTTACATTTGAGCATATACAGTAATTATGACTTTTCAATATACAAATACTTTTTCAATGTAAAATATTTTCTTTATCCCAAACTTGCTGCTTGTTGTAGCTTGTTGCTTCAGGGATTTTGCCATCATCCATGTATTTTGACTAACTTTTTTGGGAAAAAAACTGCACACATTCCTGCATAAGAATTCCTTTAAAGCATATCTGAAATTAAAGATGTCTATGCAGACTTGACGATCCACATTTTTTTAAAATTATTAAAATAAACTGGGGAAGGATCAACATGGGATGCTTAAAGGGGTTTCCACTTTATACACATTCCAGCAAATAATTGCTATTGTATGTGTAATTAAAAGTTATAAAATTTTCCAATAATGAAAATGCGATCGCGGTGTACAGTCTTCACTGTCGGGCAGCCAGGGACCCAATTAAGGTCCCTGGGTCTGTCTGAGGCAGAGCCTGCCCGGTCCAGGAAAAAATTAAACACAAAAAATAAATAAAATGTATTAAAAGGTCCCAAGAGCCACTAACACATATAAAATAATAAATAATGTAAAAAAGTGGAATAAAGTGAAAAAACACAACGTATAAAAAAAAATTCTCAATCTATAATATTCCAAAAACGGTTGTGCTCGGCGGTGAACCCCATAATGGAAAAATGCGCTCAAATGTCCAAATCACCACTTTTTTGCTGTTACGCTACATATAAAAAGTGATCTAAAGGTCGCACTGTCCCAAAAATTGTAGCAATGAAAATGTCAGCTTGCCCCAGAAAAAAATGACACCTTAGCCAACTCCAAGCTCCTAAGTATGAAAAAATTATGAAGTCTGGAGTCAGAATATGGTATTTAAGATAGTTTTTTTGTAAAAAAAAGTTTTAATTGTTTTTAAATCTAATAACACCTAATAAAACCTATATAAATTTGGTATCCCTGTGATCGCACCAAACCAAAGAATATATTAGAGATGCCATTTGGAGCGCGCAGTGAAAGACATAAAAACAGAGCCCACAAGAAAATGGAGCAAATGCGATTTCTTGTCAATTTTAGTGCATTTAGAATTTTATTTCCATTTCCAAGTACACGGCATGGAATATAAATTACGAAGCAAAATTTGTTACACAGAAAACCAGCCCTAATACAGTTCTGTACACGGGAAAAATAAAAAAGTTATTGATTTTTGAAAGTGGGGAGCGATAAACAGCAAGTAAAATGAAAAAAGCCCATCAGTGGCAATGGGTTAAAATTCCCGCTTTGCCACATGATAACATTTTTACAAATTCTCTGGGATAAGGGTTTGTGGTACCTGAGGCCACGTTCACTAAAGGCTCCACTAGTGATCACATGGTTTGGTAATATTGTGTTCCCAACAAATTAACTAAACATGAAGGAAAAGCAATGTTACCTCAACGTGCAATCACAGGTGGAACCTTTGGATTGCGTTTCAAAATGCAACAAAATGCCTCTTGTGAATGTGGCCTTGAGCTCTGCAAACACGTCCTGGAACCTGAAAATTATTCTGTCCCACAAAAGCTCAATGGCTCCTTCCCTTCCATGCCCTGCCATGTGTCCTGACAACGGGTTACATACACATATGGGGTGTCCTCTTACTCTGAAGAAACTGCAGATGTAGGCTTTTATTCAGTTTATGTGAGTGAATATTAGGGCAAAACAGGGCCGCTTCTGCCATGAGGGGAGATGAAAATCTCTCCTCAGGCGGCAGAATGCGGAGCCCCTTAAGGAGCAGCGAAATTTGCTGCCCTTTGACGCCCTAATCGCCCACCAGCTAAATAAATCGCGCCTGTCTCTTTAAGACACAGACGCGATTTATATGCGAAGCAATGCAACGCCTATCTGGCTGCTGGCGTTGCTCCGTTCTATGCAGGTACACAGGTGGCGGATGATGACTTCACGCTGCCTATGTCACTGTGAGGAGACAGGAGCCGCGTGCCGTGAGAGCACCATGCCTGCAGGTAAGTATCATTTTTATTATTTTTCATGTACGCTCCTTAATTAAATGTGGCTAATAAGAGGCAAATACTACTATAATGTGGTGGGGATGCTCCTGTATATATTTATATTATTTATATTTGGCCGGAATCGCTATATACTGGGGGGGGGGGTTTGCTGTGTATGTTATGAGGGCAAGAATAGTTTTATACTTGGGGGGGGGGGGGGTGCTGTGTATTCCATAAGGGGCCAGAATTCTTTTATACTGGAGGGGGGTGTATTCTATAAGGGACCAGAATACTTTTATACTGGGGGGGGGGAGGTGGTGTGCATTTTATAAGGGTGCAGAATCCTTTTATACTGTGCGTGTGGGTGGGGGGTGCTGTGTATTCTGTAAGTGGCCAGAATCATTTTATACTTGAGGGGGGAGCTGTATATATTAAATGGGGCCAGATTTCAGATAGGGGGTATACAGTATATTACTAAGCTGGGGGGGGGCTGTCTATGGGATACAGTATATTACTAAGCTGGGGGGGCTGTCTATGGGATACAGTATATTACTAAGCTGGGGGGGGGGGCTGTCTATGGGATACAGTATATTACTAAGCTGGGGGGGGCTGTCTATGGGATACAGTATATTACTAAGCTGGGGGGGCTGTCTATGGGATACAGTATATTACTAAGCTGGGGGGGCTGTCTATGGGATACAGTATATTACTAAGCTGGGGGGGCTGTCTATGGGATACAGTATATTACTAAGCTGGGGGGCTGTCTATGGGATACAGTATATTACTAAGCTGGGGGGGCTGTATATGGGATACAGTATATTACTGAGCTGGGGGGGTTGTATATATTTTTATGGGGCCAGATTTAAGCTGGGTGGTATACAGTATATTACTAAGCTGGGGGGGCTGTATATGGGATACAGTATATTACTAAGCTGGGGGGGGCTGTATATGGGATACAGTATATTACTAAGCTGGGGGGCTGTCTATGGGATACAGTATATTACTAAGCTGGGGGGGCTGTCTATGGGATACAGTATATTACTAAGCTGGGGGGGGGCTGTCTATGGGATACAGTATATTACTAAGCTGGGGGGGGCTGTCTATGGGATACAGTATATTACTAAGCTGGGGGGCTGTCTATGGGATACAGTATATTACTAAGCTGGGGGGGGGCTGTCTATGGGATACAGTATATTACTAAGCTGGGGGGGGCTGTCTATGGGATACAGTATATTAAGCTGGGGGGGGATGTCTATGGGATACAGTATATTACTAAGCTGGGGGGGCTGTCTATGGGATACAGTATATTACTAAGCTGGGGGGGGGGCTGTCTATGGGATACAGTATATTACTAAGCTGTGGGGCTGCCTATGGGATACAGTATATTACTAAGCTGTGGGGCTGCCTATGGGATACAGTATATTACTAAACTGTGGGGCTGTATATGGGATACAGTATATTACTAAGCTGGGAGGGTGCTGTATATGTGGGTGAATAACGAGGACTTTATATATGAGAGCAGGGCTTTATAAAAATAAAGACATTATTATATATACACAGTATATATTCATTATTGGGTGCTATATATTTAAATTGGTCGGCAGGGGAGCACTGTATGTAAAATCATATGTAACATAATAACAGGGTGGGATATATTAGTTATAGGATACAATAGATTTCTTTGCATCACATAAAACAAATGTTGGGGGGGGGGTCTGTATTAATAAATTAGGGGTGTTGTATATTGAAGTGCTGTACCTGCTATAATTCCAGTACAATATATATGATAAGGAAGGGATATTTTTTATGTGTAGAGAGTGAGGTCAGTTGTGTGGTGAGAGGTATATATTATTTAGGAGCGCAGTGTTGTTATCCTGGCGACTTATACTGTAAGTTACTGTGGTATTTTTAAGGACACCGGGTGGAGATGAGCTGCACGGAGCTGAAGATATCTAGCCGTGAATTCAGCCGTGATACGTCAGAGAACCCGGAATAAAGTCCTACTGATGGAAGAGATAAAAGGTACTAGATGACACTTAATGACTCAGAACTAGAGATGGCCAAATTTGTTAAAATTAGTTTCGTCACGATTCGCCAAATTTTTCGAAAAAATTTGATTCAAACCAAATCGAATCAAAACGAATCATGTTAAAAAACAGGCATTTCCTGGCTGCAGAGAGCCTGTAGGGCTTTGTAGAACGTTGTGCCATGCTTAAATATGCATAGGGAGCGTGGTTTGGTCTTCAAACAATGCTGTGTTTTAGTATGACACGCACATGACAGCCACGGCTCTTAGAATCGCTTCACTCTTCACTTCCATGTGCACTTACATAGGCCAACTTCCCCAAATAAGAGAAGCGGGAACGCAGCCTGACAAGGTAACGTCTGTGCCAGCTCGAAAGGACTGAGCTGAGGGCCAAGATCCCACTATAACATCAATGAGTGCACTCTTTTTACACTGAGTGGCACAATGATATAGTTTGAAGGTGGCATCAGTAGCAGCAGGAGCTCGCAGAGTGGCACAATGATATAGTGTGAAGGTGGCATCAGAAGTAATAGGAGCCTGCAGAGTGGCACAATGATATAGTGCATTGGTGGCATCAGTAGCAGCAGCAGGAGCCCGCAGAGTGGCACAATGATATAGTGTGAAGGTGGCATCAGTAGCAGCAGGAGAAGCCCACAGAGTGGCACAATGATATAGTGTGTTGGTGGCATCAGAAGCAGCAGCAGCAGGAGCCCGCAGAGTGGCACAATGATATAGTGTGAAGGTGGCATCAGTAGCAGCAGGAGCCCGCAGAGTGGCACAATGATATAGTGTGAAGGTGGCATCAGAAGCAGTAGGAGCCTGCAGAGTGGCACAATGATATAATGCATTGGTGGCATCAGTAGCAGCAGCAGGAGCCCGCAGAGTGGCACAATGATATAGTGTGAAGGTGGCATCAGAAGCAGTAGGAGCCTGCAGAGTGGCACAATGATATAATGCGTTGGTGGCATCAGTAGCAGCAGCAGGAGTTCTCCTGGGGGATGGCCCCCGCTGCACTGAACACCCGCTCTGATGCCACACTACTGGCCGGGCAGGACAGCTTCTCTACTGCAAACACTGCAAGTTGTGGCCATGCATCAAGTTTGGCTGCCCAGTAGTCCATGGGATCCTCTACCTCAGGTGGTAAAGTGCTGTCCAAGTAGGCCACCACCTGCTGGTGCAGGGTCTGCTTCATGTCCTGCTGCCGGTGGCGGCTACCCTCCTCACTAGGCGGGTGAAGGAAATTGCTCATTAAGGAATCCAGACTTAAGCGACTGTTGATGGAACTGCTACTGCTCCTACCCCCCCAGCTCCCCACAGCAGCTGTGGTAGTAGTACGCGAGCAATGACTGCCAGGAACCCCCCGGTCAGACCTGACAGAGGATGGACAATGGCACACATAGGCATCGACCAACTGTGTGCCTAGTATTTCTCTATAGTATGCCAGTTGTTCCTTCCTCTCAGCAGCAGGAAACAAAGTCACCCATTTTGGACCGGTAGCGAGGGTCCAAGAGGGTGGAGAGCCAAAAGTCATCCCTATGCCGGATGTTGACTATTCGGCTGTCACTTGTTAGGCAAAGCAGCATGCTGTGGGCCAACTGCGCAAGTGACTCTGAGGGACTCCCGGTCTCCATATCCACAGTATACTGCCACGGTGCTTCTGGGTCATCTGCCTCATCTTCTACCTCCTCCGGATGCTCCTGCTCCTTCTCTCCTGTCACCTGAGTAGAAAAGCCACAAATTTCACCAGACTCTGCTTGTGCTCCAATGTCCTCCTCCTCCTCCTCCAGTTCAGCCCCCAGTGGACTCATGTGGCCATGAGATGTAGTCTCCACTTCTCCAGTGCCCTAACCAGACAGATTTTGCAGCATGAGTTCCAGGACATGAAGCAGTGGAATGACGTTATTCATCCCGCAGTCTTGGCGACTGACAAATAACGTGGCCTCTTCAAAAGGCCTGAGCAAACGGCAGGTGTCACGCATGAGCTGCCAGTGGCTGACATCAAAGTTACACAGCAGAGTACTACGGTCCGCTTGCATCATCAAAAAATCATTAATGGCTTTTCTCTGTTCATACAGGCGGTCTAACATATGGAGGCTGGAATTCCAACGGGTGGAAACATCGCATATCAGACTATGTTGGGGTAGGCCGTTCTGGCGCTGCAACTCAAGGAGGGTGTGCTTGGCTTTGTAAGAATGGCTGAAGTGTGTGCACAGTGTCCTGGCCATTTTTAGATTTGCAGATGGGTGTAAGACTTCAGGAACTTGTTGCAGCGCGGACACCATTGTCTGTCACCATGGTTCCGATTTTTAGTTGTCGCGAAGAAAGCCACACATTGATTTCTTCTTGCATGACGCGGAGCAGTTCCTCCCCTGTGTGACTTCGTTGGCCCAGGCAAACCAGGTGTAGAACTGCGTGACACCGCTGTGCCCTGCACATGTGGTATGATGGAGCAGCACTTGTGGAGGCTGAGGTGGTGGTGGAGAAGGAGGAGACGGACACTGGCGCAGGAGTAGCAGTTTGACAACGAGGGGGAGAAAGCGCCGTCTCTTGTTGAAGTTGATGGTGTGGCTGGGCGGGAAGCACATTCACCCAGTGGGCCGTAAAGGACATATACTGGCCCTGACCATAATTACAGCTCCACACGTCCGCGCTGCCGTGCACCTTGGAAGAAACTGATAAGCTCACGTACTGGCCCACCTTCTGTTGTACATATTGGTGAAGGGCTGGCACAGCCTTTTTGGAAAAAAAATTGCGGCTGGGAACTCTCCACCTCGGTTCGGCACAAGCCATTAGTTCTCTGAAGGGTGCAGAGTCCACAACTTGGAAAGCACGGTCAGCTTCTGCACCTTAGGATGGCTGGATGCATAGAGTTGACTTTTTGTAATCGCCTCGCTCAACGACTGCTGGCGCCATGTGTAGCGATGAGCAGGAGCATCTGGACCGGGAGATGATGTCAAAGTCAAACAGCTCCCTTCGGCAGCGATGCTGGAGCCTTGACTTGCTGAAACAGCATGTGTGCCACTAGCTGTTGCTGCGCCTGCAGGATGGACCGCATCTGACACCCATTTCTCCCAGGCATTGGATGGTGATGCTGCATGTGTTGGTGCAGGGCCGTGGTGCCAAGGTTAGCTCCCTGGCCATGCTTCACTTTCTGCCCGCAGATACGACATATACCCACGCTCGGCTCCTCTGGTGTCTTTATAAAAAACTGCCACACCGCTGAGGTGGTAATTTTACCGCCAACACTCTGCACTGAGCAACTACTACCGCCGCTGCCTCGCTGAGCCCCTGTGCCACTGCTTATTTGGGCCTGCGAATCGGGACACAGCCACAGTAGCGACTTGCTGCCTGCTCCTCAAGCTGACACCCTCTTCGCCCGATGATGATGAATCCCCTGCTACACCCAGCTCCCAAGTGCGATCGGCTACATCATTGTCAATTTGCGTTTTCCCGGTCACTGCTACTCTCCTCACCGATGTCAGTATGCACAGCCTGCCTACTGCAGGAAGCCGCGGAAGTCTGCCCCACCTCTTCACTGCAAAGCAGCTGCTGACTGTCCTCAAACACTTCGTCCTCGCTGAATAGTGGTGCGGAGCCCAGACCACCTAGTAGCTCTCTGGCTGCGGGAAAGGAACAGGACAGAGCCTGGTTGAGGACAGGTGAGGGCCGCTGACATGCTCCTGGGCCATGCCAACTAATTGTTGTATCAGAGGAACTTAGGGACTCTTGGCTGGGGTTGTCAGATGTTATATTTGAGGAATTGGATGACCTAGTCAACCATTCAACAACTTTTGGGTTGTTGATCAACACACTGCCACTAGATGACAACGGCAGTTCTGGCCTCACAGAGTCACCCCTGATGCGACATCCCCTTACTATGCTGCCACCTCTGCCTGCTCCACCTGCGACCTGTCTGACATAGTGGTTTATATACTATGTGGATTTGACACGTAAATCTGGCTGTAAACTAGAGCCCCCAACTGTGCGTTATACAGATACCCCACAACTGACAGTGTAATTTCAGCGAAAATCACTGTATAAACTATGTGGATTTGACACGTAAATCTGGCTGTAAACTAGAGCCCCCAAAAGGTATTACAATGTGCGTTATATAGATACCCAACAACTGACAGCTCACTACTGCAGATGCACGAATGTCAAACAGATTTCTTCCTATTCGATTTTGTCACTAAATAGAACTGCTATTTGGGGTATACAGACCCCCCTTAAAGAACAACCAGGGATTAGTCCACCAATCGCTACTGCAGATGCATGAAAGTCAAACAGATTTCTTCCTATCCGATTTTGTCACTAAATAGAACTGCTATTTGGGGTATACAGATCCCCTTTAGAGAACAGCGAGGGATTGCAGCAAGAATCGCACAGCACAATAGCAGCAGCTGGACGCTACAACATGAAGTGTGAAATGCTGAGATAGAAAATGGCTGGGTTTTATAGGGCTGTGTGACATCACATAAGCCTGCCAGTCGCTGATTGGCTTACAGGTCTGCAGATGTCATCGGGGGTGTTCCTTTCTCCTTCCCAGAGTTCTCTGCCCCATGTAACATGTTGTTCTCACGCCCATTTAGCAGAAACATGAGGGGAAAAAAAACAACTTCGTTCCCGTGAATCAGCATAAACTTCGGTTTCGTGGCGAATCGAATTTTTCCTGAAATTCTAACCGAAGTTAGCATCATTAGAATCAATTTGCCCATCTCTACTCAGAACCTGTAGCCAGTCACACAGTGTCAGTGAGCCTGTCTGTGGGGATGTTAATTGTTCAGCATTTACTAAACATGGAGCGGGCAATGGACCAGGAGTGTGGGGGGGGGGGCAGCATTTTAATATTCGCCTCCTCAGGCAGCAAATATGCTAGAATCGGCCCTGGGGCTAAATGAATGTACAGACGGTCCCCTACTTAAGAACACCTGACTTACAGACGCCCCCTATTTACAAACGGACCTCTGAATATTGGTAGTTTACAGTACTTTAGTCCCAGGCTACAATAAACAGCAATAGAAGTTATTAAAAGTGTCTGTAATTAAGCTTTATTGTTAATCCTAATTCTTATAACATTCCAACATTTTTAAAATCCAATTGTCAAAGAGGCCAAAATAAATTTGGCTGGAGTAACAATTATAAAATATACAGTTCCGACTTACATACAAACTCAACTTAAGAACAAACCTACAGAACCTATCTTGTACATAACTCGGGGACTGCCTCTATTAATGATAAATATTAGTGAATTCCACATCAAACCTTCATTCGGTTTGAATTTCTGTAGAACGGGGTGATATGTTGGGGCTTTCTATTAACAGAACTTCCAAAACCCCTATAAATATGAAATGGTCCCTAAAATAATTGATTCTAAAATTTTCTTGAAAATTTGGGAGAATGCCGTTTGATTTGTGATCTTTCTAGTGTCATAATAAAACATAAGGACACTTCTAAAATGACACCAACGCAAAGCTGAGATCTGGTAAATGTTAGTCTTACTACCCAAATTAGTTACTATCAGCTTGAAAAATAGAGCATTTTGAAAATAGCTAATTTTTTAAAAAAATGTTTACCAAATTCACCATTTTTTTCATAAATAAATGGCAAATATATCCACCAAAATTTCCCACCATGCTGGTTTTAGTAAATTTTAGGAAGAAACCATTTAGATAGTGACCTCTCTCCCCAGTTGTTAGTCATGAATAAGGGCTACTGTGCCAGAAACGTATTGACCATGTGCATGCACACGTGGAATGCTTGATGAGACTACAATAATGACTAGTTTTCAGCTCACTGACCAGACTTGATTTTTCAAATCTGACATGTGTCACGATAATTGGTTATAACTTTGGAACACTTTAACATATCCAGGTGATTTCGAGATTGTTTTCTCGTGACACATTGTACTTCATGTTAGTTGTAAAATTTAAGTGATAAGTTTTGCGTTTCGGTCTGAAACAAAGTGACAATTTGTTGGTACTGCAGTCCCTACCTTTCCAAGTCGTGGTCTTCAGAGAACTAATGGCTTGTGCTGAACCAAGGTGGAGAGTTCCAAGGCGAAATTTATTTTCCAAAAACGCAGTAAAGCCCTTCACAAATATGAAGAACAGAAGGTGTGCCAGTCCTTGAGCTTATCGGTTTCTTCCAAGGTGCACAGCAGTGCAGACGTGTGGAGCTGTAACTACGGTCAGGGCCATAAGTATAGAGCAATAAGTAGAGAGCTGATTTTTCATATTGACCATTAAAATGGGATATTTGTAGGAAAATTGCAATTTTTCTCCCAGCACCAGTCATTGCACATTGCTTTTTGGAAGGTACTTATTGGGTCAAAATACTCACTTATACCCCTTTTTCTGGGTTTTCCACTACTCTTAAATCTTTGGTATTCTGCAATTGCAATAGTACCTAAAAAAAATGTTTTTATACATTTAAAAAAATTAAAACCTCCTGTACAATTTTTTTTTTTATTTTGCCATCTTCTGGCGCTAATAACTTTTTTAGACTTTGGTGTACGGAGTTGTTGGTGGTGTCATTTTTTGCAACTTTTGATGATGTTTTTAATGCTATTATTTTTAGGACTGTACAACCTTTTAATCACTTTTTTTATAGCATTTTTGATATTTTTAAAAAATTGCGAAAACATTCCATTTTCCACTTTGGGCACTATTTTTTACATTACGGGGTTAAACGCAGCAAAAAAAGGAATGCTAGAATCGGCCCTTGGGCTAAATGAATGTACAGGCGGTCCCCTACTTAAGAACAGCCGACTTACAGATGACCCCTAGTTACAAACAGACATCTGAATATTGTTAAATTACTGTACTTTATCCTTAGGCTACAATAAACGGCTGTAATAGTTATCACAGGTGTCTGTAATTAACATTTATTATTAATCCTGGTTCTTATAACAATCCAACTTTTTTAAAATCCAATTGTCACACAGACCAAAAAAATTTTGTCTGATAATGATAAAATATACAGTTCCGACTTGCATACAAATTCAATTTAAGAACAAACCTACAGAACCTATCTTGTACGTAACCCGGGGACTGCCTGTATTTATATCAGTTCTAGGGAAAGGCGGTGATTTGAATTTTTATTATAGTTTTTTTTTTTTTAAAACTTTTTTATTTTTACTATTTTTCAGTCTCCCTAGGGTACTTTAACCCTAGGTTGTCTGATCGATCCTATCATATACTGCCATACTACAGTATGGCAGTATATGGTGATTTTCCTTCTCATTCATTACAATGTGCTGATCGCACATTGTAATCAGAGCTTTAAAGCAAGGCAGCCTCGGGTCTTTGGAAGACCCGAGGCTGTCATGGCAACGGATCGCCACTCCCCGATGAGAGCTTTTTTTTTAAGCCGACCGGGTGCATGTTTGCCAGCGGAGATTAGCAGGTTAACACCCCGATCGGTGCTAGCATGCAGCAAAGACTTACCGGCTATGGAAAGAAAACTCTGGGCTGAGTTTAATGGCCCGGGGTGGCTACAGAGAAGGTTCTGAGTGACCACCACTAGTCATAAGGCTGACAAGACACCTTGCCTTAGACTATGCCCAAAAACAATATAACATTCACTAGTTAAGCAATGAATTTAGGTAACGCCTCTTCTGAGTTCATGGAATAGGTAGAACACAAAAAGGCTCTTATTAAAGTGATGTTTTAACATAAAAAAGGACAGCACAAAAGAAAGTTTATCATACAAAATGGAAAGATAATATAAACATGCATATACATACAATGCAAAAATAATAGTTTAATAAAGTAGAAGGGTTAAAAACAGAACTTGGTACATTACGTTAAATTATAAGACTGGTAGTTGGGGAAGCAGAAGTAACTGATAAATCCATCCACCCACACCAAAGAATGACCATTTTCTATAAGGAAACTTCCACCCCTAGGGTGGAATAATTTTGAAATTATTTAATTGCTCCCTGTTGCTGAAGAGCCATACTGTTACCTTTGATATAGGATATAGTAACAATAAAGCTCCAAAAGTGTGGAAAAGACTTTATTTGTGTATAAAACCTAACTGTTACTTACCTGTTTCACAATAAATTATCAAATGTATAAACGTTAGACAACCTGCTGGACCACCGTAATAGCTGCAGACCAATCTATGGAGACACAACACAAAAAAAAAAAAATGATGGACAAACACATTACACTAGCTACAAGGTGTTGAACCAATGCGGTCTGCTTGATACAAATCCATTCCCTGTGTTATGCCCACAACTGGGGTCAGCATCAATAGGCTTCAAGGTTCACAAGGAGGCAGCGGAAGAGGTGTGCCTATGTTGCGGCGTGCTTGTCTAGTAGCTACAATAGGACCACCATCCATCCGTATGACACCCTGTATTTCAATGGCTATTAACCCCTTTAGTCCTAGCCCTGGAGGACTGCCCCTTGACCGGAAACTTGCCCTTTTTAAGAGGCCCTATTGTGCCATCACTGTAACGTTGTCTAAAAGGCTTCATATGACACATGACCTAATATGACAAGTTTCATATAGCTTGGCTCTTTACTGTAGCTGGTACCAGAAAGGTTGGATATTAGGGCACTGAAATGTAGTCACAGATGCCTATTGATGATACATACTATGCTGGTTTGCACAGTGTTTCAGCCAGTGGGCTATGTTGGGGTGGTGGGGCCCCGTTTTAATCTCTTATGCATTTGCTGCTGTTTACCATCATGGCGCCGACCGTTCCTGTCTGCCAGTATCCACACTGACTTCTGTGTCTCAGCACAGGTGTCTGATTCAGCAGGTGAGAGGAGGGGTGTGGCTTGTGGTCTGGTCATGTGACCTGACCCTAACAAGTCAGCCACATGACCAGACTCACAGCTGCTGAGCAGGAGGTTTCTGTTATCCACAAGCTTTGTAGTTGTCAAGGGAAACAAGTTCAACTATGGCACGTCCCCTGTGCAGAGACATCTCACAAAGCAGGTCATAAGTCAGTCCCTAAGGTAGTATAAATGGCTACCTGTCTACATAGATAAAATTCTGGCTCCATTTGTGAGCTCACTCCCATCATACATAAGAGACACTGGGGATGTCTTTAAGAGATTGGATGTATTGCATGTAAGACCACCGACCTATATGATCACTAGTTCATATGATAGTAATATGAAAAGGAAAAAAAAAAAAATAAAATTCATAATAATGTCCCAAAAGGCCCTAACACATAAAACAATATGAAAAAAAGTTCTAAAAATACAATATTTTAGTTTTCACCGCATCCCAAAATTACCAATCTATAAAGATATAAAAATGTTTATTCCTGGCGGTGAGCACTCAAATGTCCGAATCAACACTTTTTTGCCGTTCGCAACACATAAAAAACATAATAAGTGATCTAAACCTCGCACAGTCCCCAAAATAGTAACAATAAAAACGTCAGATCATCCCGGAAAAAATGACACCTTAGCCAACTCCGTACTCCGAAGTATGAAAAAGTTATTGGAGTCAGAATATGGCAAAGGTAATAGTTTTTTTGGGTACATAAGTTTGTAATTTTTGGTAAAATCTATTCACACCTAATAAAAATTTGATATCCCTGTACCAAATCAATCAAACCAATTGTACCAAACCAAAGAATATATTAGAGATGCCATTTGGAATGTACAGTAAAAAAGACGTAAAAACAGAGCCCACAAGAAAATGGCACAAGTGCGGTTTCTTGTCAATTTTACCGCATTTTGAATTGTATGTCTACTACCCAGTACATGGGATGGAATATAAAATACCTTCACTAGGAAGTACAATATGTTACGCAGAAAATAAGCCCTCACACAGCTCTGTACATGGAAAAATAAAATGGTTATTGATTTTTGAAAGTCACGAGCGATAAACAGGAAGTAAAATGGAAAAAACACATCAGTTGCAAGGGGTTAATATGCCCCCTATACCACATGATAAAAAGTTTACAAATTCTCTGGGATAAAGGCTTGCAGTACCTAAGGCCACGTTCACACGTGGGATTTTGGTTAAGTTTGGGAACACAATCCAAAGGCTCCACTTGTGATAACATACTTTGTTAACATGGGGGCAGATTTATCAGAAGTCTTAGAACAGAACTATTATAGTTGCCTATGGCAACCAATCAGAGCTCAGTTTTCATTTTCCCACAGCGGTTTATAAAATTAGAGCTGAGCTCTGATTGGTTGCCATGGGCAACTAACAGTTTTACCTCAGACACTTATGATAAATCTCCCCAATTGCGTTTCAAACACATTTACTAAACTCGAAGTAAATGCAATCTTACCTCAAAGTGCGATTGCAGGTGGAGCCTTTGGATTTTGTTTTGTCAAAACGCAACCTGAAGGCCACTTGTAAACGTGGCACCAGGGGCTCTACAAACAAGTCATGAAAACCTGAAAACTATTCTGCCCTACAAAAGCTGAATGACGCTCCTTCCCTTCCGCACCCCGCCATGCGCCCTGACAGTAGGTTACATCCACATGTCCTCTTCCTCGGAATAAACTGCACAATCTATTCTTAAATGCATTTTCAACTTTTATTCAGTTTATGTGATGTAATGGCAGGACACAAACAAGGACAGTGAGCCCTGACACTGAGACCCCCAATCTGTCCCTACCTACTTATTGGGTCCCCCCTAAACGGAAGCCAATAACTGGGCGGCGTTCCCTCCCTGGGTAAGGTGTGAACACTTAACAAAACAGACAAACACAATAAGGCGAGGTAAACAATCCGGGTCGGCAACAGCGGGGAATAACAACAACCAAATCACAATCCAAATAGACTAGTCAATAAACAGGCAAGAATTCAGAAAGCAGAAATACAAGAGAGCTAGACACACAGCAAGATAGCAGTTTGACCAGCAAGGAGTCAAAGCAACACTGGACACTTATAGGGAACTCAGCCCTGCCACAGGTGGAAGGAGCAACAATTACAGATCACAGTGTTAACTCTTGCAAGACAGACTCAGTGAGGGGAGTGGCAGACATCATGTCAAACAGCATAGGACCTAGTTCACACTGCAGAAAGATGATAAATTCAGTGTCTCCTAATCCTACCAGCGCGGTTAGAGGAGACAGCAGGCGCAGACGTGACATGTGAGTAATGAATGTTTTAAATTATAAACATTAGTGAATTCAAAATCAAAGCTTAATTTTTTTTTAATTTCTGTAAAATACATAAAGTGTTAACAAGCTTCCAACCTGCTGTTTTGAATAGTTTGAGGGGTGAAGGTAATAGAACGCTGATATGTGGGGGGTTTCTATTAACAGAACATCCAAAACCCCTATAGAAATGAAATGAAATGATCCCTAAAATAATTTATTCTAAAATTTTCTTGAAAATTTGGGAGAATGCTGTTCAATTTGTAATCTTTCTAGCTTTATAATAAACACAAAAGGAAACTTATAAAATGACACCAACACAAAGCTACGATATGGTAAATTTTAGTAATTAACTAATTTGGGTATAAGATTATCAGTTTGAAAAACAGAACATTTTAAAGTTTGAAAAAATTAGCTATTTTCAAAATGTTTACCAAATTCCCCTTATTTTCATAAATAAATGTTAAATTTATTAATCAAAATTTCCCAATATTTTATAATGCAAAATGTTATGGAAAAACAAACTCAAAAACACTTGAGTAAGTTAACACCTAAAGTTATAACCGGATAAAGTGACACATGCTGGTTTTGAAAAATAGGCCATGGTTATCAAAGCACAAATGAGCTTGGTCACTAAGGGGTGAATGGATTCTCCTGAGCTTCTTTGGACATGGGGATCTGCCAGTATCCCTACTCAACCCATTCCCTTGCTATAAATATATGATCTTGCCTGTAGCCCATTGAATAAATCTTTGCATGCTGCTTGCTCACAGGAAGTGAGTGTCTGTGAGCTTGTCTTGAAATACAGGTGGGAGGAGTTGGACTGCAGAGAGAAGCTCACAGACTGGAGAATCCATCCTGGGCAACCAAAATTATCTTCACCAGGACTGATAGATACAGGTTGGAATTATATCTGTGAAATGCTGTATTTTTTGTTAGCAACAGTGAATAAGAGAATGTGTTACTTAGTTATCCTGAGTATATTTAACCCCTTAACGAAAAGTGACAGACTACTACATCACACGTCGCCTGGCAATGTTTTGAGAGGGCTCACAATATTGCTAGTACAGATCCCGGGTTTTAATATTGTGATTGCCACCAGCAAAACTGCTGGTGGCTTCAGAAAGATGGCAGCGCATTGGTGCGACATGGACAGCCTCAGGTCAAACAAAGTCTTTTATTGCGATTTGCACATTGTAATGAATGATGAGGAAAATCCCCATATACTGCCATACTGTAGTAGTATATATGGTAGGATCCGACAACTTAGGGTTAAAGTACTTTGGGAGTCTGAAAAATAAATAAAAGAGTTAAAAAAAATTTTAAAAACCTAAAAATTGGAATCACCCCCATTTCCCTAGAACTGATATAAATTTTAATAAACAGTAAAAATCATGTCCCAAAATATCCAGTCTATCAAAATATAATAACGATCATTCTCGGTGTTAATCCCTGTTACATAAAGTCGTGAGTGCCACTTTTTTGCCATTTTGCAAAATAAAAGTTGATCAAAAGTTCGTAAAGTCCTCAAAATTGTAGCATTGAAAATGTCATCTCATGTTGCAAAAAATGGCACCACACACAGCTCTGTACACCAACGTATGTAAAAATGGAAATGCAAAAACAAAGAGCCTGGTCGTTAACCCCTTATATACCCGCCACGGAGTGCAGTGAGCGCTCTGTAACTAATAGCCGGCACCCTAGTGTAACACCCGTGATCGGAGTGAGCATTTCTTTGTGCTTATATGAAGAAAAGAACATTCTTTACTGTAAGAACAGATTAGGGAACTTTTTGACAGGAAGAGGAATTATGGTAAATTGACTTAGAAAATGAAAGAAACACCTGGATGTCTGGAGTGTTTATTTCAGGTGTACATTACAGGTGTGCTACCTGTAACTGGTATGAGAGCTCTGGCAAGGGGAAAAGATTTATTCTGATTCTGAGATTTGAAATCAGAAAGTATCAATGCCTTAATGAAGGGCCTCACAATGTTATTATATGTGTGGCTACTGCTCCAATTATTATGAACCATAGGTAAACATTAGAGATGAGCGAACATGCTCGTCCGAGCTTGATGCTCGGTCGAGCATTAGGGTACTCGAAACTGCTCGTTACTCGGACGAATACTTCGCCCGCTCGAGAAAATGGCAGCTCCCGCCGTTTTGCTTTTTGGCGGCCAGAAACAGAGCCAATCACAAGCCAGGAGACTCTGCACTCCACCCAGCATGACGTGGTACCCTTACACGTCGATAGCAGTGGTTGGCTGGCCAGATCAGGTGACCCTGGGATAGACTAGCCGCTGGCCGCGCTGCTCGGATCATTCTGTCTCTGGATGCCGCTAGGGAGAGAGCTGCTGCTGGTCAGGGAAAGCGTTAGGGTGTTCTATTAGCTTACTGTTAGGCAGGAGTGATTCTCAAAGAACCCAACAGCCCTTCTTAGGGCTACAATAACGTTCTACTTTTTTTATTTTAATTTGCATCTTTTACCATTTTGTGAGGAATTAGCAGGGGGACTTGCTACCGTTGTGTTTAGCTCTTAGTGGCACACATATCCATAGCAAAGACCGAAGTGGGAAAATTCAGTAGGGGTTGGATTTCTATTAGGCAATAACTCAGTGTCATCTCATCTGGCATAGTAGTGTGCTTCCTTTGATACTTGGCTAGAAAATAGCCATAGGAGAATACAAACAGCTTCTTGAAGCCTACAGTAGCGTTCTATATATTTGATTTCTGGTTGATCTGCTGGTGGCTGTAGTTTCTGCAGTGCATGTACTTGCCAATTCTGAGCAATTTGTAGTGAGACTTGCGACCGCTGTGTTCTGCGCTTAGTGGCGCACATATCCATAGCAAAGGCCGAAGTGGCAAAATTCAGTAGGGGTTGGATTTCTATTAGGCAATAACTCAGTGTCATCTCATCTGGCATAGTACTGTGCTTCCTTTGATACATGGCTAGAAAATAGCCATAGGAGAATACAAACAGCTTCTTGAAGCCTACAGTAGCGTTCTATATATTTGATTTCTGGTTGATCTGCTGGTGGCTGTAGTTTCTGCAGTGCATGTACTTGCCAATTCTGAGCAATTTGTAGTGAGATTTGCGACCGCTGTGTTCTGCGCTTAGTGGCGCACATATCCATAGCAAAGGCCGAAGTGGCAAAATTCAGTAGGGGTTGGATTTCTATTAGGCAATAACTCAGTGTCATCTCATCTGGCATAGTACTGTGCTTCCTTTGATACTTGGCTAGAAAATAGCCATAGGAGAATACAAACAGCTTCTTGAAGCCTACAGTAGCGTTCTATATATTTGATTTCTGGTTGATCTGCTGGTGGCTGTAGTTTCTGCAGTGCATGTACTTGCCAATTCTGAGCAATTTGTAGTGAGACTTGCGACCGCTGTGTTCTGCGCTTAGTGGCGCACATATCCATAGCAAAGGCCGAAGTGGCAAAATTCAGTAGGGGTTGGATTTCTATTAGCCAATAACTCAGTGTCATCTCATCTGGCATAGTACTGTGCTTCCTTTGATACTTGGCTAGAAAATAGCCATAGGAGAATACAAACAGCTTCTTGAAGCCTACAGTAGCGTTCTATATATTTGATTTCTGGTTGATCTGCTGGTGGCTGTAGTTTCTGCAGTGCATGTACTTGCCAATTCTGAGCAATTTGTAGTGAGACTTGCGACCGCTGTGTTCTGCGCTTAGTGGCGCACATATCCATAGCAAAGGCCGAAGTGGCAAAATTCAGTAGGGGTTGGATTTCTATTAGGCAATAACTCAGTGTCATCTCATCTGGCATAGTACTGTGCTTCCTTTGATACTTGGCTAGAAAATAGCCATAGGAGAATACAAACAGCTTCTTGAAGCCTACAGTAGCGTTCTATATATTTGATTTCTGGTTGATCTGCTGGTGGCTGTAGTTTCTGCAGTGCATGTACTTGCCAATTCTGAGCAATTTGTAGTGAGACTTGCGACCGCTGTGTTCTGCGCTTAGTGGCGCACATATCCATAGCAAAGGCCGAAGTGGCAAAATTCAGTAGGGGTTGGATTTCTATTAGGCAATAACTCAGTGTCATCTCATCTGGCATAGTACTGTGCTTCCTTTGATACTTGGCTAGAAAATAGCCATAGGAGAATACAAACAGCTTCTTGAAGCCTACAGTAGCGTTCTATATATTTGATTTCTGGTTGATCTGCTGGTGGCTGTAGTTTCTGCAGTGCATGTACTTGCCAATTCTGAGCAATTTGTAGTGAGACTTGCGACCGCTGTGTTCTGCGCTTAGTGGCGCACATATCCATAGCAAAGGCCGAAGTGGCAAAATTCAGTAGGGGTTGGATTTCTATTAGGCAATAACTCAGTGTCATCTCATCTGGCATAGTACTGTGCTTCCTTTGATACTTGGCTAGAAAATAGCCATAGGAGAATACAAACAGCTTCTTGAAGCCTACAGTAGCGTTCTATATATTTGATTTCTGGTTGATCTGCTGGTGGCTGTAGTTTCTGCAGTGCATGTACTTGCCAATTCTGAGCAATTTGTAGTGAGACTTGCGACCGCTGTGTTCTGCGCTTAGTGGCGCACATATCCATAGCAAAGGCCGAAGTGGCAAAATTCAGTAGGGGTTGGATTTCTATTAGCCAATAACTCAGTGTCATCTCATCTGGCATAATAGTGTGCTTTGATACTTGGCTAGAAAATAGCCATAGCAATAGGATAGCATTGTTTGGTTTTAAAAACTCAAAAAAAAACAAAAAACACAAAAAAAAAAAAAACACAAAAAAAAACAAAAAAAAGTAAAAAAAAAAAAAATAAAGTTATAACTCTCATTTTAAAAATGTTTAACCCGAGGGCTAGGGATAGAGGACGAGGGCGGGGACGTGGGCGTCCAACTACTGCAGGGGTCAGAGGCCGTGGTCCTGGGCGGGGTGAGACACCACCTGCTGATGAGGGAGCAGGGGAACGCCGCAGAGCTACACTCCCTAGGTTCATGTCTGAAGTTACTGGGACTCGTGGTAGAGCACTGTTGAGGCCAGAACAGTGCGAACAGGTGATGTCGTGGATTGCTGACAATGCTTCGAGCAATTTGTCCACCACCAGTCAGTCTTCCACGCAGTCCACCCATGTCACCGAAATCGCCACTCCTCCAGCTCCTGCACCTCAGCCTCCTCCCCCCCAGTCTGCCCCCTCCCAGGAAAATTTGGCATTTGAACCGGCATACTCTGAGGAACTGTTTTCTGGACCCTTCCCACAGTCACAAACCACTTGTCCGGTTGCTGCTGAGCAATTTTCCGATGCCCAGGTTTTCCACCAGTCACAGTCTGTGGGTGATGATGACCTTCTTGACGTAGTGGAAGTGTGTAAAGAGGTGTCCGACGATGAGGAGACACGGTTGTCAGACAGTGGGGAAGTTGTTGTCAGGGCAGGAAGTCCGAGGGGGGAGCAGACTGAGGGATCGGAGGATGATGAGGTGACAGACCCAAGCTGGGTTGAGAGGCCGGGTGAACACAGTGCTTCTGAGACGGAGGAGAGTCCTCGACCTGAACAGGTTGGAAGAGGCAGTGGTGGGGCCAGACGGAGAGGCAGGGCCAGAGCTGGTGCATCAGCGCCACTGTCAACTAGTGAAGCTCCCGTGGTGAGGGCTCTTGCGGCGAGGGCTAGATCTTCAGAAGTGTGGAGGTTCTTTAAGGAAACACCGGATGACCGACGGACTGTGGTGTGCAACATTTGCCAAACCAGGCTCAGCAGGGGTTCCACCACTACTAGCTTAACTACCACCAGTATGCGCAGGCATATGAATGCTAAGCACCCCACTCAGTGGCAACAAGCCCGTTCACCTCCGGCCGTGCACACCACTGCTCCTTCCCCTGTGTCAGCTGCTAGTCAGCCCCCTGCCCAGGACCCTGGCACAAAAACCCCATCGTCGCCTCCACGATCCTCCACAGCATCCACCAGCGTTCAGCTCTCCATACCCCAGACGCTGGAGCGGAAACGCAAATATAGTGCAACCCACCCGCACGCCCAAGCCCTTAATGTGCACATCTCCAGATTGCTTAGCCTGGAGATGCTGCCCTATAGGCTAGTAGAGACCGAGGCCTTTCGCAACCTCATGGCGGCGGCCGCCCCTCGGTATTCGGTCCCCAGCCGCCACTACTTTTCCCGATGTGCCGTCCCAGCCCTGCACCAGCACGTGTCAGACAACATCATCCGTGCCCTGACCAACGCCGTTTCTGACAAGGTCCACCTGACCACGGACACGTGGACGAGTGCTGCCGGGCAGGGCCACTATATATCGCTGACGGCACATTGGGTTAACTTGGTGGAGGCTGGGACCGAGTCTGACCCTGGGGCTGCTCATATACTGCCGACGCCGAGGATTGCGGGGCCTACCTCGGTCCAGGTGTTTGAGGCCTACTATGCCTCCTCCTCCTCCCACCCCTCCTCCACCTCCTCCTCCGAACTACCATCCGTGGGCACGGCGCCATCAGTCGGTAGCTCTAGGCACAGCAGCAGTGCCGTCGCTAAGCGACAGCAGGCGGTGCTCAAACTGCTGAGCCTAGGCGACAAAAGGCACACCGCCCAAGAGCTATTACAGGGCATCACGGCGCAGACTGATCTGTGGCTGGCACCGCTGAACCTCAAGCCGGGAATGGTTGTGTGTGACAACGGCCGTAACCTGGTGGCGGCTCTGCAACTCGGCAGACTGACACATGTGCCATGCCTGGCCCATGTGTTAAATCTGATAGTGCAGCGTTTCCTCAAGACATACCCCAATCTGTCTGATTTGCTCACGAAGGTGCGCCGCATCTGTGCGCATTTCAGGAAGTCCAGCCCAGATGCTGCCACTCTCAGGGCAGCGCAGCGCCGCCTCCAACTGCCCGCTCACCGACTGTTGTGCGACGTGCCCACGAGGTGGAATTCAACACTGACCATGTTATCCAGAGTTTACCAGCAGCGCAGAGCGATTGTAGACTGCCAGATGTCAACTTCCACCAGAACTGGTAGTCAGGTCAGTCAGCTTCCTCAAGTCTACAATGAGGAGTGGACGTGGATGTCTGATATCTGTCAGGTGCTGAGTAACTTTGAGGAGTCAACACAGATGGTCAGTGGCGATGCCGCCATCATCAGCCTCACCATCCCGCTGCTTGGCCTGTTGAAAAACTCTCTGGTCAGCATGAAGTCGGAAGCTTTGCGCTCGTCACAAGAGACGGGGGAAGAATATTCCCTTGTTGATAGCCAAAGCACCCTGAGGTCTGTTTCTCAGCGCATATCGGAGGAGGTGGAGGTGGAGGAGGATGAGGAGGAAGAGGAGGAGAATGTTGGCGAGACACAAGAGGGGACCATTGTTGAGTCCTTCACTGTTCAGCGTGTATGGGCAGAAGAAGAGGAGTTGGAGGAGTTGGAGGAGGAGGAAATGGACAGTCAGGCCAGTGAGGGGAGTGAATTCTTACGCGTTGGTACTCTGGCGCATATGGCAGATTTCATGCTAGGCTGCCTATCCCGTGACCCTCGCGTTCAAAGAATTTATTCCAGCACCGATTACTGGGTGTTCACTCTCCTGGACCCACGGTACAAGCAAAATCTTCCCACTCTCATCCCTGGAGAGGAAAGGAGTGTGAGAATGCATGAATACCAGCAGGCCCTGGTGCACAAGCTGAAACAGTATTTCCCTTCTGACAGCGCTAGCGGCAGAGTGCGTAGTTCTGCGGGACAAGTAGCGAGGGAGAGTAGGCGAGCAGGCAGCTTGTCCAGCACTGGCAAGGGTACGCTTTACAAGGCTTTTGCCAGCTTTATGTCACCCCAGCAAGACACTGTCACCTGTCCCCAGTCTCGGCAGAGTAGGGCTGATCTTTACAGAAAGATGGTGAGGGAGTACGTAGCTGACCATACCATCGTCCTAAATGATCACACAGCTCCCTACAACTACTGGGTTTCAAAGCTGGACATGTGGCACGAACTGGCGCTCTACGCCTTGGAGGTTCTTGCCTGCCCTGCCGCTAGCGTCTTGTCAGAGCGGGTTTTCAGTGCAGCTGGTGGCATCATCACCGATAAGCGTACACGCCTGTCGACTGACAGCGCTGACAGGCTGACGCTTATTAAAATGAATAAAGGCTGGATTTCTCAGAATTTCCAATCTCCACCAGGTGAAGGAAGCTCAACCTGAATAATTGATCCACTCCTCCTCCTCCTCATTTTCCTCCTTCTCCTCCTCTTTGTACAGTAAAGCAGAGGAAAATGGCTATTTTTTGACAGGGCCCACTGGCTCTTGCTATAGTACTTCATGCATTTAATTTTTCTGGAGGGCCACCTACCCGGTCCTCTGTTTGAAACAATTTTTGTGAGTGCCACATACAGGCACTCAATCTATTCCATTTTACTGCAGGGCCACCTACCTGCTCCTCTGGTTTGAAACATTTTTGGGACTGCCACATACAGGCACTCAATCTATTCCATTTTACTGCAGGGCCACCTACCTGCTCCTCTGGTTTGAAACATTTTTGGGACTGCCACATACAGGCACTCAATCTATTCCATTTTACTGCAGGGCCACCTACCTGCTCCTCTGGTTTGAACAATTTTTGGGACTGCCACATACAGGCACTCAATCTATTCCATTTTACTGCAGGGCCACCTACCTGCTCCTCTGGTTTGAACAATTTTTGGGACTGCCACATACAGGCACTCAATCTATTCCATTTTACTGGAGGGCCACCTACCTGCTCCTCTGGTTTGAAACATTTTTGGGACTGCCACATACAGGCACTCAATCTATCCCATTTTACTGGAGGGCCACCTACCTGCTCCTCTGGTTTGAAACATTTTTGGGACTGCCACATACAGGCACTCAATCTATTCCATTTTACTGCAGGGCCACCTACCTGCTCCTCTGGTTTGAACAATTTTTGGGACTGCCACATACAGGCACTCAATCTATTCCATTTTACTGCAGGGCCACCTACCTGCTCCTCTGGTTTGAACAATTTTTGGGACTGCCACATACAGGCACTCAATCTATTCCATTTTACTGGAGGGCCACCTACCTGCTCCTCTGGTTTGAAACATTTTTGGGACTGCCACATACAGGCACTCAATCTATCCCATTTTACTGGAGGGCCACCTACCTGCTCCTCTGGTTTGAAAAATGTTTGGGACTGCCACATACAGGCACTATCCAAATTAAATTGTCTCCATAGCAGCCTCCACACGTTGTCTCCATTGCTACCTCCAAAAGTCGTCCATATAGCTGCCTCCATACATCGTCCCTTTATCAAACGAGGTGTGTCAGGCAGAAATTTGGGTTGTTTTCATGGATTCCACATCAAAGTTGTTAACTTTGTCGCCACCCTGCTGTGTTATCCACAAAATATACTGGCAAACTTTTACCATTTAGGGATATTATTTCAGCGCTTCTTGCGCATCTGTTTACATTCCCCTCACCCGGCATATCCTAAACTTATAAGAACGCTACTACACTTGATCTTATACAAAAGGTTCTTAGAAGTGCTGTTTGGGGAGTAGCCTAGAGACAGGGGCTTGGATTGGCGAAAGCTCGCCTGGCAGCGGAACGCCAGCTCCATGCGCATCATGCGCTTCTTGCGCATCTGTTTACATTCCCCTCACCCGCCATATCCCAAACTTATGAGAACGCTACTACACTTAACTTGGTGCAGGCTGGGACCGAGTCTGACCCTGGGGCTGGTCATATACTGCCGACGCAGAGAATTGCGGGGCCTACCTCGGTCCAGGTCTCAAAGGCCTACTATACCTCCTCCCACCCCTCCTCCACCTCCTCCTCCTCCGAATTACCATCCGTGGGCATGGCGCCATCAGTCGGTAGCTCTAGGCACAGCAGCAGTGCCGTCGCTAAGCGACAGCAGGCGGTGCTGAAACTGCTGAGCCTAGGCGATAAAAGGCACACCGCCCAAGAGCTATTACAGGGCATTCCACATCAAAGTTGTTAACTTTGTCGCCACCCTGCTGTGTAATCCCCAAAATATACTTGCAAACTTTTACCATTTAGGGATATTATTTCAGCGCTTCTTGCGCATCTGTTTACATTCCCCTCACCCGCCATATCCTAAACTTATAAGAACGCTACTACACTTGATCTTATACAAAAGGTTCTTAGAAGTGCTGTTTGGGGAGTAGCCTATAGACAGGGGCTTGGATTGGCGAAAGCTCGCCTGGCAGCGGAGCGCCAGCTCCATGCCAAGATCCAACTAACATAGTTTTAACTGCAGCACCTTTAATCTACTACTAGTTCACTGCCTCCATACATCGTCCCCTTATCAAACGAGCTGTGTCAGGCAGAATTTTGGGTTGTTTTCATGGCTTCCATGTTAACTTTGTCGCCACCCTGCTGTGTAATCCACAAAATATACTGGCAAACTTTTATCATGTACCGATATTATTTGAGCGCTTCTTGCTCACCTCCTTTGGTTCCTCTCTGACACCCATTGGTTTGAAGCCTGAGTCCATTTAGGGTATGTCGCCATGACACTCTCTAGCCTGCTGCCGCTGCCTCTGCATGCCGTCCCCTATAGTGTCAGGGTCAATTATTGGATGTTTTAGATGCTATCTAGCTTCATTCTGTCACTCTGTCATGGCCATGCTGTTGCCCATAATTTTGGCATAATGGTGCGATTATGCAGCCTCAGAGGCATCCATGCATGCTGCCCCTGCTGTTTCCTGTCCATTTCCGTGGTGTTTCCATCCTTTTCTGAGGTTCCCAGGTGTTTGGCCAAGCTTCCCTGTGCAGAGCCTTGGTCCCCTTGAAAAATGCTCGAGTCTCCCATTGACTTCAATGGGGTTCGTTATTCGAGACGAGCACTCGAGCATCGGGAAAAGTTCGTCTCGAATAACGAGTACCCGAGCATTTTAGTGTTCGCTCATCTCTAGTAAACATATATGAGTAAATTTGCGGACTATGAGAGTGGAAAATAAATTCCAGCAGCAGGCTATTCCCAATGTACAGGAGAATTTAAAACTTGCATGCAAAAATGGAGAGCAGAAAAAAGGAATGGCACCCACCATCTGGAGTCTCCTTAGTGTTGCACTTATTTCTGAATACTTACAAAAATGTTAAGCAGGTATGGCACACATAACAGGGAGGGAGAAGAAACAAAAGTGCAGGGCTTCACAGACGGTTATCTTGTGTGTAGGGAATAAAAATCTCAAGCTCTTATAGCTCCCTATTAGCCAGCTTACTCGGTCTCATTGGTCACTTTTCTTATTGTTTATTGGTGCAGTTGCACTTATTCAGGACACGCTTACATAATATGCTGCAGCTCCCTATACGGAGGGATCGTCGGCTATCCGCCTCACGCGTTATGTCCTTGGGGCATGCGAACAAAGTCGCTGCTTCGTGACAATATGTGTGGGAGGCTCACCTCCTCGGAGGCAGCACCCACAACCCGGGATCTGAGGGTTCTGCTAGGTGAGTGTTTACACTATGCATAGCAATCAATTATTTTTTATTAAGCTTAGCATAGCAATATCAACCAATATTATTAATTTAAAGGGTTTTTTATTTAAAAAGCATCTAGAGAGGTTTTTAAAAGAGAACCGAGGGGTTGTTTAGGAGATAAAAAGGAGCACAGAGCTAAAGAATCATATGTAGTAATATCCAAAACTACATAGGCACATATAAATTGGTTCCTATTTATGTACAATGCTTAACAAAGATAAGAATCATAAAATTATTTAGGAACATAGCAACGAGTGCTTGCATCCATTGGACTGGAGACAAAAGGGGTACATTGTTCATTATATCTATATGTCGTGTATTCTGATAATAAAAACCATGTCTATTCTATCATTTAGTCCTGCTGGTCCTTAGGCGCTGTTTTCAAAACCCACTTTCCTTCTTTTTGTAATAGCAGCCGCTGTCAATCCCCCCTGCTTTTGATGGGGGTACATGTTCTATCTCTACTATGGATAAACACCTGGGATCAGAATTTTGAATGTTTTTTACATGCTCTACAAGCTTAGGTGCTCCCCCTCCTGATTTTATTGGCCTTATATGCTCGATGAAACGAATATTCACATTTTTTATCGTTTTCACTATGTAAAATCTGCTACAAGTACAGAAAAGATCCTAATCCTACGAAAGGTGACAAGGGTCCCTTGTCTATTATCTATTTTAGGTCCTTATCTCCTTCTAGGATATGCCAATTCTTCTTTATGGCTGGTTTTATCTGTTCTCCCTGTGGGGAAAAGTCAAAAGAAAACACAAACTTTCGTCATTATTATGGTTCTTCCCTTTTCTATTGTTTTGTGATTCTATTGGGACCTGCAATAGTTCTCTCATATGTTTCAAGAATTAGTATATCTGGGTAACCTCTTTTTCTTACCCTGTTTTTTAGATCCTCTGCTTGTGCATGGGTACTATTGATACATTTTCAAATTGACTATACGGCAGTGCCTTCTTCAGGGAACGACTCGGAATTTAAAGTGGCACTGGAAAAAAAGTGGGCCACATGATATAAGCAGGACCAATTTTCTGAAGGTGTGGCCATCACATGTAGGCAATGGCCACGTGTCAACTCACCATAAACGACAATAATGCTGGGTTCACATCTCGTTTTTTGCCTACTGCTAGCACATTTTTCACTGAGAAAAAAGGATCATAACATGGTCGGCTGCATTTTTCATGTCCTTTTGGAAAACGTATGCAAAATGTAAATTTTTAACATTGGCGTCTATAGACTATGTATGCATGAAGTGTTACAGCATTTGAACAATCTGTTTTAATGCCCAAATACGGATCTTACAATTTAATTCTTAAATAAAAGTATGTTTTTAAACGCAACAAAGTACGGGACGCAACGCATCGTGTGAAAGCAGCCTTTGGGTGCGTCAGACACGTTCAGTTTTTCAGATGCAGTTTTTGATGCCCAAACCAATAGTGCAGTAAAGGTAGGAGGAACCGCTTCTCTCAATTATTTGTCTCATCCCTTATGATCCACACCTGCTTTTGGCTTCAAAAACTGCATCTAAAAATTGAACGTGTGGCGCTCCCTCTGGGTTGCATCATTATCAGTTTTGAAACCAAAACCAAATTCACCTGTTCATGTAATATCTTTCATCTGTTAAGCAAAACTGCTTCTTAAACCACCTCAATACCGACTATGATGCAGTTTGAGGCTGCGTTCACACATTGCATTTTGGTTGCGTTTTAAAGCCAAAGTTTTAATGTAATAAGGCAAATTACCTCTCCTCAGCTGTTGTAATGTGCTTCAAAATGCAACATGTGAATGCGCCCTAAAGGTCTAGTCACACATGACGCTAGCGCCTGGGTGCCATGGAAACACATGTTATTGGTAACCAGCACCCAATGTCTTGTATTGTTTAAATGCTAGACACTGGGTGCTGTTTATCGACCACATGTATTTCTATGGAAACACATGCGATTCCTCCAAGTCCTGCCTCAGGGCGATAGTATTGTGTTTGTAAACTCAGCACCAGAAGAATCTGTGCACCGGGAAGAGTCTTTCTTCATTGCAGGAAGTGTAAGCAACTGTGTGAACATTTTCACAGCTACTTATACTAAGGGTGCGATGACACGTTCAGTTTTTCTGATGCGGTTTTTGGAGCTGGGGTGGTTGATAATGGATTAAGACAAATAGTTGAAAGGTGCTGCTCCTCCTCCTGCTTTCACTCCATTCCAGGTTTGAGCATCAAAAACTGCATCTGAAAAACGGAATGTGTGGACACACCCCACGTACACTGCCAAATCAGAAAAAAATAAAATAAAATAAAAAAAAGTGGGGGCATTATCACACATCCAAAGCCGGAAAACATGGACCAATTCAGCCATCAAACAGAAAAGGTCCATGTAAAAAAAAAAAAAAAGAGATCAGCCAATGGGACAAAATTAGCCACATAAAATTAGCCACATATATTAGTCATATGCCTACACATATAACTCAAGGCATATGACTGTACATGTATTGGCATAGCATTGTAACCCCTCCCTCCCTGAGCCACAAGCCCCGACACTGACATTCCCCGCTCACAACACAAACAAGCCCCCTCCCCTGCTCAAAATATGCATAAGCCCCCTCCCCTGCTCAAAATACGCACAAGCCCCCTCCCTCGCTCACAACACCACCAGACCCTTTCCCCTACAGACACGCACAAACCTCCATCCCCATTCACAACAAACACAATACTCCATCCCTCGCTCACAACACGCACCAGCCCCCCTCCCTCGCTCACAACACGCACCAGCCCCCCCTCCATCGCTCACAACATGCACCAGCCCCCCTCCCCTAATCACAGCATGCACCAACCCCCATCCCCCACTTACAACACGCACCAGCTCTCCCCCTGCACACAATATACACCAGTCCCCCTTCCCTGCTCACAGCATGCACCAGCTCTCCCCCTGCACACAACATGCACAACTCCCCTCCCCCACACACAACATACACCAGCCCCCATCCCCCACACACAACATAGCAACTGTAGCAGTAATGTGCAGGGCAGGGCCAGTGAGGATCCCAGGGCTGGGGCTGAGGTCTTCAGGGGTGAACAGGCTCCTGCACTGCCATCCCCTGCTGTGCATCCATATAATAAGATTAGGAGGGAAGTA
Organism: Engystomops pustulosus; assembly: GCF_040894005.1. Classification (NCBI taxonomy): domain Eukaryota; kingdom Metazoa; phylum Chordata; class Amphibia; order Anura; family Leptodactylidae; genus Engystomops; species Engystomops pustulosus. The sequence goes on along the minus strand of NC_092411.1, from coordinate 157,165,182 downwards.
CAGGCAGCCTGTGCATAGGAAGTGATCTGCCCGACAGCCCGACATATGTGTAGTGCGGGAGAGAAGGAGGGGCCACGGCCCTGCATGTACTGAGAAGGAAGGGAACGGCCCCATCAGCTGTTTCAGAGCAGTGGCCCGCTGGGAGGTCTCCAAGTAAAATCTATGGAAGGTCCGCCCCTGGCCTTCTTTATGTATTAAGGGTGGTAGCTTTGAAAATGGAGCAGGGCATTTTTTGATGTAGATTTCCTAAAAACTTGAGTCTTGAGTTTGTCTTCGTTGACCTGTATAAGTAAGTTGAGGAATTCTAGAGTGCTATATATAGTGTTATATGTAAACAGCATGTTCATGTCATTTGTGGTATTGAGGTGATATACCATCTCTTCAAAACGGTCACATGATCCCTTCCAAATTATGAATATATCATCCACAGAGTTTGTACATTTGAATGTTCTTCATATAGGGATTTTTTTTTTAGAAAAGATATATTTGTCTTCAAATACGGCCATACGGTTGGCATATGTACAGGAAACAGGTGTCCCCGACCGTACCCTCTCTCTGGCCGTTCCATTTGTTATTATCCCTAAATGCATTGTCTGTCAAAATGTACTGAAGTGATTCACAGACGAACTCTGTGTATTCCGCACATTTTTTTAGTGTGCATCAATAATTTACGTATAACTGTGACTCCTTTCTCATGGGGGATCCTGGTATAAAGACTCTCTTTATATACTCTCAATTGACATAGGTCGGTCACCTGGCTGCTATCGTACATTTTTTATTATGTCCAAGAAATGGCTAGTGCCTTTTTTTATATGCTGGTATGATATTAAGGACAGGTCTAAGTAGCCAGTCGATATATTGTGATAAGGGTTCTGTAAATGATCCTATAGATCAGTGGTTCTCAACCTTTCTAATGCTGTGACCCCGCAATAGAGTTCCTCATGTTGTGGCGACCCCAAACCATGCAAACGGCAGTAAAAACACAATAAAATTGCGTCTCTGATGGCTTTAGGCGACCCCCGGTTTTGGTCGTTCGACCCCCAATGGGGTCCCGACCCACAGGTTGAGAACCGCTGCTATAGATGCTACTACCGGGCGTCCAGGTGGCTTATCTAAGCTCTTGTGTATCTTAGGTACGAAATACCAATTAGGTAAATACCAATTTTTAAAAACCTCTCTTGATGCTTTTTACATAAAAAAACCTTTAAGTTAATAATATGGGTCAATATTGATATGCTACGCTTAAGATAAAATAATTGATTGCTATACAGCGTGTGAACACTCACCTAGCAAAGCCCTCAGATCCCGGGTTGTGGGCGATGCCTCCAAGGAGGTGAGCCTTTGCAGAGCTCCGCCCACACACATTATCACGAAGCAGTGACTTTGTTCGCATGCCCCGCGAGCATAACGCGTGAGGCGGATAGCGACGCTCCCTCCGTATAGGCACGCCCCCCAGTGAGGTATATGAGCATCTCAGGTAAGGTGTTTTTTGTGTGCCCTCAGGTGCAGCATATTATGTAAGCGTGTCCTGAATGATTGACGGACAGGCAACTGCACCAATAAACAATAAGAAAAGTGACCAATGAGACCGAGTAGGCTGGCTAATAGAGAGCTATAAGAGCTTGAGCTTTTTATTCCCCTACACACAAGTGTACCGCATGAAACGTTTATAGTGTGAAACAGCCGTCATTTTGTCTTGATGTAAAGCCCTACACCTTTGTTTTCTCCTCCCTCCCTGTTAAGGCTTGAGTCATTCCTGTATAAAGTTTATGTACCGTAAGTATTCACAAATAAATGTAACACTGAGAAGACTCCAGGTGGTGAGTGCCATTCCTTTTTTCTTTTTATATGTGTGGGATCTAAGTACTGTGTATACAGCATCTAGTCATGCAAGTCCATGGGGGTTGAAGGTAAAAAAAGGAAGTAGCTCTAACTCCATATCTCTGTTTAGCCAATATCAACCAAGATATAGTTTCTTGGATCTGTTCTTTGTGTTTTACTAACCCCACACACTGTGCAATTCGCCCTTCCTGGCCGGAAACTATCCATCTTTACTTCAAGTGTTATGAGGTCAGAAACTGGGATTTAGGTACTAGACTTCATAAATGCAATCAGGGGCGGACTGGGAATTTAAAGTGGCCCTGGAAAAAACTGTTAAAGTGGCCCCATTCTGTGGGTGGGGTTAAAACAAGTAGGCGTGGCCATGTGATGTGGGTGGAGTTACTAAACTGCATACAAACTGTTTATAGAAGGTCTAAATCAACATGTACAGCACAGAGAAAGAAACTCATATATATGCCTCCCTTATACAGGAATAACGCTTCTTTTTTAAAAAGAACACAACTTAATACTACAATACCTTCTCCGATAACCAAGAATGTAACTACTATATTACCGTCCCCTATGTACAAGAATATAACTACTATAATACTGCCACTATGTACACGAATATGACTACTATAATACTGCTCCCTATGTATAGGAATATAACTACTATAATACTGCCCCCTATGTACAAGAATATAACTACTATAACACTGCCCCCTATGTACAGGAATATAACTACTATAATACTGCCCCCTATGTACAAGAATATAACTACTATAACACTGCCCCCTATGTACAGGAATATAACTACTATAATACTGCCCCCTATGTACAGGAATATAACTACTATAATACTGCCCCCTATGTATAAGAATATAACTACTATAATACTGCCCCCTATGTACAAGAATATAACTACTATAATACTGCCCCCTATGTACAAGAATATAACTACTATAATACTGCCCCCTATGTACAAGAATATAACTACTATAATACTGCCCCCTATGTACAAGAATATAACTACTATAATACTGCCCCCTATGTACAAGAATATAACTACTATAATACTGCCCCGATGTACAAGAATATAACTATTCTAAACTACTATACAACACAGCTACATACAGCCGCCTCGCCCCCAGTAACACAGCTACATACAGCCGTCTCGCCCCCAGTAACACAGCTACATACAGCCGCCTCGCCCCCAGTAACACAACTACATACAGCCGCCTCATCCCTAGTAACACAGCTACATACAGCCACCTCGCCCCCAGTAATACCTCAGCCACACCAGCCACGCAGTCCCATGTAACATACCCGCCAGCCACACAGTCCCATGTAACATACCCGCCAGCCACACAGTCCCATGTAGTATACCCGCCAGCCACACAGTCCCATGTAACATACCCGCCAGCCACACAGTCCCATGTAACATACCCGCCAGCCACACTGTCCCATGTAACATACCCGCCAGCCACACTGTCCCATGTAACATACCCGCCAGCCACACTGTCCCATGTAACATACCCGCCAGCCACACTGTCCCATGTAACATACCCGCCAGCCACACTGTCCCATGTAACATACCCGCCAGCCACACTGTCCCATGTAACATACCCGCCAGTTGTCAGCTCACAGCAGTGCTCCAGGCCTTCAAATCTAGCTAGGAGAGATGCCGGCCCGCACGGGGGAAGTCATGATGCTGGTCGCGTGATGACACTGGCATCAGAGAACAGAAGCACAGCAGGGGCCTCCAGTTCCTACGGTTTTCAGCGTGGCCACGGTGAGTTCAGGGTTTTGTTTTTTCTTTTTTTCTTCACCGGCCCCACCAGTGTCAGACCAGCCCCGGACCGGCCCCAAACGAGCCGGCCCACCGGGATTTCTCCCGGTGGGTCAAATGGCCAGTCCGCCCCTGCCAGTGTCAGAGCGGCCCCGGACCGGCCCCAACCGAGTCGGCCCACCGGGATTTCTCCCGGTGGGTCTAATGGCCAGTCCGCCCGTGCCAGTGTCAGACCGGCCCCGGACTGGCCCCAACCGAGTCGGCCCACCGGGATTTCTCCCGGTGGGTCTAATGGCCAGTCCGCCCCTGAATGCAATCTATTTTGTTACTGAATGTTCCTTCCTGTTATTCTGCATTTCTCCTACAGGTGGATTTGTGGCATAAGTAGAGAAGCAGGATGGAAATTTGGATGAAACTCATTAGCATGTTCAATCTAGATGGTAGCAATGTACTCTCTTTTTTGCAGGCAATCTGGTTTGTACATGTGTGTTTGACCCCAGTTGTATTATTAAATTGCTTTGAATGTTTTTATAGTCACATTCTCTCTAATTAATTTATAAAATATTTTCCACATCTGCTTCTTGACTACTTCAGAAATATTCCTATGATTACTGCCAACAGCGTCACTAAATATATATCATCTGACATCACTGTCATTATTCATTGGGTACAATGACGAAAAATAGTTATGTCTTGACATACAGTAGATAGACTTTATTATACTTGCTCTTATGCCATGACATACAATGGATAGACTTTATTATACTTTGCTCTTGAGTGCAGACAAGGAACGTATAACCTCAATCATATGACTGTGAGGAACAAAGAAAACTTACAAGTCAGGCGTGTTTGCCTACAGGAACTGGTATATGCTACTTTTATCCAAACACTGTCTAACGCATTTTGCAGGTCATAAGACCTACGCTGCCACAGACAAGGTTATTAGACATCTTGTACCTCACAGATAGAATTTGAGAAACACTGGAAACTCTGCTACAAGCTTTTGAATGAATCTTAAAAATAAGAACTTCATAACATTATAACTAAAAACTTTAGGTAACTCTATAGATTTTTTGTCAAATATAATGAAGACAATACTGATGCCTCCCTAATGTGCTGTCATTGAGGTTGTCTAGTTCAAAACCAAAAAAAATCTGTCACTATTTAGATGGCATTGATCTGGTCTTGTTATCTGTAGTGGGAGAGGACACCTGCAATTTAATTCAGCACCGCTACCTTTTTCCTTGATGGGCAGACCCCAGAAAACACCTGGACACTCCCTTTGCCTCCACTGTGAATCTATGTGATCCCAATACACCACATGCTCTACCTGCTGCACTTGTGAAGAGACCACAATTACACCCGGAGCCTGATTCAGCCTAAAGTGCGGGGATAAGGGACTGCACTGCACTGTACACATCACCCTCCAGCATCACAGCGTTCATTAAGTGCCTGGATTCCTGATACACCAAGTCAGCACTGGGGAGCAGGGGGAGGTGGGTACCTAGCTTTTATATTTACTAAACTTACACAAAAACTCCTCCCCCCAAAAAAAGTTAAAAAAAATATAAATAAATCAGTCGGTGTCCACCCATCCCAGTGGAATAACAGTGCTTTGGATGCAGAATGGGGAAGACATCTAAGCTATAATATCAAAATTTCACTAATCACAAAATAAACAATAACAAATAAAAACAGACTCGTAATGCGAAGCCAAATGAAAAGCTAATTGGGAAGAAGTATTAATTCCTTCATGACCAAGGGTCATTGGTGCCAATGGCATATCACCATTAGTGCGGTATGGGCAACTGCTCGGGCCCATTGCTGCCCAAACCACTCAACAACTGCAGTATGGAAGCTTCGGAGGATAGAACTCTACCAGCTCATATATACAAGATATTTGATTTACAAGCAATCCTGCAGTGGTTGCTAGGTTTGTAATGTGTAACATCCCTGCCAATGCATAGGCAAGGTGGTTGTTGCAAATAGCGCCCTCTCCTTGTAAGGATCTATCTGGTGAGCCTACACAATTCATCCAGAAGCTACTTCTACAGGCATGGCCATACGTTTTAAGAATGACGCAAATATTATATTTACACATGATCCAACTTCTGGACCAAATCCTGACTGATAGCAGTCCATTCTTGCACAATCAATGCTTGCATTTTGTCACAATTTGTTGTTTTTTGTTTGTCCACCCATCTCTTGATGATTGACCACAAGTTCTAAATTTTGATTAAGATCTGGGGAGTTTCCAGGCCATGAACCCAAAATCTCTGTTTTGTCCCTAAGCCATTTAGCCTTTGCTTTATGGCAAGGTGCTCCATCATGCTGGAAAAGGCATTGTTGATCACCAAGTTGGTCTTGGAGGACATTCTGGCAGCATTCTTTATTCATGGATGTGTTTTTAGGCAAGACTGAGAGAGCCAATTCCCTTGGCTGAGAAGCAACCACACACATGAATGGTTTCAGGATGCTTTACAGTTGGCATGAGACAAGACTGGTGGTATCGCTCACCTTGTCTTCTCTGAACAAGCTGTTTTCCAGATGTTCCCAACAATCGGAAAGGGGATTCCTCAGAGCCAATGTTAGGTGCCAATGTTAGGCATCCTACAAATGGCTCAGCACTCTCCTGCAAGTCTCCTTTTGGGGATCTCTTTGAATGTAAATATTTTTTTATATTTATTATTGGATATATGGAAACCCCTCTAACATTTGTATCACCCTACTTTTGTATGGAAAATATGCACCCTCCCCCCTCATGAATTCATAAAAGAAGTTTCTTGCTGACGTGTTTGCAGGTTCATTCGACTTGTCACTTGGACTGTGAAACACTTGGACTGTGAAATGTTCCAAATACAAAATTAAAAGCATCTGCTAGCAATAAAACAATTTGCCAGTGGGTGTAGTTAGCTTTTCCTTATTCCTCTTTGGGAATCACCCCCTTTTTTATGAGATGCAATCACTAATTGTTTTTCTTTGAATTACACTTTAAACTGTTTTATGGCATTGCTGCCTTTATAAGTTATGTATTGACTTTACCATTATACAGAAGATGAGTAGGAGCCATGTGAATACGGACTGAGGCAAAAATTATATATATATCTTTCCTATTACGTTTTTAAATGTCACTTGCGAAATCTTACTCCGTAGGGAACATTTACTAAGGGCTTTGCACCATTTTTCTGTCAGACTTTACACGTTCTTTCTAGTGTATACTGCTTGCACAGGTATTTAACCCCTTAAGGACGCAGGGTTTTTTTTGCTCATTTCTCGCTCTCCACCTTCAAAAATCCATAACTTTTTCATTTTTACGTGTACAGACCTCTATGAGGGCTTATTTTGTGCATAACAATTTTTACTTTCCTGTAATGTTATTTATTTTAAAATGCTGTGTACTGCGAAGCTGGAAAAAAATTCCAAATGTGGAAAAATTGAAAAAAAAAAACGGACGTGTCTTGTGGGCTCAGTTTTTACGACTTTGACCTGTGCAGGGAAGCGACAGATGATTTCTGGCACACATTCTTAATGCATCTGGCGCACCAAGCATTATACACAGGCAGAACGCTTTTAGTGCAGTTTCCTACATTCTTAATAAATGTGCCCCCATTAGAGATGAGCGAACACTAAAATGCTCGGGTACTCGTTATTCGAGACGAACTTTTCCCGATGCTCGAGTGCTCGTCTCGAATAACGAACCCCATTGAAGTCAATGGGAGACTCGAGCATTTTTCAAGGGGACCAAGGCTCTGCACAGGGAAGCTTGGCCAAACACCTGGGAACCTCAGAAAAGGATGGAAACACCACGGAAATGGACAGGAAACAGCAGGGGCAGCATGCATGGATGCCTCTGAGGCTGCTTAATCGCACCATTATGCCGAAATTATGGGCAACAGCATGGCCATGACAGAGTGACAGAATGAAGCTAGATAGCATGTAAAACATCCAATAATTGACCCTGACACTATAGGGGACGGCATGCAGAGGCAGAGGCAGCGGCAGCAGGCTAGAGAGTGGCATGGCGACATACCCTAATTGGACTCAGGCTTCAAACCAATGGGTGTCAGAGAGGAACCAAAGGAGGTGAGCAAGAAGCGCTCAAATAATATCGGTACATGATAAAAGTTTGCCAGTATATTTTGTGGATTACACAGCAGGGTGGCGACAAAGTTAACATGGAAGCCATGAAAACAACCCAAAATTCTGCCTGACACAGCTCGTTTGATAAGGGGACCATGTATGCTTACAGTTCATGCCAGTCGCTGCACTGGCTGCCAGTCTCCTTTCGAATACAGTTTAAAATAATAATAACCCTCATCCATAAAGCTCTGTATAATGCTGCACCCCCCTACCTCTCCTCTCTTATCTCAGTCTATCGCCCAACCCGTGCTCTTAGATCCGCCAGTGATCTTAGATTAACCTCTACCCTAGTGCGGACCTCCCACTCGCGTCTCCAAGACTTCTCTAGAGCTGCACCAATTCTATGGAATGCTCTGCCCTGGACTATCAGACTAATACCTAACCTCCAAAGTTTCAAACGTGCTCTTAAAACCCATTTCTTTAGGCAAGCCTATAACACTCATTAACTGCATGAAGTTTTAACTCTTCTACTAACCCGTCCTGTGTCGTCCTCCCATCTGTTATCCAGCAACCAACAGGCACCAGACTTCTCTGCAGTCCCATTCACCCTGGACCTGGTATATAAGATGACGGCTGAGTGGTTCAAGCGACAGCAATTCCATTTATTATATTTTGTTCTATTCCCTAAGAAGAATGGCTTGACCGTTAAATATTCTTTTACCTCGTGTTACCCCATCATCTTCATAAACCGTAAGCTCTGGCGAGCAGGGACCTCACTCCTGTTGTTCCATACAAATGTTGTGCTCTGTTACAATACATTTGTATTTGTTTCCTATGATTTGTAAAGCGCTACGGAATATGATGGCGCTATATAAATAAAGATTATTATTATTATTATTATTATGGAGGCAGTGAACTAGTAGTAGATTAAAGGTGCTGCAACTATGTTAGTTGGATCTTGGGATGGAGCTGGCGCTCTGCAGCCAGGCGAGCTTTTGCCAATCCAAGCCCCTGTCTCTAGGCTACTCCCCAAACAGCACTTCTAAGAACCTTTTGTATAAGATCAAGTGTAGTAGCGTTCTTATAAGTTTAGGATATGGCGGGTGAGGGGAATGTAAACAGATGCGCAAGAAGCGCTGAAATAATATCCCTAAATGGTAAAAGTTTGCAAGTATATTTTGTGGATTACACAGCAGGGTGGCGACAAAGTTAACAACTTTGATGTGGAATGCCCTGTAATAGCTCTTGGGCGGTGTGCCTTTTATCGCCTAGGCTCAGCAGTTTCAGCACCGCCTGCTGTCGCTTAGCGACGGCACTGCTGCTGTGCCTAGAGCTACCGACTGATGGCGCCATGCCCACGGATGGTAATTCGGAGGAGGAGGAGGTGGAGGAGGGGTGGGAGGAGGTATAGTAGGCCTTTGAGACCTGGACCGAGGTAGGCCCCGCAATTCTCTGCGTCGGCAGTATATGACCAGCCCCAGGGTCAGACTCGGTCCCAGCCTGCACCAAGTTAAGTGTAGTAGCGTTCTTATAAGTTTGGGATATGGCGGGTGAGGGGAATGTAAACAGATGCGCAAGAAGCGCATGATGCGCATGGAGCTGGCGCTCCGCTGCCAGGCGAGCTTTCGCCAATTCAAGCCCCTGTCTCTAGGCTACTCCCCAAACAGCACTTCTAAGAACCTTTTGTATAAGATCAAGTGTAGTAGCGTTCTTATAAGTTTAGGATATGGCGGGTGAGGGGAATGTAAACAGATGCGCAAGAAGCGCTGAAATAATATCCCTAAATGGTAAAAGTTTGCCAGTATATTTTGTGGATAACACAGCAGGGTGGCGACAAAGTTAACAACTTTGATGTGTAATCCATGAAAACAACCCAAATTTCTGCCTGACACACCTCGTTTGATAAAGGGACGATGTATGGAGGCAGCTATATGGACGACTTTTGGAGGTAGCAATGGAGACAACGTGTGGAGGCTGCTATGGAGACAATTTAATTTGGATAGTGCCTGTATGTGGCAGTCCCAAACATTTTTCAAACCAGAGGAGCAGGTAGGTGGCCCTCCAGTAAAATGGAATAGATTGAGTGCCTGTATGTGGCAGTCCCAAAAATGTTTCAAACCAGAGGAGCAGGTAGGTGGCCCTGCAGTAAAATGGAATAGATTGAGTGCCTGTATGTGGCAGTCCCAAAAATTTTTCAAACCAGAGGAGCAGGTAGGTGGCCCTCCAGTAAAATGGAATAGATTGAGTGCCTGTATGTGGCAGTCCCAAAAATGTTTCAAACCAGAGGAGCAGGTAGGTGGCCCTGCAGTAAAATGGAATAGATTGAGTGCCTGTATGTGGCAGTCCCAAAAATGTTTCAAACCAGAGGAGCAGGTAGGTGGCCCTGCAGTAAAATGGAATAGATTGAGTGCCTGTATGTGGCAGTCCCAAAAATTTTTCAAACCAGAGGAGCAGGTAGGTGGCCCTCCAGTAAAATGGAATAGATTGAGTGCCTGTATGTGGCAGTCCCAAAAATGTTTCAAACCAGAGGAGCAGGTAGGTAGCCCTGCAGTAAAATGGAATAGATTGAGTGCCTGTATGTGGCAGTCCCAAAAATTTTTCAAACCAGAGGAGCAGGTAGGTGGCCCTCCAGTAAAATGGAATAGATTGAGTGCCTGTATGTGGCAGTCCCAAAAATGTTTCAAACCAGAGGAGCAGGTAGGTGGCCCTGCAGTAAAATGGAATAGATTGAGTGCCTGTATGTGGCACTCACAAAAATTGTTTCAAACAGAGGACCGGGTAGGTGGCCCTCCAGAAAAATTAAATGCATGAAGTACTATAGCAAGAGCCAGTGGGCCCTGTCAAAAAATAGCCATTTTCCTCTGCTTTACTGTACAAAGAGGAGGAGAAGGAGGAAAATGAGGAGGAGGAGGAGTGGATCAATTATTCAGGTTGAGCTTCCTTCACCTGGTGGAGATTGGAAATTCTGAGAAATCCAGCCTTTATTCATTTTAATAAGCGCCAGCCTGTCAGCGCTGTCAGTCGACAGGCGTGTACGCTTATCGGTGATGATGCCACCAGCTGCACTGAAAACCCGCTCGGACAAGACGCTAGCGGCAGGGCAGGCAAGAACCTCCAAGGCGTACAGCGCCAGTTCGTGCCACATGTCCAGCTTTGAAACCCAGTAGTTGTAGGGAGCTGTGTGATCATTTAGGACGATGGTATGGTCAGCTACGTACTCCCTCACCATCTTTCTGTAAAGATCAGCCCTACTCTGCCGAGACTGGGGACAGGTGACAGTGTCTTGCTGGGGTGACATAAAGCTGGCAAAAGCCTTGTAAAGCGTACCCTTGCCAGTGCTGGACAAGCTGCCTGCTCGCCTACTCTCCCTCGCTACTTGTCCCGCAGAACTACGCACTCTGCCGCTAGCGCTGTCAGAAGGGAAATACTGTTTCAGCTTGTGCACCAGGGCCTGCTGGTATTCATGCATTCTCACACTCCTTTCCTCTGCAGGGATGAGAGTGGAAAGATTTTGCTTGTACCGTGGGTCCAGGAGAGTGAACACCCAGTAATCGGTGCTGGAATAAATTCTTTGAACGCGAGGGTCACGGGATAGGCAGCCTAGCATGAAATCTGCCATATGCGCCAGAGTACCAACGCGTAAGAATTCACTCCCCTCACTGGCCTGACTGTCCATTTCCTCCTCCTCCAACTCCTCCAACTCCTCTTCTTCTGCCCATACACGCTGAACAGTAAAGGACTCAACAATGGTCCCCTCTTGTGTCTCACCAACATTCTCCTCCTCTTCCTCCTCATCCTCCTCCACCTCCACCTCCTCCGATATGCGCTGAGAAACAGACCTGAGGGTGCTTTGGCTATCAACAAGGGAATATTCTTCCCCTGTCTCTTGTGACGAGCGCAAAGCTTCCGACTTCATGCTGACCAGAGAGTTTTTCAACAGGCCAAGCAGCGGGATGGTGAGGCTGATGATGGCGGCATCGCCACTGACCATCTGTGTTGACTCCTCAAAGTTACTCAGCACCTGACAGATATCAGACATCCACGTCCACTCCTCATTGTAGACTTGAGGAAGCTGACTGACCTGACTACCAGTTCTGGTGGAAGTTGACATCTGGCAGTCTACAATCGCTCTGCGCTGCTGGTAAACTCTGGATAACATGGTCAGTGTTGAATTCCACCTCGTGGGCACGTCGCACAACAGTCGGTGAGCGGGCAGTTGGAGGCGGCGCTGCGCTGCCCTGAGAGTGGCAGCATCTGGGCTGGACTTCCTGAAATGCGCACAGATGCGGCGCACCTTCGTGAGCAAATCAGACAGATTGGGGTATGTCTTGAGGAAACGCTGAACTATCAGATTTAACACATGGGCCAGGCATGGCACATGTGTCAGTCTGCCGAGTTGCAGAGCCGCCACCAGGTTACGGCCGTTGTCACACACAACCATTCCCGGCTTGAGGTTCAGCGGTGCCAGCCACAGATCAGTCTGCGCCGTGATGCCCTGTAATAGCTCTTGGGCTGTGTGCCTTTTGTCGCCTAGGCTCAGCAGTTTGAGCACCGCCTGCTGTCGCTTAGCGACGGCACTGCTGCTGTGCCTAGAGCTACCGACTGATGGCGCCGTGCCCACGGATGGTAGTTCGGAGGAGGAGGTGGAGGAGGGGTGGGAGGAGGAGGAGGCATAGTAGGCCTGAAACACCTGGACCGAGGTAGGCCCCGCAATCCTCGGCGTCGGCAGTATATGAGCAGCCCCAGTGTCAGGCTCGGTCCCAGCCTCCACCAAGTTAACCCAATGTGCCGTCAGCGATATATAGTGGCCCTGCCCGGCAGCACTCGTCCACGTGTCCGTGGTCAGGTGGACCTTGTCAGAAACGGCGTTGGTCAGGGCACGGATGATGTTGTCTGACACGTGCTGGTGCAGGGCTGGGACGGCACATCGGGAAAAGTAGTGGCGGCTGGGGACCGAATACCGAGGGGCGGCCGCCGCCATGAGGTTGCGAAAGGCCTCGGTCTCTACTAGCCTATAGGGCAGCATCTCCAGGCTAAGCAATCTGGAGATGTGCACATTAAGGGCTTGGGCGTGCGGGTGGGTTGCACTATATTTGCGTTTCCGCTCCAGCGTCTGGGGTATGGAGAGCTGAACGCTGGTGGATGCTGTGGAGGATCGTGGAGGCGACGATGGGGTTTTTGTGGCAGGGTCCTGGGCAGGGGGCTGACTAGCAGCTGACACAGGGGAAGGAGCAGTGGTGTGCACGGCCGGAGGTGAACGGGCTTGTTGCCACTGAGTGGGGTGTTTAGCATTCATATGCCTGCGCATACTGGTGGTAGTTAAGCTAGTAGTGGTGGAACCCCTGCTGAGCCTGGTTTGGCAAATGTTGCACACCACAGTCCGTCGGTCATCCGGTGTTTCCTTAAAGAACCTCCAGACTTCTGAAGATCTAGCCCTCGCCGCAGGAGCCCTCGCCACGGGAGCTTCACTAGTTGACACATTTGGCGCTGATGCACCAGCTCTGGCCCTGCCTCTCCGTCTGGCCCCACCACTGCCTCTTCCAACCTGTTCTGGTCGAGGACTCTCCTCCGTCTCAGAAGCACTGTGTTCACCCGGCCTCTCAACCCAGCTTGGGTCTGTCACCTCATCATCCTCCGATCCCTCAGTCTGCTCCCCCCTCGGACTTCCTGCCCTGACAACAACTTCCCCACTGTCTGACAACCGTGTCTCCTCATCGTCGGACACCTCTTTACACACTTCCACTACGTCAAGAAGGTCATCATCACCCACAGACTGTGACTGTTGGAAAACCTGGGCATCGGAAAATTGCTCAGCAGCAACCGGACAAGTGGTTTGTGACTGTGGGAAGGGTCCAGAAAACAGTTCCTCAGAGTATGCCGGTTCAAATGCCAAATTTTCCTGGGAGGGGGCAGACTGGGGGGGAGGAGGCTGAGGTGCAGGAGCTGGAGGAGTGGCGATTTCGGTGACATGGGTGGACTGCGTGGAAGACTGACTGGTGGTGGACAAATTGCTCGAAGCATTGTCAGCAATCCACGACATCACCTGTTCGCACTGTTCTGGCCTCAACAGTGCTCTACCACGAGTCCCAGTAACTTCAGACATGAACCTAGGGAGTGTAGCTCTGCGGCGTTCCCCTGCTCCCTCATCAGCAGGTGGTGTCTCACCCCGCCCAGGACCACGGCCTCTGACCCCTGCAGTAGTTGGACGCCCACGTCCCCGCCCTCGTCCTCTACCCCTAGCCCTCGGGTTAAACATTTTTAAAATGAGAGTTATAACTTTATTTTTTTTTTTACTTTTTTTTGTTTTTTTTTGAGTTTTTAAAACCAAACAATGCTATCCAATTGCTATGGCTATTTTCTAGCCAAGTATCAAAGCACACTACTATGCCAGATGAGATGACACTGAGTTAGTGCCTAATTGAAATCCAACCCCTACTAAATTTTCCCACTTCGGTCTTTGCTATGGATATGTGCGTCACTAAGCGCAGAACACAGCGGTCGCAAGTCTCACTACAAATTGCTCAGAATTGGCTAGTACATGCACTGCAGAAAGTACAGCCACCAGCAGATCAACCAGAAATCAAATATATAGAACGCTACTGTATGCGTAAGTAAGCTCTTTGTATTCTCCTATGGCTATTTTCTAGCCAAGTATCAAAGCACACTACTGTCAGATGAGATGACACTGAGTTAGTGCCTAATTGAAATCCAACCCCTACTAAATTTTCCCACTTCGGTCTTTGCTATGGATATGTGCGTCACTAAGCGCAGAACACAGCGGTCGCAAGTCTCACTACAAATTGCTCAGAATTGGCTAGTACATGCACTGCAGAAAGTACAGCCACCAGCAGATCAACCAGAAATCAAATATATAGAACGCTACTGTATGCGTAAGTAAGCTCTTTGTATTCTCCTATGGCTATTTTCTAGCCAAGTATCAAAGCACACTACTGTCAGATGAGATGACACTGAGTTAGTGCCTAATTGAAATCCAACCCCTACTAAATTTTCCCACTTCGGTCTTTGCTATGGATATGTGCGTCACTAAGCGCAGAACACAGCGGTCGCAAGTCTCACTACAAATTGCTCAGAATTGGCTAGTACATGCACTGCAGAAAGTACAGCCACCAGCAGATCAACCAGAAATCAAATATATAGAACGCTACTGTATGCGTAAGTAAGCTCTTTGTATTCTCCTATGGCTATTTTCTAGCCAAGTATCAAAGCACACTACTATGCCAGATGAGATGACACTGAGTTAGTGCCTAATTGAAATCCAACCCCTACTAAATTTTCCCACTTCGGTCTTTGCTATGGATATGTGTGCCACTAAGAGCTAAACACAACGGTAGCAAGTCCCCCTGCTAATTCCTCACAAAATGGTACTAGATGCAAATTAAAATAAAAAAAGTAGAACGTTATTGTAGCCCTAAGAAGGGCTGTTGGGTTCTTTGAGAATCACTCCTGCCTAACAGTAAGCTAATAGAACACCCTAACGCTTTCCCTGACCAGCAGCAGCTCTCTCCCTAGCGGCATCCAGACACAGAATGATCCGAGCAGCGCGGGCAGCGGCTAGTCTATCCCAGGGTCACCTGATCTGGCCAGCCAACCACTGCTATCGACGTGTAAGGGTACCACGTCATGCTGGGTGGAGTGCAGAGTCTCCTGGCTTGTGATTGGCTCTGTTTCTGGCCGCCAAAAAGCAAAACGGCGGGAGCTGCCATTTTCTCGAGCGGGCGAAGTATTCGTCCGAGCAACGAGCAGTTTCGAGTACCCTAATGCTCGACCGAGCATCAAGCTCGGACGAGCATGTTCGCTCATCTCTAGCCCCCATATGTCAAATGACAGATACTTGCCCACATTTTTTAAAGTGTTTTCCCCAGTATTCTGTCTGACTTTGCACTGAAAAGAACGTACAAACTGCTTCCACATGTTTGCACCAGTATTGTGTCATGGCTGCATTATGTCTGTCGCGCCACAAAATTCTGCACCTAAAGGGGCATTCCGATGCCAATTCGGAACGTGCCCCACATTTATTGCTGCAACTTGACACGCTGTATGTTAAAGGTACATCAAAAAAATTTGGTGCACACTTCCTGAGAAGTGCAGTGTGTACCAGATTAATAAAGAACGTGTGCCAGTTTTAATCTGGCACACTCTTCACATTATTGAGGCAAACTGCATATAGGGGCATCTTTATTAACCACATTGCAAACTGCACTAAATGTAGTTTGCCTGTGTAGTGCACGGTGCCCCAGATTCGGGTTTTCTGGCACATGTTCTTCATGAATCTGGCACCCTCTACACAGCTCCGATAGAGTGCACCAACTTTATTTTTGAAGCACCTTCAACATAAAGTGTGCAACATACTTCTGTCGGACTTTGCATCTTTAATCTGGCACATGGTCCGACTGAGCACTGGAATGCCCCATAATTTGTGTTGCATGATGCCTAGTGCAGCTGCTCCACAAAAGGGATGCATGGGACACAAATGTGGCATGGGCACTTCTTAAATACTTGTGCAAGCAGGTTGCACTAAAAAGAATGTGCAAAGTCCGACAGAAAACTCTTGCACAGCCCTTAGTAAATGTGCCCCATAGTGTGGCCCACAATGTTTAGTCCTATTCAGTAGAATAGGATGCATTACATAGGTGTGATCCATGCACTGTGATATTTTTATTATGTTTATGTCAGAAAATTGTATTATTTCTATATACAAATAAAAGGAAGCAAAAAACTAGGATATACTAGGGTTGTGGTTGAGTTCAGGGCCTGCACTCCTCTCTCTATCATGACAGAATAAACAGTCTTAAAGGAAACCTACCATTTCAAATGGTAGGTTTAAGCTGTAAACACCGAGCACCAGCTCAGGGTGAGCTGGTGCCGGTGCTTAGTTTCGTTAGTGTTAAAACCGCGGTATAGCATAAACTGCTTCGGCGCTGCGTGCGCCTACATAGGAAATGCCGCAGGCGTTGCGCGCGCACGGTCGCGCGCAGCGCCGAAGCGGCTTCTGCTATAAAGTTTAAAAAGTGTTAAAACCGCGATACCGCGGTTTTAACACTAACGAAACTAAGCACCGGCACCAGCTCACCCTGAGCTGGTGCTAGGTGTTTACAGCTTAAACCTACCATTTGAAATGGTAGGTTTCCTTTAAAAAATGATTGTCACTAGGTCTCTCTGATCTAGTTAGGGTCACATCTGCCATGAGGTGGAATGAAGTTCCTGCTTCAGGGAGAAAATTGCTGACCCTTTTGGGTACAACGGATCATTACTGGTAGTACAGACTCATAAACACTGGTAAGTCAGTACTACATGAAAAATAAACTACATTAGCACTTTTAAGGCGCCGACATAATTGGCAGGCAGCGCGGCTGCCAGTGGAGTTGCATAGGAGTGCTGAGGCTGAATGTAAGTATAAGCTTTATTATTAGAGATGAGCGAACATGCTCGTCCGAGCTTGATGCTCGGTCGAGCATTAGGGTACTCGAAACTGCTCGTTGCTCGGACGAATACTTCGCCCGCTCGAGAAAATGGCAGCTCCCGCCGTTTTGCTTTTTGGCGGCCAGAAACAGAGCCAATCACAAGCCAGGAGACTCTGCACTCCACCCAGCATGACGTGGTACCCTTACACGTCGATAGCAGTGGTTGGCTGGCCAGATCAGGTGACCCTGGGATAGACTAGCCGCTGCCCGCGCTGCTCGGATCATTCTGTGTCTGGATGCCGCTAGGGAGAGAGCTGCTGCTGGTCAGGGAAAGCGTTAGGGTGTTCTATTAGCTTACTGTTAGGCAGGAGTGATTCTCAAAGAACCCAACAGCCCTTCTTAGGGCTACAATAACGTTCTACTTTTTTTATTTTAATTTGCATCTAGTACCATTTTGTGAGGAATTAGCAGGGGGACTTGCTACCGTTGTGTTTAGCTCTTAGTGGCACACATATCCATAGCAAAGACCGAAGTGGGAAAATTTAGTAGGGGTTGGATTTCAATTAGGCACTAACTCAGTGTCATCTCATCTGGCATAGTAGTGTGCTTTGATACTTGGCTAGAAAATAGCCATAGGAGAATACAAAGAGCTTACTTACGCATACAGTAGCGTTCTATATATTTGATTTCTGGTTGATCTGCTGGTGGCTGTACTTTCTGCAGTGCATGTACTAGCCAATTCTGAGCAATTTGTAGTGAGACTTGCGACCGCTGTGTTCTGCGCTTAGTGACGCACATATCCATAGCAAAGACCGAAGTGGGAAAATTTAGTAGGGGTTGGATTTCAATTAGGCACTAACTCAGTGTCATCTCATCTGGCATAGTAGTGTGCTTTGATACTTGGCTAGAAAATAGCCATAGGAGAATACAAAGAGCTTACTTACGCATACAGTAGCGTTCTATATATTTGATTTCTGGTTGATCTGCTGGTGGCTGTACTTTCTGCAGTGCATGTACTAGCCAATTCTGAGCAATTTGTAGTGAGACTTGCGACCGCTGTGTTCTGCGCTTAGTGACGCACATATCCATAGCAAAGACCGAAGTGGGAAAATTTAGTAGGGGTTGGATTTCAATTAGGCACTAACTCAGTGTCATCTCATCTGGCATAGTAGTGTGCTTTGATACTTGGCTAGAAAATAGCCATAGGAGAATACAAAGAGCTTACTTACGCATACAGTAGCGTTCTATATATTTGATTTCTGGTTGATCTGCTGGTGGCTGTACTTTCTGCAGTGCATGTACTAGCCAATTCTGAGCAATTTGTAGTGAGACTTGCGACCGCTGTGTTCTGCGCTTAGTGACGCACATATCCATAGCAAAGACCGAAGTGGGAAAATTTAGTAGGGGTTGGATTTCAATTAGGCACTAACTCAGTGTCATCTCATCTGGCATAGTAGTGTGCTTTGATACTTGGCTAGAAAATAGCCATAGGAGAATACAAAGAGCTTACTTACGCATACAGTAGCGTTCTATATATTTGATTTCTGGTTGATCTGCTGGTGGCTGTACTTTCTGCAGTGCATGTACTAGCCAATTCTGAGCAATTTGTAGTGAGACTTGCGACCGCTGTGTTCTGCGCTTAGTGACGCACATATCCATAGCAAAGACCGAAGTGGGAAAATTTAGTAGGGGTTGGATTTCAATTAGGCACTAACTCAGTGTCATCTCATCTGGCATAGTAGTGTGCTTTGATACTTGGCTAGAAAATAGCCATAGGAGAATACAAAGAGCTTACTTACGCATACAGTAGCGTTCTATATATTTGATTTCTGGTTGATCTGCTGGTGGCTGTACTTTCTGCAGTGCATGTACTAGCCAATTCTGAGCAATTTGTAGTGAGACTTGCGACCGCTGTGTTCTGCGCTTAGTGACGCACATATCCATAGCAAAGACCGAAGTGGGAAAATTTAGTAGGGGTTGGATTTCAATTAGGCACTAACTCAGTGTCATCTCATCTGGCATAGTAGTGTGCTTTGATACTTGGCTAGAAAATAGCCATAGGAGAATACAAAGAGCTTACTTACGCATACAGTAGCGTTCTATATATTTGATTTCTGGTTGATCTGCTGGTGGCTGTACTTTCTGCAGTGCATGTACTAGCCAATTCTGAGCAATTTGTAGTGAGACTTGCGACCGCTGTGTTCTGCGCTTAGTGACGCACATATCCATAGCAAAGACCGAAGTGGGAAAATTTAGTAGGGGTTGGATTTCAATTAGGCACTAACTCAGTGTCATCTCATCTGGCATAGTAGTGTGCTTTGATACTTGGCTAGAAAATAGCCATAGGAGAATACAAAGAGCTTACTTACGCATACAGTAGCGTTCTATATATTTGATTTCTGGTTGATCTGCTGGTGGCTGTACTTTCTGCAGTGCATGTACTAGCCAATTCTGAGCAATTTGTAGTGAGACTTGCGACCGCTGTGTTCTGCGCTTAGTGACGCACATATCCATAGCAAAGACCGAAGTGGGAAAATTTAGTAGGGGTTGGATTTCAATTAGGCACTAACTCAGTGTCATCTCATCTGGCATAGTAGTGTGCTTTGATACTTGGCTAGAAAATAGCCATAGGAGAATACAAAGAGCTTACTTACGCATACAGTAGCGTTCTATATATTTGATTTCTGGTTGATCTGCTGGTGGCTGTACTTTCTGCAGTGCATGTACTAGCCAATTCTGAGCAATTTGTAGTGAGACTTGCGACCGCTGTGTTCTGCGCTTAGTGACGCACATATCCATAGCAAAGACCGAAGTGGGAAAATTTAGTAGGGGTTGGATTTCAATTAGGCACTAACTCAGTGTCATCTCATCTGGCATAGTAGTGTGCTTTGATACTTGGCTAGAAAATAGCCATAGGAGAATACAAAGAGCTTACTTACGCATACAGTAGCGTTCTATATATTTGATTTCTGGTTGATCTGCTGGTGGCTGTACTTTCTGCAGTGCATGTACTAGCCAATTCTAAGCAATTTGTAGTGAGACTTGCGACCGCTGTGTTCTGCGCTTAGTGACGCACATATCCATAGCAAAGACCGAAGTGGGAAAATTTAGTAGGGGTTGGATTTCAATTAGGCACTAACTCAGTGTCATCTCATCTGGCATAGTAGTGTGCTTTGATACTTGGCTAGAAAATAGCCATAGCAATAGGATAGCATTGTTTGGTTTTAAAAACTCAAAAAAAAACAAAAAACACAAAAAAAAAAAAAACACACAAAAAAAAACAAAAAAAAGTAAAAAAAAAAATAAAGTTATAACTCTCATTTTAAAAATGTTTAACCCGAGGGCTAGGGGTAGAGGACGAGGGCGGGGACGTGGGCGTCCAACTACTGCAGGGGTCAGAGGCCGTGGTCCTGGGCGGGGTGAGACACCACCTGCTGATGAGGGAGCAGGGGAACGCCGCAGAGCTACACTCCCTAGGTTCATGTCTGAAGTTACTGGGACTCGTGGTAGAGCACTGTTGAGGCCAGAACAGTGCGAACAGGTGATGTCGTGGATTGCTGACAATGCTTCGAGCAATTTGTCCACCACCAGTCAGTCTTCCACGCAGTCCACCCATGTCACCGAAATCGCCACTCCTCCAGCTCCTGCACCTCAGCCTCCTCCCCCCCAGTCTGCCCCCTCCCAGGAAAATTTGGCATTTGAACCGGCATACTCTGAGGAACTGTTTTCTGGACCCTTCCCACAGTCACAAACCACTTGTCCGGTTGCTGCTGAGCAATTTTCCGATGCCCAGGTTTTCCAACAGTCACAGTCTGTGGGTGATGATGACCTTCTTGACGTAGTGGAAGTGTGTAAAGAGGTGTCCGACGATGAGGAGACACGGTTGTCAGACAGTGGGGAAGTTGTTGTCAGGGCAGGAAGTCCGAGGGGGGAGCAGACTGAGGGATCGGAGGATGATGAGGTGACAGACCCAAGCTGGGTTGAGAGGCCGGGTGAACACAGTGCTTCTGAGACGGAGGAGAGTCCTCGACCAGAACAGGTTGGAAGAGGCAGTGGTGGGGCCAGACGGAGAGGCAGGGCCAGAGCTGGTGCATCAGCGCCAAATGTGTCAACTAGTGAAGCTCCCGTGGCGAGGGCTCCTGCGGCGAGGGCTAGATCTTCAGAAGTCTGGAGGTTCTTTAAGGAAACACCGGATGACCGACGGACTGTGGTGTGCAACATTTGCCAAACCAGGCTCAGCAGGGGTTCCACCACTACTAGCTTAACTACCACCAGTATGCGCAGGCATATGAATGCTAAACACCCCACTCAGTGGCAACAAGCCCGTTCACCTCCGGCCGTGCACACCACTGCTCCTTCCCCTGTGTCAGCTGCTAGTCAGCCCCCTGCCCAGGACCCTGCCACAAAAACCCCATCGTCGCCTCCACGATCCTCCACAGCATCCACCAGCGTTCAGCTCTCCATACCCCAGACGCTGGAGCGGAAACGCAAATATAGTGCAACCCACCCGCACGCCCAAGCCCTTAATGTGCACATCTCCAGATTGCTTAGCCTGGAGATGCTGCCCTATAGGCTAGTAGAGACCGAGGCCTTTCGCAACCTCATGGCGGCGGCCGCCCCTCGGTATTCGGTCCCCAGCCGCCACTACTTTTCCCGATGTGCCGTCCCAGCCCTGCACCAGCACGTGTCAGACAACATCATCCGTGCCCTGACCAACGCCGTTTCTGACAAGGTCCACCTGACCACGGACACGTGGACGAGTGCTGCCGGGCAGGGCCACTATATATCGCTGACGGCACATTGGGTTAACTTGGTGGAGGCTGGGACCGAGCCTGACACTGGGGCTGCTCATATACTGCCGACGCCGAGGATTGCGGGGCCTACCTCGGTCCAGGTGTTTCAGGCCTACTATGCCTCCTCCTCCTCCCACCCCTCCTCCACCTCCTCCTCCGAACTACCATCCGTGGGCACGGCGCCATCAGTCGGTAGCTCTAGGCACAGCAGCAGTGCCGTCGCTAAGCGACAGCAGGCGGTGCTCAAACTGCTGAGCCTAGGCGACAAAAGGCACACCGCCCAAGAGCTATTACAGGGCATCACGGCGCAGACTGATCTATGGCTGGCACCGCTGAACCTCAAGCCGGGAATGGTTGTGTGTGACAACGGCCGTAACCTGGTGGCGGCTCTGCAACTCGGCAGACTGACACATGTGCCATGCCTGGCCCATGTGTTAAATCTGATAGTTCAGCGTTTCCTCAAGACATACCCCAATCTGTCTGATTTGCTCACGAAGGTGCGCCGCATCTGTGCGCATTTCAGGAAGTCCAGCCCAGATGCTGCCACTCTCAGGGCAGCGCAGCGCCGCCTCCAACTGCCCGCTCACCGACTGTTGTGCGACGTGCCCACGAGGTGGAATTCAACACTGACCATGTTATCCAGAGTTTACCAGCAGCGCAGAGCGATTGTAGACTGCCAGATGTCAACTTCCACCAGAACTGGTAGTCAGGTCAGTCAGCTTCCTCAAGTCTACAATGAGGAGTGGACGTGGATGTCTGATATCTGTCAGGTGCTGAGTAACTTTGAGGAGTCAACACAGATGGTCAGTGGCGATGCCGCCATCATCAGCCTCACCATCCCGCTGCTTGGCCTGTTGAAAAACTCTCTGGTCAGCATGAAGTCGGAAGCTTTGCGCTCGTCACAAGAGACAGGGGAAGAATATTCCCTTGTTGATAGCCAAAGCACCCTCAGGTCTGTTTCTCAGCGCATATTGGAGGAGGTGGAGGTGGAGGAGGATGAGGAGGAAGAGGAGGAGAATGTTGGTGAGACACAAGAGGGGACCATTGTTGAGTCCTTTACTGTTCAGCGTGTATGGGCAGAAGAAGAGGAGTTGGAGGAGTTGGAGGAGGAGGAAATGGACAGTCAGGCCAGTGAGGGGAGTGAATTCTTACGCGTTGGTACTCTGGCGCATATGGCAGATTTCATGCTAGGCTGCCTATCCCGTGACCCTCGCGTTCAAAGAATTTATTCCAGCACCGATTACTGGGTGTTCACTCTCCTGGACCCACGGTACAAGCAAAATCTTTCCACTCTCATCCCTGCAGAGGAAAGGAGTGTGAGAATGCATGAATACCAGCAGGCCCTGGTGCACAAGCTGAAACAGTATTTCCCTTCTGACAGCGCTAGCGGCAGAGTGCGTAGTTCTGCGGGACAAGTAGCGAGGGAGAGTAGGCGAGCAGGCAGCTTGTCCAGCACTGGCAAGGGTACGCTTTACAAGGCTTTTGCCAGCTTTATGTCACCCCAGCAAGACACTGTCACCTGTCCCCAGTCTCGGCAGAGTAGGGCTGATCTTTACAGAAAGATGGTGAGGGAGTACGTAGCTGACCATACCATCGTCCTAAATGATCACACAGCTCCCTACAACTACTGGGTTTCAAAGCTGGACATGTGGCACGAACTGGCGCTGTACGCCTTGGAGGTTCTTGCCTGCCCTGCCGCTAGCGTCTTGTCCGAGCGGGTTTTCAGTGCAGCTGGTGGCATCATCACCGATAAGCGTACACGCCTGTCGACTGACAGCGCTGACAGGCTGACGCTTATTAAAATGAATAAAGGCTGGATTTCTCAGAATTTCCAATCTCCACCAGGTGAAGGAAGCTCAACCTGAATAATTGATCCACTCCTCCTCCTCCTCATTTTCCTCCTTCTCCTCCTCTTTGTACAGTAAAGCAGAGGAAAATGGCTATTTTTTGACAGGGCCCACTGGCTCTTGCTATAGTACTTCATGCATTTAATTTTTCTGGAGGGCCACCTACCCGGTCCTCTGTTTGAAACAATTTTTGTGAGTGCCACATACAGGCACTCAATCTATTCCATTTTACTGCAGGGCCACCTACCTGCTCCTCTGGTTTGAAACATTTTTGGGACTGCCACATACAGGCACTCAATCTATTCCATTTTACTGGAGGGCCACCTACCTGCTCCTCTGGTTTGAAAAATTTTTGGGACTGCCACATACAGGCACTCAATCTATTCCATTTTACTGCAGGGCCACCTACCTGCTCCTCTGGTTTGAAACATTTTTGGGACTGCCACATACAGGCACTCAATCTATTCCATTTTACTGGAGGGCCACCTACCTGCTCCTCTGGTTTGAAAAATGTTTGGGACTGCCACATACAGGCACTATCCAAATTAAATTGTCTCCATAGCAGCCTCCACACGTTGTCTCCATTGCTACCTCCAAAAGTCGTCCATATAGCTGCCTCCATACATCGTCCCTTTATCAAACGAGGTGTGTCAGGCAGAAATTTGGGTTGTTTTCATGGATTCCACATCAAAGTTGTTAACTTTGTCGCCACCCTGCTGTGTTATCCACAAAATATACTGGCAAACTTTTACCATTTAGGGATATTATTTCAGCGCTTCTTGCGCATCTGTTTACATTCCCCTCACCCGCCATATCCCAAACTTATAAGAACGCTACTACACTTAACTTGGTGCAGGCTGGGACCGAGTCTGACCCTGGGGCTGGTCATATACTGCCGACGCAGAGAATTGCGGGGCCTACCTCGGTCCAGGTCTCAAAGGCCTACTATACCTCCTCCCACCCCTCCTCCACCTCCTCCTCCTCCGAATTACCATCCGTGGGCATGGCGCCATCAGTCGGTAGCTCTAGGCACAGCAGCAGTGCCGTCGCTAAGCGACAGCAGGCGGTGCTGAAACTGCTGAGCCTAGGCGATAAAAGGCACACCGCCCAAGAGCTATTACAGGGCATTCCACATCAAAGTTGTTAACTTTGTCGCCACCCTGCTGTGTAATCCACAAAATATACTTGCAAACTTTTACCATTTAGGGATATTATTTCAGCGCTTCTTGCGCATCTGTTTACATTCCCCTCACCCGCCATATCCTAAACTTATAAGAACGCTACTACACTTGATCTTATACAAAAGGTTCTTAGAAGTGCTGTTTGGGGAGTAGCCTAGAGACAGGGGCTTGGATTGGCAAAAGCTCGCCTGGCTGCAGAGCGCCAGCTCCATCCCAAGATCCAACTAACATAGTTGCAGCACCTTTAATCTACTACTAGTTCATCTTTATTTATATAGCGTCATCATATTCTGTAGCGCTTTACAAATCATAGGAAACAAATACAAATGTAATGTAACAGAGCACAACATTTGTATGGAACAACAGGAGTGAGGTCCCTGCTCGCCAGAGCTTACGGTTTATGAAGATGATGGGGTAACACGAGGTAAAAGAATATTTAATGGTCAAGCCATTCTTCTTAGGGAATAGAAAAAAATATAATAAATGGAATTGCTGTCGCTTGAACCACTCAGCCGTCATCTTATATACCAGGTCCAGGGTGAATGGGACTGCAGAGAAGTCTGGTGCCTGTTGGTTGCTGGATAACAGATGGGAGGACGACACAGGACGGGTTAGTAGAAGAGTTAAAACTTCATGCAGTTAATGAGTGTTATAGGCTTGCCTAAAGAAATGGGTTTTAAGAGCACGTTTGAAACTTTGGAGGTTAGGTATTAGTCTGATAGTCCAGGGCAGAGCATTCCATAGAATTGGTGCAGCTCTAGAGAAGTCTTGGAGACGCGAGTGGGAGGTCCGCACTAGGGTAGAGGTTAATCTAAGATCACTGGCGGATCTAAGAGCACGGGTTGGGCGATAGACTGAGATAAGAGAGGAGAGGTAGGGGGGTGCAGCATTATACAGAGCTTTATGGATGAGGGTTATTATTATTTTAAACTGTATTCGAAAGGAGACTGGCAGCCAGTGCAGCGACTGGCATGAACTGTAAGCATACATGGTCCTCTTATCAAACGAGCTGTGTCAGGCAGAATTTTGGGTTGTTTTCATGGCTTCCATGTTAACTTTGTCGCCACCCTGCTGTGTAATCCACAAAATATACTGGCAAACTTTTATCATGTACCGATATTATTTGAGCGCTTCTTGCTCACCTCCTTTGGTTCCTCTCTGACACCCATTGGTTTGAAGCCTGAGTCCAATTAGGGTATGTCGCCATGCCACTCTCTAGCCTGCTGCCGCTGCCTCTGCCTCTGCATGCCGTCCCCTATAGTGTCAGGGTCAATTATTGGATGTTTTACATGCTATCTAGCTTCATTCTGTCACTCTGTCATGGCCATGCTGTTGCCCATAATTTCGGCATAATGGTGCGATTAAGCAGCCTCAGAGGCATCCATGCATGCTGCCCCTGCTGTTTCCTGTCCATTTCCGTGGTGTTTCCATCCTTTTCTGAGGTTCCCAGGTGTTTGGCCAAGCTTCCCTGTGCAGAGCCTTGGTCCCCTTGAAAAATGCTCGAGTCTCCCATTGACTTCAATGGGGTTCGTTATTCGAGACGAGCACTCGAGCATCGGGAAAAGTTCGTCTCGAATAACGAGTACCCGAGCATTTTAGTGTTCGCTCATCTCTATTTATTATTTATTTGGATGTCAGCTCAGTATATACTACTACTACTACTGGGGGGGAGGCTTTGTATACTGGGGGGGGGGGGGGAGGCTCGGACTGGCCTGCCAAAACCCAGGTGGGCCCTTATCATAAGTCACCATCTCCTGCCTGTGTCTGTGCAGGCACATTCAGCTGAGGCTGGAGGAGGGGGGCAGCAGGGGGGACTATGATGTCCTGCAGGAGGGAGAGACAGGTTCTCTGCTATTCCCACAGCAGCGCTGGGGCAGTGAGTAAGACATTTCCTCCTCACTGCACTGAGCACCTCAGCCCATGCGTCACTGCAGGAGAACATGGCACCTGATTCACTGGAGGAGCAGACAGTGAGCTGTCACTAATTACAGACCAGAGGACGTGGGCCCCCTAGTTGTCACAGTGGGCCCCCTTCCTCCTGGTCTTGACAGACATCAGGGGCCACCAATCAGCTAGCAGCTGGAGTGTCCTCCCCCTGGCACAGCACAGGCTGCCCTCATGTGCAGGAGCTCAGGATGGATGAGGAGCTGCTGATGGCTTCCAGCACAAGAAAAAGGTACAAAATAAAAGTGCATCACATCTACACACACACAGTGCACCTCATGACATCCCTGCAATGTGTACATACATATAGAATAACAGTGGACTCAAGAACTACAACTACCAGCAGTTGAATGAGATTATGAAAGTTGTAGTACTTTGACTGTATTAAGTATTTATGTAGAATAAGGATTGATGTAGAATAAGGATGTCACACGTAACGCACAGACTCTGTTTAGAATTGGAATCAAAGCGCACAGGGGCAGGATGTGCTTCTATGCAAAAGCATGCGATCGGTAACTTGCACCCGGTGTCTTGTATTGTCTAAATGCAAGGGCTGAAGGAATCAATGTGTTACGTGTGACCGCAGCCTCAGTATTAACAGCATACCCCCCGTTACCTGTGACTGCAGCCTCAGTATTACCAGCGAACCCCCCCACCCATCATGATGTCCAAATTGCAGATTCATCACCATTTAAATGCACAAACATTTGAATAAAAAGTGATGAAAAGCTTCTACACTTCACAAACTGATATCACTGAAAACATCAGCTTCTCCAGCTCCGTACATTAACCCCTTCCCGACATTTGACGTAATAGTACTGCATCGCGGGAGGTGCGTTCCCGCAAAATGCAGTACTATTACGTCAAGCTTCTGGCCCCGGCTCCTGAACGGAGCCGGGGCCAGAAGCTGCGGGTGTCGGCTATATGTTATAGCTGACACCCGCCTCTAACACCCGCGATCGGAGATTTCTCCGATCGCGGGTGTTAACCCCTAACACGCTGCGGTCGCGCTGACCGCGGTGTGTTAGAGGCATTTAAAGTTACTTAAATGTGAATCGGACCCCCCCGCGGCGCTTACCGGGGGGGTCCGCTCCTCCGATCGCAGCCCCGGGACTGCCGGTGCCCGGGGCTGCGCGATCCTCCTCTCGGTGCCGGGTCCCTGCCTCCTGGCAGGACCCGGCTGTAAGACACTGGGCATGCGCAGCATGCTCAGTGTCTTACATTACACAGTACAATACATCTGTATTGCACTGTGTAACCTGTAAAAAAGCTTGAACAAGTGATCAGAAGATCACTTGTTCAAGCTAAGATGTCAGTAAATGTAAAAACAGTAAAAATAAATAAAGGTTTTTTACAGTAAAAATAAATAATAAAAGAAAGTGAAAGTCCCCCCAAACACCACATTTCCCTTTACACAAGTAATAAAGTATAAAAAACACTAAATCACGAAAAAAAACCACTTATTTGGTATCGCCGCGTCCGTAACAATCTGTACAATAAATCCTAATCATAATTGGACCCGCTCGGTGAACGTGGTAAAAAAAAAACCCAAAAACTTGCCAAAAATTAAAACTTTTTATCAAATTGCTTTACAAAAAATGTTCTAAAAAGTGATCCGAAAAAGTTACAAGCACCAAAATGATACCAATAAAAAGAGCAACTTGTCACGCAAAAAATAAGCTTACAACCAGCTCCGTAAACCAAAAAATATTATAATTATGCTGCTATAAAATGGCAATACTAAAACAAATGCAATTTTTTCTATTCTAGTTTTCCTTCAATAAAATTGGACAAATAAAAATAAAACTATATAAATGAGGTATCACCGTAATCGTAGTGATCCGTAGAATAAAGATAATATATTATTGTTATGCTACAGTGAACAACCCCCCCAAAAAAATGCTAAAAATCCAAAACAAGAATTGATGATTTTATTTTCCTCCACACGTAAAAAGTTAATAAAATTTCTTCAATAAGCTAAAAACCCACTAAAATTAAGTTTTTTTTTACAGTGCATCTCGTCTCGCAAAAAATAAGCCCTTATTTGTCTAAATTGCTTAAAAAATAAATAAAGATTGTATAGCCTATTCCCAACGAGCGTTGTTATAGAACGGTGCGGCGGGTAGTGACTTTCCAACACCGGTCAGGGTAAGACGGCGGCTGTTCACTGATCGGGGTAAGACGGCGGTTGTTCCTGACAGCCATCCATCCTGCCCCATGGACCAGAAGGGTTACGTCCCCCCCACACACCCCCAGTTTATTATCGCTGCTACTGGCTCATCAATTCAGACGAGCCGATAGCAGCGAATTTACTTATGACGTCAGTAATACCGGTCACCATGTCTATAGACACGGTGATCAGGGCAGGGTGGCGGCTGTTCCTGACAGCCACCAATTTTGCCTTGCGGTCCAGAGGGGTTTTGTTGCCCCCCTCTGTCCATGTTTGCCGCTATTTGCTGGTCGATTTGGTCCAGCCAAAAGCAGCAATATTCGTCACAATGGGCATCGCTAGGGTGAATAAAAGCAACACTTGGTGATAATTTCCCTACTAAAACGAAGATTTGGTACAAAAGCGCTGGCCGTGCACACTGTACAGATTATGGTGTACAACTCTTACGTGCTGTTCCAATGTGCAGGTCCTGCCGTATCATTTCTCCGTTTTCAAGAGGAAGATATTAGGAAACTAATATTGGGACAAGAAGGACACGGCCCCAGTATCTCTGGTTTAGATGTTCCTGTGTTTTGCCAGGACAGCATTTTCCCGGTGAATTCTGCTGCTTCTAATGGTAGGACTCAATAAAGAGTCTGTTCCAAAAGAGAAGTTAGGATGGACACTATATACTACTAAGAGACCTGCGACAACTCCAGAGTGACAAAAGTTTAGTTGGTCCCCTGGTATATTCTACCTCCTTATACACTAGACATTCACAATTCACGCCCAACCTATTGTGAATTAATTTCAGTAAAATGAATAATTGTAACAACTGTTATGTCCCGTTGCTCCCTATACCCCTCCATTATTTCATAAGGGGCGCCACATAACGGGCACTGAACTTTCCAGAAATAATTGCAATTTCCATCTTGGACTCCGTTGCACATCATATTTGGAAACCACCTATATGTTCAAAATGCTCATTTCACCACGTGTATTACACTACACCACATATTACACCTTGCTATATTCCCCAAGGGGTGTACATTCAACAATTAGGGTCACTTTTCGGGTTTTCCTCTGTTTTGGTACCACTACGGCTCTCCAAATGTATCCTGACACATGTGAAGGATTTCTTACAAATTTGGCCTCTAAAAGACAAACATCCCTCTTTTCCTCTACTGTGCGCCCATAAAGCATTTTATATGCACATGTGGGGTACTTCTACACTCGGGAGAAATAGTTTTACACCTTTTTTGGGGTTATTTAATATATTATCCCTTGTGGCTTACATAAATTAGGGGTAAAGTGACATTTATAGGAAAATTTTCACCTTTTTAATGATTCGGGCCTAATTGGATCATTCACCTGTAGGGGCAAATACATATATTACACATTGCAAAATTCTCTAAGGGGTGTGCATTCAAAGATTAGGGTCACTTTTCGGATTCTTATCTGTTTTATACCACTAGGGTTCTCCAAATGCATGTCAAACATTTCTGTCAAATTTGGCTTCTAAAAGGCAAACATTCCCCTTTCCTTTTACTGTGCGTCCATACAACATTTTATATACACATGTGGGGTACTTCTACACTCGAGAGAAATAGGTTTACACATTTTGAGGGGTTATTACATTTTTTTATCCCTTGTGGCTATATAAAATTAGGAGTAAAATGACCTTTATAAGAAAATGTTCACCTTTTATCTATTTAAGTCCTAATTAAATCAAACACCTTTTTCCTTTTAGGGACCTAATTGAAGCAAACACCTGTAGGGGAAAATACACATATTACACCTTGCTAAATTCTCCAAAGGGTGCACTTTCCAAAATGGTGATACTTGTTGGGGTTCCCCTCTGTTTTGGTACCAATAGGGCTCTCCAAATGCATCCTGACACATGTAAAGGATGATTGTCAAATCTGGCTTCTAAAAGGCCAAAGCCCCACTTTCCCTTCTGAGCCCTACTGTGCACCCATACAACACTTTATATGCAAAAGTGGTGCAGTTCTGTGCTTAGGAGAAATAGTTTTACACATTTATGGGGTTGTTTCATCTTTTATCCCTTGTGGCTTACAAACATTTGGGGTAAAAGTGACTTTTTTGAGAAAATTTTCACCTTTTTTCCCTTTTGGGGCCTAATTGAATCAAACTCCTATTGGGGAAAATACACAAATTACACGTTGCTAAACTCTCCAAGGGGTGTACTTTCCAAAATGGTGTCTCATGTTGGGGCTTTCCTCTGTTTTGGTACCACTATGGCTCTCCAAATGCATCCTGACACATGTAAACTTTTTCAGCCATATTTGCCCTGCAAAAACGAAACAACGCTCTTTCCATTCCAAGTGCCCCCCTGTGCCCGTACAGCAGGGTACAGTGACAAAATGGGTATTGGCATACTCAAGAGGAATTGCCCTCAACATTGTAAAATGCATTTTCCTTTTTAACCCATTGTGAAGGTGCAAATTTTAGTGTTAAATGAATCTATAGTAAGATAAAATTACATTTCTCTAATTTCACTTTCATTTATCTTTCACGCTCATGAAACGCTCAAAGGGTTAACAAAATTCCCAAAGGTTGTTTTGAATATTTTGAGGGGTGTAGTTTCTAAAATGGTGTCATTTGTGGGGGGTTTCTGTCATGTGGGCCTTATAAAGTCACTTCTAACTAAATTGACCCTCCAAAAGTAGGTTTTGATGATTTTCGTAAAAATCTGAAAAATTGCACCTAAAGTTATAAGCCTCCTAACATCCTAAATAAAGGAAAAGATGTTTGAAAAATGATGCCAAGTTAAAGCAGACATATGGAAAATGTTAGTTATCAAGTTATTTTAGTGCTATGACCAACTTTCCAAAAAGTAGAAAATTTTGAATTTGGAAAACATTGTTTTTTTCAAAATTTTTGCCAAATTTCCATTTATTTCATAAATAAATACTAAATATATTTATTAAATTTCTCAACCAGCATGAAGTACAATGTGTCACGAAAAAACAATCTCAAAATCAACTGGATATGTTAAAGCGTTCCAAAGTTATAACCACTTAAATAGACACATGTCAGATTTTAAAAAATGGTCCGTGTCAGGAAGGTGAAAAGTGGCTTCAGCGTTAAGGGGTTAAAGTTTAAAAAAGTAAGAGGTGTGTGAAAGATGTAAAACCGAGCCTGTAATAAAAATAATGCAACTTTTTTTGTCATTGATACCACATTTGGATTTTTTCACCAGCTTCCATGGAATATTAACCCTTAAAGGGTTAAAGGCCAGACCATTTTCATCTTTGATTTTCCATTTTTACCTCCCCGTCTTTATAAATCCATAACTGTGTTATTTCCATGTACAGAGCTGTATGAGGCTTGTTTTCTACATAACAAATTGTACTTCCTAGTGATGGTATTAAATATTCTATGCCGTGTACTGGAAAGCGGGAAATAATTCCAATGTGGTAAAATTTACAAAAATAAACATACTTATGCCATTTTTTTGTGGGCTACGTATGTATGTCTTTCACTGTATGCTCCAAATCATACCTCCCCTTAATTCCTTGGGTACGTGGAACACCAAATTCATAAAGCTTTTATAAAGTTTTTATATTAAAAAATAAACCTTTGTTACAAAAAAAAAAAGTCTTAAAGGGATATTCCCACAAAGACAAGTTAGGCCCTATCCACGGGATAGGGCCTAACTTACTGATCAGTGGGGTCTCAGTGCAGATTGCGAAAACGAGGGGTCCGACCGACCTTTTTTTTACTGTATTTGCAGGCTGTAAGGGCTTCTTGTTCCTACCATTTACAGCAATATAGCTGCATCGTAATATGTGGCGACCAGGATGAAAGCATGTATGCAAATGAGCCTGAGGGGCTCCAGGCTCCTCCACAGGAGTTAATGCCCTTTTAATGCTCACAGTGGCATTTTGTAGGTTAATACCTATGATTGGAACCAGCAATCCATTTAGAGGGATATTCATCAGGGGACATGCCCTCATGTCCTGCCGGATACCTGGAGAGACTTGGGGTATTGTCACACGTTAGCATTTTAGTTGTGTTTTGTAACTCATTCAAAATGCAGTAGGTTGGGCCGCAACCAATTGCATACAGTATTCGTTTGTATGAAAACACATGCGATCGACAATCCGCACCCGTTGTCTTGTATTTGCACAATACAAGACAACGGCGCCGATTGCCGATCACATCTGCTTCTATACAAACAAATATGCAATTGGTTTCAAATCGGAATCAAAACCCTAAGGCCCCTTCCACACTTGCGTTGCAGATCACGTCAGCGTTTGATCAGGGTGCGATCAGGGTTTGGTCAGTGAAAAACGCACATTTTGCATCAGAGTGCAATCAGTTTTGAGTCTGAGTTTGTTCAGTGTCTCAGTTTTTTACGTGTGTTTTCAATGCAATTTCAATGCGTTTTTCACGCGCAGATAATGCGCGTGAAATGGACTCAGGACTGAGCTCTATCTTTTCTATGGCAATTGATGCGTGAAAAACGCATTGCACTTGCAAGTGTCTCAGAGTGCAATGCGTCTCCATAGACTTGTATGGTGCGTTTTTCACGCGCGCGACTTGCAAAAGTAGAGCATGTCGAGGTTTAAACGCGCGTTTAAAAAAATGTGGTGATAAAAAATGCAAGTCTGAAAAGACCCATTGGTTACAATGGGTCAGGGTGCAATGCAAGTACTGCGCGTCAAAAGCACGCGCAGAAAACACACGTGAAAAACGCAAGTGTGAAAGGGGCCTAACATGTGACAGCACCCTGAGGCCTCTTGATGTATCTGCTGAAAAAAGCAGCCACTGGGCAAAATCATACCAGGTCCATCCTGATGTAGTTTTGTGTAAAAACAGCAAACAAAAGGTTTTTCAAAATAATTCAGGCATGCCCCACGCCCAACCTGCACCCCTTCACGCCCACATGTCATGGAGGTGGCATAGTTGCTTTTATAATCGCAAATTCTTCATACACCCCCCGGTCTGTATAAAGAGTACTCAGCCTGTGAACCTTCTTCATATACAGGCAGTCCCTGGATTATTTACAAGATCGGCTCCTTAGATTTGTACTTAAGTTGAATTTGTATGTAAGTAGGAATTGTATATTTTATATATGATTTTATGTATGATTTTTTTGGTCCCGGTGACAATTAGATTTTCTAAATTTTTTGCTGTAATGAAACCCGAGATTATCAATAAAGCTTCATTACAGACAACTTACAGCTGATCATTGCAGTCTGGGACTAAAGTAACATTCAGAGAGGTCACAGTGGGCAGAGGGGTCCGTCTGTAACTAGGGGTTGCCTGTAAGTCGGGTGTCCTTAAGTAGGGGACCACCTGTACCTGAAACCTGTTAAGGACATACATGTACCATGTGCAGTCCTTAAAGTACATCTATCACCAGATCAAGGATTGTAAACCAAGCACACTTACATGCTGGTGTGCGCCCCCTCTGGCAGGATCTGCTCTTCTTTTAGCTTCTTATTCCCTGGTTTAGAAAAAAGTCTTTTAGAATTATGCAAATGAGCCTGAAGGGCTCAGGCTTCATAGGATTTAATGGAACCTGGAGTCCCTCAGACTAATTTGCATAATTTTTTAAGCCCTTTTTTCTTAAAAACAAGGGTATAACCACCTTAAAGAAGAGCAGATCCTACCAGAGGGGGCACACACCAGTATGCTTGGTTTACAATCCTTGATCTGATGATAGATTTCCTTTAAGAGGTTAAATACTGATTCCAGGCAGTTAAACAGTCCGGCAGATAACAAGCTTCAGGCCCCATTCACACCTTGCAGTTCTTGATCTGTTTTAATTCCATTTAAAAACGCAACAGCGAGGGGCTCATTCCAGAACAAAGGTGTTTCAGTATAAAGACATATGTGTTCTGACAAAGCCCCTCCCTTTTGAGGTTTCCAATGCAGTTAAAACTCATCAAAAAACAAAAAGTGTGTAGGCCTGTTTTCTGCAGGATTGTTTTACACGTCCTCATTCACTTCTATGGGCTCATGCACATGGCTGTGAATTTCATAGCCCTTTTTATGAGCCGACTGCCTGAGCTGCAAATGACAGAGCAGGTCCTAACCATGTTTGCGGTTCAGGCTATTATTATGTACTTACATCCAGATGACAAGCAACCCTCAAACAATGTTCCATGGGACTATCGTTTGCATCCCAAGAACTGCGCAAGTGTAGTGTGCAGAAAGCCAGAGGCTGCTTTCACACATTACGGTTTTCTTGTTGCAAAAATTTTACGTTTGTCTGCTGAATGGACATGCATTCAAATGGAAGAGGAACAGATCGTCTTTCCAAAGCATTGAATATGCAACAAAAAACGCAATGTGTGAATATGGCCACAG
Source organism: Engystomops pustulosus (assembly GCF_040894005.1). Classification (NCBI taxonomy): domain Eukaryota; kingdom Metazoa; phylum Chordata; class Amphibia; order Anura; family Leptodactylidae; genus Engystomops; species Engystomops pustulosus. Next base: position 157,129,814 of record NC_092411.1, on the reverse strand, counting down.
GCTGCGTTCACACCTTGCATTTGCAGCACGTTCAGAAACGCAATGAGAATATACATGGGGGTGGCTCGCACGTATCCATGAAGCAGCTGGTGGGCCCCCAGAATTAATTTCACTGGTGGGCCCTTGGCACCCCAGTCCGACCCTGGGGGGGGGGTGGTTGTGCACACTGGGAGGAGGCTATGGTATATTGGGCTCTGTGTAATACTTGTGGGAGGCTGTGTAATACTTGTGGGAGGCTGTGTAATACTGGGAGAGGCTGTGTAATACTGGGAGAGGCTGTGTAATATTGGGAGAGGCTGTGTAATACTGGGAGAGGCTGTGTAATACTGGGAGAGGCTGTGTCTATGGGGGATCTGTATATAGGGGCTGGATTTTAATTAAATTGGGTGGCCTTAAATGGGAGTATGTATATGAAGACTATTAGAAATAAATTGGGGGAACACTATATAAATAAAATGAATGTTTATATAAATGAGCAGGGTGCTGTAGTTCAGGGGGCCTGAATTATTTAGTATCTACAGCACCATATATATATATATATTTGTGGGTGCTATAGATACTATCTCACAAAAGCAAGATACTAGCCTTTAAAAGTTAACTTTTAGTAGTGTAATAAAATAAAATCTCTTACTGAACCTGAGGAAAACATTAAATGCAACAAAAAATACATGATAAAAGCTCACTAGCCAGGTATACTACTCATTGAACGAGTGCCATCCACCTATGGGGAAACAACCACGGAAGGCCTGTGTGTAATCTAAGTCCAGGGTTCCAAGGGCCGCCTAGGTGTCTCCCCCTTTTCTATTGTCCCAACTAGTCCCCTGACGATTCACTTGAAAAGGTGATGAAATACATAGCGAAGGAAAGGGATGGGGAGCACATATGATTTATACCAATAGGGCATTACAGTGCACTTGTCTAGGGTTGACATGGGTCCTGACAGGAGCATAATGGAGTTGTAGTTAGCGTATAATATTAGGGTGAGTCTACCTAGACATACCCTCTTTCAAGATCACATATTCTGAAGTCTGATAACCAACCTGGTAAGATCGCTCCTTTTTTAATCTAATTTTTTGTTGCGTACAATGTTTTACACAGGTTCAGTAAGTGATTTTATTGTATTACACTAATAAAAGTTACGTTTTCAAGGCTGGTATCTTGCTTTTGTGAGTTAAAAAATAGGCCGGACACCACTATTGCATAATTTGCTACTAAAAAGATTTGGCTTGTCTGTTTTGCTGTAGATACTATAAATTATTCGGGGGCATATATAAAGGATGTTTTATGTAGGGAATAGTGTGTTCAGTCGTGTTGTGTATTTAGGAACACGCTCCATTAAGTGACTTTTTTTTTTTGTGGCGCCATGTGGAGTTGACTGAATTCAGCAGAGATAAACCATGGTTGAGAGAAATCGTAGAGTTCCTCTTCTTGATGCAGCAGATACAGTCATCTGTAAGATACTAGATGTCACTGTGTCTGTGTTTAATGACTACTAGTATGTGAGGTAGCATCATCGGTTGCCGGGGGAAAAAGCCCTGGATCCAGTTTTCTATGTGGCGCAGTTTGTTCAGCTCCCAATATACAGCCAGCCAGCATTCTAAAACAAGCAATTAGAAGCCTTTCCGGACGCAAAACACACTTATGCTATGCAGAAAAGAAGGCTTCCATAGTTTTCACCACAACTAAATCAAAAGATTTCTTGCAAGCCAACTTACTATTTCAAACATTTAGGTAGTTATTTAATATTCCAGTAAAAAATGGTAATACATCACAGAACATATTTCATTCATCGTCCATAGTTTGTAGTATCGCATTTCAGGTATAGCGTCCAACAGTTCTTGGGGCTACACTGAATGTACAGGTGTGAATCGGGACATTTCAGAGGTAACTCGGGCCTGAAGGAGGCATTATCAGAGCCCCTCCGTGCTATAGCTTCACAGGCTGTTACACTGTGCAGGAACACTTCCCTCTGTCGCCTTGTGAGTTTACATCAGAGAGAGAGAAGGGAAGTGTTGATGGAGCAGGGAGGAGACTGTGAAGCTACAGTATGTAGGGGCTCTGGTAATACCTCCTTAAGACCTGAGTTACCTCTGAAATGTCCCGGTTCACACCTGTACATTCATTGAAGCCCTAAGAACTGTTGAACCCTTCAGGCTCATTAGCATATTGTTAAAAGTCGATTTTATAAGGAAGGCCATGCATTATAAATATAAGAAGATAACCACAGTTACAGTGCCCCTTGTTTATTGTTTATCATGCTTGCTTTGACAGTAGATTTTATTTAATGTTCATGGTAGCTTGATTGTTCATCCAGCTTTTTTTTCCATTGGTACAAAATATGTTCTTGTAAATTTCCTGATTTCCTGTCTGTTGATTGTTGTATTTCCCTGCCGATTGCCACTAGGTTTTGCCTATGTTTAGCTTTTGTATGTACTGTATCCATGGTTACTTACCCAGCACCATCTCATGATCTTGATGTCCGTGACTAAACACTCTGCTTCATTTCTAACGTGTGCACAGCAGATTGCATTTTAAAACCATAATGCAGTAGTTTCAACGCCACCCAGGAGGAAGGCAACTTGAAATATGCTCTGGGGCCAGGGTTGCACACAAGGTATAGTATTATTTCACCAAAGTTAATTGCGTCCTACTCCTATACATTTATTGGTAACACCCAACGCATATCACAATTCACCACAATATAAGGAACTCAACCACTTAATAAAAATTTTAAATATTTATTTCATATTTTTTAAAAAGTTAAGACATTACATTATATACTCCATAAAAATGGTCCCAAATTTTGAGGGGTGGACCAGACTGTTGCAAGAGGACACTATATGGTAAGCTTCCTTGATAGTTCCCATTACATGATTCTACGTTTTCTTGAAAAATTCCATCTCATTATAGATATGACATTCTGAAACATATATTGCCAAAAAATTCATATTGTGTGTAAATTCATCACTGAATATATGGTACTGGCACAGTATTCCTTACTAGAGATGAGCGAGCACTAAAATGCTCGGGTGCTCGTTACTCGAGCCGAACATTTCCAGATGTTCGAGTGCTCGTTTCGAGTAACGAGCCCCATTGAAGTCAATGGGAGACCCGAGCATTTTTCAAAGGGACCATGGTTCGGGAATAAAATGTGTTATTTAATTGAAAAAGAATGTCTTCTGATAAGTTAGCAGATGTATGCAAACATCTGCAATCTATTCTTCACTGTTCCGTGCGTATATTATCTCCCGACAAGTTAGCAGATGTGAAGAACAGTGAAGAATAGAATAAAAACAGTGAACACAGGATGATTTAAATGAAAAACGCAGTGAAGAATAGATTGCAGATGTTCGGCACATCTGCTTACTTGTCGGGAGATACGCTGTCTCCGTGCCCCGCTGTCTCCATGCCCCGCTGTCTCCGTGCCCCGCTGTCTCCGTGCCCCACTGTCTCCGTGCCCCGCTGTCTCTGTGCCCCGCTGTCTCCGTGCCCAGCTGTTTCCGTGCCCAGCTGTCTCCGTGCCCCGCTCTCTCCGTGCCCCGCTCTCTCCGTGCCCCGCTCTCTCCGTGCCCCGCTCTCTCCGTGCCCCGCTCTCTCCGTGCCCCGCTGTCTCTGTGCCCCGCTGTCTCTGTGCCCCGCTGTCTCCGTGCCCCGATGTCTCCGTGCCCCGATGTCTCCGTGCTGCTCCGTGCCGCTACCTGATGTCTCCGTGCTGCCGCTGCCCCATGTCTCCGTGCTGCCGCTGCCCCATGTCTTCGTGCTGCCGCTGCCCCATGTCTTCGTGCTGCCGCTGCCCCATGTCTCCGTGCTGCCGCTGCCCCATGTCTTCGTGCTGCCGCTGCCCCATGTCTTCGTGCTGCTCCCCGGTGTCTCTGTGCTGCTCCCCGGTGTCTCTGTGCTGCTCCTCGTTGTCTCTGTCCTGCTCACCGTGTTCTGCAATGTCTTCTTCACACATATATATTGTTCTTCACATACTATTTTGTTCGCACGGTTCCGCGCGTATCTCCCGACAAGTAAGCAGATGTGCCGAACATCTGTAATCTATTCTTCACTGTGTTCTTTACTGTGTTTTTCACTTAAATGATCCTGTGTTCACTGTGTTCACTGTTTTTATTCTATTCTTCATTGTTCTTCACTGTGTTTTTTTAATTAAATGCTCGATCTCGAGCAGGGGAAATACTCGTCCGAGCAACGAGCCGTCTCGAGTACCTTAATGCTCGAACGAGCATCAAGCTCGGACGAGCATGTTCGCTCATCTCTATTCCTTACCTATGCAAGCAGCTGCCACTGTCACCTCGCCCCGACGTTGGGAAGACCTCGCTATTTAAATCCTAGGCTGGCCAATTGTTTAATCTTTTTTTTCGTATTACGTTTTTATTGGAAATTTTTCATTTCTAAACAAAACAAAACATAAATAAAAATAGAACATTTTTCTCTACAAACAGCGCTCTTAAGGAGCGACTAGGTGATAAAGACAACCAATTGTTTAATCTTAATCGTCTTTTGTCTTAGATTGGTTCTCTAACCTGTCTGTCATTTAGCACAGGAAGTGATGTATCGCACCATCCGCATGTCAAATCCGACCTCCATCCTGCATTTGCAGCCTGACTGCCTGGTGGGAAGATACTTCCCATTCCAGCCTGAAATGCACATGCGCCGCGGATTTGGTCAGACAGTGATGTCGCCAGCAGGATTTCCCACCGACATGCGCACTACGGATGGGGGATTCTGTTCTAAAAGAAGAAGAAATGACGGCCCATTTACTTCTTTCTAGGTATAGAGGACATTACATTGTTAACTATCTTATGTATATTACTGTGCTATAAAGATGTTGAGGCTGGTGTGATAATCACTACTGGTGATAAATGACAGACTAGGGAACCACCTAAGACATAAGACAATTTAGATTAAACGGACCACAATTGGCCAGTCTAGGATTTAAATAGCCAGGTCTTTCCCTTGTTGGGACACGCCTCCTGAGGAAGCAGATAGCAAAATGCGTGTCGGGGCAAGATGACAGTGACAGCTGATGGAAAGGTAAGGAATTCTGTGCCAGTACTATATATTCAGTGATGAATTTACACTTAATATGAATTTTTTTTGGCAATATATGTTTCTGAATGTCGTATGAATGATGAAATGGAATTTTCCAAGAAAACGTAGAATCATGTAATAGGAACGATCAAGGAAACTTGCCATATAGTGTCCTCTTGCAACAGTCTGGTCCACCCCTCAAATTTTTGGACCATTTTAATGGAGTATATATTGTAATGTTTTAATAAAAAAAAAAAACAAAACATAAAATAAAAAACATTGAATTTTTATTAAAGGGGTTATACCACGAAACAATTGACTGCAAAAAGCTGTCAAAGAGGTTAAAATATTTCAAAAATCTATTTGTAAAGGTTACCTGGAAGTAAAAATACCTTTCTATTCATTATTATGATGCTTGTTCAGCCTCTATTCTGCTCCACACAGAAGCAGATGTGGGAGGGGCCAGGCACATGCACAGCACTGACAGAGGCAACTCACTGGCCTCACCTCAGCGCTACAGAGCGCTCAGCCTTCAGAGTCTCCTTCCACCTGCTGTGCTCAAATAGTCCCTGCATTACTGATCCAATAGAAGTCCAATTGAAATGTGTCATACGCCCCATGTTAAAAGTGCACCAAAAAAAAGTTGGTGCACTCTGTCAAAGCAGTGCAGGGAGCACCAGATTCATGAAGAACGTGCGCCAGAAATCCTGAATCTGACGCCCCCTGCACACTACACAGGTCACTGCACATAGTACACATGTACTATGTATTCTCACAGCAACATGGTCGGTCAGGCTGACATGCATGGATGCATAGATAAATAGGTGACAGCTTCTCACATGTTACTGATCTTTAGCTACTTCCCTGCCAGTCAGGGACAGGACAGCAGTGTAACATGGAGGGACAGTGAATGGTGGAGAGTACAGGAGATGCATCAGGAGAGGTCAGAGCTCAGCCTGTTACTTGTGTTATCTCTGCAGCCTCCTGTGTGACCTGACTAATGGTGGAGGGAGGAGAGGGCTGCTACATTGCTATGATCCATGTTAGGGGAGGACTCCTCTGTGCAGCAGATGTCATGTATATCTGCAGTTACCTTGTATCTGCTGCTGGAAGCAACTGTGGAGCAGTGGAAATCACCTCATTCACTGGTGTAGACGGCTGAGCTCTCTGCCCCCATGTCTCACTTCCTATTGGCTGCAGTGTGTCAGGTGATCTCTCAGTGTGGAGTGATCTGTAGTGCAGAGCAGCTGGTGGAATGTTTGTGCGCAGACTCGGCCAGATCAGCTGTTGCTCAGGACGGGACACAGCTACCACTAGAGGGCACCAGCAACCAGGACAAAAGGAGTTATCTCAGTAAGGCTGCATATTTTGTAATAAGTGTAAATGGTGAAAGTACTTGTCACAATGCATTGGACCCAATTACAGCCATTTGCTATGGAGACACAACCCCTTTAAGTGATTGAGTTCCTTATATTGTGGTGAATTACGGTACTCGTAGTATTATGTAGTTTTCTTCCCCCCTTTGCTTTGTTTTATTATTGTACATATATATTGTATCTCTTTTACTTGATGCCTTACTTATTGCCACAGAAATTTATTTAGCGCCTGCTTTTTTGAGTTAATCAAAGCATCATAAATTTAACTTAAAAGACATCTATCATCAGATATACTAATGGTAGACTCCTTTAATGTACTTAGTCATGGAGGTGTTGTCTTTCTGATACTGGTTTTATTAAATTCTGGAATAGGGCGTTTGGCCAAATACTTTGATAAAATATGTTAATGAGCCAGAGGCGCTCAGGCTTATGATACCTGAACACCTCCTGGCTCTGGGGCCCGATAATTTATGCACACCCTCACTGTTCAGACTGCCAGTGACGTCAGCTGTGAGTCTGAAAATCTTGCGGAGGCTTTTCTTGCATGCAGCCTGAAGAGGTTAAGGATCTTTGAGTGTAGAATCCCAATTGATCATTTCACCATGGGTGAGAAACTAGGAAAATATCATAAAATTATACAGAAAAAAAGAAACACAAATTGAAATTGCAAAGGTCCAATATATGTAATAAATGGAGCATTCTTTTAATTATTAATGTTTATCTCCAATAATAATAATAATAATAATAATAATAATAATAATAATAATAATGCAATTATAACAGCTTTATAAAATGCAAACTAATATTTTATAATTAAGGTATGACTGAAAACAGAGATCTAAAAACTAATGGGAAATTGATACAGATGTTTGGGAATGTTTTCATTAAATTGAAAACATTGATTGTGTCTGCTGAGGTCTGTTAAACACTCAGATTCACAGTTTAGTCCTGTATTTATTGATGAGCGTATTTGCAAAATGGAGGTAATAACAAGGCAGTTGTCCTGCCAAAAATGGGCTCGGGGAGTATTTAAAATAAGAAAAACAAATTAAAAAGAAACAAAGAAATAATAAAAAATGTATTAAAAATAAAATGTTATTAATGTCATTGAGGTTAAAGGTGTTCTGGGTTGTTAATATACAGTTATTCTCACTCGGTAAAATAAGCAATAGGAAAACCACACACACTTTCTCTCACTGTACTTAAGAGCTCTGGTTGATATTGGGACTTGCTCTTGCAGACACTAAGTAGTAGTGCAGGAAACAGGACACACATAGGTTAAAGAGTCCAAATCGAGTGTTTTATATGCACACTGCAGTATAACAACATAAATTCAGCCTTAGCAAAGGCATATACAAAATAATTCCTTATGGCTGTGCACTAAATAATATAGGAACAATTCCCTATATATATATGTGTACCTGGCTGCCAGTCATAAGCTCTTGACCATCAGGATGTGGTGGCTCTCAGGGTCCAATGAGTCATTTGACCCACTCCTGCAGGCTATACAAAAACCCAGGACGGAATCCTGGATGAAGTTGGCGTTCCCCTATGAAACTATCCCTACTCCATAGTAAGCAGGGCCAGTATTACAGACTTTTGCAAGGGTCTATGCTAGCTAAGTCAACATAAACAATGGGGGGGTGGGAGTAACAATGTGTCTCAGGTTCCGCCAGTTCCCTGCACCAGATTTATCACTGTTATGATGAATTCTGGTGCAGTATAAGACTGTTGGTTCCTACTTTTAGTTGGTCTAAACTGTGCGGCAGAATTTTGGTTGCACGGACGGTTTCCTACAAACCACGCCCCTTTCTCACGAGACCACGCCCATCCCTGGAAGGTCGTGCCCCCTTTCGTCGGACAAGTTGGAAAAGTGCCAAAAAAAGGTCTAAAAGCCTTCAGCCGTGGTGAAAGCCATTTTCGACACTTTTTTTGGTGCAAAACCACAAGAATTGTGGCACAAGTGCATTTATAAATCCCCCCCCCCCAATATGTTGCGTACCATAAATATGTCTGCTTGAACCATTAGGTTACTGTAGACAAATCATGGACTTTTACCAAAAACCCTCACTCTGCCTGTACAACATATCCCTGTCCTCCCAAACTACACCCCTCTGTTTTTCAGTGTTCAGAGCAAGTTATTCTCACAGCGATAAAAGAAGACATGGTAAAACCACACCCCTTCCTCTTGCTGCAGTTAAAATCCAGTTACTGCACTATTTGATGGATTTCAATTTTAAATTCAGCTAATGCAATATTCAACCCCTTAGTGACCAAGCTCATTTGCGCCTTAATGACCAAGTCCTATTTTTCAAAACCAGCATGTGTCACTTTATCCGGTTATAACTTTAAAAGGTTACTCAAGTGTTTTTGAGTTTGTTTTTCTGTGACATTTTGTATTTCAAGTTAGTGGGAAATTTTGGTTGATATATTTAGCTTTTATTTATGGAAAAAAAGGGGAATTTGGTAAACATTTAGAAAAAATTTGCTATTTTGAAACTTCAAAATGTTCTGTTTTTAAAACTTATCGTTTTACTACCCAAATAAGTTACAAACTAACATTTACCATATCTAACCTTTTGTGTTGGCGTAATTTTAGAAGTGTTTTATTACGACTCTAGAAAGATCACAAATCGAACAGCAATCTCTCAAATTTGTAAAAAATTTTTAGAATCAATTATTTTAGGGACTATTTTATTTCTATAGTTGTTTTGAAAGTTCTTTAAGAAACCCCCCACATATCACCCCGTTCTATCAACTACACCTCTCAAACTACGCAAAACAGCAAGTAGGAAGCTCTTAACTAGAGATGAGCGAGCACTAAAATGCTCGGGTACTCGTTATTCGAGACAAACTTTTCCCGATGCTCGAGTGCTCGTTTCGAGTAACGAGCCCCATTGAAGTCAATGGGAGACTCGAGCATTTTTCAAGGGGACCAAGGCTCTGCACAGGGAAGCTTGGCCAAACACCTGGGAACCTCAGAAAAGGATGGAAACACCACGGAAATGGACAGGAAACAGCAGGGGCAGCATGCATGGATGCCTCTGAGGCTGCTTAATCGCACCATTATGCCAAAATTATGGGCAACAGCATGGCCATGACAGAGTGACAGAATGAAGCTAGATAGCATGTAAAACATCCAATAATTGACCCTGACACTATAAGGGACGGCATGCAGAGGCAGCGGCAGCAGCGGCAGGCTAGAGAGTGGCATGGCGACATACCCTAAATGGACTCAGGCTTCAAACCAATGGGTGGCAGAGAGGAACCAAAGGAGGTGAGCAAGAAGCGCTCAAATAATATCGGTACATGATAAAAGTTTGCCAGTATATTTTGTGGATTACACAGCAGGGTGGCGACAAAGTTAACATGGAAGCCATGAAAACAACCCAAAATTCTGCCTGACACAGCTCGTTTGATAAGGGGACCATGTATGGAGGCAGTGAACTAGTAGTAGATTAAAGGTGCTGCAGTTAAAACTATGTTAGTTGGATCTTGGCATGGAGCTGGCGCTCCGCTGCCAGGCGAGCTTTCGCCAATCCAAGCCCCTGTCTCTAGGCTACTCCCCAAACAGCACTTCTAAGAACCTTTTGTATAAGATCAAGTGTAGTAGCGTTCTTATAAGTTTGGGATATGGCGGGTGAGGGGAATGTAAACATCTGCGCAAGAAGCGCTGAAATAATATCCGTAAATGAAAAAAGTTTTCCAGTATATTTTGTGGCTTACACAGCACGGTGGCGACAAAGTTAACAAGTTTGATGTGGAATGCCCTGTAATAGCTCTTGGGCGGTGTGCCTTTTATCACCTAGGCTCAGCAGTTTGAGCACCGCCTGCTGTCGCTTAGCGACGGCACTGCTGCTGTGCCTACAGCTACCGACTGATGGCGCCATGCCCACGGATGGTAATTCGGAGGAGGAGGAGGTGGAGGAGGGGTGGGAGGAGGAGGAGGCATAGTAGGCCTGAAACACCTGGACCGAGGTAGGCCCCGCAATCCTCTGCGTCGGCAGTATATGACCAGCCCCAGGGTCAGACTCGGTCCCAGCCTGCACCAAGTTAAGTGTAGTAGCGTTCTTATAAGTTTGGAATATGGCGGGTGAGGGGAATGTAAACAGATGCGCAAGAAGCGCTGAAATAATATCCGTAAATGGTAAAAGTTTGCCAGTATATTTTGAGGATTACACAGCAGGGTGGCGACAAAGTTAACAAGTTTGTTGTGGAAGCCATGAAAACAACCCAAAATTCTGCCTGACACAGCACATTTGATAAGGCGGCCATGTATGGAGGCAGTGAACTAGTAGTAGATTAAAGGTGCTGCAGTTAAAACTATGTTAGTTGGTTCTTGGCATGGAGCTGGCGCTCCGCTGCCAGGCGAGCTTTCGCCAATCCAAGCCCCTGTCTCTAGGCTACTCCCCAAACAGCACTTCTAAGAACCTTTTGTATAAGATCAAGTGTAGTAGCGTTCTTATAAGTTTAGGATATGGCGGGTGAGGGGAATGTAAACAGATGCGCAAGAAGCGCTGAAATAATATCCGTAAATGGTAAAAGTTTTCCAGTGTATTTTGTGGATAACACAGCAGGGTGGCGACAAAGTTAACAACTTTGATGTGGAATCCATGAAAACAACCCAAATTTCTGCCTGACACACCTCGTTTGATAAAGGGACGATGTATGGAGGCAGTTATATGGAGGACTTTTGGAGGTAGCAATGGAGACAACGTGTGGAGGCTGCTATGGAGACAATTCAATTTGGATAGTGCCTGTATGTGGCAGTCCAAAAAAGTTTTCAAACCAGAGGAGCAGGTAGGTGGCCCTCCAGAAAAATTGAATAGATTGAGTGCCTGTATGTGGCACTCCCAAAAATTGTTTAAAACAGAGGACCGGGTCGGTGGCCCTCCAGAAAAATTAAATGCATAAAGTACTATAGCTAGAGCCAGTGGGCCCTGTCAAAAAATAGCCAGTTTCCTCTGCTTTACTGTACAAAGAGGAGGAGAAGGAGGAAAAGGTGGAGGAGGAGGAGTGGATAAATTATTCAGGTTGAGCTTCCTTCACCTGGTGGAGATTGGAAATTAGGAGAAATCCAGGCTTTATTCATCTTGATAAGCGTCAGCCTGTCAGCGCTGTCAGTCGACAGGCGTGTACGCTTATCGGTGATGATGCCACCAGCTGCACTGAAAACCCGCTCGGACAAGACGCTAGCGGCAGGGCAGGCAAGAACCTCCAAGGCGTACAGCGCCAGTTCGTGCCACATGTCCAGCTTTGAAACCCAGTAGTTGTAGGGAGCTGTGTGATCATTTAGGACGATGGTATGGTCAGCTACGTACTCCCTCACCATCTTTCTGTAAAGATCAGCCCTACTCTGCCGAGACTGGGGACAGGTGACAGTGTCTTGCTGGGGTGACATAAAGCTGGCAAAAGCCTTGTAAAGCGTACCCTTGCCAGTGCTGGACAAGCTGCCTGCTCGCCTACTCTCCCTCGCTACTTGTCCCGCAGAACTACGCACTCTGCCGCTAGCGCTGTCAGAAGGGAAATACTGTTTCAGCTTGTGCACCAGGGCCTGCTGGTATTCATGCATTCTCACACTCCTTTCCTCTCCAAGGATGAGAGTGGAAAGATTTTGCTTGTACCGTGGGTCCAGGAGAGTGAACACCCAGTAATCGGTGCTGGAATAAATTCTTTGAACGCGAGGGTCACGGGATAGGCAGCCTAGCATGAAATCTGCCATATGCGCCAGAGTACCAACGCGTAAGAATTCACTCCCCTCACTGGCCTGACTGTCCATTTCCTCCTCCTCCAACTCCTCCAACTCCTCTTCTTCTGCCTATACACGCTCAACAGTGAAGGACTCAACAATGGTCCCCTCTTGTGTCTCGCCAACATTCTCCTCCTCTTCCTCCTCATCCTCCTCCACCTCCACCTCCTCCGATATGCGCTGAGAAACAGACCTAAGGGTGCTTTGGCTATCTACAAGGGAATCTTCTTCCCCCGTCTCTTGTGAGGAGCGCAAAGCTTCCGACTTCATGCTGACCAGAGAGTTTTTCAACAGGCCAAGCAGCGGGATGGTGAGGCTGATGATGGTGGCATCGCCACTGACCATCTGTGTTGACTCCTCAAAGTTACTCAGCACCTGACAGATATCAGACATCCACGTCCACTCCTCATTGTAGACTTGAGGAAGCTGACTGACCTGACTACCAGTTCTGGTGGAAGTTGACATCTGGCAGTCTACAATCGCTCGGCGCTGCTGGTAAACTCTGGATAACATGGTCAGTGTTGAATTCCACCTCGTGGGCACGTCGCACAACAGTCGGTGAGCGGGCAGTTGGAGGCGGCGCTGCGCTGCCCTGAGAGTGGCAGCATCTGTGCTGGACTTCCTGAAACGCGCACAGATGCGGCGCACCTTCGTGAGCAAATCAGAGAGATTGGGGTATGTCTTGAGGAAACGCTGAACTATCAGATTTAACACATGGGCCAGGCATGGCACATGTGTCAGTCTGCCGAGTTGCAGAGCCGCCACCAGGTTACGGCCGTTGTCACACACAACCATGCCTGGCTTCAGGTTCAGCGGTGCCAGCCACAGATCAGTCTGCGCCGTGATGCCCTGTAATAGCTTTTGGGCGGTGTGCCTTTTATCACCTATGCTCAGCAGTTTGAGCACCGCCTGCTGTCGCTTAGCGACGGCACTGCTGCTGTGCCTAGAGCTACCGACTGATGGCGCCATGCCCACGGATGGTCGTTCGGAGGAGGAGGTGGAGGAGGGGTGGGAGGAGGAGGAGGCATAGTAGGCCTGAAACACCTGGACCGAGGTAGGCCCCGCAATCCTCGGCGTCGGCAGTATATGACCAGCCGCAGGGTCAGACTCGGTCCCAGCCTCCACCAAGTTAACCCAATGTGCCGTCAGCGATATATAGTGGCCCTGCCTGGCAGCACTCGTCCACGTGTCCGTGGTCAGGTGGACCTTGTCAGAAACGGCGTTGGTCAGGGCACGGATTATGTTGTCTGACACGTGCTGGTGCAGGGCTGGGACGGCACATCGGGAAAAGTAGTGGCGGCTGGGGACCGAATACCGAGGGGCGGCCGCCGCCATGAGGCTGCGAAAGGCCTCGGTCTCTACTAGCCTATAGGGCAGCATCTCCAGGCTTAGCAATCTGGAGATGTGCACATTAAGGGCTTGGGCGTGCGGGTGGGTTGCACTATATTTGCGTTTCCGCTCCAGCGTCTGGGGTATGGAGAGCTGAACGCTGGTGGATGCTGTGGAGGATCGTGGAGGCGACGATGAGGTTTTTGTGGCAGGGTCCTGGGCAGGGGGCTGACTATCAGCTGACACAGGGGAAGGAGCAGTGGTGTGCACGGCCGGAGGTGAACGCGCTTGTTGCCACTGAGTGGGGTGTTTAGCATTCATATACCTGCGCATACTGGTGGTAGTTAAGCTATTAGTGGTGGAACCCCTGCTGATCCTGGTTTGGCAAATGTGGCACACCACAGTCCGTCGGTCATCCGGTGTTTCCTTAAAGAACCTCCAGACTTCTGAAAATCTAGCCCTCGCCACGGGAGCTTCACTAGTTGACACATTTGGCGCTGATGCACCAGCTCTGGCCCTGCCTCGCCGTCTGGCCCCACCACTGCCTCTTCCAACCTGTTCTGGTCGAGGACTCTCCTCCGTCTCAGAAGCACTGTGTTCACCCGGCCTCTCAACCCAGCTTGGGTCTGTCACCTCATCATCCTCCGATCCCTCAGTCTGCTCCCCCCTCGGACTTCCTGCCCTGACAACAACTTCACCACTGTCTGACAACCGTGTCTCCTCATCGTCGGACACCTCTTTACACACTTCTTCCAGTACGTCAACAAGGTCATCATCACCCACAGACTGCGACTGGTGGAAAACCTGGGCATCGGAAAATTGCTCATCAGCAACCGGACAAGTGGTTTGTGACTGTGGGAAGGGTCCAGAAAACAGTTCCTCAGAGTATGCCGGTTCAAATGGCAAATTTTGCTGGGAGGGGGCAGACTGGGGGGGAGGAGGCTGAGGTGCAGGAGCTGGAGGAGTGCCGATTTCGGTGACATGGGTGGACTGCGTGGAAGACTGACTGGTGGACAAATTGCTCGAAGCATTGTCGGCAATCCACGACATCACCTGTTCGCACTGTTCTGGCCTCAACAGTGCTCTACCACGAGTCCCAGTAACTTCAGACATGAACCTAGGGAGTGTAGCTCCCTAGGTTCCCCTGCTCCCTCATAAGCAGGTGGTGTCTCACCCCGCCCAGGACCACGGCCTCTGACCCCTGCAGTAGTTGGACGCCCACGTCCCCGCCCTCGTCCTCTACCCCTAGCCCTCGGATTAAACATTTTGAAAATGAGAGTTATAACTTTAATTTTTTTTTTAACTTTTTTTTGTGTGTTTTTTAGTTTTTAAAACCAAACGATGCTATCCTATTGCTATGGCTATTTTCTAGCCAAGTATTAAAGCACACTACTATGCCAGATGAGATGACGCTGAGTTATGAAAAAAATAAACGTAAAATAAAAAAGGAAATGGCAGACTGTGCCTAATTGAAATCCAACCCCGGGCCCTAATAAATTTTCCCACTTCGGTCTTTGCGATGGATATGTGCGTCACTAAGCGCAAAACACAGTGGTCGCAAGTCTCACTCCAAATTGCTGACAATTTGCTAGTAGATGCACTGCAGCAACTACAGCCACCAGCAGATCAACCAGAAATCAAATATATATAACGCTACTGTAGGCGTAAGTAAGCCGTTTGGATTCTCCTATGGCTATTTTCTAGCCAAGTATTAAAGCACACTACTATGCAAGATGAGATGACACTGAGTTATTAAAAAAATAAACGTAAAATAAAAAGAAACTGGCAGACTGTGCCTAATTGAAATCAAACCCCTAATAAATTTTCCCACTTTGGTGTTTGAGGTGGATATGCGTGTCACTAAGAGCTAAACACAACGGTAGCAAGTCCCCCTGCTAATTCCTCACAATATGGTACTAGCTGCACTACTAGTGCCAGCACGCCCAGCCACAAGCAAATAAAAAAAAAAAATATAACGTTATTGTAGCCCTAAGAAGGGCTGTTGGGTTGTTGTAGAATCACTCCTGCCTAACAGTAAGCTAATAGAACACCCTAACGCTTTCCTTGACCAGCAGCAGCTCTCTCCCTAGCGGCATCCAGACAGAGAATGATCCGAGCAGCGCGGGCAGCGGCTAGTCTATCCCAGGGTCACCTGATCTGGCCAGCCAACCACTGCTATCGACGTGTAAGGGTACCACGTCATGCTGGGTGGAGTGCAGAGTCTCCTTGCTTGTGATTGGCTCTGTTTCTGGCAGCCAAAAAGCAAAACGGCGGGAGCTGCCATTTTCTCGAGCGGGCGAAATACTCGTCCGAGCAACGAGCAGTTACGAGTACGCTAATGCTCGATCGAGCATCAAGCTCGGACGAGTATGTTCGCTCATCTCTACTCTTAACCCTTTAAGTATTTACAAAATGAAAGTTTGATTTGAATTCACTAATATTTATCATTAATACATTCATTTATCTGAAACAATTACCCACATAAACTGAATAAAAGTAGAAAATGCATCTAGGAATGGATTGTGCAGTTTTTTCCAAGTAAGAGGACACCCCATATGTGGATGTAACCCACTGTCAGGGCACATGGCGAAGTATGGAAGGGAAGGAGCCAATGAGCTTTTGTAGCGCAGACTAGTTTTCAGGTGCCATGACGTTTTTGTAGAGCCCCTGCGGCCACGTTCACACGTGGCATTTTGGTTGTGTTTTGAAATGCAAATCGATGGCTCCCTCTGTGATTGCATGTTGAGGAAACATTGCTTTTCTTTGCCGATCAGTTAATGCATTGAAACACAATGGGGCAGATTTACTTTGAAACACAATGGGGCAGATTTACCGGTCCATTCGCGATCCAGCCAGGATTCACTAAGGCAGTTCCTCCGACGTCCACCAGGTGCTGCTGCTGCGCTGAAGACCATCGGAATGCACTGAAGTTCACCGTCCTATAGTGGGTGAAGGTAAGCGCGTGTCGAGCGACACTTTTTTAAAAAAAATGCGGCGGTTTTTCCGAATCCGTCGGGTATTTTTACGGCCACGCCTCCCGTTTTCTGTTGCGTGCATGCCGGCGCCAATGCGCCACAATCCGATCGCGTGCGCCAAAATCCCGGGGCAATTCAGGGAAAAATAGGCGCAAATCGGAAATATTCGGGTAACTCGTCGGGAAAACGCGAATCGGGCCCTTAATAAATGACCCCCAATGTTACCAAAATATGTCATCACAAGTGGAGCCTTTGGATTGCATTTCCTTATCCCAGAGAATTTGTAAACTTTTTATCATGTGGTATAGGGAGCATTTTAACCCCTTGCCACTGATGGGCTTTTTCCAGTTTACTTTCGCTTGTGGGGCTTGTTTTCTGCATAACAAATTGTACTTCCTAGTGATGGTATGCGGTAAAATTGACAAAAGCCCGTATTTGCGCCATTTTCTTGTGGGCTCTGTTTTTACATCTTTTACTGTACATTCCAAATGGCATCTCTTTTGAGTGACTTAGGAGTGTGGAGTTGGCTAATGTGTCATTGTTTCCTGGATGAGCTGACATTTTCATTGCTACCATTTTGGGGACTGTGCAAACTTTAGAACAGTTTTTATTACATAAATTATTATTTTTGCGAAAGGGAAAAAAAATGGCGATTCGGACATTTGAGTGCAATTTTCTGTTACAGGGTTCATACAGGTTTTTTACTTTTTTCCACTGTTTTTTAATCATTTATTGTTTTATGTGTTAGGGGCTTTGGGAACATTTTAATGAATTTTTTTTTTTTTTACTTTTTTATTTTTACAATAGTAACATATGAGCTAGTGATCACTAGTTCATACTAATGCACTGCAATAACCATGTATTGCAGTGAATTAGAAGTGTCAGCCTATCCATCTGCATAGGCTAACAGGCAACTACTCAGTACAGCCACTCTTTTTTGATCAGTACTGTTAGAATAGGGTCCTGGCTGTCATAAGACAGCCAGGTCACTGCTGTTCCCTGCATGGGGGGGCCTGTGCAGACTTTAGGTTAGGCCGACAGAGAAACCTGTTGGCCTAGTCTAAGGCCCCTTAGTGTCTGACGGATAAATGCGTATGGGCGGTAAATAATTTTTTTGCATTTTCAATGCAACTACAGTGGTATTTGACAACTTCATATGCAGTTACTGCCTTATTTAACTTCGACTCTCCAACCACTCACTCAGAGGCTGCCACAGCCAATTTCCAAGGGGATCCATGCCAGGTAGATGTTAATGAGTATGAGGATTTCCACACTGGCTGTGGAAAGACACATCCTCTTCTAATATCCCAGCAATGTTGAACACGGGGGGGGGGGGGCATTTTGACAGAAAATCTTCCACAATGTGATAGACAATCCGCTTCCTGGTACTACATGATCCGATTGTGGTGAAGGTTAAGGGGAATTGAACATGGGGAATTTAACCTTCCCTCCTGCAGTGGTGCTAGGGTCTCCAGCTGCATGAGCAACTTCCTCCTTCCCTTCCTTGTTTTGATGATTGGAACTCCCTCAGTAGTGCCTCAATCAATTTGCGCTTCCACTCCCTTATTTTTCCTTCATGCAGTACTGGTGGAAAGAAGGATGCTTTGTTAATCCTTGTAGCAGCAGGGTGGCCATCCAGTATTCGGCACTGTTGACTATCTGGGCAACTTGGTGGTCGTGCTTGCACTGCAACATGTACTGGGTCATGTGAGCAAGGCTGCCCAGAGGCAAGATGTCCTTGGTGGGAGTTGTCTCTTCTTCCTCTATACTTCCCACTGGATCACTCCTATGCTGAGCAGCAGTCATCTGCTGGACCAGCAGTACCAAGGCTTGTTACTGCGTAGTAATGGCCTCCTTATGCCTTTTCCGTTGCTGCAGATTGGACTGGATCAGATGCTTTATTAACTTATGCATTGTCGATATCCAGGACATGCATCTGGTTTATACTTTAGTTCATTTTGTCCGCATCCTCCACCATTTGTTGGAAATTGCAATGGCAGACACAAGGTAGTAGTGCAGGAAGCAGGGACAAACACAGGTTAAATTCCAAATCAAGTGATTATTTGCACACTTCAGAAAAACTACATAAATTCAGTCTTAGGAAAGGCATATGCAAGGGGCGCCGCACTGGTACTCCTTCTGTAGTAACCCTTCTGTATGCATGTTTGTGCAGCCTGGGCCTTTTATTGTGACTGGTGTATTTTCATGCTGTAATTGTTTCCCCATATGTAATGTAATGTGGGCATGTTTAATATATGCAGCCAAGGAACTAGCAACATGTAAGAATGTACCTCTCAAAGTGTATTTATGTAACTGTAATGCTAAGCCTAACTTACTGTGTGTAGCAATTACCAGAACAGTATGAATAAAAGAATTTTCCCCCAGGGAATCGTATCGTACAAAATAAATTCTGCTCCGCTGGGGACTGACTAATATAGTAACAATTCCCTGTACAGGCGGTCCCCTACTTAAGAACACTCTACTTACATACGACCCCTAGTTACAAACGGACCACTGGATGTTGGTAATTTATTGTACTTTAGTCCTAGGCTACAATAAACAGCTGTAACAGTTATCACAGGTGTCTGCAATTAAGTTTTATTGTTAATCCTGGTTCTTATGACAATCCAACACTTTTAAAATCCAATTGTCACAGAGACCAAAAAAGTTCTGGCTGGGATTGCAATGATAAAATATACAGTTCCGACTTAAATAAAAATTCAACTTAAGAACAAACCTACAGACCCCGTATATGCATGTACCTGGCATGCAGGCATAAGCTCTTGACCAGCAGGATGTGGTGGCTCTCAGTTACCTTAGCTGTATGGAAACACAGTCTGGCCTTCAAATCCCCAGCTGGTACCTCCACTATTGACTCAGACATGCAGTTTACGTAAGGGTCTAATGAGTCATGTGACCCACACCTGCAAGCTATACAAAAACCATGACCGAAACCGGGATGGAGTAGGTTTCCCACTATGAAAGTGACATGTTTGGTATGGACCTGAAATTTGCAGTTAGGGTCCACTGATCACTTCTTATGCCTTAAGTCTTTTTGGGTATCTGTTTAGATTTTGCTTTAACATTAAGCAGGATGAGTTTATTAGTGTTGAAACATCTTCTGATTATGAAATTGTAGGTTGACTCTGGACTGTGGTAATTTGAATAAGAAGGCTACTATTTCCTCTTTGGACGGGCCCATTATTTGTTTACCTAACATACTAATTTTTTATGTGTTGCTGTGCTATAATTATCTAATCTACTTGAAGGAGTATTCTTGCCTGTTCATAGACATCAAATTTAATTCATCTGTCATTTACATGCTACGTCCTCCCACTGGGGCCTGACCTTTTGGTGTTGGGACAGCTGGATTCCCATGATACCTGGCTTGATGTGTGGCCTAGTGCTATTCATGTCACAAATAGCTTGGTCTAGGTGAACAGGGCTCTTCTATGTTGGGAATGCAAGAAGAAAGGGGGCCACAATATAATGGAAGATTACCCCTGGAGCGCTACCCATGTACGTGTGATGAAGGGATCCCTAGAAAAAAGGTAAAGGGGAGACCTGTGAAGTTAGTGGCGGCCAGGGATCACCCATGGAGACAGCAGTTACAAACATAAAAATTAATTCACAGACTCCTTCACAGACTCCAACACAGCAATGGGTAATAGGCTGAGATAGAAAGGTCTTTCCTGCTTGGTCCACATTTCTTGATGTCAAGGAAATGGAAACATAGAAGCTGCGGCAGATTTGACTTTCACAGGATTGGCTAAATGCCAGGTTTACAGTATATGCTCATTACAACGTGGTCTTGCATCTATTTGTTGTTCGTATTTTAGTATTGTTAGTATTCTGCTAGCATTGACACAACAGATAAGACAAAGGTTAACCAGTCCAAATCACACCCAAATTTTTGATGATGGAATAGTCGCTTAACAGCATGCACATTGCACTTTCAGGTGAATTACATATGTACAAAAGGTGAGGTCACAAGTGAATTATCTAATTATAACTGGAAAGATCTAGTTATAATTCATCTAAGCCACATCCTTGTAAAGTAAGAACTTTGACTCTTCCTACTCTTCCTTACTGTTGATAATTGAATGATTCACAATAAATCATGTGCTTTGGACATGAAATAATTATGTAATAAACTATTTGCTGAAGAGTTTTAAAGCCCTACTTGGCTTATACTTGAGTATAAAAGAAATTAGTACTTCCCTCCAGTGATCACCCCCAGCGTCCTCTTCTCCATGCTTCTCGTCTTCTCCTTGTGGCTCCTCTTCTCCCTGCATCTTCCGCCTTCCAGGTATTGTGGGCAGAGGCACGCCTATGCTCTCGGCCCATACTCACAAGCTGTGACGCAGCATGACGTCAACAGACAGCGACACGCTGTGTCATAGTGCGTACTGCTGCATTTCCCGCACTAGGCTTATATTATAGTCAATATGTTTCCCTGTTTTTTGTGGCAAAATTAGGAGCTTATGCTTGGGTTGCCTTGAACTTTTCTACCTTTTGCCACATTTGAGGCTTCAAATATAAAGATATAAAATTGTAATTTTTTTGGTGAAGTATCAACAACAAGTGGGACTTAATTGTGAAGTGGAACGAAATTTATTGGATATTTGAAACTTTTGAAAAAACAATAAACTGAAAAATGAGGCAAGCAATATTATTCTGCCCTTTATTTTCAGAGCAACAAACTCACTCCAAAAGTTCATTGAGGATCTCTGAATGATCCAATGTTGTACTAAATGACTGATGATAAATATAGTCCACCTTTGTGTAATAAAGTCTCCGTATAATACACCAGCTCTGTGATAGTCTCAGGGTTGTGTTTAAAGCACAGAGAGCATCATGAAGACTAAGGAACATGCCTGGCAGGTCCGCAATACTGTTGTGAAAAAGTTTAAAGCTGGATACAGATACAAAAAGATTTCACAAACTTTTCCAAGGATCACTGTGCAAGCGATCATATTGAAATGGAAGGAGTATCAGACCACTGTAATTCTACTAAGCCCATCCGTCCCTTTCATCTCAAACAAGAAGAAGACTGATCAACCAAGAGCCCTATGATCACCTTGGATGAACTGTAGAGATCTACAGCTAAGGTGGGAGAGTCTTTCCATAGGACAAAAAAAAAAAAATTGGCAAAAAAATTAGAAAAATGCTTTATTCTCAAAGTTCTAAATTCTCTACATTTGAAGCAGATAGTCATAGCACCCAGTGTGATTTCAACTCGCATTTCCCAAATGTCTGCTTTATGTTGGCATGGTTTTCTAAGATTCCACAAATTTTACAAGAATGTTATGAGGCTTATTAGGTGCCGTTTACCATGCAGGTCCAGTAACAAATCTGTTTTTTATTATACAGATTGCTACAGACGCAATACCAGATATTTGGGGTGTTTTTTATACTTTATTAAGTGTTTGTATGGGAATGTGTTATATAGGGGGCTAATATTTTTATTTATTCATTGTATTGTTTTAAACTTATTTTTTAAACCTTTTTTTACTGTATACAAACTTGACAATGCTCTGATCACTGGTTTAAGTCCAATACACTGCTCTAAAATACTAATTCATTGTAGAGCAGTGTAAACTGTCTGGCATGCTCATGTATGCTCAGGCATTTTGAAGTCAGACCCGGAAGATATCTGACTGTGGGAACATCGGGCAGCCCCGGGATACTTGGCAGATCTAGGGGCTGTCCAGAAGAGGATCAGTTCCCCCAGTAAGCAACACAAGGATCTGATCCCTTGGGGAAAGACCCTTACACGCCGCGGTCATGCTTGACCATGGCGTCTAAGGTGTTAAAGCCTGCGAGCAGTGCCGACTCCAATTGCGGGTCTTAGAGTGTGGTATCAACATTGAAGTATCTTCCTGTAGGGACATAGAATTACATTCATGCTGCTGTTGCCCAGCTCACCTGGGTCGGTACTTACCTGTCCCGGCTCCTGATGGCTCCAGTTCCTGGCTCCGGTCCTGTGCCTGCTCACAGACTAGGCCCGACTCTTCAAGAATTTAAAGGGCCAGCGTCCTCCTTATTGGCGCTGGCATTTCCGGCTCTGCTATATAGCCTGGTGACTCCCAGCATCCCCTGCCGGATCTTCAGGTCATTCTGCTGAAGAGAAAGCCTTCCTGAGCGTTTCCAGACACCGCCGTGTTCCTCTGGGGTTCCCCTGTTCCTCTGGTGTTCCCCTGTTCCTGTACTCCTGTGGCGGTCCTGTAATCTTATGGCGTTCAGGTATCCTAGTGGTCTTCCGAGGTCCTGCCAGACGTCCATCCGAGGTCCTGCCAGCCGTCCCTCCGAGGTCCTGCCAGCCGTCCCTCCGAGGTCCTGCCTTCCCGTGGTCCTGCCTGCCCTGTGTCCCTACCTTGGCTGCCACCGCAGGCCTAGTCACCCCGCTGAGTGACCTGGTGGCTCCTCGCCACAGCAAGACCATCTCGCTTTGCGGTGCGCTCTGGCGAAGACCAGGAGTCCACTTAGACTCCGCTCCCGGGTTGCAGCTGGCATCTTTATCTTCCGTGGTGGTCCAGGGAGTCCAGACTATAGTCCCAAGGGACTATTTCCCATAGACTGTGACAGTTACAAAGTTTGTCTTTGAAGCCTGAAATGTGGCAAAAGGTAGAAAAGTTCAAGGGGTGGCAAATACTTTCACAGGGCACTGTATATGGATAAGGTACTGTTTAAATTGCCATTTTGTACTTTTAATAAGTAAAAGTAAAACATAAGTAAAACATACTTCAACTCTAAATAAAAAATTCAGCTCTCATATTTAATTTTCATTAAAGGTTATGATTCTTTTGGGATGAAATACAGGCTCTGATTGTCTCCACCAGCCTATAATAATATGGATAGATTATCTAGTAAACTCCCTAGTTTATTTTTAAATACGGTCGATGCTGTACGGTTTTGCAAATGAAAGCCAGGTAATATATGGATATAGCTGTACAGTGGTGGCTTTTATGAATAGATTTGATTGGAGGGCCCCAGGGGCTCAAGATGATGTATTAAAGGGTTCTGTTCAGGTCCATGATATTGATGACCTGGAAAAGATCTCGCCATATTAGTTGGGATCTAATACTCAAAATTCCTCTCCCAATCTAATATGCTAAAGATAGGCCCTCAATGTCAAGAACCTGGAAAAACTCTTTTAAGATCATGTACTGTACCTTATGATGAAGTATTTAATTTTATTATACACTTTTTGCTTGAAGAGAACGCTTTTGGAATTTACCATCTTATTTTGCTGTCATGACTCAACCCAGAAACTTTTGCAAGGCATTTTATTAACATTTCATTTCTCTTTGGTAGACATAACTTGGGTAGAACTAAAGATTTAAGGCAGGTATGTGTAAATATTTTCTGCATTAACATGATGTCAGATTATATTATATCTATTGACTATTAAAAGAAGTATTTAACAAACAGTGACTTTGGAATGATTTTAATAAAGAACATTCTAAAAGGCTGGCACCGGACAAGATCATTATTGTCTCCAGTACATTTGCGAGTGTTACATAACTACATGGTTGATTTTGTTGTAAAAAAGGCATAGGTCCATCAAGTCAAACCCCTAATATAGTTGTGTGGATCCAATTAAAGACAAAAAAAATTACTCCCATAATAATCCATTCAAGAACAACATGGAGCGCTACTGCACTATCATTGGGAAACACAGCGTTCCAGCAGTAATCTACTGCAGTGAGTAGTACCGTAACTAGAGATGGGCGAATCGATTCTAACAATTCTAACTTTGGTTAGAATTTCAGGAAAAATTAGATCACAAAGCCGAAGTTTACAGTGATTCGTGGGAACAAAGTTTTTTTTTTCTCCGTTTTAGGGGATCTGTATAAAGCAAATTCCAATACTTTTTGTTGCTTAAGTTCTGAGCAAGATTTACGTGTCAAATCCACGTACTTTATAGAGTGATTTTCGCTCCAATTACAGGGTGTCCGTTGTGGGTTATCTGTATAATGCAAATTTCAATACTTTTTTGTTACTAAAGTTGAATGGAACAAATAAGTGTCAAATGCACGTAGGTGATTTACCGCTATGTTAGACAGAAAGGTGGCAGGTAGAGCAGGCAGAGGTGGCAGCACAGTAAGGGGACATTGCAGCAGGGGTGACTCTGAGGCCAGAACTGCCGTTGTCATCTAGCGTGTGTTGATCAACAACCCAAAGGTTGTTGAGTGGTTGGCTAGGTCACCCAATTCCTCAAATTCCTCACCTGTCCTCAACCAGCCTCTGTCCTGTTCATTTCCCTCAGCCAGAGAGCTACTAGGTGGTCTGGGCTCAGCGCCACTATTCAGCGAGGACGAAGTGTTTGAGGACAGTCAGCAGCTGCTTTGCAGTGAAGAGATGGGGCAGACATCCTCTGCTTCATGCTGTAGGCAGACTGTGCATAATGACACCGTTGAGGAGAGTAGCAGTGACAGGGAAAAGCAAATTGACAATGATGTAGCCAATTGCACTTGGGAGCCAGTTGTAGCAAAGGATTTAGCATTGTTGGGCGAAGAGAGTGTCAGCTTGCGCGTTAGGCAGCAAGTCGCTTCTGTGGCCATGAGTCAGCAGGGTGGCAGCCGTGTGAGCACGGGAGCCAAATGGCCACGGGGTACAAACCCTGCTTCGGAGGTCCAAGTAGGTAGTGGTGAAGGGGCTCAGCAAGGCAGCGGCGTTAGAAGTCGCTCAGTGCAGAGTCTTGGCAGATTTTTATTAAGACACCAGAGGAGCCGAGCGTGTGAAAGCGTGGCCAGGAAGCGAACGTTGGCACCACCGCCCTGCGTCAACACATGCGTTCCACTGCGTCAAACGTGGAACAGATGTGGAGGCCCATCCTGCCGCCGCAGCAACAGCAGCAGCCTGGTGGCACACATGCCATTTCAACTGCCGAAGGGAGCTGTTTTTCTTTGACATAATCTCCCGGGCCAGATGCTCCTGCTCTTCGCTACGCATGACGCCAGCACTCGTTGAAAGAGGCGTTTACAAAGAGACAACTATATGCGTCCAGCCATCCTAAGGTGCAGAAGCTGACCATGCTCTTGTCCAAGTTGTTGGTACTGCAGTCCCTACCTTTACAAGTCGTGGACTTGAGTTTATCAGTTTATTCCAAGATGCACGGCAGCCTGGACGTGTGGAGCTGTAACTACGGTCAGGGCCAGTACATGTCCTTTACAACCCACTGGGCCAATGTGCTTCCCACCCAGCCACACCAACAAACCCTCCTCGATTTGCAGCGTCACAATGGCCTACCCCAACATAATCTCGTATGCAATGTTTCCACCTGTTGGAATTTCAGCCTCCATATGTTAGACTGCCTGTATGAACAGAGAAAAGCCATTAAGCGGAACAGACTACTCCCCAGTGTAACTTTGTCAGTCGCCAGGACTGCGGGATGAATAACATCATTCCACTGCTTCATGTCCTGGAACTCATGCTGCAAAATCTGTCTGGTCAGGGCACTGGAGAAGTGGAGACTACATCTCATGGCCACATGAGTCTGCTGGGGGCTGAACTGGAGGAGGATGAGGAGGACATTGGAGCAAGAGCAGAGCCTGGTTAAATCAGTGGTTTTTTTTCACTAAGGTGACAAGAGAGGAGTTGCAGGAGCATCCGGAGGACGAGGTAGAAGACGAGGCAGATGACTCAGAAGCTCCGTTTACAGTGGATATGGAGGCCGGGAGTCTCTCAGAGTCACTTGCGCAAATGGCCCGCAGCATGCTGCTTTGCCTAACTAGTGACAGCCGAATAGTCAACATCCGCCATAGGGATGACTTTTGGCTCTTCACTCTCTTGGACCCTCACTAGCGGTCAAAAATGGGTGACCAATGTTTTCCAGCTGCTGAGAGGGAGGAACAACTGGCATACTAAAGAGAAATACTGTGCATACAGTTGCCCGCTGCCTATGTGCGCCATTGTCCATCCTCTGTCAGGTCTGACCAGGGGATTCCTGACAGTCATTGCTCATGAACTACTGCCACAGCTGCTGTGGGGAGCTGAGGGGGTAGGAGCATTAGCAGCTCCATCAGCAGCAGCTTAAGTCTGGATTCCTTAAAGAGCAACTTCCTTCACCCGCCTAGTGAGGAGGGTAGCCACCACCAGCAGCAGGACATGGAGCAGACCCTGCACCAGCAGGTGGTGGCCTACTAAGACAGCACTTTAGCACCTCAGGTAGAGGATCCCATGGACTACTGGGCAGCCAAACTTGATGCAGTAGAGAAGCAGTAGAGAGTTTGCAGTAGAGAAGCTGTCCAGCCTGGCCAGTAGTGTGGCATCAGAGCGGGTGTTCAGTGCGGCGGGGGCCATTATTACCCACACTATATCATTGTGCCACTCTGTGGGCTCCTGCTGATGCCACCTTCACACTATATCGTTGTGCCACTATGGGCTCCTGCTACTGCTGATGCCACCTCCACACTATATCATTGTGCTACTCTGTGGGCTCCTGTTTCTGCTGATGCCACCTCCACACTATATCGTTGTGCCACTCTGTGGCCTACCATGTTGCTGCCACCTCCACACCTCTGTCCTCATGCTGCTGCTGCTGGTGCCACCTTTGCAGTTCGTTTTTGGAAAAGACCTGATATTTTCCGGAAAACTTTAATGTATTATGGATGTGGCATCTCAAATCTTCAAATTTAAATGGAAAATTTCAACTTCGAATTCATAACAAACTTCGGCATTGTGCCACAAAGTGGCCTCTTCTGCTGTGGGCTATGTGGGCTCCTTCTGCTGCCGCCACCACTTCCACACTATATCATTGTGCCACTCTGTGACCTACCATGTTGCCGCCAACTCCACACCTCTGACCTCATGCTGTTGCTACTGGTGCCACCTTTGCAATTCTTTTTTGGCAAAGACCTGATATTTTCAGGAAAACTGTAATGTATTATGGATGTTGCGACTCTAATCTTCAAATTTAAATGGAAAATTTCAACTTCAAATTAATTTCAAACTTCGCCATTGTGGCACAATGTGGCCTTCTCTTCTGTTGGCTATGTGGGCTCCTGCTGCTGCTGCTGCTGCCGCCACCTCCACACTGTATCATTCTGCCACTCTGTGGCTTTCCCTGTTGTTGCCACCATGTTGCTGCCACCTGTGGGCTCCTGCTGCTGCTGCCGCCACCTCTACACTCTTACTATTGTGCCACTTTGTGGCCTCCTGCTGCTGCTTCTGCTGCCACCTCCACACTCTATCATTGTACCACTCTGTGGCTTTCCATGTTGCTGACACCTGTGGACTCCTGCTTCTGCTGCCACCACCTCCATACTCTTACTATTGTGCCACTTTGTGGCCTCCTGCTGCTGCTTCTGCTGCCACCTCCACACTCTATCATTGTGCCACTCTGTGGCTTTCCATGTTGCTGACACCTGTGGACTCCTGCTTCTGCTGCCGCCACCTCCACACTCTTACTATTGTGCCACTTTGTGGCCTCCTGCTGCTGCTTCTGCTGCCACCTCCACACTCTATCATTGTGCCACTCTGTGGCTTTCCATGTTGCTGCCACATGTGGGCTCCTGCTGCTGCTGCCGCCACCTCCATACTCTGTCATTGTGCTACTCTGTAGCCTACCATGTTTCCCGCACCTCCATAATTTGTCATTGTACCACTCTGCGGCCTACTCATGCTGCTACCATCTGATCACTGTCTCCCTGGAACACCCTGTGATTTTCATAATACTGTTTTCATCCTCCATCTCTCTACGTTGCCACTGTGTTTAGTTTCCACCTTCATCTGGCAGAAGGAATGAAAAGCCTCAGGATTGATAGCCAAAAGAAGAAGTGGATATCGAACACAGTTGACATGCAAATATCCCATTTACTGGTCATCTCTGTTTTGGATCCACTTCAGTTTGTTTTTGGCTTTAGCAATACTGAAGATGGATTATTGACCGATTGAAAGCGGACACTGATGGACGAGATGAAGGGAAAAATGATCATTGACATCAATGCAGAATTACTGCCGACACCCTCTCCACTCTTTTTTGGAGGGTTTCTACATGAATCAGGGTTTAATAGAACAGGTTCTGTTGTAATCTATGGAATCATCTGATGTCAGTGTAAAAATAGTGCACTCTTTGATGTTATAGTGGGATCTTGGCCCTCATCTCAGTCCTTTTGAGCTGGCACAGACGTTATCTTGTCAGGCTGCGTTCCCGCTTCACTTATTTGGGGAAGTTGGCCTATGTAAGTGCACATGGAATTAAAGAGTGAAGCGATTCTAAGAGCGGTGGCTGTCATGTGCGTGTCATACTAAAACACAGCATTGTTTGAAGACCAAACCACGCTCCCTATGCATATTTAAGCGTGGCACAACATAACCCAAATTTAATACGTCCTTAACCAGAGTTAGGATGACTTCCCCCTAACTTAAATCAAATACTCTACAAAAAGGGGATCATATACTAAAAAGTTACTTTTTATTTCATTGATATAAAGACAAAAACACACATTAACAAAGTTTTTACAAAAATTTAAAATGATCCCAAGAATAAGGTGGAGCCAGGCAACCCAGCTGTAGCAGACCGGTATTACATTTTGTATAGTGTTGCTAATACTCTTACGTGCCAATACTTAGTTCAAGTCGACATCTCTATTCATTAATCCAAAAATCTCTTTCTACAGTGAGTGTTAGGCTAATTATTACCTTGCTGCTGTGGCTGCCGTCCGCCCCTCGCCCCTATAACACCCTACAGGCTCTCCTCAGCCAGGAAATACCTGTTTTTTTTAACGTGATTCGTTTTGATTCGATTTGGGTCGAATCAAATTTTTTCAAAAAATTCAACTAATCGGGACGAACCGAATTTTAACAAATTCGCCCATCTCTAGTGGTAACATGCTACAATCAATGCAAACGATTCCTTGATTGATTAGCGTCCCCCAAAGCGTTTTCTGGGGGCTCCAATCAATGCTGTGGAAACCCTGGTGTCTGATCTAAGACCCCAGTGCTGTCCAAAGTAAATGCTGCGGGCAGTTTGTCAACCTATGAATTAGCATAGATTAGCATCAGTATTGCAGGGTATTATAATGAACAAGCAATCAAATTATTGCTTGTTCATGTCTCATAGTGGGACACATCACTATGTCTGTAATGACCCATACAATAAAACAAAATCATTAATAAACCTGCACAATGATCAACATCAAAAAAGATTTTAACCAAAAATTATGATTTTTAGATAACTCGTCCCGCTCAAAATGCAATAAAAAGTGATCAAAATATGTATCTATATACAAAGTACTAAGTATCTAATTACAACCTGTTATACCACTTGGAAAATGGTGATGCAAAAATTGTAGATTTTTTTTCCCCACTGTAGGTTTTATTCTACAAAATTAATAGTAATATTAATAAAACATTAAGCAAAAATATAGAAATCACTGTAACCGTTCAAAGCGGTAGAATAAAAATAACATGTTACTCCCTTACAAGCATATCTATTTTAGAAGGCAAAGATTCTCAACTGTAGACAGCCATGTGTCAAAGTCATTAGGCTTCCTGAAAGTCATGCTTCATT
This sequence comes from Engystomops pustulosus, assembly GCF_040894005.1. Taxonomy (NCBI): domain Eukaryota; kingdom Metazoa; phylum Chordata; class Amphibia; order Anura; family Leptodactylidae; genus Engystomops; species Engystomops pustulosus. The sequence continues at coordinate 157,099,832 of NC_092411.1, read as the reverse complement.
TTAAGGGGGCTTCCTTACAAAGTAGCTAAAAGAAGTGTTTCCTTATCCCATACTGGAAATCTTATTTGCATGTTTTTCCAGAATCCCCTATAGGAGCATCAATGGCTATAAGTCTTTGCAAGGTGGTCTTAATTGGCAAAGTCTATTTAATGCAACTCTTACATCCTAACCCTGGTCAAAAGACTCTTACAAAGCCAAACCAGTTACCTACAGTCATGGCCATAAGTGTTGAGAATGACACAAATATTATATTGTCACATGATCTGTTGCCCTCTGGTTTCTATGTGTGTTTGTCAGATGTTTTTATCACATACAGAAATACAAGTGCAATCATATTATGAGTAACAAAAGCTTTTATTGACAGTTAGAATGAGTTAATGCAGCAAGTCAATATTTGCAGTGTTGACCCTTCTTCTTCAGGACCTCCTGCAATTCTCCCTGACATGCTCTCATTCAACTTCTGGACCAAATCCTGACTGATAGCAGTCCATTCTTGCACAATCAATGCTTGCATTTTGTCACAATTTGTTGGTTTTTGTTTGTCCACCCCTCTCTTGATGATTGACCACAAGTTTTCAATGGGATTAAGATCTTGGGAGTTTCTAGGCCAAAATCTCTGTTTTCTTACCTGAGCCATTTAGTTATTAGCTTTGCTTTATGGTAAGGTGCTCCATCATTCTGGAAAAGGCATTGTTGATCACCAAACTGCTCTTGAACAGCTAGGAGAAGTTACTCTTGGAGGACATTCTGTTACCATTCTTTATTCATGGATGTGTTTTTAGGCAAGACTGTGAGAGGGCCGATTCCCTTGGCTGAGAAGCAACCCCACACATGAATGGTTGCAGGATGCTTTACAGTTGGCATGAGACAAGACTGGTGGTATCGCTCACCTTGTCTTCTCCGAACAAGCTGTTTTCCAGATGTTCCAAACAATCGGAAAGGGGATTCCTCAGAGAAAATGACTTTACCCCAGTCCTCAGCAGTCCACTCCCTGTACCTTTTGCAGAATATCAGTCTGTCCCTGATGTTTTTTTCTGGGGAGAAGTGGCTTATTTGCTGCCCTCCTTGACATCAGGCCTTGCTCCAAGAGTCTCTGCCTCACAGTGCATGCAAATGCACTCACACATGCCTACTGCCATTTCTGAGCAAGCTCTGCAATGCTGGCAGCCTGATCCCGAAGCTGAAACACTTTTAAGAGATGGCCCTGCCCTTCCCCTTGGTATACAGCCAGCCTTCCCTTTCTCTCGGTACACAATCAGCCCTTCCCCTCGCTATACAGACAGTGTGCCCTCTCCCTCGATATACAGCCTGCCCCGCACATAAAATAAATAAACGCTGTACTCCCCTTTCCGACGCTCCACCGAAGCTCCGCTACTTTATCCAGTCCGGCCGGCAATGATAGCTCCGTGTGCTGTGGCGGGCGCACAGACTGTGGCGTGAGCCGCTTGCCAACGTCATATTCAGTGTGCGGTCGGTGCACGGAGCTGTCACTGCTGGCCGGACTGGATAAAGTAGCGGAGCTTCGGGGGAGTGTCGGAAAGGTTAGTACAATGTTTATTATTTTCAGACTGGCCCGGCACCAGCCCCAGAGCAGACGGCCCACCAACCTTCTCCCTGCTGAAAGCAGAATTCAACTGACTAACTACCTAAATTAAGGACTGTGTCCCTCATAACATATGAGATTTTTCACCCCCTGTTCCCATGCTGTGAATCCAGGCGGTAACCTTTTCCCATTAAAGAATTATGCCCAGAGAATGGACTCTAATGTAATTGGTTTTACAGGCTATACAATTTTAATTTTTTTTTTTTTAATTTGGATGAAAAAGGGCTTATTAGACATGATGCACTTAAAAAAAATTCTCATTTTAGTGGGTCTTTAGCTTACTAATGAAATTTTATTAACTCTTTAATGTGTGGGGAAAAAGAAACTCATTCATTCTTGTTTTGGATTTTTAGCATTCTTTTAGGGCTCCGTTCACTGTAGCATAAAAATAATATATTATCTTTATTTTATGGATCACTATGATTACGATGATACCTCAGGTATATAGTTTTATTTATATTTGTCCAATTCTACTGAAAAAAAAACAAGAATAGAAAAGAAAATGAAGTTTTTTGCAGTGGCATAACTTTAGTATTTTTTGGTTGACGGAGCTTGTTGTGGGCTTATTTTTTGCATGACAAGTTGTTCTTTTCAGTGGTACCATTTTGGTGCTTGTAACTTTTTTTTCTATCACTTTTTAGAAATTTTTTATGAAAAATGTACATTTTTGGCAAGTTTACAGCACTCACCTAGCATATCCAATTATGATTAGGATTTATTGTACAGATTGTTATGGATGCAGTAATACCAAATATGTGAGTTTTTTTGTGATTGTGTTTTTTTTGTACTTTATTTGATGTGTATAGGGAATAGTGGTGTTTGGGAGACTTTCACTCTATTTCATCATTTAATTTTATTTTAAAAAATATATTGTTTTAAACCTTTTTTTTATTGACAGGTTGGCTTGAACAAGCGATCTACTGTAACATATATAACATTTGCATTTTTTGTAAATGCCACTATGATTATCATAGTAGGATCATAATAGATAAGCTAAAAAAAAATAGTCAAAGGCGAAGCTTCAAATTCTAGAGTGCTGGTCCAAAAGAAGGCAAAAAAAGATTATGACAATTGGTTCAGAACAACTCCCTGGATCAACATCAACTATTTACAATTTTTATTTTCCCATAAACTTTGATATTATGTCCCTCCAGAAATGCATCTAGGCCCCTTAACCCCTTAACGCTCTGCGCCGTAGCTCTACGGCGCAGAGGTATAAGGGATGTATGAAGAGGGCTCACGGGCTGAGTCCTCTTCATACAAAGGTGGGGGTTTTTGCATTTTGCACAAAACCCCCACCGCTAATAACCGCGGTCGGTGCTTGCACCGATCGCGGCTATTAACCCCCTAAACGCCGCCGGCAAAGTCGCCGGCGGCGTTTAAAAGACGGCGGCGCGTGGGCGCCGCCATCTTTTTTTCGATCGCCACGCCCCCGAACGTCATCGGGGGGCGGCGATCAGTTGCCATGGTAGCCTCGTGTCTTCTTTTGACACGAGGCTATCTGGCAGCTGCATATTCGTTACAATGAGCCAGTGGCTCATTGTAATGAATGTGCTGCAAAAATGCCATATATTGCAATACAGAAGTATTGCAGTATATGGTAGCAGCGATCTGACTATCTAGGGTTAATGTACCCTAGATGGTCTAAAAGATAGTGAAAAAAAAAAGAAAAAAAAAAGTTTAAAAAATAAAAAAAATTAATAAAATATTAAAAGTTCAAATCACCCCCCTTTCCCTAGAACGGATATAAAACATAACAAACAGTAAAAATCACAGACATATTAGGTATCGCCGCGTCCCAAAATGCCCGATCTATCAAAATATAAAAACGGTTACGGCCGGCGGTGACCTCCGAGGCGGGAAATGGCGCCCAAATGTCCGAAATGCGACTTTTACACCTTTTTACATAACATAAAAAATGAAATAAAAAATGATCAAAATGTCGCACAGACCTCAAAATGGTAGCAATGAAAACGTCGCCTCATTTCGCAAAAAATGACCCCTCACACATCTCCGTGCGCCAAAGTATGAAAAAGTTATTAGCGTCAGAAGATGGCAAAAAATTTTTTTTCTTTTTTGTACTCATTCGTTTAATTTTTGAAAATGTATTAAAACACAATAAAACCTATATAAATTTGGTATCACCGCGATCGCACCGAACCAAAGAATAAAGTAGGCGTGTTATTTGGAGCGAAGAGTGAAAGTCGTAAAAACTGAGCCCACAAGAACGTGACGCACGTGCGGTTTTTTTTCAATTTTTCCACATTTGGAATTTTTTTTCAGCTTTGCAGTACATGGCATGTTAAAATAAATAACATTACGGGAAAGTAAAATTTGTTACGCACAAAATAAGCCCTCACACAGGTCTGTACACGGAAAAATGAAAAAGTTATGGATTTTTGAAGTTGGAGAGCGAGAAATGAGGCGAAAAACCCTCCGTCCTTAAGGGGTTAATCATGTCATCGGCCATTCTAAGATCTTGTGACTGAGTTCCACAGTCTCACTATAGTCACAGTAGATAATCCCTGTCTTTGGCAGTGGTTAAACCGCTTTTCTTCTAGACTTTACAGATGCCACTTTGTTTACTCCCCAGGACTTGGTATAAACAGATCATTAGAAAGATCTCTGTACTCCTCATTCAAGTATTTGTATATTGTGATGAGATCTCCCCGTACCCCTCTTTTTTCTAAACTGAATAACCCTAAATTTAGTTATCTGTCGCTGTATAGTAGTCCACCCGTTCCCCTAACCTCTTAACGCTCCATGACATGTATATGTATCGTAGAGCACTAAAAAAATATGAAAAGGGCTCTTGGAGTGGGCACCTCCATCTCTGTTTTGATTGTCTCTCCCTGTGATGTCATTGAGGACCGACGATCTGTTGCCATGACAACTTTGGGTCTTTGTAAGACCCAACGCTGTCTTTTTTTTTAGCAGATCTATTATATTGTATGATTTGCACATTTGTCATATATGATGTGGAAAATAGGTAAGATCAATCAAAGTTAAAGTACCCTAGGGGACTTAAAAATAGTGAAATAAAAAGAAAGTTAAAAATGTTTAAAAATATTAATAAAACCGAAAAATCCAATTACCCCTTATCCCTAGGACTGTTAAACACATCGGAGGACATTAACTTACCTGACCGAAGGAGTTCCCGGGATACGCACGATTCATGTCCGACGATCATGAATCCGGCGCGATTCACAAATTTTGTGTGCCCGATTTCCTGCATCTGTCGCTTCCCCACTCAGGTCTGCCAGAGTTCACCTTCTTGTTCCCAGTGTATGTAAGTGCCCCACCCCATTTCTATCGCATGAAAGTCGTCATGATTGCATCAAAATCCAATCGCGTGCGACACAATCCCTTTCTAAATAGCTGTCACAGCTAATCGGCGCAAATCCCCAAAATTTCTAAAAGCCAACGAAAATGCGATTCGTGGGACCCTTAGTAAATAAGGGTCCCATGGTTTCCCAAACTTTCTCATCTATAAAAATATAAAAATGGTTATTCCTGGTGTTGAAGCCATTAACAGAAAATAGTGCCCAATGTCCGAAACTCAACTTTTTCACAATTTTGCAACATATAAAAAAATGTACAAAAAGTTATCGAAGCCCTACATGCCTCAAAATGGTAGGGAATGAAAATGTCAGCTCATCTTGCAAAAAAAATAACACCTTACACAGCTCTGTACACCGAAGTATGAAAAAATTATTAGTGTCAAAAGATGGTGAAACTAAATATTTTTTTTTTCGAACATTTGGTTTTAATTTTTTTTATGTATTAAAACACGATAAAACCTGTATAAATTTGGTGTCAATGTGATTGTAGCAAACCAAAGAATAAAAAGTAGAGGTGTTATTGGAGATCACAGTGGAAGTTGTAAAAACTGAACCCACAAGGAAATGGTCCAAATGCATCTTTTCACTAATTTTACTGCATTTGGAATCTTTTTCCCACTTCCCAGTTCAGGCATGGAATAATAAATACCATAACTATGAAGTACAATTTATTATGCAGAAAAAACACCCTCACACAGCTCTGTACATGGAAAAATAAAAAAAATTATAGATTTTTGAAGGTAGGTAGCAAAAAATTAACAAAAAAAATGCTGTGATGCGAAAGGATTAATATGCTTGGTTTCTCTCCACTGTAACCTTTCCTTTCCAGTCTTTAGAATAAGGGCAAAACTATGTCCTTTCCATCAGCCTTTATGCCTTTCTTAATATGGCCCAAAATTTTATTTGCCTTATTGGCAGCTGTCAGGTTCTGGTTGCTAAAATTAAGTTTAAAGTCAACCAATAACCTTGTCTTTTTCTTTGTTTCCTTTTTTAGTGATATTATCTCTGCCCAAGTGCATAACCTATCATTTATCTACATTAAAGGGGTTGTCCACTATTAGCAAATAATTTATATTGTTTGTGCAATGAAAAGATATACAATTTTTGAATATATTTTCCTTATCAATTATTAACAGTTTTCTAGAGCTTTGATTTCTGTAATTCAGCAGGAGGCTTCTTGTTTACTTCATGTGGATAAGAAACAGTCCCTGGTCATATGATGTTACACAGGTGCACAACTCATTAGTATCACAGAGACTAACCAGAGATATATGATATAACAAGCCTTGCATCACATTACCAGGGATTGTTTCCTACCCGATAGTAAATAATTAAGCTTCCTACTAAATGACAGTAAGCAGAAATCTATAAAATTGTGAAGAATTAATTCAGAAAGTATTTGGGAAAATTTTATAACATTTCATTACACAAACAATATCAATTATTTGCTGAAAATGGACAACACTTTAAACTCAATTAGCCATTTCTCTGGCCAGGCCTAGAGCTTCCATACTGTTCTGTTAGTTGACTCTCCTGTATTGGCTTCACACACTGTGGTTGGTCTCAGGCTCTTTATTCAACAAACTGCCATTACACATGTCACATACTCAAGTCTGTCTACCAACAAGTTGTTACCTGCTTTACTGTACACACACACAAGTAGTGAGGCCCCTATAGGCCAGGATAGCATATAACATATTGCTACATCCTTTCTCTTTTAAATGGAACAATTAAATATAAGAAAACTGTTAAACATGAAACAATAATTTAAAAAAACGTAATAAGTCTTTTTAGGTGTAATCCTTGAGGTGGGCTGGCCTTTTTATCATCCTGCTGGCTCGTGTAACATAAGATGTTTCGCCACAAACATCTGAGTGTTCTTCTGGTTCTGTCACACTGTCTTCTCTCTGGTTACTGTCCTCACTCCTCGCAGCTTCATTTTCAGTTGTCCCTGTTGTCTCCTGGCTTGTGCTTGCCATCTCATTGTCTTGAATATCTGGATAATGTTCAAATGGCCAAGCATCATAGGGTTCCTGCATTTTTCTCATATGTCTGCAATTTCTCCTTAGTCTCCTTCCTTCCTCTGTTTCAACTTCATAAGTTGAAAGCTTGCCTATCTTGATTTTTCCTCAATTGATCATCAACTTGTTTCACAAGCTTTGGCTTAAAGGAAACCTACCACTTGAAGTGGCAGGTTTCAGATGGAAATACCGAGCACCAGCTCAGGGTGAGCTGGTGCCAGAGCTTATTTTTGTTAGTGTTTTAAACCACTGTATTGCGGTTTAAAACACTTTTTAAACTTTATAGCCGGCACAGGGAGGTACGCGCTCGGCGCTTACCATGGACGCGGCTCTCCTTCACTTCCTATGTAGCCGCGCGCATGGTAAGCACCGGCACCAGCTCACCCTGAGCTGGTGCTCGGTATTTCCATCTGAAACCTGCCACTTCAAGTGGTAGGTTTCCTTTAAGCAAATGACTAGCAGTTGGTAAGATTGTCCTGGTCCGTCTACTCATGAGCCTTTGAGCTCGGCTGCTGTGGAGGCCCTGTGTGGGGGTGTTTCTGTGATCCAGTATAGACAGGTATAGATCTGAACCTGCCTGCTTTGCTTTTTGAATTAGTCTTTTAGCAGTTTTTACTGCTGACTCTGCTTTCCCATTACTTTGGGGATATCCTGGAGATGATGTTTGATGGTCAAATTCCCATGTCGTGCTAAATCTTTTAAACTCTTCAGAGGTAAATTGAGCAGCATTATCAGAGAACACAGTGTCAGGAATGCCATACCTGGCAAAATGGCCCTTGAGTTTTTTAATCACTGTTCTTACCCTTGTATCCTGCAGATAGTCCACTTCCCAGAAGTTGGAGAAATAATCCACTGTAATCAGATATTTTTTGTCATTCCATGTGAAGAGGTCCGTGCCTATCTTTGACCATGGCCTCTTTGGAATTGCATGTGGTTTCAATGTCTCCTTTGGTTGCTTATCACTATGTGACGCACATATTTCACATTGTGTTATGTAATTTTTAATGTGGTCATTCATACCTGGCCAATAGACAGATTCCCGTGCACGGCATATACAGCCTTCGATGCCTAATCTTGCTGGTAATCTAGTAGGTGGCACCGTGTGATCAATTTCTAGTTTATATATCGAGCATTTTTGGTTTTGAATTTTGTATATTCTGGGACACTTCAACAGCCATGATGTTGTGAGTCTGCACCTTTATTAAGCCCATAGCCTGAACTGCTTTTACACCCAGTAATGGTACATGATCACTACCAGGCAGCACTGTAAATTCCACCTTGTAACTCTTTTTATTACATGGGTTCTTTAATTTAAGCTTGCAGGTCCCCATCGGTTTCAAAACACTTTTGTTGTACATCACCAGTACCTTGTCCGTGGGCTCAATGGAAACCTGCTTTTTCAGCAGCGCACATGGAATTACATTGCAATCCAGCTGAAATCTAATGGGCTGCTCATCCAACAAAAAGGTTGCAAATAACTGTTTCGCCTCCTTTGCTACTTGCTGCTTGAACACATGGACATTCTCTGTTGCAGGCTGCAGCTGTAGCCATGTAATGTCCTCATCACTGTCTGTGTTCTGTGTCATTGTGTGGACTTGTCTGTGCTGTTTGCTGGGTTTTAGTCTGCACAGAGCTGAGAAATGGTTCCTCTTCCCACAAATCCTGCAGGTTTAACCATATGCAGGACACTTCTCTTTGTGTCTCTCATGTCTTTTCCCACAATATCTGCATTGGATGGTGCTTTCAGGGAGCCTGGGCCTTGCTTTGGCTCTCCCATATACAGCATGTACTGCCTCATCCCTGGTGGCTTCCATCATCTTCAGGCTGTCTTTTGTCAGCTCGGCCGCCCTGCAGATCTGCAGGCATCTCACCAAGGTCAGCTCTTCCTCCCTCAGTAACCTTTCTCTGAGGTGAGAGACTCTGATGCCACACACTATCCTGTCTCTGATGAGAGAGTCACTTATTTCTCCAAAGCTACATGTTGCAGCCAGTCTCCTCAGCTGTCACATATCTGTCCACATTCTCCCCAACCTCCTGATCCCTTGAGAAGAACTTGTATTTCTCCACAGTCTCATTCTTTTTGGGGTCACAGTGTTTGTCAAATGCCTGCACAATGTCCTCTAGCACCAGACTGTCAGAGATCCAGTGTCTGAGGGGGTTTCAGGCCATTCTCCATTGTGCAGTCTTATCAGGGACTCTGTAGTTACAGTTGCTGTGACTCACACAGGTTCTCAGGAGATGCAGACTTGTTATACACAGGTTCTGTGCCCAGCTGCCACCATGTTCTGTTAGTTGACTCTCCTGTATTGGCTTCACACATTGTGGTTGGTCTCAGGCTCTTTATTCAACAAACTGCCATTACACATGTCACATACTCAAGTCTGTCTACCAACAAGTTGCTACCTGCTTTACTGTACACACACAGAAGTAGTGAGGCCCCTAGAGGCCAGGATAGCATATACCATATTGCTACACATACATCTGTAATATTATACTATCCGATTCTATATTAAATACTTAAAGGAAACCTACCACTGCTCTCATGATGAAATCTTGCAAGCAGACCACCCGTAGGATACTTAATGCTGATGCCGGCACATAGCTTAGTTAGGTTCAGCGAACTTTAGTTTGGTTAAAAAACAATTTTCTTACATATGTAAATGAGCCCTCCGGTGCTACCCTACGTCATCTTCGGGCTGGCGATGGCTTCCGATGTTTAATTATTCCCGCCTCCTTCACATTACCCGTCTTGCTTCAGGTGCGAGAGCCATGACATCACCAAGCTCTTATCTGAGCCGTGACATCACCAAGCACTTATCACGCATGCGCAGACACTAAGTCTCGCACAGCTGGCCGGCGATAAGTGCTGAGAGCCTTGTGACGTAACGTCTCTCACACCTGAAGGAAGACTGTTAATATGAAGCAGGCGGGAATAATTAAACATCTGAAGCCATCGCCAGCCCGAAGATGACATAGGGTAGCACCGGAGGGCTCATTTACATATGTAAGAAAATAGTTTTTTAGCTAAAGTTCGCTGAGCCTAACTAAACTGTGCTGACATCAGCATTAAGTAGCCTACAGGGTGGTCTGCTCGCATGATTTCATCATGCGAGCAGTGGTAGGTTTCCTTTAACAGAGCTTTGTATTAGATGACCCAGACAGCCAATCCAGCAAATTGACAGCCCCAAAAACTAGCCATAGCTATGGTTGGACTGGGGGATATCTATGGACCAAATACAGAACCCTTGTGCCATACTGGGAACTTTATTTCTTACTCAAATACACAGATTTTCCCCTTGACCATGCAGTTTCATTTTATGCATCAACCATTTATGTGGTACAGTATAAAATGTCTTGGAAAAGTCTAGATAGATAACATCCATGTATAGTAAATTATGTATGTTATATAAAACCACTTCACCTACAAAGCACAGTAAGTGCAAGGCTTCCTTTTGTGAGTCACAATGCAATGCAATTTTCTTTGTAACCTTTGGGATGACTCAAATCCAAAAATCACCTTCCACTTTCTTTGAAGCGTTTAATAAACAATCCTATAAATTGTTGGCACATCCAGATCTACACACCTTAAAATAACATAAGGTGAACTTTGACTATTTCCAGTTCATGAACAATTTGACCTAAAGCACAATTATAGTTACTAGGACAAATATCATTAAAGGAAACCTACCACTTGATCCCGTCCGAAATGACCTCCTCACACCACCCACTCACCTCTGTACCACTGATCCCAGGACATATCTTGTTTAGGGACAAAAAAAAGGATTCTATAATCTATACAAATGAGGCTTCGGCACTTCACTTACGTCACCCTGGCAATTCCGCACACCGCCGATATTTAATTATGCACGTCACGCGGCTCTCGGCACTTCTCGCGCATGTGCAGTCAGTGAATCTTGCACAGCCGGTTGTGACACATTGCAGCTGTGCGAGATTCACAGCTTGCACATTGACCGGAGTACAAATGTTTTTTTTGCTCACTTTGTATTGCATTTTTTGTGGAATGAAATGGGTAAAAATCATAATTTTGGTGGGTAGTTAAGTTTTTTTTTACGGTGTTCCTCGAACTGGGTCAATACGGATTCTAATGACCTTTTTTAATTCTACGGGTGGTTATGGACGCAGTGATGCTATATATGTGGGGTTTGTGCTATCATTTAGACTTTCTTTTGCATTGTGTCTCTTTATATGTTCATGGGGCTTATGAGAATTATTATTATTATTAATTATTATTTAAGAACAATTGTTTTTTTTTTTACTTTTTTATTACTTCCACCATGTGTAATGAACAAGCAATGATCTGATTGCTTGTTCATACTAATACCCATCAATACTGATGTGCTATATTGCAGGCTGTTAGCTGTGTCAGCCTACGCACATGCTAAGTTCGCCCCAAATTCCCGGCCCCGAACTGAATTTTGCCGTTGAACCAGAATTTCCACCAAACAGCTCATCTTTTTTTTTTAACCAGATAACTTTTATTAAACTGCTCAATCATATATACCCTTCACATTGGGGCTCATTTACTAAGGGTCCGAATGCCGCACTTACGTCGAGTTTCCCGAATATTTCCATTTTGCGCCGAATTGCCCCGGGATTTTGGCGCACACGCTTTCACGCGGCAGAAATCGGGGGCCGTGGCCATTGGAAAACCTGACGGATTCGGAAAAACTGCAGAATTAAAAAAAAAAAATTGTGTTGCAAAAATAGCACTCACATACACCGTGACGAAGGAGGTGAATTCCAGCAAACTTCGGTGGACCTCAGCGCAGCAGCGACACCTAGTGGACATCAGGCGCACAACCTTAGTGAATCCCGGCAGAACCCGAATCAGCTGGATCCCGAATGCCCCAGTGTGTATGAAAATACAATGTTCAAATGAAAAATAAAGCATTTCCCTCAGTTAACCCCCCTTTCCTATCCCAGTCTGGCCAATAGAGCTCCCTGCTCCCACCTTTCACATGGGCAAAAGGGCAAACATCATCCCTTTCACCAGAAAATACCAAAATCAAATCACCGTCCCAGTAACATTCCAGTCCATTTCTCACCCAACTTCTTAACAATTCAGCTGTAGCCATCCCCGGACCCTCCAGCCATCCATTCCATTGCTTCTCCAAATTGTGCATAGACCCTCGCTTGATATGTATTTTCAATTCCATCCAAATAGTACTATTTAAAAACCTTTGGACCTCTCCAACCAATGTCTGGCTATAGTTTTCCTCACTTGATATAGGATTTTCAAAATTGCTAAAATTGCTAATCCCCTCCAATCTCTCAGTTCTATGCAGCCCAGCATACATATCTTAGGGTCCCTCAGGACTCTAACCACAAATACCCTCTTAGTCAACTGTAGAACTTCCCCCCACAATAAATCCAGCTCTCCACATGTCCAAAACATATGTAGTCCATCTGCTCTATCCACTACACACTGTGGACAACAGGCATCTACCCTCAATCTCATTTTCCCTTGCTTCCACATCAGGTCCCTAAACATACTGTGAATTTTGATCAGATTAGCTCGACCCAAGGCCGAAAGGGGCAATTTTTTCCACACCACAATCCTCGACTTCATTTCGGTAATTCATTCCGGAATTCCCCACCCTTTGTGTGTGCACTGGAAGGAAGCAGTGGTAATAGGGCCGACTTAGCCCAGTTAATCCAGAGCTCAGAATATTCTCCAAAACTATAGATAATTCCATTATCCCTGGCAGTGACAGTCCCAAACAGCAAGAGATCATCAGCATTCGGCCCTATACACTTCTCACCCTTCCTGTACCAAAAAAACACTGATGCCCCTATGTTGTCTAATCATACACAACAGTGTTTTTTTGGCCAATGCAAACAGCAATGGCGATAAGGGACAGTCACCTTGGTTCCTAATCTCCCCCTCCCCACATTGGAGTCTCACCACTCGCGGACACTTCATGAATAAGGACGCAAGCACACTAGTCTGAAACGCATAGATCTTTTTATTTTTTGGATGATATGCCAGGATGTGACCTTGCAATTTTAATATTTACTAAATAAAAATTCAAATATTTTTTTAAAGAAGATTCTGAGTGCTGGAATACCTTCGTTTCATTGTGCATCATTCAGTCAACCGGCAGGACTGCCTTTCCGTGCACCGAGAGCTAAGGAGGAATAGGACCTCGTCTATATTGAGGATGCAGCTTATGTGAGTGAGCGGTGGCTTTCTTTCTATTGTTTCCTATTAGTGATTCTTAGTGACCAGTGATGTAACGACAGCAATAGAAGACTAATAGACACTACAGAGATAGGGTGCGTGATCCAAAGAATGTGATGTAGATTGATACTAGAAACAAAGATAATATTTGAGATCCTGAAGTTCTGAGCTAGCGCAGCACAGGTTGGAACAAGCCAACATATGAATGTACTAGAGGGCTACATCAGAAACACACACTAACAAAGTATATGTTGCTCGCCTCTGTGAAGGTGGCTTACTGAAGACATCACAAAGAAGACCTTGCTTCACAGTTTTTTTGATCTTTACTCTAGAGATCCAAAAATCACTCACTCTTGTTGTGTTTTTAATTATACTGTTTATTATACAGGCAGTCCCTGGGTTACATACAAGATAGGGTCTGTAGGTTTGTTCTTAAGTTGAATTTGTATGTAAGTCGGAACTGTATATTTTATCATTGTAATCCCAGCCAGAACTTCTTTGGTCTCTGTGGCAATTGGATTTTAAAAATGTTGGGTTGTCCTAAAAATCTGTATTAATACTAAAGCTTCATTACAGACACCTTTGATAACTGTTACAGCTGATCATTGTAGCCTAGGACTAAAGAACAATAAATTACCAATATTGAGAGGTCCGTATGTAACTAGGGGCCGTATGTAAGTCGAATGTTCTCAAGTAGGGGACCGCCTGTATACACATTGGGGCAGATTTATCAAGCTGTCTGAAAGTCAGAATATTTGTAGTTGCCCATGGCAACCAATCACAGCTCCGCTTTCATTTTACCAGTGCTCATGAATATATTAAAGAGGAGCTTTGATTGGTTGCCACGGGCAACTACAAATATTCGGACTTTCAGACAGCTTGATAAATCTGCCCTAATGTTGCTAATTGGTAGCGTGTTTGCTACACTTTAGATTTACATTTATAAAGATTATCTTTTTAATCGTTTTTTTCTTTTTGACCAATGGGTTAAGTATGCCTTTTAGCATGTGTGTTAAAGTAAAGTAACCCAGTCAGACAATTTGGTTAGGTGGGATACAACTTTTCATATAATCCCCCACCACTCCACCCGCCATCAATAAACATAATTGCATATAATGAGGGGGAGAGGGGACAGTCCTGTCTAGTGCAAATGGTAAAGGGCTCTGATAAGAATCCATAAACATGAATTTGGGTTCAAGGGTCCTGATATGGGGGTTCTAAGTGCAAGAGCATGCCATTTCCTGCCTTTCCCAGCTTCCCTCCTCCACGAGTGGAACAGAGTTCATCAATAAAAATAATCTTTTAGATTGGTGGCTCTAATTCCATGGATAGAGGCATCATTGGAACATGTCTAAAGACATCTAAAAGGTACTGTTTGTGGTTTGTGGGGATCTCTTTATGTACCCTCTTTACTTCATTGTAGAACAAGGAGGATCTGCCCAAAGAGTTGTCAAGGACAGTAGGACCAAACCCTTGGTGAAGGAGCAGAGATCATCTAAAGTATGGACTAGAAAATCTGATTTGGTGTATATATCTTTGTGATCATGAAAGAGACTCCAATGCAGGAAGAAATAATGTGTGTTAGAATCATATTTGGTATACAAAACTACTAAGCAGATGGACTTGTGCACTAAAATGGAAACACCCATAGGCTTTCCTTCTGAATTCAAGCTATGAAAATGTGTGGGATAGTAGCTGCTCTTAATGGTATGTGGGTTGGGCATGCAGAAGTGTGTTTCTTGGACATGCAGGTTGTGGAATTTATGTTTGTGAAAATAATAGAGAATTTGGTATCTCTTGTCTGGGGTATTGAACCCTTTTACATTAAATGAAGCTATATTTAAAAATGAAGTCACGTTCTAAGAAATTGTAAACATGTGAATGCTTAGGAAATAAAGGACAGAAGGGATTTAGATGGAGGGGGTGGGAAAAGCCAAGAAAGGAAATGAACGGATGTAACAGAATATCCGGAAAGGAATCTAATAATCACAGGACTAAGGAGATGTAGGGGCTGGAGTGATGTGACTTGTCCATCCCAGTCTTTATGAAGGCAAGTCAAAGGACAATCCTCTGCTATCACAGCCACCCATTGTTTGATTGTTATAATGAAAGTTTTACTTAACCAGTCTTTTATGCGTCAAAAGGAGAAAGACTGAAATAATCAGTGGGCCCTATGTATATCAACAGGGCCCCGTTCTGAGGTGCTAGTTACCCGGCCCCTGAGATGTCAGACTCTGGCTAGGGGAGCGATGTTGAAAGGAGATTAGATGTTACTGCAGACCCTTGATAGGGTTTGCACACCAGGTTTGGACTGGTCTTAGTTGTGCTCTAGGGAGGGCAATAGAGCTTGATGTTGTGAGGGCCCTAGAGCTGCCTTGCTTCCTCCGGCTAATAAGAGCCAAAAGGGCAGCCCCCACATATAGGAATGCTGAGATTGTAGGAAAATTGTTCCTAATGGGCACTGACGATGAAGTTTTGGCATTCCATCAGGATTGTAATTCTGTGATTCCTAGAAGTGGAGATACATTCAATTAAAGGGATAGGCTCATTTTTTCATGAGTTTGGGGGGATTTTTAATAGGTGAGGTTTCACATAAAAGATGTAGTTCTAAAAATAACATTTCTCACAATACTTGAGGTGCTAGTAGTTTAATAGGGAAAAATCTGATTATGCCTACTTTTTTAAGCTGTGATAAAATTGGACTGACTGGTGTAAAAATTTTAAATTTAACAAAATGATACAAAAGTAGCCAAATATATAACAAAAACTATTTTTGCAACTTATTTAAGCTGGAATTTTCCATTTTTCTCAAAGGAGTTTTTCACTAGCAATTTTTGCACAAAGAAGTGGTCTTCGTTTGGATGAGGGGTAGGTCTTCTCTTATAGGGACAGCTTCCATATTGTATAATGCACTTACACACATAAGAAATTCATCACGGGTGCCCCTGCGACCCATATCGTGGGTCGCAGGCGCACACGTGTACCTCTATGTGCCCCAGCAAGGAATTTATCTTTCCCGGCTCCAGCGGCAGTCTCCGCAATGCCCGCGCTCCGGTGCGCGCTTTCCTGTTTCCTAGAATGGGCGCGCCGGCTCTGTGAAATTTAAAGGGCCAGCGCACCGATAATTGCCACTGGCCAGTCGCCTGCCATGATAACTTCCAGCCCCTTCCTGTGTCCCCTGCCAGATCTTTGTGCCTCATAGCCTTAGAGAAAGCTTGTTCCTGATTCCCTGTGCGATTATCCTGATTTCCCATTGTGACCTCGATTCCGTTCCTGACCTCTCTCCTGTGCTGACGTCCTGACCTTCCGATAGGTCCCTGACTCTGATCTTGTGCTGCCTGTCTCGACCTCCTGCCTGTCCCCGACCACACTTCTGCACTGCGCCTTGTTCAATTCCAATATTGAGTTCTGTAAATGCGGAACATATACTGACGCTGGCAAAACCAAGCTGTGTGAGATCCATGCTTGTTCATCTTAAAAAATGTTAGGAAGTCCGCGTTGCTTGTAGAGAGGCAGTTCCACTTGTTGGTGATGACACCACCAACGGTGCTGAACATGCACTGAACAGGGCAGGACAGCACCTGCAATGCATAGAAGGCCACCTCTGATCACCTGTCCAATTTTCCAATTTTCCCTCCCAAAAATTTAATGTTGAGGACCCATCATTCAGTACCAGGAGAGGTGTAGACTAGAGATGAGCGAGCACTAAAATGCTCGGGTACTCGTTATTCGAGACAAACTTTTCCCGATGCATTTTTCAAGGGGACCAAGGGTCTGCACAGGTAAGCTTGGCCAAACACCTGGAAACCTCAGAAAATGATGGAAACACCACGGAAATGGACAGGAAACAGCAGGGGCAGCATGCATGGATGCCTCTGAGGCTGCTTAATCGCACCATTATGCCAAAATTATGGGCAACAGCATGGCCATGACAGAGTGACCGAATGGGGCTAGATAGCATCTAAAACATGCAATAATTGACCCTGACACTATAGAAGACGGCATGCAGAGGCAGCGGCAGGCTAGAGAGTGTCATGGCGACATACCCTAAATGGACTCAGGCTTCAAACCAATGGGTGGCAGAGAGGAACCAAAGGAGGTGAGCAAGAAGCGCTGAAATGATTTCCTATGTGAACAAAAGGTTGACGGTATATTTAGTCGATAACACAGCATGGTGGCGACCTAGTGACCAAGTTCCATAACGTATCTGGTGAAACACCCGAAAAATTAGCCTCACACAACTCGTTTGATAAGGGGACGACATGTGGAGGCAGCCATGGAGACAAAGTCCATGATTAAGAGTGACAGTATGGGGCATCCATATTGCTTCTATGATTGAAACTTCAGGTCTCCAGCATGGCGGCGACAGATGCGCCGAGTTCCATTATGTATCTGGTGAAACACCCGAAAATTCTGACTGACACAGCTCGTTTGATAATGGGATGATGTGCTGTATATCCTCTTGCGCTCCAGCGTCCGGGGTATAAAGAGTTGAAAGTTGCACATGGAGACATTGGTGGACGCTGTGGAGGATCGTGGAGGCGAAATGGACAGGAAACAGCAGCTGCAGTATGCATGGATGCCTCTGAGGCTGCCTAATCTTGGGATGGAGCTGGCGGTCCGCTGCCAGGCGAGCTTTCGCCTGTCCAAGCCCCTGTCTCTCGGCTCCTCCCTACCCAAAATGGGCCTGGGGGCCAGAAGCGTTTACTTTGAAAAAATTATAATTTTCAAAGCAGGCGGGGTCGTTTGAATATTTCATCTAGGAATAATGGAATAGCATAGCAGTTCTATTTTTAATAGTTTTTTCGGAAATGGTTCCATGATTAAGAGCGACAGTATGGGGCATCCATATTGCGCTGCTATGATTGCAACTTCAGGTCTCCAGAATGGCGACGACAGATGCGCCGAGTTCCATTATGTATCTGGTGAAACACCCGAAAATTCTGCCTGACACAGCTCGTTTGATAAGGGGACGATGTATGGAGGCAGTAAGGTAGTAGATAAAAGGTGCTGCAGTTAAAACTATGTTAGTTGGATCTTGGGATGGAGCTGGCGGTCCGCTGCCAGGCGAGCTTTCGCCTGTCCAAGCCCCTGTCTCTCGGCTCCTCCCCAAACAGCACTTCTAAGAACCTTTTTGTATAAGATCAAGTGTAGTAGTGTTCTTAAAAGTTTGGGTTATGGCGGGTGAGGGGACTGTAAAAAGATGCGCAAGAAGCTAGAGCCAGTTGGCCCTTCCAAAAAATAGCCAGTTTCCTCTGCTTTAGTGTACAAAGAGGAGGAGAAGGAGGAAAATGAGGAGGAGGAGTGCATACATTACTCAGGTTGAGCTTCTTTCACCTGGTGGAGAATGAAAATCCTGAGAAATCCAGGCTTTATTCATCTTGATAAGCGTCAGCCTGTCAGCGCTGTCAGGTGTGTACGCTTATCGGTGATGATGCCACCAGCTGCAATGAAAACCCGCTCGGACAACACGCTAGCGGCAGGGCAGGCAAGAACCTCCAAGGCGTACAGCCCAGTAGTTGTAGGGAGCTGTGTGATCATTTAGGATGATGGTATGGTCAGCTACGTACTCCCACACCATCTTTCTGTAAAGACCAGCCCTACTCTGCCGAGACTGGGGACAGGTGACAGTGTCTTGCTGGGGTGACATAAAACTGGCAAAGGCCTTGTAAAGCGTACCCCTGGTAGTGTTGGACAAGCTGCCTGCTCGCCTACTCTCCCTCGCTACTTGTCCCGCAGAAGTACGCCCTCTGCCGCTAGCGCTGTCAGAAGGGAAATACTGTTTCAGATTGTGCACCAGGGCCTGCTCGTATTCATGCATTCTCACACTCCTTTCCTCTCCAGGGATGAGAGTGGAAAGATTTTGCTTGTACCATGGGTCCAGGAGAGTGAATACCCAGTAATCGGTGCTGGAATAAATTCTTTGAACGCGAGGGTCACGGGATAGGCAGACTAGCATGAAATCTGCCATATGCGCCAGAGTCCCAACGCGCAAGAATTCACACCCCTCACTGCCCTAACTGTCCATTTCCAACTCCTCTTCTTCTGCCCATACACGCTGAACAGTGAAGGACTGAGTAATGCTCCCCTCTTCTGTCTCGCCAACATTCTCCTCCTCATCCTCCTCCACCTCCTCCGATATGCGCTGAGAAACAGACCTGAGGGTGCTTTGGCTATCAACAAGGGAATCTTCTTCCCCCGTCTCTTGTGACGAGCGCAAAGCTTCTGACTTCATGCTGACCAGAGAGTTTTTCAACAGGCCAAGCAGCGGGATGGTGAGGCTGATGATGGCGGCATCGCCGCTGACCATCTGTGTTGACTCCTCAAAGTTACTCAGCACCTGACTGACCTGACTACCAGTTCTGGTGGAAGTTGACATCTGGCAGTCTACAATCGCTCTGCGCTGCTGGTAAACGCTGGATAATATGGTTAAAGGAAACCTACCATTTCAAATGGTCGGTGTAAGCTGTAAGTACCGGTGCTTAGTTTCGTTAGTGTTAAAACCACAGTATCGCGGTTTTAACACTTTTTAAACTTTATAGCAGAAGTTGCTTCGGCGCTGCGCGCGGCCGTGCGCGCGCAACGCCTGCGGCATTTCCTATGTAGGCGCACACAGATCGTGCGCACACAGCGCCGAAGCAGTTTCTGCTATAAAGTTTAAAAAGTGTTAAAACCGCGATACCGCGGTTTTAACACTAACGAAACTAAGCACCGGCACCAGCTCACCCTGAGCTGGTGCTCGGTGTTTACAGCTTACACCTACCATTAGAAATGGTAGGTTTCCTTAAATGTTGAATTCCACCTCGTAGGCACGTCGCACAACAGTCGGTGAGCGGGCAGTTGGAGGCTTAGCTGCCCTGAGAGTTGCAGCATCTGTGCTGGACTTCCTGAAATGCGCACAGATGCGGCGCAACTTCGTGAGCAAATCAGACAGATTGGGGTATGTTTTGAGGAACCGCTGAACTATCAGATTTAACACATGGACCAGGCATGGAGTTGCAGAGTCGCCACCAGGTTACGGCCATTGTCACACACAACCATGCCTGGCTTCAGGTTCAGTGGTGCCAGCCACAGATCAGTCTGCGCCATGATGCCCTGTAATAGCTCTTGGGCGGTGTGCCTTTTATTGCCTAGGCTCAGCAGTTTGAGCACCGCCTGCTGTCGCTTAGCGACGGCACTGCTGCTGTGCCTAGAGCTACCGACTGATGGCGCCATGCCCACGGATGGTAATTCGGAGGAGGAGTTGGAGGAGGGGTTGGAGGAGGAGGAGGCATAGTAGGCCTTTGAGACCTGGACCGAGGTAGGCCCCGCAATCCTCGGCGTCGGCAGTATATGACCAGCCCCAGGGTCAGACTCGGTCTCAGCCTCCACCAAGTTAACCCAATGTGTCGTCAGCGAAATATAGTGGCCCTGCCCGGCAGCACTCGTCCACGTGTCCGTGGTCAGGTGGACCTTATCAGATACAGCGTTGGTCAGGGCACGGATGATGTTGTCTGACATGTGCTGGTGCAGGGCTGAGACGGCACATCGGGAAAATTAGTGGCAGCTGGGGACCGAATACCGAGGGGTGGCCGCCGCCATGAGGTTGCAAAAGGCCTCGGTCTCTACCAGCCTATAGTGCAGAATCTCCAGGCTAAGCTGTTTGGAGATGTGGACGTTGAGGGCTTGGGCGTGTGGGTGGGTTGCACTGTACTTCCTCTTGCGCTCCAGCGTCTGGGGTATGGAAAGCTGAACGCTGCGCATGGAGACATTGGTGGATGCTGTGGAGGCGAAGGTGTGGTTTTTTGCACGGGAGGTGTTTGGACCGGGGTCCTGGGCAGGGGGCTGAGTAGCAGAGGCAGCAGGTGACACAGGGGAAGGAGCAGTGGTGTGCCGGGCCAGTGGTGAACAGCCTTGTATCCATTGAGTGGGGTATTTAGCATTCATATGCCTGCGCATACTGGTGGTGGTTAAGCTGGTAGGTGTGGAACCCCTGCTGATCCTGGTGTGGCACAGGTTGCACACCACAGCCCGTCGGTCATCCGATGTTTCTTTAAAGAACCTCCAGACTTCCGAAAATCTCGCCCTCGCCATAAGAGCTTGACTACGTGAAACATTTGGCACTGATGCACCAGCTCTGGCCCTGTCTCTCCGTCTGGCCCCACCACTGCCTCTTCCAACCTGTTCGTGTCGTGGACTCGCCTCCGTCTCAGAAGCACTGTGTTCACCTGGTCTATCAACCCAGCTTGGGTCTGTCACCTCATCATCCTCCGATCCCTCAGTCTGCTCCCCCCTTGGACTTCCTGCCCTGACAACAACTTCACCACTGTCTGACAACCCTGTCTCCTCATCGTCCGACACCTCTTTACACACTTCTTCCACTACGTCAACAATGTCATCATCACCCACAGACTGCGACTGGTGGAAAACCTGGGCATCGGAAAAGAGCTCAGCAGCAACCGGACAAGTGGTTTGTGACTGTGGGAAGGGTCCAGAAAACAGTTCCTCAGAGAATGCCGGTTCAAATGCCAAATTTTGCTGGGAGGGGGCAGACTGGGGGGAAGGAGGCTGAGGTGGAGGAGCTGGAGGAGTGCTGATTTCGGTGACATGGGTGGACTGCGTGGAAGACTGACTGGTGGACAAATGGCTAGAAGCATTGTCCGCAATCCACGACATCACCTGTTCGCACTGTTCTGGCCTCAACAGTGCTCTACCACAGGTCCCAGTAACTTGAGACATGATGAACCTAGGGAGTGTAGCTCTGTGGCATTCCCCTGCTCCCTCATCAGCAGGTGGTGTCTCACCCTGCCCAGGACCACGGCCTCTGACCCCTGCAGTAGTGGGACGCCCACGCCCTAGTCCTCTACCCCTAGCCCTCGGGTTCAACATTTTCAAAATTAAAGTGTAAACTGTAAATTATTTTTGTGTTTTTGTTTTTTTAAGAAAACAATGCTATCCTATTTTTTGCAGCCAGATCTTGTTGCAGTGAGCTCTTCAGATTTTTGAGACAGATGACCTTTAAAAAAAGCATCAGAAAAGCGAGTGTGTGAGCTTGGCGGCGAGTGTGCAGTGTCTTAAGTGTGACTTTGGTCTGAGGGGCTTTAGCAGGTAACTGCTGTGTTTTGTGTTACTTTGACTGTAAATTCTTCTTTCCGTGCATATTTCTATTGTAATCCCCATTAGAACAATGGACTCCATAAGTGGCATTGCTACACAGTGTACATCCTGTGCCATGTATACTTTCCTTGAACAGCCGTTCGAGGGGGAATACTGCTGTGTGGGATGTGTGAAAATTGCTCATCTGGAAGCCCAGATTCTGGATCTAAATGAGCAAGTTTCAAGGCTGCGGGCAATTGATAATATGGAACGAAGTTTGCTGCTCCTGGAGCACAAACTCTCTGGGGAAGATGGGTGTGGGGAGGGAAGTATGGAGGTGCATAGTGAGGGGGCAGCTAGTTGGGTAACATGTAGAAGGCGGGGAAGAGGGAAGAGTTGTAGGGAGTCTAGTCCTGATCTGTGTACCCCAATAAGTTTCATAAACGTGTTCACCGGATGATGGTATAGCGGTGTATTTGAGAATATCTCCTATTTTTAATAGATTCACTGTGATTGGAGGTATTTTTTCGACGAAAAATAAAACGTAGCTTTTATTTCTCAATTAAAATTGAAATTAATGGGACAAAACTGTACTAACAGACAAACAAACATATAACAAAATTCTCTCCGTCAATTATTGTCTTTAGTGGATATATGAGCTTGTGTGCTCCTTGACCCACTCTGAGATTTTTGCGCTATAATTATTGGCGCATCTATTGACGAAGTTGATGTATAAAAACTAATGTGGATGGATTTTAATTTCCATCCACATTGTGTGGGTAGGCAGGCAGTATCAAGAAGTAGTGATCTCTAGATCTTCACTGCAATAAACTCTGCTGTCACGATTATGTGGGCTAGCAGAGGTGCATCCATTTAGAGCAAGGGACTGTGCTTGGCCCTATCTGCTTGCTCCTATATTAGTTTAGATTGCTGGTCTAGACTACTTGAAATAACTTTTGCGCCTGTCGTATTCCCCTAACAGACCCTAGGACCCTACGCGTTTCATTTTCGCCATAAACTCATCAGGGGTCTAAGGTAAGGCTTAGTTAACTAGGGTTCATTATCACATAGTCTGTGTGGTGTGTGCCACGGCCAGTGTTAGCCATGGCGCGCGCCGGTTCGGCCCCGTTTAAATCTCCGATCCTGAGCCCGTCACCGCTGGCGAGCCCCCCCCATCAGCCAATCCAAGCGCACGATGTGTCTGATGACGCGTATTGCGTCACACATAATACTGCCCAATCAGCTGGTGACACGTCACCATCGACGCCTCCCCGGGGCGGATCTCCTGACCAATCGCCGTCTAGTGGGCGGTACTATCGGCAGTGTGACCCGCCTCCTATCAAGTCCCGTTATGAGACATCCCATCGGGACTTCTATTGCAGGTGCAGTACTGATCGCAATGTGAATAAAAGGTTTACACCAACCTGATGCATCCCTTGGAATAGATTGTAAACTTAGTATTATAAAGTTGTCATAAGTTTACTTGAACTCTGCCTAAACCATGGGGCCATTCTCTGTCGCAGTGACAGTGTTTAATTAGTAAGCATCACGTTGTTTAAAGGACCATTTTTATTATAGTACCTGCATCATAGATGAGGCAGTGCTGAATTGAACAGAAAGGTTGGATGTTTGATACTGGGGTATTACGTGGATCAGGAGTCCTATTTTGATCATAAGGAACAGCACTGCTTCCAGTGCTCTTATTGCAGTCAGACTGACAGCTTTCGTGTATGGTCATCTAGGTTGTAGATCTAGCAAATGGTGTATTAAGACTGATAATTATATTGATATCGGATCATAGTATTAGTGTTCTCCTTTTTCCTGTACAGTAGATGTAAGCAAATTTGATGCATTACTGCATATCCGTGCTCTTTTCAGTAGATGATCATGTATTAAGATGTAGTAGAGTTCTTCCGCTAGTGTATGCACTCGGAGCCTTATCATAAGGTCTGAGGCATATGTTCTGAGGGTATAGTTCCTAGTCAATAAAACTAGCATATGAAATGAAATCATTCATTCCATGTGGCTTGACGGAATTAATTTTGAAGGTCCACTGGGCCTCTTTTCTGAGGATCATTTTATCCCAGTCACCTCCTCTTCTTGAGGGTCTCACTTCCTCCATCCCTCTGAATGTTATTGCTTGTTGATTTCCTTGGTGATACAGCCACATATGTCTTGCTAGTGGGGTGTCTTTTTTGTCTTTAATGCTCTGTATATGTTCCTGGATCCTCTTCCTCAGTTGGCGAAATGTTTTCCCTACATAGTCTGCAGGGCACGTGCAGGTGGCTACATATACTATATATACTCCCATCGAAGCGCAGTTTATAAAGTCCCGAATCTCGAAACTCTTCGTGGTAGACGCACTTGTTATCTGCTTGGAGGGAGTTATCCACTTGCATGCTGAGCAGTGCCCGCATCTGAATGTACCTCTTGGTCTTCTTTGCAGCCATGTGCCACTTGGTTCTGGAGGGGGCAGATAGCTATGGACTAAAAGGTCCTTCAAATTTCTCCCTCTTCTGTAGCTGATTGATGGTTCATTCGGGATTAAAAAAAAAGGGATCCCAAAAGGGCAGTTTCTCCGTATGAGAAGAAACTGCAGCGGCTTTAGAGAATTTAAGAAAAAGTCCAAGGTCTCAGTGATCGGTTTGCACGACGAGGCTTTCCCTCGAGAATTTTACATGAGGCCTTCCAACAGGCCTGTACAGTAGACAGAAGCGCCCTGCTCACACCTAAAATAAAAGATCCTAACACTGATCAAACAACCAGGATCATTGGTACATTTGATGGCAATAACAAAGAAGTTAGAGGTATCATCAGTAAGTTCTGGGATATCTTATTGCATGACAAGGAGATAGCTAAAATAATCCCGAATGAACCATCAATCAGCTACAGAAGAGGGAGAAATTTGAAGGACCTTTTAGTCCATAGCTATCTGCCCCCTCCAGAACCAAGTGGCACATGGCTGCAAAGAAGACCAAGAGGTACATTCAGATGCGGGCACTGCTCAGCATGCAAGTGGATAACTCCCTCCAAGCAGATAACAAGTGCTTCTACCACGAAGAGTTTCAAAATTCTGGACTTTATAAACTGCGCTTCGATGGGAGTAGTATATGTAGCCACCTGCACGTGCCCTGCAGACTATGTAGGGAAAACATTTCGCCAACTGAGGAAGAGGATCCAGGAACATATACAGAGCATTAAAGACAAAAAAGACACCCCACTAGCAAGACATATGTGGCTGTATCACCAAGGAAATCAACAAGCAATAACATTCAGAGGGATGGAGGAAGTGAGACCCTCAAGAAGAGGAGGTGACTGGGATAAAATGATCCTCAGAAAAGAGGCCCAGTGGACCTTCAAAATTAATTCCGTCAAGCCACATGGAATGAATGATTTCATTTCATTTGCTAGTTTTATTGACTAGGAACTATACCCTCAGAACATATGCCTCACACCTTATGATAAGGCTCCGAGTGCATACACTAGCGGAAGAACTCTACTACATCTTAATACATGATCATCTACTGAAAAGAGCACGGATATGCAGTAATGCATCAAATTTGCTTACATCTACTGTACAGGAAAAAGGAGAACACTAATACTATGATCCGATATCAATATAATTATCAGTCTTAATACACCATTTGCTAGATCTACAACCTAGATGACCATACACGAAAGCTGTCAGTCTGACTGCAATAAGAGCACTGGAAGCAGTGCTGTTCCTTATGATCAAAATAGGACTCCTGATCCACGTAATACCCCAGTATCAAACATCCAACCTTTCTGTTCAATTCAGCACTGCCTCATCTATGATGCAGGTACTATAATAAAAATGGTCCTTTAAACAACGTGATGCTTACTAATTAAACACTGTCACTGCGACAGAGAATGGCCCCATGGTTTAGGCAGAGTTCAAGTAAACTTATGACAACTTTATAATACTAAGTTTACAATCTATTCCAAGGGATGCATCAGGTTGGTGTAAACCTTTTATTCACATTGCGATCAGTACTGCACCTGCAATAGAAGTCCCGATGGGATGTCTCATAACGGGACTTGATAGGAGGCGGGTCACACTGCCGATAGTACCGCCCACTAGACGGCGATTGGTCAGGAGATCCGCCCCTGGGAGGCGTCGATGGTGACGTGTCACCAGCTGATTGGGCAGTATTATGTGTGACGCAATACGCGTCATCAGACACATCGTGCGCTTGGATTGGCTGATAGGGGGGGCTCGCCAGCGGTGACGGGCTCAGGATCGGAGATTTAAACGGGGCCGAACCGGCGCGCGCCATGGCTAACACTGGCCGTGGTACACACCACACAGACTATGTGATAATGAACCCTAGTTAACTAAGCCTTACCTTAGACCCCTGATGAGTTTATGGCGAAAATGAAACGCGTAGGGTCCTAGGGTCTGTTAGGGGAATACGACAGGCGCAAAAGTTATTTCAAGTAGTCTAGACCAGAAATCTAAACTAATATAGGAGCAAGCAGATAGGGCCAAGCACAGTCCCTTGCTCTAAATGGATGCACCTCTGCTAGCCCACATAATCGTGACAGCAGAGTTTATTGCAGTGAAGATCTAGAGATCACTACTTCTTGATACTGCCTGCCTACCCACACAATGTGGATGGAAATTAAAATCCATCCACATTAGTTTTTATACATCAACTTCGTCAATAGATGCGCCAATAATTATAGCGCAAAAATCTCAGAGTGGGTCAAGGAGCACACAAGCTCATATATCCACTAAAGACAATAATTGACGAAGAGAGAATTTTGTTATATGTTTGTTTGTCTGTTAGTACAGTTTTGTCCCATTAATTTCAATTTTAATTGAGAAATAAAAGCTACGTTTTATTTTTCGTTGAAAAAATACCTCCAATCACAGTGAATCTACCCCAATAAGTTTGCCAGGCTGGCGGATGAGGGGGATATCAGCTCTGGGGTAGCAATGCTGCAGAAAGACGTGGCCGCTAGCAACCAGGGGAATGTCTGCTCCGGTAAGAAGGGTAATGGGAGCACAGGCAAGGTCAGACAGATGCTTGTAGTGGGAGATTCGATTATTAGGGGAACACACAGGGCAATCTGTCACAAAGACCGTGCATACCGAACAGTGTGTTGTTTGCCAGGTGCTCGGGTTCGGCATGTTGCAGATCGGGTTGACGGATTACTGGGAGGGGCTGGTGAGGAACCAGCGGTCATGGTCCACATTGGCACTAATGACAAAGTAAGAGGTAGGTGGAAGGTCCTTAAAAATGATTTCAGAGATTTAGGCCATAAGCTCAGGGCAAGGACCTCAAAGGTAATTTTCTCCGAAATACTGCCTGTACCACGTGCCACACCAGAAAGGCAGCGGGAGATCAAGGAGGTAAATAAGTGGCTCAAAAGTTGGTGTAGGAAGGAGGGTTTTGGGTTCATGGAGAACTGGACTGACTTTTCTGTCGGCTACAGGCTCTACAGTAGGGATGGGCTGCACCTCAATGGGGAGGGGACCGCTGTTTTAGGGGAAAAAATGGCTAGAAGGTTGGAGGAGTGTTTAAACTAGAGACCTGGGGGGAGGGCAACTACACTTGTGCAGGGCAAATAGACAGTGTACATAGAGAGCTGGGAAGAGTCATCGTCCATGGGGGAGGAAGGGGGGCTGGAATGAGATTGGGGAATAAGGACAAAAGGAATACGGACAGGGAAAACCATATAAAGTGTATGTACACAAATGCCAGAAGCCTCACAAACAAAATGGAGGAACTGGAACTCTTGATGTTGGAGCGGAAATATGATATAGTGGGTATCAGCGAGACATGGCTGGACAGTAGCTATGACTGGACTGTTACTATAGATGGTTATAGTCTTTTTAGAAAGGATTGTATAAATAAAAAAGGGGGAGGGGTTTGTTTATATGTGAATTCTTGCCTCAAGCCCGTCCTGCGAGATGACATCAGTAACGCAAATGCAAATGTGGAGTCCCTATGGGTGGAGATAAGGGGAGGGAAAAAGAATAATAAAATATTACTAGGGGTTTGTTATAAGGCTCCAAATATAATGGAGGCAGCAGAGGAAATGCTGATAAGTGAAATGGATGCGGCTTCAAAGCAAGGTGAAGTACTTATCATGGGGAACTTCAATTACCCAGATATTGACTGGGGGGCAGAAACCTGCAGGTCCTTCGAAGGCAGCAGGTTCTTGTCAACAACAAAAGACAATTATCTGTCGCAACTAGTCCTGGAGCCAACAAGAGGGGGGGCACTGCTTGACCTTATCCTTACCAACAGACCTGATAGGGTATCAAAACTACAGGTTGGGGGGAACCTGGGGAATAGTGATCATAACATCATTGATTTTGTATTATGCTTTACTAAGAGCGTTAGTGAAGGGGCAACCAACACTCTAAACTTCAGGAGGGCAAATTTTCAGCAACTAAGGGAAGACCTTAAAGGCATAGACTGGGATAATGTTCTCAAAGACAAAAGCCCCCCCCAAAAAAAAATTTGACTTTTTCTCATATATTCTGAAAAAGTCCTGTGAGAAACACATACCTTATGGGAAAAAGCATAAAAGGAACAAGAAAAACCCTATGTGGTTAACTAATCTTGTAAGGAAAGCAATAAGCGAGAAAGATAAAGCGTTTAAGGTGCTAAACCGTGAAGGTAGCGATGAGGCATTACAGGATCATAGAGAGAAAAATAAATCCTGTAAAAAGCAGATAATGCCGCAAAAATAGAGACTGAGAGAAATATTGCTAGGGAGAGCAAAAATAATCCCAAATTATTTTTCAAGTATATAAATGATAAGAAACTAAAAACAGAGAGTGTGGGTCCCCTTAGAAATAACATGGGGGTCATGGTGGAAGGAGATGAGGAAAGGGCCAATCTACTGAATGTCGCCTTCTCAACTGTCTTTACCCAGGAAAATCCCCTGGTGGAAGACACAATGAGGAATAATGTTAATTCTTTTTATAATGTCAACAGTTTAACCCAGGAAGAGGTACGGCGCCGCCTTGCAACCACTAAGATAGATAAATCACCTGGGCCAGATGGCATACACCCCCGGGTTCTGCATGAATTATGTACGGTGATAGACAAACCGTTATTTTTAATATTTGAAGATTCACTGAGGACTGGTTATGTTCCACAGGACTGGTGCATAGCAAATGTGGTACCAATATACAAAAAAGGATCAAATAGCGATCCTGGAAACTACAGACCCGTGAGTCTAACTGCTGTGGTGGGGAAAATATTTGAGGGGTTTATTAGAGATGCTATCCTGGATTATCTCACTGTGCACAACCTTATAACCCAGCGTCAGCATGGGTTTATGAGAGATCGGTCCTGTCAGACTAATCTGATTGGTTTCTACGAGGAGGTAAGTTCAAGACTGGATCTGGGGGACACTGTGGATGTTGTATATCTGGACTTTTCAAAGGCATTTGACACCGTGCCACATAAAAGGTTGGTATTAGAGATGAGCGAACATACTCGTCCGAGCTTGATGCTCGTTCGAGCATTATTGTACTCAAAACTGCTCGTTGCTCGGACGAATACTTCGCCCGCTTGAGAAAATGGCATCTCCCGCCGTTTTGCTTTTTGGCGGCCAGAAACAGAGCCAATCAC
Organism: Engystomops pustulosus; assembly: GCF_040894005.1. NCBI lineage: Eukaryota > Metazoa > Chordata > Amphibia > Anura > Leptodactylidae > Engystomops > Engystomops pustulosus. Next base: position 157,069,974 of record NC_092411.1, on the reverse strand, counting down.
AAGCCAGGAGACTCTGCACTCCACCCAACATGACGTGGTACCCTTACACGTCGATAGCAGTGGTTGGCTGGCCAGATCAGGTGACCCTGGAATAGACTAGCCCCTGCCCGCGCTGCTCGGATCATTCTCTGTCTGGATGCCGCTAGGGAGAGAGCTGCTGCTGGTCAGGGAAAGCGTTAGGGTGTTCTATTAGAATAGTGTTAGGCAGGAGTGATTCTACAAGAACCCAACAGCCCTTCTTAGGGCTACAATAACGTTATACATTTTTTTTTTTTGTTTGCTTGTGGCTGGGCTTGCTGGCACTAGTAGTGCAGCTAGTACCATATTGTGAGGAATTTGCAGGGGGACTTGCTACCGTTGTGTTTAGCTCTTAGTGACACACATATCCACCTCAAACACCAATGTGGGACAATTAGGGGTTTGATTAGAATTAGGCAGAGTCTGCTGATTTTTTTTTATTTTTTATTTTTTTTACCTTTATTTCATTTTATAGCTCAAACTCATCTTGCAAAGCAGTGTGCTTTCAGTGTCGGCTACAAAATAGCCATAGGAGAACCCCAACGGCTTACTTAGGCCTACAATAGCGTTATATTTTCCTTTATTTGGTTTGCTTGTGGCTGGGCTTGCTGGCATTAGTAGTGCAGCTAGTACCATATTGTGAGGAATTTGCTGGGAGACCTGCGACCGTTGTGTTTAGCTCTTAGTGACACGCATATCCACCTCAAACACCGAAGTGGGACAATTTATTAGGGGTTTGATTAGAATTAGGCAAAGTCTGCAGATTTTTTTTTTTTTTTACCTTTATTTCATTTTATAGCTCAAACTCCTCTTGCAAAGCACAAAATCCAGTTGTGTGCTGTCAGTGTAGGTTAGAAACTAGCCATAGCAATAGGATATCATCGTTTTGTAAAAAAAAAAAAAATAAACACAAAAAAAAAAAAAAAAAAATTAAAAGTTTACACTTTAATTTGGAAAATGTTTAACTGGAGGGCTAGGGGTAGAGGACGAGGGCGTGGACGTGGGCGTCCAACTACTGCAGGGGTCAGAGGCCGTGGTCCTGGGCGGGGTGAGACACCACCTGCTGATGAGGGAGCAGGGGAACGCCGCAGAGCTACACTCCCTAGGTTCATCATGTCTCAAGTTACTGGGACTCGTGGAAGAGCACTGTTGAGGCCAGAACAGTGCGAAGAGGTGATGTCGTGGATTGCGGACAATGCTTCTACCAGTCAGTCTTCCACGCAGTCCACCCATGTCACCGAAATCGGCACTCCTCCAGCTCCTCCACCTCAGCCTCCTTCCCCCCAGTCTGCCCCCTCCCAGCAAAATTTGGCATTTGAACCAGCATACTCTGAGGAACTGTTTTCTGGACCCTTCCCACAGTCACAAACCACTTGTCCGGTTGCTGCTGAGCAATTTTCCGATGCCCAGGTTTTCCACCAGTCGCAGTCTGTGGGTGATGATGACATTATTGACGTAGTGGAAGAAGTGTGTAAAGAGGTGTCGGACGATGAGGAGACACGGTTGTCAGACAGTGGTGAAGTTGTTGTCAGGGCAGGAAGTCCGAGGGGGGAGCAGACTGAGGGATCGGAGGATGATGAGGTGACAGACCCAAGCTGGGTTGAGAGGCCGGGTGAACACAGTGCTTCTGAGACGGAGGCGAGTCCTATAGCAGAACAGGTTGGAAGAGGCAGTGGTGGGGCCAAATGTTGCCCGTAGTCAAGCTCCCATGGCGAGGGCTAGATTTTCAGAAGTCTGGAGGTTCTTTAAAGAAACACCGGATGACCGACGGACTGTGGTGTGCAACCTTTGCCAAACCAGGATCAGCAGGGGTTCCACCACTACTAGCTTAACTACCACCAGTATGCGCAGGCATATGAATGCTAAACACCCCACTCAATGGCACCAAGCCCGTTCACCTCCGGCCGGGCACACCGTCGCTCCTTCCCCTGTGTCTTCTGCTAGTCAGCCCCCTGCCCAGGACCACGGCCCAAACACCTCCTGTGCGAAAACCCCATCTTCGCCTCCACGATCCTCCACAGCATCCACCAGCATTCAGCTCTACATACCGCAGACGCTGGAGCGCAAAAGGAAGTATAGCGCAACCCACCCACACGCCCAAGCCCTCAACGTCCACATCTCCAAGTTGCTTAGCCTGGAGATGCTGCCCTATAGGCTGGTAGAGACCGAGGCCTTTCGAAACCTCATGGCGGCGGCCGCCCCTCGGTATTCGGTCCCCAGCCGCCACTACTTTTCCCGATGTGCCGTCCCAGCCCTGCACAAGCACGTGTCAGAGAACATCATCCGTGCCCTGACCAATGCCGTTTCTGACAAGGTCCACCTGACCACGGACACGTGGCCGAGTGCTGCCGGGCAGGGCCACTATATATCGCTGACGGCACATTGGGTTAACTTGGTGGAGGCTGGGACCGAGTCTGACCCTGGGGCTGCTCATATACTGCCGACGCCGAGGATTGCGGGGCCTACCTCGGTCCAGGTCTCAAAGGCCTACTATGCCTCCTCCTCCTCCTCCCACACCTCCTCCTCCTCCTCCGAATTACCATCCGTGGGCATGGCGCCATCAGTCGGTAGCTCTAGGCACAGCAGCAGTGCCGTCGCTAAGCGACAGCAGGCGGTGCTCAAACTGCTGAGCCTAGGCGATAAAAGGCACACCGCCCAAGAGCTACTACAGGGTATCACGGCGCAGACCGATCTGTGGCTGGCACCGCTGAACCTGAAGCCAGGCATGGTTGTGTGTGACAACGGCCGTAACCTGGTGGCGGCTCTGCAACTCGGCAGACTGACACATGTGCAATGCCTGGCCCATGTGTTAAATCTCATAGTTCAGCGTTTCCTCAAGACATACCCCAATCTGTCTGATTTGCTCACGAAGGTGCGCCGCATCTGTGCGCATTTCAGGAAGTCCAGCACAGATGCTGCCACTCTCAGGGCAGCGCAGCGCCGCCTCCAACTGCCCGCTCACCGACTGTTGTGCGACGTGCCCACGAGGTGGAATTCAACATTAACCATGTTATCCAGAGTTTACCAGCAGCGCAGAGCGATTGTAGACTGCCAGATGTCAACTTCCACCAGAACTGGTAGTCAGGTCAGTCAGCTTCCTCAAGTCTACAATGAGGAGTGGACGTGGATGTCTGATATCTGTCAGGTGCTGAGTAACTTTGAGGAGTCAACACAGATGGTCAGTGGCGATGCCGCCATCATCAGCCTCACCATCCCGCTGCTTGGCCTGTTGAAAAGCTCTCTGGTCAGCATGAAGTCGGAAGCTTTGCGCTCGTCACAAGAGACGGGGGAAGAAGATTCCCTTGTTGATAGCCAAAGCACCCTTAGGTCTGTTTCTCAGCACATATCGGAGGAGGTGGAGGAGGAAGAGGAGGAGAATGTTGGCGAGACAGTAGAGGGGACCATTGTTCAGTCCTTCACTGTTCAGCATGTCTGGGCAGAAGAAGAGGAGTTGGAGGAGGAGGAAATGGGCAGTCAGGCCAGTGAAGGGAGTGAATTTTTGCGCATATGGCAGATTTCATGCTAGGCTGCCTATCCCGTGACCCTCGCGTTCAAAGAATTTATTCCAGCACCGATTACTGGGTATTCACTCTCCTGGACCCACGGTACAAGCAAAATCTTTCCACTCTCATCCCTGGAGAGGAAAGGAGTGTGAGAATGCATGAATACCAGCAGGCCCTGGTGCACAAGCTGAAACAGTATTTCCCTTCTGACAGCGCTAGCGGCAGAGGGCGTACTTCTGCGGGACAAGTAGCGAGGGAAAGTAGGCGAGCAGGCAGCTTGTCCAGCACTGGCAGGGGTACGCTTTACAAGGCCTTTGCCAGTTTTATGTCACCCCAGCAAGACACTGTCACCTGTCCCCAGTCTCGGCAAAGTAGGGCTGATCTTTACAGAAAGAGGGTGAGGGAGTACGTAGCTGACCATACCATCGTCCTAAATGATCACACAGCTCCCTACAACTACTGGGTTTCAAAGCTGGACATGTGGCACGAACTGGCGCTATACGCCTTGGAGGTTCTTGCCTGCCCTGCCGCTAGCGTGTTGTCCGAGCGGGTTTTCAGTGCAGCTGGTGGCATCATCACCGATAAGCGTACACGCCTGTCGACTGACAGCGCTGACAGGCTGACGCTTATCAAGATGAATAAAGCCTGGATTTCTCCGGATTTTCATTCTCCAACAGGTGAAAGAAGCTCAACCTGAATAATGTATGCACTCTTCCTCCTCATTGTCCTCCTTCTCCTCCTCTTTGTACACTAAAGCATAGGAAACTGGCTATGTTTTGCCAGGGCCCACTGGCTCTAGCTATAGTACTCTATGTATTTAATTTTTCTGGAGGGCCACCTACCCAGTCCTCTGTTTTAAGCAATTTTTGGGAGTGCCACATACAGGCACTCAATCTATTTAATTTTTCTGGAGGACCACCTACCTGCTCCTCTGGTTTGAAAACTTTTTTGGACTGCCACATACAGGCACTATCCAAATTAAATTGTCTCCATAGCAGCCTCCACATGTCGTCTTTTTAGCTGGCTCCACACGTTGTCTCCATTGCTACCTCCATACGTCATCGCCATAGCTGCCTCCAAAAGTCGTCCATATAGCTGCCTCCATACATGGTCTCCTTATCAAACGAACTGTGTCAGGCAGAATTTTGGGTTGTTTTCATGGATTCCACATCAAACTTGTTAACTTTGTCGCCACCCTGCTGTGTAATCCACAAAATATACTGGCAAACTTTTATCATTTACCAATATTATTTCAGCGCTTCTTGCGCATCTGTTTACATTCCCCTCACCCGCCATATCCTAAACTTATTAGAACGCTACTACACTTGATCTTATACAAAAGGTTCTTAGAAGTGCTGTTTGGAGAGTAGCCTAGAGAGAGGGGTTTGGATTGGCGAAAGCTCGCTTGGCTGCGGAGCGCCAGCTCCATCTCAAGATCCAACTAACATAGTTTTAACTGCAGCACCTTTAATCTACTACTAGTTCACTGCCTCCATACATCGTCCCCTTATCAAACGAGCTGTGTCAGGCAGAATTTTCAGGTGTTTCACCAGATACATAGTGGAACTCGGCCCATCTGTCGCCGCCATGCTGGAGACCTGAAGTTGCAATCATAGCAGCGCAATATGAATGCCCCATACTGTCGCTCTTAATCATGGAAGTCGTCTCCATGGCTTCCTCCACATGTTGTCCCCTTATCAAAAGAGCTGTGTCATGCTCATTTTTAGGGTGTTTCACCAGATACGTTATGGAACTTGGTCACTATGTCGCCACCATGCTGTGTTATTGATTAAATATGCCGTCAACCTCTTGTTCACATAGGAAATCATTTCACCTCCTTTGGTGAAACCTGAGTCCATTTAGGGTATGTCGCCATGAGACTCTCTAGCCTGCCACTGCTGCCGCTGCCTCTGCATGCCGTCCCCTATAGTGTCAGGGTCAATTATTGCATGTTTTAGATGCTAGCCTCATTCGGTCACTCTGTCATGGCCATGCTGTTGCCCATAATTTTGGCATAATGGTGCGATTAAGCAGCCTCAGAGGCATCCATGCATGCTGCCCCTGCTGTTTTCCTGTCCATTTCCGTGGTGTTTCCATCCTTTTCTGAGGTTCCCAGGTGTTTGGCCAAGCTTCCCTGTGTAGAGCCTTGGTCCCCTTGAAAAATGCTCGAGTCTCCCATTGACTTCAATGGGGCTCGTTATTTGAGACGAGCACTCGAGCATCGGAAAAGTTTGTCTCGAATAACGAGTACCCGAGCATTTTAGTGCTCGTTCATCTCTAGTTGGTATATAAAATGAGACTGCTGGGAATAGGAGAAAATCTGTATATTTGGGTAAGTAATTGGCTTAGTGATAGAAAACAGAGGGTGGTCATTAATGGCACATTCTGGGTTGATGTTACCAGTGGAGTGCCACAGGGGTCAGTATTGGGGCCACTTCTTTTTAATATTTTTATTAATGACCTTGTAGTGGGTTTACACAGTCAAGTTCCAATATTTGCAGATGATACTAAGCTGTGTAAAGTAATAAATACTGAGGTCGATAGTTTAGCATTACAGAGGGATTTGTGGAAGCTTGAGGGATGGGCAGAGAAATGGTTGATGAGATTTAATGTAGATAAATGTAAAGTTATGCACTTGGGCCATGGAAACAAAAAGTATAATTATGTTCTAAACGGTCAATTACTTAGTAAAACTGAAGCTGAAAAGGACTTGGGCGTATTGGTGGATGGTAAACTTAATTTTAGTGACCAGAGCCAGGCGGCTGCTGCTAAAGCAAATAAAATAATGGGATGTATCAAGAGAGGAATAGATTCTCATGATAAAGACATAGTTTTGCCCTTATACAAATCCCTGGTCAGACCACACATGGAATATTGTGTACAGTTTTGGGCACCAGTGTATAAAAAGGATATAGTAGAGCTGGAACGGGTGCAGAGGAGAGCAACCAGGATTATTAGGGGAATGGGGGAACTAGAGTACACTGACAGATTAAAAAAATTGGGATTATTCAGTTTAGAAAAAAGACGACTGAGGGGAGACCTCATTACAATGTACAAATACCTGAATGGACAGTACAAGGATCTCTCCAAAGATCTTTTTATACCTCGGCCTGTGACCAGGACAAGGGGGCATCCTCTACGCCTAGAGGAGAGGCGATTTTACCATCACCATAGACAAAGGTTCTTTACTGTAAGAGCAGTGAGACTGTGGAACTCTCTGCCGCAGGAGGTTGTTATGGCGGACTCTATGTACATGTTCAAGAGAGGCCTGGATGACTTTCTGGAGAGAAAAAATATCACGGGTTATGGGGATAAAACATTTATTTAATTCTTAAAGGTTGGACTTGATGGACTTGCGTCTCCTTCCAGCCTTATATACTATGATACTATGATACTATTGCTATGGCTAGTTTCTAACCTACACTGACTTCACACAACAGGATTTTGTGCTGTGCCTGATGACTTTTAGTTTTGAGAAAAAAAAAATAAAAGAAATCGTCAGACTGTGCCTAATTCAATCAAACCCCTAATAAATTGTCCCACTTAGGTGTTTGAGATGGATATGTGTGTCACTAAGAGCTAAATAGAACGTTCGCAAGTCTCCCTGCAAATTCGTCACAATATGGTACTAGCTGCACTACTAGTGCCAGCAAGCCCAGCCACAAGCAAAAAAAAAAAAAATAACGCTATTCTAGCCCTAACAAGGGCTGTTGGGTTCTTGCAGACTCACTCCTGCCTAACAGTAAGCTAATATAACACCCTAACGCTATCCTTGGAGCAGCAGCAACTCTCTCCCTAACGGCATCCAGACAGAGAATGATGCTAGCAGCGCAGGCAGGGGCTAGTCTATTCCAGGGTCACCTGATCAGGCCAGCCAACCACTGCTATCGACGTGTAAGGGTACCATGTCATGCTGGGTGGAGTGCAGTCTCCTGGTTAGTGATTGGCTCTGTTTCTGGCTGCCAAAAAGCAAAACGGCGGGAGATGCCATTTTCTTGAGCTGGCAAAGTATTCGTCCGAGCCACGACCAGTTGCGAGTACGCTAATGCTCGACGAGTGTGTTCGCTCATCTCTAGTGTAGACCTATAACATTTTACCATATGAGTCACAGTCTGCCTGCTGGTATTACATGCCCCATCCGATGGTGTTGGAGGTTGAGCAGAAGTCAACATAGCATTCAACATTGTGGCCATGATGGTCTTCCTTCTGCGTTGGTGAATTCCTCCTCCTCCTCATACTGCCACGGAGTTAAGTATGCTTGTACTCCCTCATTTTAGTCTCTTGCTCTGGTATTGGAATGAGGAATGAGAAAGAAAGTAATACACCAAAAAGGCTCTCCAACATCAATCAAGAATAAATAATAACATCTTTATTCATTTCCAGACAGCGAGAAAACATTAAACACAGTTAAAAAAAATCTAAGAAATGTAATGTACATACAATACAACCAGGGACCAAGGTATAGGTCAGCCGTGTAAGACCTCCTGTTAAATCAATCAATAATGATCATGGTTCCTCCACTAAATGTTTTCAATTCCAAAATATCAAATAACCAACAATAAAGGCTGGAAGTAAGAGAAATGCTGTACTATACTAGGTATCACAACATATTTCAAATGGGCAAGTATGTAAAAAGGATAATAGTCACCACATAATATGAGTAGCCTATGCCCAGATATATCTCCAGTATTGCAATTAAGGCATTTTACATCCCTCCTAACAGACCAACCGGCATACAGGTGGGAGGAGAGCCAAAACCAGGGCTGGAAGGCTCCCCACGCGTATCATCGTTCTAGACGACTTCCTCGGGTGTAAATACTTAACCATGACGAAGTCGGCTAGGACGATGATGGCATTTAAATTTGGTATTGCAGCGGCTCATAAATATATCAGGTTGTGTTGTCCACTTTAAATTTTGCAGAATGAAGATTGCAAGAGTCACCACCCAGGATTAGTCACTGTTGAGTATCCAGACAACTTGGCTGTCAGTGTACTAAAACATATAATGGTTCATTTGGGCCAGGCACCTCAGAGACCAGGACAAGCTGACCTTGGTGGGAGGTATCTCATCCTCGGCTGCATCTCCCCATGCATGTTCCAGTGACATATGTGAGCTGCTTTAGGTGTCACCTCCTCCTCCTTATGTTCCAAAACTGTTCTCTGGCTGGACAATGCAGTAGCAGACCACCTGTCCGGGAACCCACACTGCAAGCCTTGTGTGGACGGGCCTGACAACTGTTTTTCCTGTTCTCCCTCGCCTGCCACCGTTACATCCTTTAAGTAGGAATGAAACGCTCACCACGCTGTTATTTGCCATTTAGCAATTTTTCTTTATCAAAAATATATCAATTGTTACAAGCATTGTCAATTATCAATTGCATACAAGCCAGTGTGAAAGTCCATATAATCCAGCGTGAACTTCAGGGAGATGGGCTGAGCATATCAAGTAGTTAGTCCATTAAGAAGGCATCCAGCACACCATGTGATGTTTTGGGGCGTGGCCCCTTCTTCAGACATGCGTAGTGAAAATCCCACCAATATAAATACAGTGGTCAATATGCAAATTACTCTAAAAGACACAAAGATTTAAAAACAATTGGCAATGAAAAATTGTCTGATAAACGTCATAGAAGCGGTACTATACATCAATGGCAATTCATATTCAAAGGTTATTTACCAAATATTTAGAATACCAGCGTATATGCCTAAAGTAGCAAACTCCACCACAACATTTACAAAGGTTTACCAAAGTTTGCAAAAGCCTGCAAGTTTACAAAAATGTACAAAAGTTTGCAAAGCTTACAAAAAGTTTACAAAGACACCAAAATTACAATTTTCATTCATTCCTTTTGGAGCGAGGGTCTCCAGGCAGAAAAATCCAATATACTTTGCACTGTAGCAATTTTTTAAACTATGAAACCCTGATAACCCCTTCAATCTCTTCCAGCACAGCCCATTGCAGCTAGGACACATTGGCGCTTATTTACTAAGGTCCCGTGGCCACATTTCCGTTGGGTTTTCCGATGTTTTCGGGGATCGCGCCGGGGATTGTGTCGCACATGATCGGATTTTGGCGCATTGGCACTGGCTTTCAACGGACACAAATTTGGGGGCGGGCCATCAGACGATCCAACGGATTCGGACAACGCGCGGGATTTAACATGTCAACTTGTGTCGCAAGACATGCACTCACATACTCCGGGAAAAAGAAGGTGAACTCCAGCAGACCTCAGCGGAGAATCGGCACATGCAGGATCTCAGGCACACGATCTTGGTGAATCGCGCCAGACTTCATCCTCGTCGGACATTCGCGACTGGGAGCGTGACAGGACTGGGTAAGTAAATGTGCCCCATTATGTCTGGACTGGAAGAAATGACGGACCACGGTAGTTTCACCAAATTTTTTATTTTTTTTTTCTGTCAAGCTACTTTCCAGTTCCACCTCCTTACTGTAATTCCTTATTGCTGATTTGTGTTCATTAATGCATATTTTGATTTGTCTTATAAGCATATATACAACTTTTTTTGTATTACATGTAAACCAACCCTTCATAGGGATGGGTATCCCCTTTGTGGGATGTACAATCCTGTCCCCTTTTATGATATTGTTACAGTTTTGGCATGATAAGCAAGGAAAGGTTCCTTGTTTTTTACTTCTCAAAAAATTCTGTCTTGAAATTTTTTTATTTCTCAAATCTGCTCGAACCAAACTATTCCCCAATGATTTTCCTTTGCAGTAAATAAATTTAGGAGGATCTTTGAACAAATGTCCAAATTTTGGTTCATATTTTAATAAAGACCATCATATGTAGAGACACAGTAATTTTTAATCTATTTTTCGCGTTAATCCCTTAATCATAAATTCTTCTCTATCATGTGTTCTATCAACTTCTTCCCCCACCTTTTCTAACTCTAGTGTATCATAACCTTTTTCCTTAAATTGTTATATTAGTTTTTTTCTTATTAATACTTATTAGAAATTGCTACAGACCCTCGCTCCAAAAGGACTGATTAAAAATTGTAATTTTGGAGTCTTTTTGTAAACTCTTAAAAAACGTTTTGTAAACTTTGCAAACGTTTGTACATTTTTGTAAACTTGCAGGCTTTTGCAAACTTTGGTAAACCTTTGTAAATGTTGTGGTTAGGTTAAGTTTGCTGCTTTAGGTATATACGCTGGTTTTCTAAATATTTGGTAAAATACCTTTGAATTTTAATTGCCATCGATATATATAGTACAACTTCTATGCTGTTTATCAAGCAATTTATCATTGCCAATTGTTTTCAAATCTTTGTGTCTTTTAGAGTAATTTGCATATTGACCGCTGTACTTATATTGGTGGTGGAATTGTCACTACGCTTGTCTGAAGAAGGGGCCACGTCCCAAAATGTCACATGATGTGCTGGATGCCATTCTCCTTAATGGAGTAACTACATGGTGTGCCGAGCCCATCTCCCTGAAGTTCACGCTAGATTATATGGACTTTCACACTTGGGTGATTACGTTTTGCCTAAAATGCTTGTAACAATTAACATATTTTTGATAAAGAAAAATTGCTAAATAGCAAATAACAGTGTGGTGAGTTTTTCTCAAGCTAGAAATCCACAATTCCCACTTCTACATTAACCCAATGAGCAGTTAAGGAGATGTTAATGTTGCTGCTTACAGGTCCATATGTTAGTTGTGAGGTGCACTTCTGAACTAATAGCATTGCGAAGTGCACATCCGATTTTGTCCACAATCTGTTGGTGCAGGGGGGGACTGTCTTCTGGGAAATGTAGTGGCAGCTGGAAACTTCATACTGTGGAACAGCCATCACAAGATCAGAAGCTGTCTGTTTCCACCAGCCTGAATGGGAGCATTTCAAAGGGCAGCAATTGTGATTGTGATGGGCCAAACCTTCGCTTTCTCTCCTTCATTTGGGAGATGCAGAGCTGAACGGATGGATTGGGCAGGCTTGGTGACTCTGGTGCTGCTGGTGGTGGCTACGTATCTGTAGCCACTGTAGCTCATGTTTACTCTGCAGGTGCCTGGTCATACTTGAGGTGCACAGATTGTTAAGGTTTTGGCCACACTTAAAGTACTGGTGGCACAGCGTACAAATGACACATGTTCTGTCTTCTGCAAGAAATTCCACCATGCACCACCACTGTGGTATGGCCTTTGTTTCCTTGGTCCCTGGGCACAGGTAGTAGAAGTCAATACTGGGCACCACTTCTACCTATGTGAAATTTAGCACCTCATTATCACCCCTTGCTTCTTCTACCATTGCACTCACTTCTTCCCTCTTCAGTCTGCATATCATAAAAAGCCACGGCAATTGGTAGTTGTGGTTCATCATCTTCAAAGCTCTCTTTTGATGGTCTGCCACTCTCATCCTCCATTAAATGTTCTTTATAATCTTGGAACTCTGTCTCTGCATGACTGACTGCTCCATGACTTGGCTGAAACAGCTTTGGTACTTTGCTACTGAGGATGAGCTCAGGAAATATACTCCGTTTATGCACCGTTTATGCACCTTAACGTGTGGGCTATTGGGACCTACCAGTGCACACTGCACATTCTGGTACTTACTTGCACGAGAGGAGTTTGGAGCAGACAGAGAAGGAACATATCCTCTCCCAGCAGTACTGGCTCTATCACCGCCACAGCCAGGTCTCTGTCCCTTAATTCCTGACCTGCTCATTTTAAAAGCAGTACCTGCAGTTCATGCTATTTAATGAGAAGAGCACATTTATTTTCCCTGTATTACTACAAGCTATTCACTATGAGGAACACATATTAAAGCATGATATTCACTGAGAAGAGCAATTTCATTATCTACGTATTACTGTGTGCTAATCTCTATGATGAACACTTCTATGATCCATGTATTTATGTATTTATTTATGCTATTCACTGAAAAGAGTACTTTTATTAGTGTGCGTATTACTGCACACTATTCACTATGATGAGCACTTTTATTATCCACAAATTAATACGTGCTGTTCAATGAGAAGTAGTACTTTGTGCTATTCTCTATGATGAACACTTTTATTATCCATGTATTAAGGGGCACTATTCACTGAAAAGACGACTTTTATTATCTTTATTATCCACATATTACTGTGTGCCATTCAATTTGATTAGCACTTTTATTATACATGTACTAATGTGCCCTGTTCACTGAGAAGAGCACTTTTGTTGTCCACGTATTACTGCACACTATTCACTATGATGAGCACTTTTATTATCAATGTATTAATACGTGCTATGCACTAAGAAGAGCACTTTCATTATCCATGTATTACTGCAAGCTATTCACTATGATGAGCACTTCTATGATCCATGTATTAATGCCCGCTATTCACATAGAACTTTTATTATCTATATATTACTGCATGCTATTCATTATGATAAGCAATTCTGTGATCCACTTCTTAACTTATATTTACAGAGAATAGCGTATTCTATGATCCATGTGTTACTGTGCATTATTCACTATGAAGAGCACTTTTATTATCCAAATATTTATTGGCTCTATTCACTGAGAGCCAATAATTGTGTTATTTACTGACAGGAGCAACTTTACAATCCAGGTATGGTTGATGATAATTTATGATTTTTCTGGAGCTGAATACTATACAGAGAAAGGACATGTGACCCTGTGCTTATAAAGCAGCGTCACATGTCCAACCCACCAATCACAGCCATGCCTACAAAGGACATGCCTGTAGTTTCTAAGTGGCTGTCAATCAAGCAGCTTGGTGCTTTTTCCCAAACACAGACCCAAATCCTGACCAGCAACATTTTGTCAGCCTCTCCTTGTCCGAGGAATTAAGCTACTCCGTTTTGAACAATGTAATCTTGGATTGCACCAGAGAGATTGGAGGAGAAATTGGGTTTAATACAAAAGTATATAAAGGGGTAATATGTGACTTGGTGTGGGGCTAGAGGATCTCCTTTTCCTCATTTAAACACATCCACGAATAGTGTCCAACAAAAACGACCATATCCAAGACAAAAAAAGTTTTTTCTTTAAACCAATTTTTCTTTTTACTTCGATAATCATCAGTGCAAAATATTTACAGGTAAATCCCAATATCCTTCATGGTTTCATGCAATAAAATAGTAGTGCTTGCATCACAGAATTTAAACAGAGAGTGTCACTATCATACATACATTTTATTCGCTTATGCAGCGTAGTCCATCATTGTATAGTATAGACACTCACGTTATTGTAGACCTCGGGCAGAGGCTCATACTCGCAAGACTGCTGAAACCGACTGTATGAGCCACATGACGTGACGTTTCGGGGGGAATGCCCCCTTCCTCAGACATGCCCGGCACACACCTACATGGACTAATTATATTCCTCCTTCCGTACTAAAGATGCAGCTTAAACCTATTGATTACACGATCGTATATATCATACAACTAACATACTATATATTGCAAAAGTAATCGCAAATCGCTGAGGGAAATAGTCAGTCATAAACATGGAAAATTCTGCAAAAGAATTCATCTGTTAATATTTCTTGGTGTAATACCTCTATAGTAATGTATCATATCTATCAAGTACACATCGTAAAAATACACTAAATTTACATTTTTCATTTAAGCCTTTTGGACTCAAAGATTCCAATCTATATATCCAATAAACTTCTCTTTGTAATTTCTTCACTATCGTATGCTTCTACTTCTTCTATTATTAACCATCTTAAATCAGATATCTGATGCCCATATTTTTTATTCATCTTTCGTGTGTGAACTAGCCTCTCGTTTAGTATAAAGTCTAATAGCTGAGCTACGTTTATTAAGTCGTGTTTTTATTGTTCTCGAAGTTTTCTCTATATAAACTTTACCACAAGGGAATTTCGGCATGTAAATTAAATTCTTGCTATTGCAAGAGTGCCAACCTTTGATATAGAAACACTCACCGGCCACTTTATTTGGTACACCATGCAAGTAACGGGTTGGACCCCCTTTTGCCTTCAGAACTGCCTCAATTCTTCGTGGCATAGATTCAACAAGGTGCTGGAAGCATTCCTCAGAGATTTTGGTCCATATTGACATGATGCCATCACACAGTTGCCGCAGATTTGTCGGCTGCACATCCATGATGCGAATCTCCCGTTCCACCACATCCCAAAGATGCTCTATTGGATTGAGATCTGGTGACTGTGGAGGCCATTTGAGTACAGTGAACTCATTGTCATGTTCAAGAAACCAGTCTGAGATGATTCCAGCTTTATGACATGGGGCTTTATCCTGCTGAAAGTAGCCATCAGATTTTGGGTACATTGTGGTCATAAAGGGATGGACATGGTCAGCAACAATACTCAGGTAGGCTGTGGCATTGCAACGATGCTCAATTGGTACCAAGGGGCACAAAGAGTGGCAAGAAAATATTCCCCACACCATGACACCACCACCACCAGCCTGAACCGTTGATACAAGGCAGGATGGATCCATGCTTTCATGTTGTTGACGCCAAATTCTGACCCTACCATCCGAATGTCGCAGCAGAAATCGAGACTCATCAGACCAGGCAACGTTTTTCCAATCTTCTACTGTTCAATTTCGATGAGTTTGTGCAAATTGTAGCCTCAGTTTCCTGTTCTTAGCTGAAAGGAGTGGTCTTCTGCTGCTGTAGCCCATCTGCTTCAAAGTTCGACGTACTGTGCGTTCAGAGATACTCTTCTGCCTACCTTGGTTGTAACGGGTGGCGATTTGAGTCACTGTTGCCTTTCTATCAGCTCGAACCAGTCTGCCCATTCTCCTCTGACCTCTGGCATCAACAAGGCATTTCCGCAAACAGAACTGCCGCTCACTGGATGTTTTTTCTTTTTCGGACCATTCTCTGTAAACCCTAGAGATGGTTGTGCGTGAAAATCCCAGTAGATCAGCAGTTTCTGAAATACTCAGACCAGCCCTTCTGGCACCAAAAACCATGCCACGTTCAAAGGAACTCAAATCACCTTTTTTCCCCATACTGATGCTTGGTTTGAACTGCAGGAGATTGTCTTGACCATGTCTACATGCCTAAATGCACTGAGTTGCCGCCATGTGATTGGCTGATTAGAAATTAAGTGTTAACGAGCAGTTGGACAGGTGTACCTAATGAGTGTAGCTGTGCCTTTTGTAGGATGTTCTGTGCTTTCAAGAAGGATTGTTTGCCCAATTTAGTAGCCTTCTTACCTACGTCTGCTATAATCAAACAATTGGCTAGCCATTTACCTTTTCTATATATAAATCGTGTTTTTTCTTTAAACATCCTAGAGTGACTATCATAGGTAGAAATAAATAAATTGTTTTTCTTTTCTTCTACATGTCTATTGTCGACCTGTTTTTTTCTCAGTTCTTTCCAATCTTTTTTTGCTACTTCATCTCCTACCTTTTTGATCTCTTTGAAATCATTCAACCTTTTTCAACAAATTTCTGGATCATTTTATTTTTGTTTTTCTCATATTCAATATCACTATTGCATATACGCCGTGCCCTAAGAATCTCGACTTGCTGTGATGACTCTGTTTGTATCTTCTTTTATGCTATGATGACAATAAAGTCTTGGATTTTTTAAAAGAACACCAGTGGATTCTATGTCTTGGAGCCAGATCACGTTGTTGTTATTTTTATATCCATCTCCACCAACACATCCATCAGATGTATTAATGTGCCTTTGGCCCGAATAATAAATAAATGTTCTATTTGCCATCTGAGATTAAAAAAAAAAAAAAGTTGAAAATGCACAAAAAGTCCCAGCAGGACTTAAAAACAGCAGCAGTTCTGTGTTTATGCCAGAATAGGAAAATGGCAGTGGTTCTGTGTGATTTTTTGGAAAGTGAAAAATTGACCCCCATCGCCTGAAGAATCACTGTGGAAATGGCTTCCTGGTGAAGATTTATCTATGCAAATAGAAATATTCATCTACGTCCTTCTACAAAATTACGCCATGAAAATCATCAGAAACTAGAATTAAATTCCCCAGCCATTATGCCAGTTGTGCAGATAGCCCTAGCAGTTTCTCTCAAAGGAGTGGTCTTCTGAAAAGGTGATGCACTGTATTTCATTTCCTACACATAATCTTTGTTTAAAGCAACAAACAACTTACAAAAGAAATTTGACAAATAATTGTGAAGAAAGTGTATGCCTTTTGAGATATGATGTTACATTGTTTAATACGCCCTTAAGTGTGAATACACTTTATGTATTAATTGTTTAAACAGATTACAAAATCATTTTTTCCTTTTACAAAATCACACATTTTCCACTGGATAAGTCATTTTAATAAAAACATCAATACTTTCCTATAAAATCCAATAATTACATTTTTATAAGGTCAGTCTACCTGAGTAATAATGTCATTAAAGTCATTTGAACAGTCTTAGTTGTAGAATGACTTATCTGAAAAGTGTTTAACTGAAACGTCAGGTATCTACTGTATTACGTCTCTCAGAAATCCCAAGGCATCCCATATAAGAACAAAGGATTTAGCGTTAAGCAGATGTTGCAAAATCATTGAATTGCCCAAGATGTTAGAACAAGATGTAAGAGGGACTCATATTGGAATTATGTAGGCTGTCTTACTCATTCTCTTTCAATTTTTTATAAGTGGTATGACAAATTCAGAATTGACCTTACACCACAACAAAGGATTGAACCTCTATGGGCATAGGTTCTGCAAAAGATTACTCCCTTCCTCAGCCTTCTATCTATATGCAAGGTTGCCTCTACTCTTCCTAGTGTATGAAGTGGAAAGTCAAGTGAAGCTTCCACTGCAGTTTTACTTTCAATGGGGAAATTAATTTATAAATTTGGAATTCATTGATCTTCTACAACCAGCTGAGCAGTGCTGCAGATTTCTGCCTAGTAGGATGTTAATAAAACTACTGATTACAGACACTGAACTCTGAATATCATGTTTTTTTTTTTTTGATAATGAGTTTGGGTGCAATAAACTGCTTTATAAAATGTTCAAGCAAAACATTGAAGTGAGTTAATACCTTTTTGTAATTCAAATGAACCTGTCACCAGTAATGCATCATAACATTTTCAAACTATACCCCATACTTCTGATCACATGAAATCATGCCTACATGAAGGATGGGAAGGAGTAGAAATTCGCGGAGGATTGTGCCATTTCATGTGACGAGATACATTCATGGATTACAGTTTGAAAATGTTAGGAGGCAACTAAATTATGTTACCCTGGTCACATGCCTGTCAGGGTCTGAGGTAGTAGAGATGGAGTAGTGGTAAGACAGGAGGTCAGGACAGGCGGCACAGGATCGGAGTTGTGAACAAGGCAGAAGGTCAGATCTGGTGGCAGAGAAACAAAGTCAGGAACGGGAATCGAAGGTCACAACAAGAAATCACTTTAAATGCACACGCTAACAACAGGAAAGCTTTCTCATAGGTAAAAGGCACAAAGATCCGGAAGGGGACACAGGAAGAGGCTGGCTATTTATCAGGAGAGGCGGCTGGCCAGTGTCAATCATCAGTGCCCTGGTCCTTTAAGTCTTACAGAGCTAGGGGACCAAGGAGTAAGAAAAGGTGAGTGAGGTCATGGTCAGGGTCCAGCGGAACACGGAGGCACACATATGCGCCTGCAACCCGGGACATGGGTTGAAGGAGTACCCGTGACAGTACCCTCCCTTCGGCATCCCCCTCTCATTGGCCTGAAGGAATTTTTCGCTGTACATTACGGTCCAGGAAGTTGTCTTCAGGCTCCAAAGACCTCTCCTTTGGCCCAAACCCCTTCCAGATGGTGAGAAAGAATCGCTTCCCTCTGACCGACTACATATCCAGGACCTCTTTTACCTCAAAGACACTAGGCGAATCGGCCTCAGGAGGAGGTACTTGCTGGAAGAAGCGATTCAGGTTGACAGTCTTCAGAAGGGAGACATGCAAGGAGTTTGGGATACGCATGGTAGGAGTAAGACTAAGCTTGACGAAGCTTGTACGCCAAAGAATTAATACGTTTCAGTATGTCAAATTGTCAAACTGCTCCAGGTCCCGGAGTTTTGAAGGGTGCCTTCTCCAAACTGACGTTTTGAGATCTCTCTACAGGTGTTCTATGGGATTCAGGTCTGGACTTATTGCTGACCACTTTAGAAGTCGCCAGTGCTTTCTTTCAAACCATTTTATAGTGCTTTTTGAAGTGTGTTTTTGGTCATTGTCCTGCTGGAAGACTCATGACCTCTGAGACTTGGCTTTCTCACACTGGGACCTACATTATACTGCAAAATTTGTTGGTAGTCTTCAGACTTCATAATGCCAGGGCCGGAGGCAGCATAGCAACCCCAAAACATCAGGGAATAAACTCTGCATGTTTAACTGTAGGGACTGTATTCTTTTCTTTGAAGGCCTCTTTTTTTTCCTGTAAACTCTGTCGATGTCTTATCCCAAAAAACTCCAATTTGGCTTTTTTATGTTTCTGTATGGGGTCATCCTGGCTATCCTACTATACAGCCTTTTCATTCATATGCGGACTAATTGTACGGGGTGCCCCTCAGACTGCAGGGCACCTCGAACTTGTTTGGATGTTAGTCGAGGTTTTTTATCTACCATATGCACAATCTTGCGTTGAATCTCTTGTCAATTTTTATTTGGTCTTCTTTCTTCTCTCCACGCTCAATGTGGTACACACAAGGACATAGGTTGAATCAACTTTAATCCATTTCAACTGGCTGCAAGTGTGATTTAGTTATTGCCACCAACTGTTAAGTGCCACAGGTAAGTTACAGGTGCTGTTAATTACACAAATTAGAGAAGCATCACATGATTTTTTTAAACATTGTCAATACTTTTGTCAACCCCCTTTTTTATGTTTGGTGTGGAATTATATTTTGTGGTTTTCCATTGAAGACAAATTAAATGGAGATAATATTACCAAAGAATTTCTGATTGCGATAAATTATCTGATAGAATTGCAGGGGTGCCAATACTTTTGGCCAGCACTGTATGGAGTAATTCCTCTCTTCCGCTGAGAAGGTTTTTGAGAAGAAGCCGCAAGTAAGAGTCGACCTCTAGGCCCTTTCTGGCTCAGAACAGTTACAGCACCAACCAAGGAAGCATTAACCCCTTTAACAGGAACAGTTTCTCTGTACTAGGCCAAGTGAGAATGGGAGCAGAGGCAAAGGCAGACTTCAGCTTGCAGAAAGCTTCTTTAGCAGCCGGAGGCCAGAGTTTAGGATCGGCGTTCTTCTTGGTCAGCGTAACAATGGGAGACATGAGGGAAAAATGCGGTATGAACTGCCAGTAGTAATTAACGAAGCCCAGGAACCTCAATACAGCACGAAATGTTACTGGGCGAGGCCACTGAAGTACTGCAGACAACTATTTGTAGTCCTTTGTCAGAGATGATATACTCAAGGAATGGAAGACTATTTTGGTGGAACTGGCACTTCTTGAGTTTGGTATATAGGTAATTGGCCCTTAGACACCTGAGAACCTGTCGTACATGGGCGTGAAGGGACTTGAGGTCCATAGAGAATACCAGAATATCGTCCAGGCAGACCATGACACAGGTATAAAATGTCATTGACAAACTCTTGAAATATGGCAGGTGTTTTATAGAGTCCAAATGACCAGATACTCGAAGTGCCCATCAAGAATATTGAAGGCGGTTTTCCATTCATTGCCCTCACAGATGCGGATGAGATTATACGCCTCCCATAGGTCCAATTTGGTGAAGGCCGTGGCTCCACGTAGACGGTCGAAGAGTTCTGTGATCAGTGGTAGTGGGTAGTGAATCTTCACCGTAATCTTATTAAGGCCGCGATAATCAATACATGGACAGAGAGAACCATCCTTCTTGGCCACAAAGAAGAACCCAGCACTGTCAGGGGAAAAGTATTTGCGTATGAACTACTTCTGCAGATTCTCCTTCACATAAGCTGACATAGCCGTGGTTTCAGGCACTGACAATGGATACACCCATCTCCATGGAGGAGACACGCCCAGCAACAGATCTATAAGGCAGTCGTAGAGTCTATGCTTGCTTCTCTGAGAAGACGTCAGCAAAATCCAATTAAGACCCACCAGAGGCTTGGAGGTCTCTGGAAAAGTCATGGTGAATACAGGATGAGGTATCACTAAGCAGCATGTCCACAAAGTACATAAAGGGGCAGAAACATTTATTACAAATTTATTACCGTGACTCAACAGAATTATGTCACACACTCTATGTTAAAGCTGAACCAAAAAAAGTTGGTGCACTCTGTTGGAACAGTGCAGGGGGCGTCAGATTCATGAAGAACATTCGCCACATTTCATGGATCTTGCAAACCCTGCACTATACACAAGAAAACTGCACCTAGTAGAGTTTGCACTGTTTTTCATAAATGTGGGTCAAAGTGTTCCAGCAGAACAACTGCCAGAAGAACATGTTGATACTGGCAAAGAAATGGCTCAATGCCAAGTAGGGTTGCTGGATTGGCCCCCACAGTCCCCAGACCTAAAACCCAATTCAACAGTTTTGGGTAGAGTTG
The DNA here is from genome assembly GCF_040894005.1 of Engystomops pustulosus. Lineage (NCBI taxonomy): Eukaryota > Metazoa > Chordata > Amphibia > Anura > Leptodactylidae > Engystomops > Engystomops pustulosus. The sequence continues at coordinate 157,048,981 of NC_092411.1, read as the reverse complement.
AAGAAAAACTTGTATTCATATCTAAGTTCGTCGACCAGTAGGCACCAAAAATGGAACATACACAATGAGGTATTGGATATCACAATAGGGGATTGTGATGTGATAAAAGGGAATTGTGATACTATATTAGGTCAATTTGATGTCATCACATCCCTGTTGCAACAATGAGGCATGATGAAGCCACAAGGGGAACTCGGCCTGCACAAGGGGCCTTGTTTTGTCACAAGGGGTCATTGTGATTTCATAATATGACATTGTAAAAGTAGCATGTCATTGCTGCATTTTGATGTCATAAAAGGACATTATTTTTCACAATGGGCTCTTTTTATGTCACAATGAGGAATTGGGTTGATACAAGCTGACATTGTGATGTATTCTTGGGGCATTAAGGTATAACAATGCGGCATTATGATGGGACATTATGGGGCAGATTATCAAGCTGTCTGAAAGTCAGAATATTTCTACTTGCCCATGGCAACCAATCACAACTCCCCTTTAAAATATTCATGAGCACTGATAAAATCAAAGCTGAGCTGTGATTGGTTGCCATGGGCAACTAGAAATATTCTGACATTCAGACAGCTTGATAAATCTGCCCCTATATCTATATCTCTATCATATATTATGTTATAATGGAATATTTTGATATTTTGTCATAAAGGTGCATTGTGATTTCATAATGGGGTATTAAGATGTCGTAAGGCGCAGGGAGGTCCAGGATGGGAATTTTTTTTTTTTAATGAAATCTGAATGAACACAAGAGGACCTGTCACCCATTAAAAAGACACTTGGAGCTGCTTAATAAAGTAAGCAGTTCCCATCGCTACCTTCCGATAAAGCTAGCAGACACTGCCGCGCATTACAATAAGAACACCAGACCGCGTTTAAAGCGGTCCCGGGGTATACATGAGGGGGTGGTCCAAGGCACTGCTTCTTCCCAGACTGCCCCTCCCACTCCATAGGCCGGCGGTGACTGCAGGGTTTCATGCGGCAGTCACTGCTTTGAGCGTGGTCCAGCGTTCCTATTGTACTGCGTGGCAGTGTCTGCCTACTTCATCGGAGGGTTCCGATAAAGCTGGCAGTTCATCACTGCTGAAAATGGGCAAGCGCTAGGTGCCTTTTATGAGTGGGAGGTCCTCCTTAAGTGTGACATCGGGTGGACATGTAGGTGCTGACTGTTTGAGAAAGAAGGAAGGAAAACATGGTCTGTGTGAGAAGAAAGGGAATGGAACAGGCGCGGCCTACGCCAGATTCCCTAAACATAGAGGATCCCTGAATTCAGCTCCTGTGGTGGTTATAGAGAATCCTTGTATTCAACTATTACAGTCCATAGAGTTCAAATGTTTTCTTTGAGCTCAAAAATGTACATACATTTATTGTTGGAACTGGCATATTACACTGGATTTACATTTTTATTATAAATGTTTTTTAGTAATTGGTATGTGGCTATAAATTAAGTGTAAAGCCTGCACATCAGTACATGTCAGATCAAGCCACAAGGGCAAAACTTAAAGGCAATCTACCTTCAAAACTTTCTTATAGATCAAGGCACTGTGACTGTGGTAATGATTTGATATTTGTTATCCATGGCTTCCCATCTTCTTAAATCAACTTTTAAAATGATCCTGAGCGGCTACCCTAGTAGTACTGTGGTATTATATATACATAAGGGTTCTCCATCCTTACAGCTTCCTTTCAGACCAGATGGGTTGGGAGAATTAACACCAGCCAAGAGAACCTCTATGACCACCCTGCTAGGCCTCAGACCAAGAATGCAATGCTATTTAGGCTCCAGTCAGTGCTTGACAGGGCGGTATATTTTAGAGGAAAAACTACATTAATGCATCTTAAGACATTTATAAGGGATGTCATAAAAGGCCCTGTAGGCGCAACGTGTACATGTCCCAGTACTTGTGTCAATCTATGCTCTGGAAGAGTAAAAGTGCCCAAATTCATCCAATATTAGAGTGACATCTAGTGTTAAATCTGTTAACATAAAAATATAATCCCATAAAACCAGCACTGCAACAGTAAGATTAATATTGAAAGAACTATACTGTAGGTGCCAGCATCCTTGATAGAAGTAAGAGAGTCTAGGTTAGGCTGCTTTCACACAAGTGTTGCAGGAAATACCAGTGTTTAATTCAGAGTTTGGTCATTGAACAAGTTATTCTATCGTTTTTTTTTACTGGAAAGATGAATAATGTTTTTTAGCTGGAAATAAACAGCAATAATGAAATGGGTTACTGGAAGTTATGCAGAGATAGTAGGGTCTTATACCCCTTGCACACATATGTATGGGGGCCATTGCTACTGCCGCATCACAGTCCCCATAGATATCTATGACACCAGGTCACGATTCGATAAGCACATGCTGTCTTCCTGCAACATTGACCAAGCTGGGGGGCTGCATGTTAAAATATAGGACATGTCCTGCTTTCTATGGAGAAAAGTATGTTAGTCCAAGCTATACATTCATGTGCAGGAGAGAGGAGGGGTGAGAGCTCCTGTCCCCTCCTCTCTCCTACGCATAGCTGTAGAGCAGTTTGTTAAGAAGTGAATTTCAGTTAGGTGCAAGATAATGGGGCAGATTTATCAAGTGTCTGAAAGTCAGAATATTTCTTGTTGCCAATGGCAACCAATCACAGCTCAGTAAATAACAAGCAATGAAGTTCCTCTGTCCCTATTCAGGGTACCGGAACATTCACCAGAGAGTAAATATATATTATCAGCACAGGTGAAAAAATGATAATCTTAAAACATAACTTTTACTTAACTTCTTAAAATTCAGGCTCCACAATATATCACACAATACAAAGCATAAGTGAAAAACTCACTCAAAAAATACCTGCTAACTGTGATGAAGCAGGATTCTTCAATAAAGACCAAATAACCACACACAATCACTATGTAGTGTTGTAATAGATACACTGTAGATTTGTTCTTATCTCAGTGCCTATCCCTGCCTATTAGTCAAAAAACTGGCAGCGGGTAATGGTCCAAACAAGACATTAAAGTGCAGTATGGAACGGTCTTACCATTGCTGTCTTGAGGCTCAGTGCATTAGTCCAAGTCGACATGGCTCACAAGTTTAGGAGTCCATCCATGTGTCACTGGATTAGGGAGGTCCCATAAGAAAAAAGACCCTAAAAAAACCCTATTGCACCCTGGCCCACATTTTTAATAGCTCCCACCCTTACAAGGGCAGTCCCATTTCTAACCCTGGTAAATTTCTACCCTCGCCCTATGCGTTTCATACTTTGGTCCGTAATCATCAGGGGCTTGAACGGAGGTCTAGGAGACGAACAGGAGTCCCTAGTAGCGTAAACTACATGGGACTGGGTCAATAATCTTCCCGTTGAGGGAGCAGATGGGGTGTCTATGGTTTAAACCCCCCTTTTTCCTTTCTCTAAAGTGCAGTGGGAGCCGTGTCTGCCGCTAAGTGTGTTAATCGCGGAGCACTCACTAAACGCCGTATCGGCGTTTTAAAGTATTGACTCCTCCCTCTCTTTGCTTGCGTCCTCCTACCTGAAAAGCGCGCTCCTTGTTAACTCTCGGTTACCAACCGGGATACTGCGCATGCGCGGGTGACGCGTCACTTCCGGGGGAGTGTCTAATTTCCATGGCGACGTTAGTGTCGCGTGACTCAATGGTCACCTGATCTGTCACTGGAGTATAGACATCATTTAGACCAGTGATTTTCAACCTGTGTGCCGCGGCACACTAGTGTGCCGCGACACAAGGTTGAGTGTGCCGCGGGGAAAGTTCCCCGAACTACGCTGCCCCTGTGTAGAGCTGCCCCTGTGTGGAGCTGCCCCGTATTTCTGCGCCCATACTTACCTCCAAGCCCCACGTCGGCGATCCGCCCGTCTTCTGTAGCTCCTGCACCGCGCGGCCCATGTCACGTGACTGACGCGACCTGACGTCAGGTCGCGTCAGTCACGTGACCAGAGGCGCGCGGTGCAGGAGCTACAGAAGGTGGGCGGATCGCCATTAGGAGTGACGGTACGTGGAAGAAGACATCAAGGGTAAGTATATAGGGTTATTATTTGTATAGGGTCTTTTTTTTTATTAGTAAAGGTAGGCTGGGGCTTTTTATTTGTTAAGGGAGGCCTTTATGGCCTTTTAATTAGAAAAGGGAGGCCTCTGGGGCCTTTTAATTAGTATGGGAGGCCTCTAGGGCCTTTTAATTAGTAAAGGGGGGGCTCTAGGGCCTTTTAATTAGTAAAGGGGGGCTCTAGGGCCTTTTAATTAGTAAAGGGGGGGCTCTAGGGCCTTTTAATTAGTAAAGGGGGGGCTCTAGGGCCTTTTAATTAGTAACGGGGGGCCTCTAGGGCCTTTTAATTAGTAAAGGGGGGGCTCTAGGGCCTTTTAATTAGTAAAGGGGACCCTCTAGGGCCTTTTAATTAGTAAAGGGGGGGCTCTAGGGCCTTTTAACTAGTAAAGGGAGGCCGCTACGGGCTCTTAATTTGTAAAGGGAGGCCTCTAGGGGCTCTTAATTAGTAAAAGGAGGCCGCTAGGGACTTTTTATTAGTAAAGGGAGGCCGCTAGGGACTTTTTATTAGTAAAGGGAGGCCGCTAGGGACTTTTTATTAGTAAAGGGAGGCCGCTAGGGACTTTTTATTAGTAAAGGGAGGCCGCTAGGGGCATTTTATTAGTAAAGTGAGGCCGCTAGGGGCTCTTAATTAGTAAAGGGAGGCCGCTAGGGGCTCTTAATTAGTAAAGGGAGGCCGCTAGGGGCATTTTATTAGTAAAGTGAGGCAGCTAGGGACTTTTTATTAGTAAAGGGAGGCCGCTAGGGGCTCTTAATTAGTAAAGGGAGGCCGCTAGGGTCTCTTAATTAGTAAAGGGAGGCCGCTAGGGTCTCTTAATTAGTAAAGGGAGGCCGCTAGGGTCTTTTAATTAGTAAAGGGAGGCCGCTAGGGTCTTTTAATTAGTAAAGGGAGGCCGCTAGAGGTTTTTATTAGTAAAGGGAGGCCGCTAGGGGTTTTTTATTAGTAAAGGGAGGCCTTTTATGACTGTTTTAGTGTAATTTTGTGCTATTTTGGTTGGTGGTGTGCCCCAGGATTTTCTAAGTATAAAAAGTGTGCCGCAGCTCAAAAAAGGTTGAAAATCACTGATTTAGACTATCGGAGACCTACAACAAGGTATGTATTATGTGGATGAAGATCATATTTCCAAGTTTGATCACTCAAATATCATCCATTCATTTTGACAGTAATTTAATGCATAACTACGATACAGCGTGCTTGTTCTAAATAAATACCAAGTAAAACAGACCAGTTCGTCTATCAGGATACAGCGCACTAAAGTGAATCAGTTTTTTTACTTACAAAAAGTTTTTTATGTGCTGCTGTATACTCAAAAGGTGATACTAGATATTCACAGGGAAGGTATCTAAATGAAACAGCCAAAATTGAGCTGTTCATTCAGTCCATTCGGGGAGGTTGTCTTCAATCTGAAGATCCATCTACTCTCTCTCTGGAGGATCTTTTGATCCCAATTTCCTCCTCTGGGAGGGGGGGGGGCACAACATCGATCCCCATAAATTTTAGCAATTTGGGGTTGCCGTTATGTATCAGATTGACGTGTTTAGCCACTCGTGTATCTGTCGTTCACAACATCCCTGACATGTTCACCTACCCTTCTCCTCAATTCTCTGTATGTTTTACCTATATATTCCATCCCACATGCGCAAGTGATCTTATATATAACCCCTGTAGTCCTACAGTTGATGTAATGGTTGATGGTATACTTATGGCCAGTGTTATTGCTGGTAAATTCCTTACCTGTAGTCATATATTCACACGCCACACAGCCTCTACATTTGTAACACCCCTTAATTTGTCTTTCCAGCCATGTCCCCTGTTGTTTTGGACGGGTATAGTGGCTGTGTACAAGGCGGTCCTTTAGGGATCTTCCCTTTTTAAATGTAATCTGGGGTTGCGTGTGAAGGACCTCTTTGAGGTCTGGGTCTAGGAGTATTACATCCCAGTGTCTTTGTAGGATTTCTCTCCCCTGACTTGCGCCGTTGTCAAATGTGGTTATGAAGCGGATGTTTTTCTTGGATTCAACCTCTTTTGAAGCCTTAGGGACCAATAGGGTGCCCCTCTCCTTATCCTTTGCATATTGGTAAGCTGACCTTAGAATCTCATCTGGGTACCCTCTCTCTCTAAATCTCCCTCTCAAATCATCGGCCTGTCTTTTAAATCTTCTTTTGTTACTGCAGTTTCTCCGTAATCTTAGGAACTGGCCTCTTGGGATGCCCTTCCTCAGTGAATACGGGTGGTTGCTTTCCCATCTTAGCAAGCTATTAGTTGCTGTGGGTTTTCTGTATATGTCCGTTTCAAGGGTCCCTTCTTTGGTTTTTAAAACAGAACATCTAAGAAGGGTAATGAATCCTGTTGCATTTCATATGTAAATTTGAGGTTAAGGTTGTTATCATTAAGCCTCTCTATGAAGTGCAGGAAGCCTTCTTTCTCCCCTTTCCATAGAACAAACACATCATCAATGAAGCGAAGCCATATTTCGACACATTCCACACCAGGTATAGGTGTGTCCCCAAAGACCACAGTTTCCTCCCACCAGCCCCGGAGCAAATTTGCGTAAGTGGGTGCGCAAGGATTACCCATCACAGTGCCCCTGAGCTGGTGGAAGAATTGGTCATTGAAGAGAAAGTAATTTATGTGTGAGGGAGAAATTCAGGAGGTAGCAGATAAGGTCATTGTGGGAGCTAAACTGGATTCCCCTGGAGCGGAGAAAGTGTCGCACCGCTCGTATGCCACAATCGTGGGGTATTGACGAGTAAAGGGCTTCTACATCTATACTCGTGAGCCATACGTCCTCCCCCACTACAATATTCTCAATTCGTTTCAGCAAATCTGTAGTGTCCCTCAAGTATGAGGGCAAAGTCTCAACGAATGGTCGTAGAATTTTGTCAATATAGACCCCAACATTTTGGCTCAAACTTCCTACTCCCGATACTATAGGTCTCCCCTTGAGCGGTGAGGTTCCCTTATGGACCTTGGGGAGACTATAGGATATTTGGGGCATAGAAAGTCAAATTCCGACTTGTTGGCTAAATGGGAAAAAGAAGCTACAAATAGCTCCCTACGCTTTATGAACTTACTTCTAGAGGAGGAAAGGACTAACCTTGCCAGTTTAGAGATAAAATTGAGGGAACAAATAGATACGACAAAAAAATTCCAGTCCGAAACAGAATTTGTTAATAAGGAAATACAGCTACAGACAGTATTGGACAAATTCCAGTTTCATTTAAAAGAAAGGAAGCACAAGCAGTTCCACAGGGACCTCCTTGATTTCAAAGAAAACAAGGTCTATACTTTTTTGAACAGTTGGACCCCACGGGAACAAGAGTCAGATAGATCCTCAACAGAGACTGACTTTTCGGACACAGAAGGAAGAGGCAGGCCGCATAAAAATAAATCTAGAGGAAGGGGAAGGGGGAGGGGTAGAGGGAGAGGCGAAGGCGGTAATTCCCAATCGATTTTCGGAAGCGAAAATCCCCGTTTTTTAGACCCAACCTACCCCCTAAGGAGTCGGAACAAACCCCCACCGACAAACAACCCAACTCCCAGGTAATAAATCTATCGAGCAGAGCACTCTACAGAAGTGAGAAGAATATTCTGAGAAAAGGCCTTTCATTTGTCCCCACCTCTAATTTTCAAATCTTTGAATGGGTGAAAGATTTACACCTCTTCACAAGACGTCTAAGTTGGCATAAATTTCACGTCAGACAACAATATAAAAAGTGTAGAGAACTGGGTATACCAATGGACATGCTACCAGAGGTGACCACATTAGCCAATCTGGAAGAGGGAGGAGGTGATAACACACAAAGGGGTCCTTTCTCCTCTTTGCGTAACAAAAGTACCAAAATGCCTCCCCAAAGTGAGATATCTGCAGTAGACATCTTTACCCATCTAGTAGAAAAGGATTTAGAGGAGGTAAAAATTACCCACCATCTCTATAATTGCACCAAAGACGAGATAGAGGCTATCAAGCATCTGGAAAAGGACACCAGCATCACCATAAAGCCCTCGGATAAAGGGGGTAATGTGGTGGTGCTGGATGATTCCCAATATGTACGGATGTGTGAGGACCTACTTAGAGACCGTTCGACTTATGAAGTACTACATTCGAATCCTACAACACTATATAAAAGGGAACTGGAGAATTGCCTTAAGAAAGCCCTTGATGAAGGCCTTATTGATAAGTCGGAATTTGACTTTCTATGCCCCAAATATCCTATAGTCGCTACCTTCTATAGTCTCCCCAAGGTCCATAAGGGAACCTCACCGCTCAAGGGGAGACCTATAGTATCGGGAGTAGGAAGTTTGAGCCAAAATGTTGGGGTCTATATTGACGAAATATAGCCGCTCCAGCCCCCAGTTCTATCCCCCCTTCTGCAGCCCCCAGTTCTATCCCCCCCTTTTGCAGCCCCAGTTCTATCCCCCCTTCTGCAGCCCCCAGTTCCATCCCCCCTTCTGCAGCCCCCAGTTCCATCCTCCTTTCTGCAGCCCCCAGTTCTATCCCCCCCTTCTGCAGCCCCCAATTCTATCCCCCCTTCTGCGGCCCCCATTTCTATCCCCCCTTCTGCGGCCCCCAATTCTACCCCCCTTTCTGCGGCCCCCAATTCTACCACCCCCCCTTCTGCGGCCCCCAATTCTACCCCCCCTTCTGCGGCCCCAGTTCTATCCCCCCTTCTGCAGCCCCTTATTCCATCTGCCCTTCTGCAGACCCCAGTTCCAACCCCCTTCTGCAGACCCCAGTTCCACCCCCCTTCTGCAGCCCCCAGTTCTATCCCCTTCTGCAGCCCCAATTCTATCCCCCCTTCTGAAGCCCCTTATTCCATCCCCCCTTCTGCAGCCCCTTATTCCATCCCCCTCTTCTTCAGCCCCAAGTTCCATCCCCCTCTTCTGCAGCCCCAAGTTCCATCCCCCCTTCTGCAGCCCCCAGTTCTATCCCCCCCTTCTGCAGCTCCCAGTTCTATCCCCCCTTCTGCAGCCCCCAGTTCTATCCCCCCTTCTGCAGCCACCAATTCTTCCCCCCCCTTCTGCAGCCCCCAGTTCTACCCCCCCTTTTGCAGCCCCAGTTCTATCCCCCCTTCTGCAGCCCCCAGTTCCATCCCCCCTTCTGCAGCCCCCAGTTCCATCCTCCTTTCTGCAGCCCCCAGTTCTATCCCCCCCTTCTGCAGCCCCCAATTCTATCCCCCCTTCTGCGGCCCCCAATTCTACCCCCCCTTCTGTGGCCCCCAATTCTACCCCCCCCTTCTGTGGCCCCCAATTCTACCGCCCCCTTCTGTGGCCCCAGTTCTACCCCCCCTTCTGCGGCCCCAGTTCTATCCCCCCTTCTGCAGCCCCTTATTCCATCCGCCCTTCTGCAGACCCCAGTTCCACCCCCCCTTCTGCAGACCCCAGTTCCACCCCCCCCTTCTGCAGCCCCCAGTTCTATCCCCTTCTGCAGCCCCAATTCCATCCCCCCTTCTGCAGCCCCTTATTCCATCCCCCTCTTCTTCAGCCCCAAGTTCCATCCCCCCTTCTGCAGCCCCCAGTTCTATCCCCCCCCTTCTGCAGCTCCCAGTTCTATCCCCCCTTCTGCAGCCCCCATTTCTATCCCCCCTTCTGCAGCCACCAATTCTTTCCCCCCCTTCTGCAGCCCCCAGTTCTATCCCCCCTGCTGCAGCCACCAATTCTTTCCCTCCTTCTGCAGCCCCCTGTTCTATCCCCCCTTCTGCAGCCCCTTATTCCATCCCCCCTTCTGCATCCCCAAGTTCTATCCCCCTCTTCTGCAGCCCCCAGTTCCATCCCCCCCTTCTGTCCCCCCCTCTGTAGCCCCCAGTTCCATCTCTCTCCTGCAGCCCCCAGTTCTATCCCCCATTCTGAAGCCCCCAATTCTATCCCCCCTTTCTGCAGCCCCCAGTTCTATCCACTCTTCTGCAGCCCCCAGATCTAACCTCCCCCCCTGCTGCAGCCCCCAATCCTACCCCCTCTTCTGCAGCCCCCAGTTCTATCCCCCCCCACCCCCTCTTCTGCAGCCCAAAGTTCTATAACCCGCACTTCTGCAGCCCTGTTGTAGTTTCTCCTCACTGTGAGCAGAGCAGTCCTGTGCTGCATGAGGCTGTATAAGGGAGAAGCCGGAGGGTCATGTGATGATGACATCTCAGTTTCTCCTCTGTACAGCAGCCGGACAGGTCCTCAAGCAGTGTGTGACTGCACACTTGATTTATTCCGTTTTTGCGGCAAAAACAGAATAGAATTGTGACCCCTGTGTCTTGGTCGTTTCACCACCAACGGGGTCGCGACCCACAGGTTGAGAACTGCTGCCCTAGATGTAGTGGGTCTAGTGGGTTTAAAACAAGACAATTAAAATAAAAACTTAAACATTTAACGCCTTAAGGACGCAGCCATTTTGTACCGATTTTTTTTTTTTGGATTCTGACATGCGTCGCTTTATATGGTTATAAGTTTTGAACACTGTTACTTATCTAAACGATTCTGAGATTGTTTTTACCCCATGTTGTACTTCATTTTAGTGGTACATTTTGGCTGATAAGTTTTGTGCTTATTTACAAAAAAAAAGAAAAAATTATGAATTTATTTAAAAATTTGTCATTTTTGAAATTCGAAATCATTGCGTTTTCAGGCAGATAGATTTACCACCTAAATAAATTGCTGAATAACATTTCCCATTTGTCTACTTTACATTTTCATAATTTTTAAACTGTCTGGATAATTTATTTTGATGTCACGCGTGTTACAAATCGAATATCTTTTTTCCAAATTTTCAGAACTATTGATCATTTTCAAATCTGCGCCCCTCAAACTATCAGAAACAGCTTTTACGAAGATTGTTAACCCCTTGAGATCTTCATAGTAACTGAATAAAAATGGAGGTGAAATTTAGAATTGTGCCGGTTATACGTTCATTTAGCACTAAAATTTACACATTTCCAAAAGATAAAAAGAGAAAACCCATCCTACAATTTGTTCTGCAATTTCTCCCGAGTACAGAAACCCCCCACAAGTGGCCGTTACTTGTGTTATGGGGGCACAGTGAGGCGCAGAAGGGAAGGAGGGACCTGCAGCTCCCAGGATTTTAGTTTCCTCATTGGCCCCTTTTGTAGGCTATAAAATTTTAGATTTTGCGTTATTGGGGCCATGTGACGGCATTTTTTTAGCGGGGTGAGATGCTTTTTCCACTGTTACAATTTTGGGATTGGTATCCCCTACTGTTGAAAGTTTAGGAACTTTTTTTTGAGGGTAGGAGTAGAAAAGCATCAACTCTGTACTGGATTTTTTACTTTTTTTTTGTGTTCACCGTTTAGCCTAATAATCATGTTATGTTTATTTTATGTGTCAATACAATTACGGTGATACCAGACATGAATATTTTTTCTTACATTTTACTAAATTTTTCAAATAAAACCCTAATGTGGGGAAAAATCTATCATTTTTGTATTGCCGTCTTCCAAGTGGCATAACATTGTTACTTTTTTGGCTACGGAGCTGGTTGATGGCTTGTTTTTTGTGTGGACACCTGGAGTACATATGTTTTTTGATCACTTTTTATAGCATTTTTTGTGGGATTGAATAGGTAAAAATCATAATTTTTGAAGGGTTTATAACTGTTTTTTTTACGGCGTTTATCATGCGGGTTCAATAATTATTTACTGTTATTCTACGGGTTGTTACGGGCGTGGTTATACTATACATGTGGGGGTTTTTTTTGCGTTCTATGTCTCTTTATATGTTTTGAGGCTTTTGGGCATTTTTATTGATTTCTTTCTTTATTTTTTATGGAATAACTTTTTTTTTTTTTTTTTTTACTTTTTCACTTTTTCCAGCATGGGACATGAACAAGCCATCATCTGATTATACTGATGTATTGCAGGGTATTAGCAGTGTCAGCCTATGCACATGCATAGGCTTGCACTGTGCCAGTAAGATGACGTCATAGACGCCATCTTACCGGCAGTTCTTGCAGGCAGTGCTGGGGAACAGTTCGGAACCCAGCACTGCCATAAGAACGATCGGCGCCTCCATAGAGATTTTCTTCCTACAAAAGATTTGAATTTTAAACATAATTTTTGATTTGGAGTGCACAGTAAAATTTGTAAAAACAATGGCCACAATAAAAGTACTATTTTAAAAAACAAATGCATTTTTATCAAAACGCATATGTGTTCGTAATGTGTGTTGTAGCAAATCGGAAATTTAACACATCGGGGCTTATTTACTAAGGGTAAGGGATTTCGACTTTTGTGGCATGCGGGCGGGGGAAGCAAACTGATGCACAAAGCAATATTAAATGCCCCTAAATGCTTTTTCTAAGCAGAGTTGTGAACTTGAGAATAATTAAACAAAATGTGTATACAAGCCTATGATGTTTATTAAGGTGTAACTGTAAAGTTTATAAAGTTTTTTTTTTTTTCTACAGCTGCAATTTTTAATACATTCAATACAGTATTGCAGCGGTTTCCCTGCTATTTATTCCCTGCCAGTACCGTCCCCGCCACACACAGCATGGGTAAGCTGATTCTGCCATTATCTTGTTAGGAAAGGCACATAGCACTTTACCATAATGTTAGAACTCCATGTTAGGTTGGATTATTAACTCTTTTTTTGCACAGGCACTTTATAGGATTTTTTCATTAACCTATACATGTTAAGATACCTGGGTTTACATTGCTTAACTGCTGATCTGTGTTGCGTGGACGCAATAGTGGAATCCCGAGGACAATATATTGTAGTCATACTGTTACATTGATGTTTTTAGATGGTATTGATCAATAAAAGAAGTTTCAAATTTTAAATGGTGTAATGAAGTATATATGGACCAGATATCACTCATGTGCTCTTTAAGGTTTTGTGTGGCAGTATATGGTAGGATCAATAAGACAACCTAGGGTAAAGTGCCCTAGGGGTCTGAAAAATAGTAAAACAAAATTAAAAAAAAGTTTTAAAAAATTATATAAAAAAAACCTAAAAATTCAAATGACCCTTTCCCCAGAGCTCATATAAATATAAATAAACAGTAAAAATCATAAACAAATTAGTTATCGCCGTGTTCCAAAATGCATAACTGTTTTCATTGCATTTAACCCTGTAGCGGAAAATAGCGCCCATTGAAAATGGCAATAGTAAACATTATGCTCTCACATTTCCACACACAGTCCACATCCTCCCCCAGTTGCTGATCAGTTTTAAAAAATAATCTAGTGTGCACAGAATATTATCCGTAAACATGATCTGCACCCTAACCACCTCCATCTCTCTACAAGGCTATAGTTGGGTCAGTGAAGAGAAGGAGTTAATTCAGCACAACCGTCTAAAACAAATGATGAAGACTATTTACTTTTGTTTGTGCTATGTCTCCTCCTCCTCTGTAGTTCCCATCCCCCATTGTCCTGAAAAGAGGAGACAGTGATGGCATCTGCTGAACAGCCTGGCTAACACTTTCATCTTAGCAGGTAGTGTGTGTATAGTAGTTATAAGACTGTAATAGATTACATATCTAATACATACACACACACATACAAATTTGTGTGTTTTCGTGTGTTTGTAATAATCTGTGTGTACAGGTCACTGTAACTATAATGCTTGTTAGTATGGATGTGAAGATGTAAATTTGAATTTATCAGCTTAGGGTCACAACTGTGTTGTACAGCAGGAACATTGAGGAGATGATTCAACCTAAAATTTAGTGTCTTAACTTCCTGGGTTTCTAGTAATAATGAGAGAGCTCAGCCTTGTGCGAAGTGAGGCAAAACTGCTCTGGCTTCAGTGCCCTTAGCTTAGCCCACAATCAGTAAGATGCTGCCCACATCAGCAAAAGCTGGAGAAGATTTTAAAAAAAGGGTTGATAGATATACATGTATGGATCTAAGGCTTGGCTGAAGCCAGCAGGAGGATGTTGGCATCATTGGAATTGGTGTCAAAGGCTCTCTCTAAAAATATATTTGGCCAGTTAACTTTGGAGTTGCCCTGTAGAGCCAAAAAAATGACTGACACTATTCAGAAATCTATTTTAAAGAATCTAAGAAACATCGCTGATCAAATACAGTGAGCATGGTGTGTTCCGTTATATACAAATATTTGCCTATTTTAAAAGTGGATCTGGTGTTGGCTAAAATTATTAGCAAATGGGTAAAATGTGTTTCCAGTATTTATAGTGGGAAACATGTAGAAACATGTAGCCTGCTGCTGTTGATTGTGTCATGCCATTTTTGCCTTGTAAGTTGTCTATTTTAGTGGTTGTGAGGCGTCGTCGTACCTCTTCCTGGCTCAAACTGTTGACATTTAAAAGAAAATTCACTTTATTCCTCATCATGCCTTTTACCAGGGGATTTTCCTGGGTAAAGGCAGTCGAGAAGGTGACATTGAGTAGATTGGCTCTTTCCTCACCTCCCACCACCATGACACCCAGGTTATTCCTAAGAGGGCCCACACTCTCCATTTTGAGTTTCTTATCATTTATATAATGTATATTTTTGAGTATAAGCCGAGTTTTTCAGCACAATCTTTGAGCTGAAAATTCCCCACTCGGCTTGTACTTGGGTATATGAAAAAAAAAAGAGTGCTCACCATTCTGACACCCTGGGCGGCGGCTCCTCTTCTTTCTTCAAGTCCACCGGTTCCATTTCAGCAGCAGCTCTGTGCGCACAGAGCTGTTGCTGACCTGGAGCCGTCTCCGGTGCACATAAAGAAAGAAGAGGAGCCATCTGCGGCATCGTAATGGTGAGCATACGGGCATACGGGGGCTGGCAGGCTATATACTACATGGGGCTGGCTGGTAGGCTATATACTACATGGGGCTGGCAGGTTTTATACTATCCAGGGCTAGCTATACACTACTGGGGGCAGGCTGGCTATCTACTGTGGCAGGGGCTGGCTATATCCTGGGGCTATATACTAGGAACTGTCTGGCTATATACTGGGGACTGGCTGGTTATATACTGGGACAGGTGCTGGCTGGTTATATAATGGGGCAGGGGCTGGCTATATACTATGGGGTTGTCTGGCTTTATATTGGGGCACGGGCTGGCTATATACTGGGGAGGCTGTGACCAATGCGTTTCCTACTTTAGGTTTAAACTCAAGTCAATAGGTTTTCACAGTTTTTGGTGGTAAAATTAGGTGCCTCGGCTTATACTTGGGTCGGCTTATACGCGAGTATATATTGTACTTGAAAAATAATATGTGGTTAGTTTTACTGTCCTTGCCAATATTTCTTTCAGTCTCTATTTTCGCGGCCTTTATCTGCTTTTTACAGAATGTATATTTCTCTCTTTAATCCTGTAATGCCTGATCGCTACTTTTGATGCATTATGAAGCAAACATACCTTGAGAATTCTGTAGCTACACTGATGCAGGTTCATATCTTGGTTAATCCCTGTGCTGAGTGGTTTTGCTGATAAAACAGATAAAACATGATAATGAATCTGTCTGGCTTCTATGTCAGCTCTGGCGCTTGCTTTGCCGCTTCTCATAGCAGAAGAGTTTCTCTCTGATTGCATCATCATCTCCTGCAGTTCTCTTCCTGCCAGACAGAATAATCAATTGCTGCACCATCCCCCAGCTGCTGTGAGTCATTCAGCTCAGGTTGATTAGTGCTTGACCAGTCATGCTTTACTTTCAGCCATTTGTAATTACAAGATCCGTAAGCCAGTCTATCCCAGCTTTCCCAAGGTCCTGAATAGTGTAATTGTTTTTTCAGCCATACCACTCACCTCAGGGATTAACCAAGATATGATCCTGCAGCAGTGTAGCTACAGCCTTCTCAAGGTTTGTTTGCTTCATAATGTATAAAAACAAATGTTAGGTTTCCTTTAAACGTATTATCTTTCTCGCTTATTGCAGTACAGTATTGCTTACAGTAGAACCAAATATAGAGATGAAGCAGCACTCCAAAAAAGTTAGGTGAAAAAAGTGATGTTTATTCCACCAGTGATGCGACGTTTCGTCTTTTCCATAAAGTCTTTATGGAAAAGACGAAACGTCGCATCACTGGTGGAATAAACATCACTTTTTTCACCTAACTTTTTTGGAGTGCTGCTTCATCTCTATATTTGGTTCTACTGCTAGAGGGGTTGTCGGACCCCTACGAAGACCTGCACCCTACGATTTTCCGCACGGTGCCGTTCCAACCCTTATGTTTTGTATTGCTTACAGTAGTGGTCACTATTACCCAGGTTCCCTTAACATGTAATTATGATACCAGGTCTGTTGTTTAGGATAGTCCAGCAGGGCCCCCTCTTGTTGGCTGCCAGACTAGTTGCTACAGGTAGTCTGTCTTTTGTTGTTGACAAAAACCTGCCTTTGAAGGATCTGCAGGTTTCTGCCCCCCAGTTTCTATCGTGACTGAAGGTAATTGAAATGACCCATGATGAGTACTTCACCATGCTTTGGAGCCTTACAACAAACCTCTAGTAATATTTTATAATTCCTTTTTCCTCCACTTATCTCCACCCCTAAGGACTCCACATTTTCATTTTCGTCACCAATGTCATCTTGCAGGACGGGCTTGATGATCGTAATTCCAGCCCCCATTCCTCCCCCTTGTACTATGGGGTACATTTACTAAAAACAGTGCAAACTGCACAATGTGCAGTTTGTCTATGTAGTGTGCAGAGGACGCCAGGATTTATGGCACCCGTTCTTCACGAATCTGGCACTCCCTGCACTGCTCTGACAGGGTGCACCACTTTTTTGCTGCACCTTTAACATAACATAACATATAATACTGTCTTCTTTCTTTGTACAAGTGTAGATACCCTTCCCCAAGGTCTCTAGTTACCCTTAAGGACCAAGCCACTTTAGGGCTTTTGGACCAAACCCAATTTTTTTTATCTGCCCTGTGTCAATATAAGTGCTTGTAACCTTGAAAAGTCCACTTTTTGATTACCGGTACTTTTTTGATCGCTATTTTTTATCTTATATGGTTGGATGTGAAAATATCATAATTTTTGCATGGTTTTAAAAAATTTTTTTTATGGCGTTCACCGTATGAGTTCAGTAACAATTTTATTGTATGGGTTAGACGTGGCAATACCCAATATGTAGTATTTTGTGGTGATTTTCATTTTTTTCTTGTGAAATTTGATTTTCATACTGATGGGGCATTAGGGGATTCTTTTTCATTATTTTAATTATATTTTTATTGGATTTTTAAAAATCTTTTTTTGACTGTTTTACTTTGTCCTAGGGTGGGAGATGAACAAGTGATCATTTGATCGTTGTTCGTTGCAATATACTGCAATGCTTATGTGTTGCAGCACATACATAGTCAGTCTATGCATTCTGCATAGGCTGACAGGAGCACTGTTAGATCGAGCTGTAAGCACGATCTAGCAGGCATTTCCACCCGCAGCCATGGGGTCCTTCATTGAACCTCAGGACTGCCATCGAAGTGAGTAACGCAATTCAAGCTGTTAGGGCAGGAGCCTGGCTTTCGCATACAACTGAGCTCCCACATCCCGCTGAGACATACATGTATGTCAGGCTGTGGCAACGTACATCGCTGATGTACAGTACATGTAAGTCTTAATGCGCCAAGGGGTTTAACACTCCTCCAATCTTCTAGCCATTTTTCCCCCAAAACAGCTCTACCCTCCATATTGAGATGCAGCCCATCTCTGGTGTAGAGTCTGACAGCATGAACCCAAACCCCTCCTTCCTACAGCAACTTTTGAGTCACTTATTTACCTCCATAGCCTTTGAGGTGCCTATGCGGTACTTGCCCTGAGCTTATGGCCTAAGTCCCTGAAATAATTTTTAAGGACCTTCCACCTACCTCTTACTTTGTCATTGCTGCCAATGTGGACCATGACCACTGGATCCTCACCAGCCCCTCCCAGTTATCGGTCAAACTGATCCACAATATGCCAAAACCGAGCACCTGGCAAACAACATACTGCTCGGTATGCATGGTCTTTGTGACAGATTGCCCTGTCTGTTCCCCTAATAATGGAATACCCCACTACCAGCACCTTTCTGACCTTGCCTTTGCTCCCATTCCCCTTCTTACTGGAGCAGACTGCTGCTGGACATTTTATTAGCATATCAGGTACATTTCCTACCATAGGGCTCATACTCCAGTCAATAACTTTTTTGTGATAAAATTGGGAGCCTCAGCTTATACGCAAGTATTTATAGTATGAGGGGGAATTCAGCTGCAGGAAGCACAGAGGCCGGGCCAGGGGCAGCATCCACATCTATCTGGGGAATCTGAACTGGACAGTAGGCGGGGTGGAGGGTTTCATGCAGTTAGGGAATGTAATTAGCTTTCCTATATAGATGGGTTATAAGAACAGGTTTGACGTTCATGATTCAATACTTTTATGAATAGTACAAGCAGGGCCGGATCTACATTGGTGCTCCCGGTGCACTTGCGCCCCCGGGATCAGTCCCTCACCCTTCGCAAGACGTTGGATAGGCTCCAGGTACCCCACAGTATCAGCTACTCTAAGTATGGGGCTGCTGAATGCTATTAGCAGCCCCATACTGACACGCACATCGTTTAAGGCACTGATACCATAGACCCACTTATTTATCGCAAAGTGCCAACACAGAAATTTAATTTGTGATTTATTCTCCCTTCTCTGTCACAGCTTTCATTGATACCAGCCCCCTGGATGATCATTGTAGCTTCCCTCCAGGGTCCCAAAAACAGGAAGAATTGTCAGGGCCGGAGCTACAATTATAAATCCAGATCTGTCCACCGTTCCCACTCCTCCAGTAGTCCTAGGACCTGAGTGAAGTTGGCCCCCCCACCTTGTTCAAATCAAACAAAATTGGTGTCAAACGTTTGTGCTGGTTTGTGCAGCAGAAATTTTTGTTTGTGCCGCTATCGTTTTCGAGATTTTAATGAAAGTTTCTAGAGGTCATCAGAGGTCAACCAGCCCCCCCACATTGCCCAAATCAAACAAAACTGGTGCCGAACAATTCTGCTACGTTTGTGCTGTGCAAATTTTTGTTTGTGCTGCTTCTGTTTTCAATATATGAACAAAAAATGAAAGTTCAAAAGTTCAAGCAGCCCCCCCCACATTAACCGAATCAAACAAAACTGGTGTCAAACGTTAGTGCTACGTTTGTGCAGCAAAAATTTTTGTTTGTGCTGCTATAATTTTTAAGGTATGTTCAGGTGTTTGAGGTGTTTAGGATGAACTGGTAAAAAACAAACCTAGTGACACTTCCCTGGTTTGATCACCAGGGGGAGCTAGCAAACACATTGTACTTTGGAAGAAATGAACTCTGATGACCTCTGCAAAAAAGTATGAATATATTAAATATGATAGCGGCACAAACAAAAATTTTTGCTGCACAAACCAGCACTAACGTTTAACACCAGTTTTGTTTGATTCGGTTAATGTGGGGGGGCTGGCTGAACTTTTGAACTTTCATTTTTTGTTCATATATTCAAAACAAAAGCAGCACAAACAAAAATTTGAGCAGCACAAACGTAGCAGAATTGTTCGGTCCCAGTTTTGTTTGATTTGGGCAACGTTGGGCAACGTTGACCTCTGATGACCTCTGGAAACTTTCATTAAAATCTTAAAAACGATAGCGGCACAAACGAAAATTTCTGCTGCACAAACGTAGCACAAACGTTTGACACCAATTTTGTTTGATTTGAACAAGTTGGGGGGGCCAACTTCACTCAGGTAGTCCGGTAGTCCTGTCACTGTAAAATAGCTCTGTGCACAGCAAGTCCTTGGTTGCCTGGGACTGCAGGAAGATACCTGGAGGCCTCTCTGGTGATGGCCTGGGTGCCCACAGAAAGGGCTCTGAGTGCCACCTCTGGCACCCGTGCCATAGGTTCGCCACCACTGCCATAGAGTGTCAAAAGTGCAGGCAGAGCGACCTCTCCCTGCACCTTTTGTCCTCCACAGACGGCCGATCTATGACTCATTCAACGGGCCCTCTGTGTCACTGGAGTGGAACAGAGGAGGAGAAGCTGCAGATCATTCTGTCAGCGCTGCAGGGGATTGTCTGGAAAGTGAACTCTTATTATTTTACTGTTGTACAGGGGTCCAGTAAGAAAGACAGGGCGAGGGCAGAGGCAGCCACTGTACAGGGGGTAATTTATATATATTGAGCAGCAAATGTATAGTGGACGAGGGAGGGTATCATTTACATATATAGAAGCCACTGTATTGGGGGACAATGGTGTAATATATATATATGTGTGTGTGTGTATATATATATATATATGAGAGAGAGAGGAGCCACTGAATAGGGGACGGGGGAGGGTGTATAGAGGATGGGGAGTTTAATGTATTTAACCATTGTATAGAGGACAAGGGGTGTAATTCATATATAGATGAAATGTAGATTGAACAGGTGGTGAAATCTATGTATAGATGCACTACATAGAGGATGCGGGTGTTATTCATATATAGAGGCACTGTATAGTGGACAGGGGCATGTAATTGAGGTATAGAGGATGGGGAGGTGTAGCTCATGTATTCAGACAGTGTATAGTGGACAGGGGGGTGTACCATATTTTTCAGGCTATAAGGCGCACCTGATTATAAGGCAAATCTGATTATAAGGATGAATGACCAGCAGGTGGCAGACCTGTGCACAGCTCAAGGCTGCTGTTGTCTGTAAGTGTTGTTCATATATAAGGCGCACTGGACTATAAGGCGCACCTTTTGATTTCTGAGCAAATCAAAGGATTTTTTTGTGTGCCTTATAGTCCGAAAAATATGGTAATTTACTTAGAGGTACTGTATAGAGGAAGGGGGTATATAAGTCATGTATAGAGGACAGGGGTACTATTTACGTATAGGGCCACTGTTTAGTGGACGTGGGTCCTGTATTTAGGGGCTTAAGGGGGTGCTGTATAGATGGGCAGCTTTTCATAGGGGAGGTCACTGAATAGATTAAATGGGCCATTGTTTTTTTTGGGGGGGGGGGAGTTGTATAGTAGGAGTTGCTGTATAGCACGGGCAGCTTAATATAAATGAATAAAAATGGTAGTACATAGTGAGTGACACTCTATAGCAGGGGTACTGTTTGTTCATAAATAGGGGTGCCATATATAGCTCTAATAAGGAGGTGCTGTTTATATAAATCCATGTGCCATTATACTGTAATTGATTGTGGTAGGGCGCAGGGTGGAGATGTGCTGCCAAGAGCTGCAGACATCTAAGGGCGAATTCATCACAGCTGGAAGAGTTATGCCGGATGAAGAAGGTATCCTAGTATACAGGGGGCTCTATAGAGGCTGTAATGAGGTTGTCATGAAAAAGACAGTAAACGGTGAATGATCATATATAATTACGTTATAATCTCATTGATTATCTGCAGAGCGTTTAATTTTTAATTTGGAATAGTTTTTTGGTATTGGCTTTTATTCAGTATGTGTGTAGGTGGTATTATTTTGCAGTGGTAGCATCATGATGCAGGGGAAGCATTGTGGCGGTGTTATTCAGTCATGATGCAGTGGTAATGGTAGCAGTGTGGTGGTATTATTCAGTCATGATACAGTGAGGTGGTGGTGTTATGGTATTATTCAGTAATGATACAGTGGTAATGGTAGTGGTGTGGTGTGAATATTCAGTCATGATGCAGTGGTAATAGTAGTGGTGTGGTGGTATTATTCAATCATGATGCAGTGGTAATGCTAGTGGTATTATTCAGTCATGGAGCAGTGGTAATGGTAGTGGGGTGTTGGTATTATTCAGTCATGATGCAGTGGTAATGGTAGTGGTGTGGTGGTATTATTCAGTCATGATGCAGGGGTAATGGTAGCGGTGTGGTGGTATTATTTAGTCATGATGCAGTGGTAATAGTAGTGGTGTGATGGTATTATTATTCAGTCGTGATGCAGTGGTAATGGTAGTGGTGTGCCTATATCATTCAGTCATGATGCAGTGGTAATGGTAGTGGTGTGGTGGTATTATTCAGTCATGATGCAGGGGTAATTGTAGTGGTTTGGTGGTATTATTCAGTCATGATGCAGTGGTAATGGTAGTGATGTGCCTCTATTATTCAGCTATGATGCGCGGTAATGGTAGTGTTGTGGTGGTATTATTCAGTCATGGTGCAGTGGTAATGGTAGCGGTGTGGTGGTATTATCCAGTTATGATGCAGGGATAAAGGTAGTGGTGTGGTGGTATTATTTAGTCATGATGCAGTGGTGATTGTAGTGGTGTGATGGTATTATTATTCAGTCATGATGCAAAGGTAATGGTAGTGATGTGTCTCTATTATTCAGCTATGATGCGGGGTAATGGTGGTGTTGTGGTGGTATTATTCAGTCATTGTGCAGTGGGAATGGTAGCGGTGTGGTGGTATTATTCAGTTATGATGCAGGGGTAAAGGTAGCGGTGTGGTGGTATTATTTAGTCATGATGCAGTGGTGATTGTAGTGGTGTGATGGTATTATTATTCAGTCATGATGCAAAGGTAATGGTAGTGATGTGTCTCTATTATTCAGCTATGATGCGGGGTAATGGTGGTGTTGTGGTGGTATTATTCAGTCATTGTGCAGTGGGAATGGTAGCGGTGTGGTGGTATTATTCAGTTATGATGCAGGGGTAAAGGTAGCGGTGTGGTGGTATTATTTAGTCATGATGCAGTGGTGATTGCAGTTGTGTGATGGTATTATTTTTCACTCATGATGCAAGGGTAATGGTAGTGGTGTGGTGGTAATATTCTTTTACTTTTTATAACAACTCTTTTATTAATAAAAATCAGGATTTCATAATTTCTTAGGCAATAAATACATATTTGAATAAATACCACTCCAGATACATAAAATTACATATATCAATCAGGTTAAAATACAGTCTCAGAATATCCTCCACTTAAACACTTTTTTTTTTACAAATCCGAAGTGTTAAATACCAATTCTTCCCTTGCATAAGTGTAATTAATAGAGATGAGCGAGCACTAAAATGCTCGGGTACTCGTTATTCGAGACGACCTTTTCCCGATGCTCGAGTGCTCGTCTCGAATAACGAGCCCCATTGAAGTCAATGGGAGACTCGAGCATTTTTCAAGGGGACCAAGGCTCTGCACAGGGAAGCTTGGCCAAACACCTGGGAACCTCAGAAAAGGATGGAAACACCACGGAAATGGACAGGAAACAGCAGGGGCAGCATGCATGGATGCCTCTGAGGCTGCTTAATCGCACCATTATGCCAAAATTATGGGCAACAGCATGGCCATGACAGAGTGACAGAATGAAGCTAGATAGCTAAAACATCCAATAATTGACCCTGACACTATAGGGGACGGCATGCAGAGGCAGCGGCAGCAGCGGCAGGCTAGAGAGTGGCATGGCGACATACCCTAAATGGACTCAGGCTTCAAACCAATGGGTGGCAGAGAGGAACCAAAGGAGGTGAGCAAGAAGCGCTCAAATAATATCGGTACATGATAAAAGTTTGCCAGTATATTTTGTGGATTACACAGCAGGGTGGCGACAAAGTTAACATGGAAGCCATGAAAACAACCCAAAATTCTGCCTGATACAGCTCGTTTGATAAGGGGACCATGTATGGAGGCAGTGAACTAGTAGTAGATTAAAGGTGCTGCAGTTAAAACTATGTTAGTTGGATCTTGGCATGGAGCTGGCGCTCCGCTGCCAGGCGAGCTTTCGCCAATCCAAGCCCCTGTCTCTAGGCTACTCCCCAAACAGCACTTCTAAGAACCTTTTGTATAAGATCAAGTGTAGTAGCGTTCTTATAAGTTTAGGATATGGCGGGTGAGGGGAATGTAAACAGATGCGCAAGAAGCGCTGAAATAATATTGGTAAATGATAAAAGTTTGCCAGTATATTTTGTGGATTACACAGCAGGGTGGCGACAAAGTTAACAACTTTGATGTGGAATCCATGAAAACAACCCAAATTTCTGCCTGACACACCTCGTTTGATAAGGGGACGATGTATGGAGGCAGCTATATGGACGACTTTTGGAGGTAGCAATGGAGACAACGTGTGGAGGCTGCTATGGAGACAATTTAATTTGGATAGTGCCTGTATGTGGCAGTCCAAAAAAGTTTTCAAACCAGAGGAGCAGGTAGGTGGCCCTCCAGAAAAATGAAATAGATTGAGTGCCTGTATGTGGCAGTCCAAAAAAGTTTTCAAACCAGAGGAGCAGGTAGGTGGCCCTCCAGAAAAATGAAATAGATTGAGTGCCTGTATGTGGAAGTCCAAAAAATTTTTCAAACCAGAGGAGCAGGTAGGTGGCCCTCCAGAAAAATGAAATAGATTGAGTGCCTGTATGTGGCACTCCCAAAAATTGTTTAAAACAGAGGACCGGGTAGGTGGCCCTCCAGAAAAATTAAATGCATAAAGAACTATAGCTAGAGCCAGTGGGCCCTGTCAAAAAATAGCCAGTTTTCTCTGCTTTAGTGTACAAAGAGGAGGAAAATGAGGAGGAGGAGGAGTGCATAAATTATTCAGGTTGAGCTTCCTTCACCTGGTGGAGATTGGAAATTATGAGAAATCCAGGCTTTATTCATCTTAATAAGCGTCAACCTGTCAGCGCTGTCAGTCGACAGGCGTGTACGCTTATCGGTGATGATGCCACCAGCTGCACTGAAAACCCGCTCGGACAACACGCTAGCGGCAGGGCAGGCAAGAACCTCCAAGGCGTGCAGCGCCAGTTCGTGTCACATGTCCAGCTTTGAAACCCAGTAGTTGTAGGGAGCTGTGTGATCATTTAGGACGATGGTATGGTCAGCTACGTACTCCCTCACCATCTTTCTGTAAAGATCAGCCCTACTCTGCCGAGACTGGGGATAGGTGACAGTGTCTTGCTGGGGTGACATAAAGCTGGCAAAAGCCTTGTAAAGCGTACCCTTGCCAGTGCTGGACAAGCTGCCTGCTCGCCTACTCTCCCTCGCTACTTGTCCCGCAGAACTACGCACTCTGCCGCTAGCGCTGTCAGAAGGGAAATAGTGTTTCAGCTTGTGCACCAGGGCCTGCTGGTATTCATGCATTCTCACACTCCTTTCCTCTCCAGGGATGAGAGTGGAAAGATTTTGCTTGTACCGTGGGTCCAGGAGAGTGAATACCCAGTAATCGGTGCTGGAATAAATTTTTTTAACGCGAGGGTCACGGGATAGGCAGCCTAGCATGAAATCTGCCATATGCGCCAGAGTACCAACACGTAAGAATTCACTCCCCTCACTGGCCTGACTGTCCATTTCCTCCTCCTCCAACTCCTCCAACTCCTCTTCTTCTGCCCATACACGCTGAACAGTGAAGGACTCAACAATGGTCCCCTCTTGTGTCTCGCCAACATTCTCCTCCTCTTCCTCCTCATCCTCCTCCACCTCCACCTCCTCCGATATGCGCTGAGAAACAGACCTAAGGGTGCTTTGGCTATCAACAAGGGAATCTTCTTCCCCCGTCTCTTGTGACGAGCGCAAAGCTTCCGACTTCATGCTGATCAGAGAGTTTTTCAACAGGCCAAGCAGCGGGATGGTGAGGCTGATGATGGCGGCATCGCCACTGACCATCTGTGTTGACTCCTCAAAGTTACTCAGCACCTGACAGATATCAGACATCCACGTCCACTCCTCATTGTAGACTTGAGGAAGCTGACTGACCTGACTACCAGTTCTGGTGGAAGTTGACATCTGGCAGTCTACAATCGCTCTGCGCTGCTGGTAAACTCTGGATAACATGGTTAATGTTGAATTCCACCTCGTGGGCACGTCGCACAACAGTCGGTGAGCGGGCAGTTGGAGGCGGCGCTGCGCTGCCCTGAGAGTGGCAGCATCTGTGCTGGACTTCCTGAAATGCGCACAGATGCGGCGCACCTTCGTGAGCAAATCAGACAGATTGGGGTATGTCTTGAGGAAACGCTGAACTATCAGATTTAACACATGGGCCAGGCATGGCACATGTGTCAGTCTGCCGAGTTGCAGAGCCGCCACCAGGTTACGGCCGTTGTCACACACAACCATGCCTGGCTTCAGGTTCAGCGGTGCCAGCCACAGATCAGTCTGCGCCGTGATGCCCTGTAATAGTTCTTGGGCGGTGTGCCTTTTATCGCCTAGGCTCAGCAGTTTGAGCACCGCCTGCTGTCGCTTAGCGACGGCACTGCTGCTGTGCCTAGAGCTACCGACTGATGGCGCCATGCCCACGGATGGTAGTTCGGAGGAGGAGGTGGAGGAGGGGTGGGAGGAGGAGGAGGCATAGTAGGCCTGAAACACCTGGACCGAGGTAGGCCCCGCAATCCTCGGCGTCGGCAGTATATGACCAGCCGCAGGGTCAGACTCGGTCCCAGCCTCCACCAAGTTAACCCAATGTGCCGTCAGCGATATATAGTGGCCCTGTCCGGCAGCACTCGTCCACGTGTCCGTGGTCAGGTGGACCTTGTCAGAAACGGCGTTGGTCAGGGCACGGATGATGTTGTCTGACACGTGCTAGTGCAGGGCTGGGACGGCACATCGGGAAAAGTAGTGGCGGCTGGGGACCGAATACCGAGGGGCGGCCGCCGCCATGAGGTTGCGAAAGGCCTCGGTCTCTACTAGCCTATAGGGCAGCATCTCCAGGCTAAGCAATCTGGAGATGTGGACATTAAGGGCTTGGGCGTGCGGGTGGGTTGCACTATATTTACGTTTCCGCTCCAGCGTCGGGGGTATGGAGAGCTGAACGCTGGTGGATGCTGTGGAGGATCGTGGAGGCGACGATGGGGTTTTTGTGCCAGGGTCCTGGGCAGGGGGCTGACTATCAGCTGACACAGGGGAAGGAGCAGTGGTGTGCACGGCTGGAGGTGAACGGGCTTGATGCCACTGAGTGGGGTGTTTAGCATTCATATGCCTGCGCATACTGGTGGTAGTTAAGCTAGTAGTGGTGGAACCCCTGCTGATCCTGGTTTGGCAAAGGTTGCACACCACAGTCCGTCGGTCATCCGGTGTTTCCTTAAAGAACCTCCAGACTTCTGAAAATCTAGCCCTCGCCACGGGAGCTTCACTACGTGACACATTTGGTGCTGATGCACCTGCTCTGGCCCTGCCTCTCCGTCTGGCCCCACCACTGCCTCTTCCAACCTGTTCTGGTCGAGGACTCTCCTCCGTCTCAGAAGCACTGTGTTCACCCGGCCTCTCAACCCAGCTTGGATCTGTCACCTCATCATCCTCCGATCCCTCAGTCTGCTCCCCCCTCGGACTTCCTGCCCTGACAACAACTTCACCACTGTCTGACAACCGTGTCTCCTCATCGTCCGACACCTCTTTACACACTTCTTCCACTACGTCAAGAAGGTCATCATCACCCACAGACTGCAACTGGTGGAAAACCTGGGCATCGGAAAATTGCTCAGCAGCAACCGGACAAGTGGTTTGTGACTGTGGGAAGGGTCCAGAAAACAGTTCCTCAGAGTATGCCGGTTCAAATGCCAAATTTTCATGGGAGGGGGCAGACTGGGGGGGAGGAGGCTGAGGTGCAGGAGCTGGAGGAGTGCCGATTTCGGTGACATGGGTGGACTGCGTGGAAGACTGACTGGTGGACAAATTGCTCGAAGCATTGTCGGCAATCCACGACATCACCTGTTCGCACTGTTCTGGCCTCAACAGTGCTCTACCACGAGTCCCAGTAACTTCAGACATGAACCTGGGAAGTGTAGCTCTGCGGCGTTCCCCTGCTCCCTCATCAGCAGGTGGTGTCTCACCCCGCCCAGGACCACGGCCTCTGACCCCTGCAGTAGTTGGACGCCCACGTCCCCGCCCTCGTCCTCTACCCCTAGCCCTCGGGTTAAACATTTTGAAAATGAAAGTTATAACTTTAATTTTTTTTTAACTTTTTTTTGTTGTTTTGTGTTTTTTTTTTTTTTTTTTGTGTTTTTTAGTTTTTAAAACCAAACGATGCTATCCTATTGCTATGGCTATTTTCTAGCCAAGTATGAAAGCACACTGCTATGCCAGATGAGATGACGCTGAGTTCTGAAAAAATAAACGTAAAATAAAAAGGAAATGGCAGACTGTGCCTAATTGAAATCCAACCCCTAATAAATTTTCCCACTTCGGTCTTTGCGATGGATATCTGCGTCACTAAGCGCTAAACACAGCGGTCGCAAGTCTCACTACAAATTCCTCACAATTTGCTAGTAGATGCACTGCAGCAAGGACAGCCACCAGCAGATCAACCAGAAATAAAATATATATAACGCTATTGTAGGCGTAAGTAAGCCGTTTGGATTCTCCTTTGGCTATTTTCTAGCCAAGTATGAAAGCACACTGATGAGATGACGCTGAGTTATGAAAAAATAAACGTAAAATAAAAAGAAACTGCCAGACTGTGCCTAATTGAAATCCAACCCCTAATAAATTTTCCCACTTCGGTCTTTGCGATGGATATGTGCGTCACTAAGCGCTAAACACAGCGGTCGCAAGTCTCACTACAAATTCCTCACAATTGGCTAGTAGATGCACTGCAGCAAGGACAGCCACCAGCAGATCAACCAGAAATAAAATATATATAACGCTATTGTAGGCGTAAGTAAGCCGTTTGGATTCTCCTTTGGCTATTTTCTAGCCAAGTATGAAAGCACACTGATGAGATGACGCTGAGTTATGAAAAAATAAACGTAAAATAAAAAGTAAATGGCAGACTGTGCCTAATTGAAATCAAACCCCTAATAAATTTTCCCACTTTGGTGTTTGAGGTGGATATGTGTATCACTAAGAGCTAAACACAACGGTAGCAAGTCCCCCTGCAAATTCCTCACAATATGGTACTAGCTGCACTACTAGTGCCAGCAAGCCCAGCCACAAGCAAACAAAAAAAAAAAAAGTATAACGTTATTGTAGCCCTAAGGAGGGCTGTTGGGTTCTTGTTGAATCACTCCTGCCAAACACTATTCTAATAGAACACCCTAACGCTTTCCCTGACCAGCAGCAGCTCTCTCCCTAGCGGCATCCAGACACAGAATGATCCGAGCAGCGCGGGCAGCGGCTAGTCTATCCCAGGGTCACCTGATCTGGCCAGCCAACCACTGCTATCGACGTGTAAGGGTACCACGTCATGCTGGGTGGAGTGCAGAGTCTCCTGGCTTGTGATTGGCTCTGTTTCTGGCCACCAAAAAGCAAAACGGCGGGAGCTGCCATTTTCTCGAGCGGGCGAAGTATTCGTCCGAGCAACGAGCAGTTTCGAGTACGCTAATGCTCGAACGAGCATCAAGCTTGGACGAGTATGTTCGCTCATCTCTAGTAATTAACCAGAAGTAATACTGAACTATGTCTCTTAAATTACCATAAACAAATATCATAGTGAGAAAACCTCTGTTTCTACTTGTATCTGGGTTTCAGTAAACCAAATATTTATCACCCCCCCCCCTCACTCCCTCTCATGGTCTGCAGACTTTCATATTTGTTACACATAACTTTTCCCAAAAAAGAAAAAAAAAAATTAATAAACAAATAAATAAACCCATTGAAATAAGATACACTTTCAGGGTCCTGGAGGAAATCAAGCCCTACTCCTATACCTACTACCCCCAAACCATCTCCCCGTACTCCTTCTTACCTATTGTTTTATAATGAGTGATCTCATACTTCCACACTAATTTAACCAGATCTTCCCAGTTCCTAAACATTGGTGGCTCATTACTACCCCATTGTCTGACCACTAACAGTCTACCTAAAAATAACATTTTATTACATCTGTCTCTATCGACCCTCGAGAGCCTCTCCAGATCAACTACCCCGAATAACACATCCCTTTTTAAAATCCTCCCATCCCCAGTACACCACCTTTTCAATTCTTCTATCACCTTCCTCCAAAAGGAATGAATCATTGGGCACTCCCATATTTTATGTAGATAGCCAGCGTTTGGGTTAAAATTATCTACAATTTGTGAAATATATTTAATCCCCTGTCTAGTCCAAAAACTATGTTCTTGAATAGTTAGGAATTCCTTAAAATTAAAATTGTGCCATATTGGGCTAAATGAGACCCCCCCCCTAACCTTTAACCACTCTTTCACTTTATTTCAACATTTATTCAATAGTTTACTAATATCCCTATTCTGATATCCTTCTTGCGTTAATACGCCACTCTCCAATAATTCTAATAAATTCCTGTATTTCCCCTGGCTCATATCCATCAACCTTTGGAATGCTGAACAGTCCCTGTAACAGATGAAAGACGGGTGAATTTTGTTTTGAACGGGAAACATGATCAGTAAATGTGTTTCACCCTTTCACTTCATTTTCACCTGTTAAAATAAGAAACTGATAATGGTAGCGTTGTGGTGGTATTATTCTGTCATAATGCAGTAGTAATGCTAGTGGTGTGGTGGTAATATTCAGTCATGATGCAGTGGTAATGGTAGTGGTGTTGTGGTATTATTCAGTCATGATGCAGAGGTAATGGTAGTGCTGTGCCTATATTATTTAGTCACGATGCATTGTAATGGTAGTGGTGTGGTGGTATTATTCAGTCATGATGCAGTGGTAATGGTAGTGGTGTGGTGGTATTATTCAGTCATGATGCAGAGGTAATGGTAGTGCTGTGCCTATATTATTTAGTCACGATGCATTGTAATGGTAGTGGTGTAGTGGTATTATTCAGTCATGATGCAGTGGTAATGGTAGTGGTGTGGTGGTATTATTCAGTCATGATGCAGAGGTAATGGTAGTGCTGTGCCTATATTATTTAGTCACGATGCATTGTAATGGTAGTGGTGTGGTGGTATTATTCAGTCATGATGCAGTGGTAATGGTAGTGGTGTGGTGGTATTATTCAGTCATGATGCAGAGGTAATGGTAGTGCTGTCCTTTATTATTTAGTCACGATGCATTGTAATGGTAGTGGTGTGGTGGTATTATTCAGTCATGATGCAGTGGTAATGGTAGTGGTGTGGTGGTATTATTCAGTCATGATGCAGTGGTAATGGTAGTGGTTTGGTGGTATTATTCTGTCATAATGCAGTGGTAATGGTAGTGGTGTTAATATTCAGTCATGATGCAGAGGTAATGGTAATGGTGTGGTGGTATTATTATTCAGTCATGATGCAGAGGTAATGGTAGTGGTGTGCCTATATAATTCAGTCATGATGCAATGGTAACGGTAGCGATGTGGTGTTAATATTCAGTCATGATGCAGGGGTAATGGTAGCGATGTGGTGTTAATATTCAGTCATGATACAGTGGTAATGGCAGTGGTGTGCCTATATTATTCAAAAGAAGAAAGAAGTAAGCTGTAAGACCCAAATTCAAAATATAAACAAATTTATTTGTACCGTGGTACACCACAACACAAAAACACATATAAAAACAATTAAAAAGTGTGAAAAACACACAAACACAATGCAGCAGGAAGACCTAGCATATGGTGATGCTGGTCCTCCTGACAGCCACCAGCACCCCCTACTCTCAGCGACCTCTCCTAACTACGTGTATATCATAACAGTATAAACTGAAAAATGATGACAATACATAAAACCAAGATAGCAAAACCCAAACAAACAACTGTATGAAGGTATGGAGTACTCAATTGACAATAGAGCCAAATCGCTATTTTGAAAGTAAATAATATGAAAAAATGCTAAAAGGGCAATGAGGGTATCTACCTGTCATGTAAAGGATCCAAACCAAGGAGAGGTAAGGGGAAGCTGGGGCACAAAGCCCCACGCGTATCGCCAACCAACTGGCTTCCTCAGGGGTGCTGTGGTGTAAATTGGTGTCCGCTTTATTGTCCGGCGTCCCTCCAAAAGCCCTCTGGTGCCGGAGCTTGTGACTTCCGGTCGCGAACCGGAAGTCCAGTATGTAGCTAGTAAAAGTGTTGCACGGGTCCGCGCATGCGCCAAAAAGTGACGCACGGGCCCGCACATGCGCCAAAATGTGGCGCCCACTCCCCCTGCAAACAGTGTCCCCTAGCTGTTCCAAAGGTGAACTGCCTAAGTGGTGTGGCGAAGAGCTGAAGTGAAAGTGTGTGCACAGGTGAAACATCTAGAGGGAAGTGGAAACCAGCCCCCCCTAGTGTCTATGTGCGTGTTGGCATGTATACTAACATAAGTGCATGTTAAAATAGCTCTAAGCCTATATCATATGCGATTACTACGTTCAAGTGAACTAAACTCCACTGTCTAAATGTAACACAAATATATAAATAAATAAATACATATAACCAAGATTTGTAAAAGAGAACTATAAGACAAACCAAGCCCATGTATACAAATATACATCTAAAAATTATGCATCTAAAGAACGTATGAACTTATGTCAGAAAAACTGTTGCTTAATAATATATCTCATTAGCCTAGATAGGCGAATAATGTAGAAATTCATGAAATTATAGCCAAAATCCATACTAACAACTACATACATGCCAAGGTCATCATTCATCCTTTCATGGGCCCATGAACATACATACACACACTCAACCTCAAAACCATGAAAAGTGCAAAGTGTTTGTGCAAAAAGCGCCAGTGGATACACTTGCAAAGAGGGGGCAAGGGAAACAGAGGGGGAGGGGGGGGGGAGGGGGGAACACAAATTACAAAACGGACAACAATGTGCAATATTATTATATAAGTACAGATATACATCACATATGTAGCAACCTGATCATCAATATATATAGCAGCCTGATATTACAGATTGATAATTTTCATTATTTTCATTAATCCGCCAGTGCGTGCTGAGGTAAAGACTAGTTTCGGAGAGCAAAACATCCAAGTGAGTTATTCCCTGGGTTGTATGTAGTCAGATGTCTTCAAATGGTAGAAGGAGCAAAACTTGAGGACCATCAATTAGAAGCCAAAGAAGAAGAAAAAGGTGGAGCAATGACCTAAACGGTAAGTATACAAAACTTGAATAACATAAAATGAATAGAGGAACTCTTGTAAATGCCAGGTGAAAGGTATACAAAAAACTGGCCTGTCTGCCCACAATAGAGCCGTGTATGAATGGCAGACTAATGTACCATAAGAAAATTAGTAAAGATAAACTGAACACCAAAGTGCTAAAAAGAGATAAAAGAAAATGTCAAATACATGAATATATCCCAAAAGTGTTATATGGGCTACTTACTAACCCTGAGTACAGTAAGTGATGAGGGGGTCACAAACAATCAGTTTATCTTTACTAATTTTCTCACAAGCTCCGGCACCAGAAGGCTTTTGGAGGGACGCCGGACTATAAAGCGGACACCAATTTATACCACAGCACCCCTGAGGAAGCCAGTTGGTTGGCGATACGCGTGGGGCTTTGTGCCCCAGCTTCCCCTTACCTCTCCTTGGTTTGGATCCTTTACGTGACAGGTAGATACCCTCATTGCCCTTTTAGCATTTTTTCATATTATTTACTTTCAAAATAGCGATTTTGCTCTATTGTCAATTGAGTACTCCATACCTTCATACAGTTGTTTGTTTGAGTTTTGCTATCTTGGTTTTATGTATTGCCATCATTTTTCAGTTTATACTGTTATGATATACACATAGTTAGGAGAGGTCGCTGAGAGTAGGGGGAGCTGGTGGCTGTCAGGAGGACCAGCATCACCATATGCTAGGTCTTCCTGCTGCATTGTGTTTGTGTGTTTTTCACACTTTTTAATTGTTTTTATATGTGTTTTTGTGTTGTGGTGTACCACGGTACAAATAAATTTGTTTATATTTTGAATTTGGGTCTTACAGCATACTTCTTTCTTCTTTTGAATATATTATTGGTTTGTTTGTGTATGACTTTTGACCCTGACCATATATATTTAAGGAGTGCTAGTCCCGCCCCTTTTGTTTCTCGGATTCCTATATTATTCAGTCATGATGCAGTGGTAATGGTAGTGGTGTTGTGGTATTATTCAGTCATGATGCAGTGGTAATGGTAGTGGTGTTGTGGTATTATTCAGTCATGATGCAGTGGTAGTGGTGTTGCGGTATTATTCAGCTTTTGGAGTTGCAGCTTTTGAAGATAAAAGTAGGTGTGGATGATAATGTGTATGAACTTATCATTGGGAAGTGTTACTCCTCCTCCTGGTTTGGGCATCAAAAACTGCATCTGAAAAAGCGTGGCTCAGTCTGCGTTCACAGATTGCATCTCAAACTGCATCACAATGGTGAGGGGTTTGGGGTGCATTTTTTGTAAATTTAACAGATGAAAGACGGGTGAATTTCATTTTGAAAGGGAAACATGATCAGTAAATGTGTTTCACACCTTCACTTCATGTCTTTCACCTGTTAAAATAAGAAACTGATAATGGTAGCGTTGTGGTGGTATTATTCAGTCATGATGCAGTGTTAATGGTAGTGGTGTGGTGGTATTATTCAGTCATAATGCAGTGGTAATGGTAGTGGTGTGTCTATATTATTCAGTCATGATGCAGTGGTTATGGTAGTGGTTGTATTATTCAGTCACGATACAGCGGTGATGGTAGCATTGTGGTGTTAATACTCAGTTATGATGCAGTGCTAATGGTAGCGGTGTGCCTGTATTATTCAGTCACGATGCAGGGGTAATGGTATTAATGTGGTGGTATTGTCCAGTCAAAATGCAGGGGTAATGGTAGTGATGTGGTGGTATTATCCAGTCACGATGCAGGGGTAATGGTAGTGATGTGGTGGTATTATCCATTCACGATGCAGGGGTAATGGTAGTGATGTGGTGGTATTATTCAGTCATGATGCAGTGTTAATGGTAGTGGTGTGGTGGTATTATTCTGTCATAATGCAGTGGTAATGGTAGTGGTGTGCCTATATTATTCAGTCATGATGCAGTGGTTATGGTAATGGTGTGGTTGTATTATTCAGTCACGATACAGCGGTAATGGTAGCGTTGAGGTGTTAATATTCAGTCATGATGCAGTGGTAATGCTAGCGGTGTGCCTGTATTATTCAGTCACGATGCAGGGGTAATGGTAGTGATGTGGTGGTATTATTCAGTCACGATGTAGGGTTAATGGTAGTGATGTGATGGTCTTATTCAGTCACGATGCATGGACAATGGTAGTGATGTGGTGGTATTATTCAGTCACGATGCAGGGCTAATGGTAGTGATGTGGTGGTATTATTCAGTCACGATGCAGGGGTAATGGTAGTGATGTGGTGGTATTATTAAGTCATGATGCAGTGGTAATGGTAGCGTGGCTCAGGCTGCGTTCACAGATTGCATCTCAAACTGCATCACAATGGTGAGGTGGTTTTAGGTGCATTTTTTGTAAATTTAACAGATGAAAGACGGGTGAATTTCATTTTGAACGGGAAACAAGATCAGTAAATGTGTTTCACCCCTTCACTTCATGTCTTTCACCTGTTAAAATACTAACAGGTATACTAATAAATGCTGTCTCAGGGCGGATTCCTATGTGGCGGTTTTTTGTTGCGTCTTTAAAAGGAAACAAAACGCAAGTTTTAGGGCAATTGGCCTAAAAGCATGTGTTTCATGGCAAACACATATGCATTTTGGCCAAACCCCCTCCCACTTTCCACTCCCACTCCCACTTTTTGGTTCCTTTAAAAATCATAACAAAAACTGCCACATGGGAATCCACCCTGCGTGTCTGACCACACGGTGTAATATTGGTTCGTTTTTGCTGGTTTACCATGTGTTTAGTAAATGATATATGGGAGGACAGTTGTGGTGTGATGGGTATATAAGATATACGTGGGAAACAGTGCCGTCAGTTGTGGTGTGAGGGGTATATACAATATACGTGGGGGTACAGTGTGGTCAGTTGTGGTGTGAGGGTGTATATGATATACGTGGGAGTTACAGTGTGGTCAGTTGTGGTGTGAGGGGCATATTTGATATATATGTGGGCACAGTGTGGTCAGTTGTGGTGTGAGGGTCAGGTGTGAGGAGAATATAGAATGACGCCAACCATGTCTGTTTTATAAACCTGCAGAGATTAATCATGGATGGAAGAAGTTGCCTGGAAGATCAGACAGAAGGGAAGAGAGTATAAATTACTTTATGATCATATGGCCACTATATGTGGTAAATACTGGTTTGTGTATGTAGGTTATCATTTAGTATTGAAGTATTATTCAGTCATTATGTAGTGGTAATAATCATGATGTTGTGTTATTATTTGCGCCTTGTACAGAGGTATCATTAGTGATATTGGCCTTTGCAGGGCGGTGTTTTTATAATAACAATATGACAGTAAAGGTCATAAGTAAATGGAGTATATACTTGGTAAATTATTGTTAATACCGGTTTGTGTATGGATTCTTGTGTTCATTATCAGGATGTTGGTATTTTCTTCATGTTATTGTAATGCTGTGGGTTGCAGTTTGGAGGGATCTTTTGGAAATTATAGAACTATTGTTTGGAATATTGGTCTTATGGTAGTTTTAATTGGTTACAGTATTGTGGTATTATTATTTGGTAATAGCATGGCAGTTTGGTATTTTGATTTGTCATGAACCAAAGTTAGTTTCATAAATGCCAACCTTTACTAAACCAATCTAAACTAAAGATACCAATGTTTCCAATTTTTTTAGAGCTTGGGCTAATATTTGAAACATTAGAACTATGTGGTATCTGTTTTTAACATATATTGTTGTGTGAGGGGGCCTGCATCGGCTGCCGAGCTGGGGGGCCCCATCCTAAGTCAGGTGCTCCATACCACTGGGACCCTTAATCTGGCCCTGAGTACAAGATATAGAGGAAGCGATTGCAACCTCTTGGAATGATTAAACACAAACTAATGTAGATAATGGTAAATGATAAGCTTTATTGTTTAGTAAAGGATAAAATTACATTATTTAACCCCTTCCCGACTTGCGCCGTACTAAGTGGGGTCTCGGTGCATGGAGAGGACTCGCAGGCCGAGCCCTCTCCATATCCGGTAAGTCTTTGCTGCA
The DNA here is from genome assembly GCF_040894005.1 of Engystomops pustulosus. Taxonomy (NCBI): domain Eukaryota; kingdom Metazoa; phylum Chordata; class Amphibia; order Anura; family Leptodactylidae; genus Engystomops; species Engystomops pustulosus. The sequence goes on along the minus strand of NC_092411.1, from coordinate 157,012,188 downwards.
TATTGCAGCAAAGGCTTACCGGTTACACCCGCGATCGGCGCTAGCACCGATCGCGGGTGTTTTCTCACCGATCTCCGCAGGCAATGCTGCCCTAGGCGGCCCCGTGACGTCATGTGACGCTGGAATGTATATATAATGCAAACACTATATAATGCACCACTTGTTCTATATATAATACAGTAATGTATGATTCAGATATTAATAACTTTGGTACATTAACGCAGTATGGTAGGATGGATGGAGATATTAATAACAATTGTAGTACAAAGCTGGATTGTATGTAAGATGCAAACAGTACAAGAACTGGCACTATAATGCAGTACTGTATGATTCCGATATTAATAACACTAGTACTTAAACGCAGTATGATATAATGCAGAATATAATACCACTGGTACTGTAACATTGGTAATAACGCTGAAATGTATGTATGATGCAAATAGTACAGCCACTGGTACTATAACACAGTAGAGTATAATGAAAATATTAATAACACTGGTACTACAAAGCTGGAATATATGTATGACGCAAACAGTACAACCACTGGTTCTATAATACAGTACAGTATGATGCAGATATTAATAACATTGGTACTATACAGCTGGAATGTATGTATGACGCAAACAACATGACCACTGTCATTTTAATGCAGTATGGTATGATGAAGATATTAATAACACTGGTACTATAAAGCTGGAATGTATGTAGGATGCAAATAGTAACCCCACTGATACTTTAACACAGTGGGGCAGATTTACTAACCTGGTCCATTCGCGAACCAGCGGCGCGTTCTGTGTGGAGGATTCAGGTCTTCCGGTGATTCACTAAGGTAGTTCCCCCGATGTCCATCAGGTGTCACTGCTGCGCTGAAGTTCGTCGGAATGCACTGAAGTTCACCAAGCCGGGCCGAGTGCACGTAAGCGGTTGTCAAGCAACAAGCTTTGGTACTATACTGGTACTATATAGCTGGGATGTATGTAGGACACAAACAGCATGACCATTAATACTATAATGTAGCATTAACCCCTTAACGCTTTGCGCCGTAGCTCTACGGCGCAGAGGTGTAGGGAATGTATGAAGAGGGCTCACGGGCTAAGTCCTCTTCATACAAGGGTGGGGGTTGTTGCATATTGCAGCAAAACCCCACCGCTAATAACCTGCTTGCACTGTTTGCGGCTATTAACCCTTCCTATGCTGCCGGCAAAGTCGCCTGCGGCATTTAAAAGACGGCGGCGCATGGGCGTCGCCATCTTTATTCCGATCGTCCCTCCCCCGAACATCATCTGCGGGCGGCGATCGGTTGCCATGGTAGCCTAAGGTCTTTGTTTGACTCGAGGCTGAATGGCTTCTGCAGATTCATTACAATGAGCCATATATTGCAAGACAGAAGTATTGCAGTATATGATAGGAACAATCTGACTATCTAGGGTTAATGTACCCTAAATGGTCTAAGAAATAGTGAAAAAAAAAGTTTAAAAAATGTAAAAAATTAATAAAATATTAAAAATTCAAATCACCCCCCTTTCCCTAGAACTGATATAAAACATAATAAAATAAAATCCCAATAATGCCCGATCTATCAAAATATAATAACGGTTATGGCTGGCGGTGACCTTTTTACATCACATAAAAAATGGAAAAAAAGTGATCAAAATGGTAGCAATGAAAACATCGGCTCATTTTGCAAAAAATGACACCTCACACAGCTCCGTGCACCAAAGTATGAAAAAGTTATTAGAGTCAAAAGATGGAAAAAAAAAATTTTCTTTTTTGTACACATTCGTTTCATTTTTGAAAATGTATCAAAACCCAAATTATAAGCCTCATAACATTCTAGTAAAATACGTGGAATTTAAAAAAAAAACCATGCCAACATAAAGAAGACATTTGGGAAATATAACTTATGAATGAATTTGGGGGCTAAGACCATTTGCTTCAAAATAGAATTTAGAACTTTAAAAATAAAGAATTTTTCAAAATTTTTTGCAAATTAAAATTTTTTCAATTAGTAAACACAAAAGATTTTATCCAAATTTTAAAAGTAATTTATCCAGAGCTATTTGAAAAATGGGGCTATGTCCAAGGGGCTAAAAGGGTTAAGCTCTGTGATAAATGGCATTGAGTTTGCTGTATTTATATATTTATAGCATTATGGGTTGTCACAGATGCTCCTGCGACCGGCATCCCAGGTCGCAGATGCATCCGTGCCCCCCCACTCCCTAGGACCCCCACGTTCCAGTGATGGCTCCAGTGGTCTTAAGAGGCGGGGGCGCAAACAGCGGCTTCCGTAGATTTAAAGGGCCAACGCCAATAATTAGTGCTGGCCTGCTGCCCATTCTGTTAAATTTTTGGCCCCTTCCTGTGTCCCCTGATGGATTTTTGTGCTTCTATGCTTCTATGGCTTTGAGAAAGCTGTTTCCCATATCTCCTGCGTTTAGTCTGATTTCCCATTGTGATATCGCTGATATCGCTTCTCCGCTGCCGTTGAACCTGTGCTGCCTGTCCCTGACCACGATTCTGCCTCACGGCTCTGTACCTCGCCTTAGCTGCTACCATGGACAAATTCGCGCCTGTGGAGGAACCTGGTGGTAGCGTGCCGCAGCAAGTCCAACCCGCTTTGCAGTGGGCTCTAAGGAAAACCGGGTTCCACATATACTCCGCTCCCAGATGTCGGCTTACATCATTATCCGCGGTGGTCCAGAGGATCTACTACCCCTGAATCCTGACATGGGTTTTTGCATCAGATGTTCATATTCCCGGAATACCCCAATACTACCAAGAAATAACAGTGACGTTTCAATTCTAATGTGCTCGATAAAAACTCATTAGAGCAGTGGTTCTCAACCTGTGGGTCGGGACTAGAGATGAGCGAACATACTCGTCCGAGCTTGATGCTCGATCGAGCATTAGCGTACTCGTAACTGCTCGTTGCTCGGACGAGTATTTCGCCCGCTCGAGAAAATGGCAGCTCCCGCCGTTTTGCTTTTTGGCGGCCAGAAACAGAGCCAATCACAAGCCAGGAGACTCTGCACTCCACCCAGCATGACGTGGTACCCTTACACGTAGATAGCAGTGGTTGGCTGGCCAGATCAGGTGACCCTGGGATAGACTAGCCGCTGCCCGCGCTGCTCGGATCATTCTCTGTCTGGATGCCGCTAGGGAGAGAGCTGCTGCTGCTCAGGGAAAGCGTTAGGGTGTTCTATTAGCTTACTGTTAGGCAGGAGTGATTCTTAAAGAACCCAACAGCCCTTCTTAGGGCTACAATAACGTTATACTTTTTTTTTTTTTATTTGCAGCTAGTACCATATTGTGAGGAATTAGCAGGGGGACTTGCTACCGTTGTGTTTAGCTCTTAGTGACACACATATCCACCTCAAACACCAAAGTGGGAAAATTTATTAGGGGTTTGAGTAGAATTAGGCAGAGTCTGCCAGTTTCTTTTAATTTTACGTTTATTTTTTTCATAACTCAGCGTCATCTCATCTGGCATAGTAGTGTGCTGTAATACTTGGCTAGAAAATAGCCATAGGAGAATACAAACGTCTTAATTACGCCTACAGTAGCGTTATATATATTTGATTTCTGGTTGATCTGCTGGTGGCTGTACTTGCTGCAGTGCATCTACTATCAAATTGGGAGCAATTTGGAGTCAGACTTGCGACCACTGTGTTTTAGTGACGCACATATCCATCGCAAAGACCGAAGTGGGAAAATTTATTAGGGCCCGGGGTTGTATTTCAATTAGGCACAGTCTGCCAGTTTCTTTTTATTTTACGTTTATTTTTTTCATAACTCAGCGTCATCTCATCTGGCATAGTAGTGTGCTGTAATACTTGGCTAGAAAATAGCCATAGGAGAATACAAACGTCTTAATTACGCCTACAGTAGCGTTAGATATATTTGATTTCTGGTTGATCTGCTGGTGGCTGTACTTGCTGCAGTGCATCTACTATCAAATTGGGAGCAATTTGGAGTCAGACTTGCGACCACTGTGTTTTAGTGACGCACATATCCATCGCAAAGACCGAAGTGGGAAAATTTATTAGGGCCCGGGGTTGTATTTCAATTAGGCACAGTCTGCCAGTTTCTTTTTATTTTACGTTTATTTTTTTCATAACTCAGCGTCATCTCATCTGGCATAGTAGTGTGCTGTAATACTTGGCTAGAAAATAGCCATAGGAGAATACAAACGTCTTAATTACGCCTACAGTAGCGTTAGATATATTTGATTTCTGGTTGATCTGCTGGTGGCTGTACTTGCTGCAGTGCATCTACTATCAAATTGGGAGCAATTTGGAGTCAGACTTGCGACCACTGTGTTTTAGTGACGCACATATCCATCGCAAAGACCGAAGTGGGAAAATTTATTAGGGCCCGGGGTTGTATTTCAACTATGCACAGTCTGCCATTTCCTTTTTTATTTTACGTTTATTTTTTTCATAACTCAGCGTCATCTCATCTGGCATAGTAGTGTGCTGTAATACTTGGCTAGAAAATAGCCATAGCAATAGGATAGCATCGTTTGGTTTTAAAAACTAAAAAACACAAAAAAACAAAAAAACAAACAAAAAAAAAAGTTAAAAAAAAAATACAAGTTATAACTCTCATTTTCAAAATGTTTAACCCGAGGGCTAGGGGTAGAGGACGAGGGCGGGGACGTGGGCGTCCAACTACTGCAGGGGTCAGAGGCCGTGGTCCTGGGCGGGGTGAGACACCACCTGCTTATGAGGGAGCAGGGGAACGCCGCAGAGCTACACTCCCTAGGTTCATGTCTGAAGTTACTGGGACTCGTGGTAGAGCACTGTTGAGGCCAGAACAGTGCGAACAGGTGATGTCGTGGATTGCCGACAATGCTTCGAGCAATTTGTCCACCAGTCAGTCTTCCACGCAGTCCACCCATGTCACCGAAATCAGCACTCCTCCAGCTCCTGCACCTCAGCCTCCTCCCCCCCAGTCTGCCCCCTCCCAGCAAAATTTGCCATTTGAACCGGCATACTCTGAGGAACTGTTTTCTGGACCCTTCCCACAGTCACAAACCACTTGTCCGGTTGCTGATGAGCAATTTTCCGATGCCCAGGTTTTCCACCAGTCGCAGTCTGTGGGTGATGATGACCTTGTTGACGTAGTGGAAGAAGTGTGTAAAGAGGTGTCCGACGATGAGGAGACACGGTTGTCAGACAGTGGGGAAGTTGTTGTCAGGGCAGGAAGTCCGAGGGGGGAGCAGACTGAGGGATCGGAGGATGATGAGGTGACAGACCCAAGCTGGGTTGAGAGGCCGGGTGAACACAGTGCTTCTGAGACGGAGGAGAGTCCTCGACCAGAACAGGTTGGAAGAGGCAGTGGTGGGGCCAGACGGAGAGGCAGGGCCAGAGCTGGTGCATCAGCGCCAAATGTGTCAACTAGTGAAGCTCCCGTGGCGAGGGCTCCTGCGGCGAGGGCTAGATTTTCAGAAGTCTGGAGGTTCTTTAAGGAAACACCGGATGACCGACGGACTGTGGTGTGCCACATTTGCCAAACCAGGATCAGCAGGGGTTCCACCACTACTAGCTTAACTACCACCAGTATGCGCAGGCATATGAATGCTAAACACCCCACTCAGTGGCAACAAGCGCGTTCACCTCCGGCCGTGCACACCACTGCTCCTTCCCCTGTGTCAGCTGATAGTCAGCCCCCTGCCCAGGACCCTGCCACAAAAACCCCATCGTCACCTCCACGATCCTCCACAGCATCCACCAGCGTTCAGCTCTCCATACCCCAGACGCTGGAGCGGAAACGCAAATATAGTGCAACCCACCCGCACGCCCAAGCCCTTAATGTGCACATTTCCAGATTGCTAAGCCTGGAGATGCTGCCCTATAGGCTAGTAGAGACCGAGGCCTTTCGCAGCCTCATGGCGGCGGCCGCCCCTCGGTATTCGGTCCCCAGCCGCCACTACTTTTCCCGATGTGCCGTCCCAGCCCTGCACCAGCACGTGTCAGACAACATAATCCGTGCCCTGACCAACGCCGTTTCTGACAAGGTCCACCTGACCACGGACACGTGGACGAGTGCTGCCGGGCAGGGCCACTATATATCTCTGACGGCACATTGGGTTAACTTGGTGGAGGCTGGGACCGAGTGTGACCCTGCGGCTGGTCATATACTGCCGACGCCGAGGATTGCGGGGCCTACCTCGGTCCAGGTGTTTGAGGCCTACTATGCCTCCTCCTCCTCCCACCCCTCCTCCACCTCCTCCTCCGAACGACCATCCGTGGGCATGGCGCCATCAGTCGGTAGCTCTAGGCACAGCAGCAGTGCCGTCGCTAAGCGACAGCAGGCGGTGCTCAAACTGCTGAGCCTAGGCGATAAAAGGCACACCGCCCAAGAACTATTACAGGGCATCACGGCGCAGACTGATCTGTGGCTGGCACCGCTGAACCTGAAGCCAGGCATGGTTGTGTGTGACAACGGCCGTAACCTGGTGGCGGCTCTGCAACTCGGCAGACTGACACATGTGCCATGCCTGGCCCATGTGTTAAATCTGATAGTTCAGCGTTTCCTCAAGACATACCCCAATCTGTCTGATTTGCTCACGAAGGTGCGCCGCATCTGTGCGCATTTCAGGAAGTCCAGCACAGATGCTGCCACTCTCAGGGCAGCGCAGCGCCGCCTCCAACTGCCCGCTCACCGACTGTTGTGCGACGTGCCCACGAGGTGGAATTCAACACTGACCATGTTATCCAGAGTTTACCAGCAGCGCCGAGCGATTGTAGACTGCCAGATGTCAACTTCCACCAGAACTGGTAGTCAGGTCAGTCAGCTTCCTCAAGTCTACAATGAGGAGTGGACGTGGATGTCTGATATCTGTCAGGTGCTGAGTAACTTTGAGGAGTCAACACAGATGGTCAGTGGCGATGCCGCCATCATCAGCCTCACCATCCCGCTGCTTGGCCTGTTGAAAAACTCTCTGGTCAGCATGAAGTCGGAAGCTTTGCGCTCCTCACAAGAGACAGGGGAAGAAGATTCCCTTGTTGATAGCCAAAGCACCCTTAGGTCTGTTTCTCAGCGCATATCGGAGGAGGTGGAGGTGGAGGAGGATGAGGAGGAAGAGGAGGAGAATGTTGGCGAGACACAAGAGGGGACCATTGTTGAGTCCTACACTGTTGAGCGTGTATGGGCAGAAGAAGAGGAGTTGGAGGAGTTGGAGGAGGAGGAAATGGACAGTCAGGCCAGTGAGGGGAGTGAATTCTTACGCGTTGGTACTCTGGCGCATATGGCAGATTTCATGCTAGGCTGCCTATCCCGTGACCCTCGCGTTCAAAGAATTTATTCCAGCACCGATTACTGGGTGTTCACTCTCCTGGACCCACGGTACAAGCAAAATCTTTCCACTCTCATCCCTGGAGAGGAAAGGAGTGTGAGAATGCATGAATACCAGCAGGCCCTGGTGCACAAGCTGAAACAGTATTTCCCTTCTGACAGCGCTAGCGGCAGAGTGCGTAGTTCTGCGGGACAAGTAGCGAGGGAGAGTAGGCGAGCAGGCAGCTTGTCCAGCACTGGCAAGGGTACGCTTTACAAGGCTTTTGCCAGCTTTATGTCACCCCAGCAAGACACTGTCACCTGTCCCCAGTCTCGGCAGAGTAGGGCTGATCTTTACAGAAAGATGGTGAGGGAGTACGTAGCTGACCATACCATCGTCCTAAATGATCACACAGCTCCCTACAACTACTGGGTTTCAAAGCTGGACATGTGGCACGAACTGGCGCTCTACGCCTTGGAGGTTCTTGCCTGCCCTGCCGCTAGCGTCTTGTCAGAGCGGGTTTTCAGTGCAGCTGGTGGCATCATCACCGATAAGCGTACACGCCTGTCGACTGACAGCGCTGACAGGCTGACGCTTATCAAGATGAATAAAGCATGGATTTCTCCTAATTTCAAATCTCCAGCAGGTGAAGGAAGCTCAACCTGAATAATTTATCCACTCCTCCTCCTCCTCATTTTCCTCCTTCTCCTCCTCTTTCTACAGTAAAGCAGAGGAAACTGGCTGTTTTTTGACAGGGCCCACTGGCTCTAGGTATAGTACTTTATGCATTTAATTTTTCTGGAGGGCCACCGACACGGTCCTCTGTTTTAAACAATTTTTGGGAGTGCCACATACAGGCACTCAATCTATTCAATTTTTCTGGAGGGCCACCTTTCCGGTCCTCTGTTTTAAACAATTTTTTGGGACTGCCACATACAGGCACTCAATCTATTCCATTTTTCTGGAGGGCCACCTACCTGCTCCTCTGGTTTGAAAAATTTTTTGGACTGCCACATACAGGCACTCAATCTATTCCATTTTTCTGGAGGGCCACCTACCTGCTCCTCTGGTTTAAAAACTTTTTTGGACTGCCACATACAGGCACTCAATCTATTCCATTTTTCTGGAGGGCCACCTACCTGCTCCTCTGGTTTGAAAAATTTTTTGGACTGCCACACACAGGCACTATCCAAATTGAATTGTCTCCATAGCAGCCTCCACACGTTGTCTCCATTGCTACCTCCAAAAGTCGTCCATATAGCTGCCTCCATACATCGTCCCTTTATCAAACGAGGTTTGTCAGGCCGAAATTTGGGTTGTTTTCATGGATTCCACATCAAAGTTGTTAACTTTGTCGCCACCCTGCTGTGTTATCCACAAAATACACTGGCAAACTTTTACCATTTACGGATATTATTTCAGCGCTTCTTGCGCATCTGTTTACATTCCCCTCACCCGCCATATCCTAAACTTATAAGAACGCTACTACACTTGATCTTATACAAAAGGTTCTTAGAAGTGCTGTTTGGGGAGTAGCCTAGAGACAGGGGCTTGGATTGGCGAAAGCTCGCCTAGCAGCGGAGCGCCAGCTCCATGCGCATCATGCGCTTCTTGCGCATCTGTTTACATTCCCCTCACCCGCCATATCCTAAACTTATAAGAACGCTACTACACTTGATCTTATACAAAAGGTTCTTAGAAGTGCTGTTTGGGGAGTAGCCTAGAGACAGGGGCTTGGATTGGCGAAAGCTCGCCTAGCAGCGGAGCGCCAGCTCCATGCGCATCATGCGCTTCTTGCGCATCTGTTTACATTCCCCTCACCCGCCATATCCTAAACTTATAAGAACGCTACTACACTTGATCTTATACAAAAGGTTCTTAGAAGTGCTGTTTGGGGAGTAGCCTAGAGACAGGGGCTTGGATTGGCGAAAGCTCGCCTAGCAGCGGAGCGCCAGCTCCATGCGCATCATGCGCTTCTTGCGCATCTGTTTACATTCCCCTCACCCGCCATATCCTAAACTTATAAGAACGCTACTACACTTGATCTTATACAAAAGGTTCTTAGAAGTGCTGTTTGGGGAGTAGCCTAGAGACAGGGGCTTGGATTGACGAAAGCTCGCCTAGCAGCGGAGCGCCAGCTCCATGCGCATCATGCGCTTCTTGCGCATCTGTTTACATTCCCCTCACCCGCCATATCCCAAACTTATAAGAACGCTACTACACTTAACTTGGTGCAGGCTGGGACCGAGTCTGACCCTGGGGCTGGTCATATACTGCCGACGCAGAGGATTGCGGGGCCTACCTCGGTCCAGGTCTCAAAGGCCTACTATACCTCCAAATCCTCCCACCCCTCCTCCACCTCCTCCTCCTCCGAATTACCATCCGTGGGCATGGCGCCATCAGTCGGTAGCTCTAGGCACAGCAGCAGTGCCGTTGCTAAGCGACAGCAGGCGGTGCTCAAACTGCTGAGCCTAGGTGATAAAAGGCACACCGCCCAAGAGCTATTGCAGGGCATTCCACATCAAACTTGTTAACTTTGTCGCCACCCTGCTGTGTAAGCCACAAAATATACTGGAAAACTTTTTTCATTTACGGATATTATTTCAGCGCTTCTTGCGCAGATGTTTACATTCCCCTCACCCGCCATATCCCAAACTTATAAGAACGCTACTACACTTGATCTTATCCGAAAGGTTTTTAGAAGTGCTGTTTGGGGAGTAGCCTAGAGACAGGGGCTTGGATTGGCGAAAGCTCGCCTGGCAGCGGAGCGCCAGCTCCATGCCAAGAACCAACTAACATAGTTTTAACTGCAGCACCTTTAATCTACTACTAGTTCACTGCCTCCATACATCGTCCCCTTATCAAAGGAGCTGTGTCAGGCAGAATTTTGGATTGTTTTCATGGCTTCCATGTTAACTTTGTCGCCACCCTGCTGTGTAATCCACAAAATATACTGGCAAACTTTTATCATGTACCAATATTATTTGAGCGCTTCTTGCTCACCTCCTTTGGTTCCTCTCTGCTACCCATTGGTTTGAAGCCTGAGTCCATTTAGGGTATGTCGCCATGCCACTCTCTAGCCTTCCGCTGCTGCCGCTGCCTCTGCATGCCGTCCCCTATAGTGTCAGGGTCAATTATTGGATGTTTTAGATGCTATCTAGCTTCATTCTGTCACTCTGTCATGGCCATGCTGTTGCCCATAATTTTGGCATAATGGTGCATTTAAGCAGCCTCAGAGGCATCCATGCATGCTGCCCCTGCTGTTTCCTGTCCATTTCCGTGGTGTTTCCATCCTTTTCTGAGGTTCCCAGGTGTTTGGCCAAGCTTCCCTGTGCAGAGCCTTGGTCCCCTTGAAAAATGCTCGAGTCTCCCATTGACTTCAATGGGGCTCGTTACTCGAAACGAGCACTCGAGCATCGGGAAAAGTTCGTCTCGAATAACGAGTACCCGAGCATTTTAGTGCTCGCTCATCTCTAGTCGGGACCCCAGCGGGGGTCGAACAACCAAAACCGGGGGTCGCCTAAAGCCATCAGAGCCGCAATTTTACTGTGTTTTTACTGCGAGTTGCATGGTTTGGGGTCACCACAGCATGAGGACCTGTATTGCGGGGTCACAGCATTAGAAAGGTTGAGAACCACTGCATTAGAGTCACAGTTGCAGTTATGCCTTGATGACTACAGAAAACACTTACTGAAGAATACTGGAGTGCTGCTGTCTTTTTGCTTGTACAGTATATATTTGCTATGGATGTCTTTAGCCATGTTTCAGCAAAATTGTCATTTTGTCATTCTGTATTCTCTGTCTACAAAAGAGGAGATTTTATATGATTACTTGACTACTCATCTGCATTAGGAAGAGACACACTGGCAGGGAATAAAGTTCAGAAGGCTAACTGTTCACAGTGAGGGAAGAGAATAAATGAATTAATACTTTTGAAAATTTTATTGAAAATATTAAATCCATGAAATCTAGCATCCAACTTCCGTTATGCAGTAAAGAATACAAGTTGACAATGGTCAGGACATTAGTAACCAGAGGATAAAAATATTTTTAGCTCATTTTCCAGTATTACTTAAATTGCTATGTAATAAAAAATTAAACCAGTTTATACAGAAAAGTAAAAATTATTTTTACTTTTTTTTGTTTCCGCCTATACTGTATCTCTGGGTGCTGTTGCTCACAGGACCATTAGGATTATAAGTAGAGATGAGCGAACATACTCGTCCGAGCTTGATGCTCGTTCGAGCATTAGCGTACTCGAAACTGCTCGTTGCTCGGACGAATACTTCGTCCGCTCGAGAAAATGGCATCTCCCGCCGTTGTGATTTTTGGCGGCCAGAAACAGAGCCAATCACAAGCCAGGAGACTCTGCACTCCACCCAGCATGACGTGGTACCCTTACACGTTGATAGCAGTGGTTGGCTGGCCAGATCAGGTGACCCTGGAATAGACTAGCCCCTGCCTGCGCTGCTCGGATCATTCTCTGTCTGGATGCCGCTAGGGAGAGAGCTGCTGCTGATCAGGGAAAGCGTTAGGGTGTTCTATTAGAATAGTGTTAGGCAGGAGTGATTCTACAAGAACCCAACAGCCCTTCTTAGGGCTACAATAACGTTTTATTTTACTTTTTTTTGGTTTGCTTGTGGCTGGGCTTGCTGCCATTAGTAGTGCAGCTAGTACCATATTGTGAGGAATTTGCTGGGAGACTTGCGACCGTTGTGTTTAGCTCTTAGTGACACACGTATCCACCTCAAACACCGAAGTGGAACAATTTATTAGGGGTTTGATTTGAATTAGGCACAGTCTGCTGATTTATTTTTTTTTTACCTTTATTTCTTTTTAGAACTCAAAGTCATCAGGCACATCACAAAATCCAGTTGTGTGCTGTCAGTGTAGGTTAGAAACTAGTCATAGCAATAGGATAGCATCGCTACACTCCCTAGGTTCATCATGTCTCAAGTTACTGGGACTCGTGGTAGAGCACTGTTGAGGCCACAACAGTGCGAAGAGGTGATGTCGTGGATTGCGGACAATGCTTCTAGCCATTTGTCCACCAGTCAGTCTTCCACGCAGTCCACCCATGTCACCTAAATCAGCACTCCTCCACCTCAGCCTCCTTCCCCCCAGTCTGCCCCCTCCCAGCAAAATTTGGCATTTGAACCGGCATACTCTGAGGAACTGTTTTCTGGACCCTTCCCACAGTCACAAACCACTTGTCCGGTTGCTGCTGAGCTATTTTCCGATGCCCAGGTTTTCCACCGGTCGCAGTCTGTGGGTGATGATGACATTATTGACGTAGTGGAAGAAGTGTGTAAAGAGTTGTCGGACGATGAGGAGACACGGTTGTCAGACAGTGGTGAAGTTGTTGTCAGGGCAGGAAGTCCGAGGGGGGAGCAGACTGAGGGATCGGAGGATGATGAGGTGACAGACCCAAGCTGGGTTGATAGGCCGGGTGAACACAGTGCTTCTGAGACGGAGGCGAGTCCTATAGCAGAACAGGTTGGAAGAGGCAGTGGTGGGGCCAGACGGAGAGGCAGGGCCATAGCTGGTGCATCAGCACCAAATGTTTCCTGTAGTCAAGCTCCCGTGGCGAGGGCTAGATTTTCAGAAGTCTGGAGGTTCTTTAATAAAACACTGGATGACCGACGGACTGTGGTGTGCAACCTTTGCCAAACCAGGATCAGCAGGGGTTCCACAACTACTAGCTTAACTACCACCAGTATGAGCAGGCATATGAATGCTAAACACCCCACTCAATGGCACCAAGCCCGTTTACCTCCGGCCGGGCACACCACTGCTCCTTCCCCTGTGTCATCTGCTAGTCAGCCCCCTTGCCCAGGACCCCGGCCCAAACACCTCCCGTGCGAAAACCCCATCTTCGCCTCCATGATCCTCCACAGCATCCACCAGCGTACAGCTCTCCATACCCCAGACACTGGAGCGCAAAAGGAAGTATAGCGCAACCCACCCACACGCCAAAGCCCTCAACGTTCACATCTCCAAGTTGCTTAACCTGGAGATGCTGCCCTATAGGCTGGTAGAGACCGATTCCTTTCGAAACTTCATGGCGGCGGCCGCCCCTCGGTATTCGGTCCCCAGCCGCCACTACTTTTCCCGATGTGCCGTCCCAGCCCTGCACAAGCACATGTCAGAGAACATCATCCGTGCCCTGACCAATGCCGTTTCTGACAAGGTCCACCTGACCACGGACACGTGGACGAGTGCTGCCGGACAGGGCCACTATATATCGCTGACGGCACATTGGGTTAACTTGGTGGAGGCTGGGACCGAGTCTGACCCTGGGGCTGGTCATATACTGCCGACGCCGAGGATTGCGGGGCCTACCTCGGTCCAGGTCTCAAAGGCCTACTATGCCTCCTCCTCCTCTCACCCCTCCTCCACCTCCTCCTCCGAATTACCATCCGTGGGCATGGCGCCATCAGTCGGTAGCTCTAGGCACAGCAGCAGTGCCGTCGCTAAGCGACAGCAGGCGGTGCTCAAACTGCTGAGCCTAGGCGATAAAAGGCACACCGTCCAAGAGCTATTACAGGGCATCACGGCGCAGACCGATCTGTGGCTGGCACCGCTGAACCTGAAGCCAGGCATGGTTGTGTGTGACAACGGCCGTAACCTGGTGGCGGCTCTGCAACTCGGCAGACTGACACATGTGCAATGCCTGGCCCATGTGTTAAATCTCATAGTTCAGCGTTTCCTCAAGACATACCCCAATCTGTCTGATTTGCTCACGAATGTGCGCCGCATCTGTGCGCATTTCAGGAAGTCCAGCACGGATGCTGCCACTCTCATGGCAGCGCAGCGCCACCTCCAACTGCCCGCTCACCGACTGTTGTGCAACATGCCCACGAGGTGGAATTCAACATTAGCCATGTTATGCAGAGTTTACCAGCAGCGCAGAGCGATTGTAGACTGCCAGATGTCAACTTCCACCAGAACTGGTAGTCAGGTCAGTCAGCTTCCTCAAGTCTACAATGAGGAGTGGACGTGGATGTCTTATATCTGTCAGGTGCTGAGTAACTTTGAGGAGTCAACACAGATGGTCAGTTGCGATGCCGCCATCATAAGCCTCACCATCCCGCTGCTTGGCCTGTTGAAAAACTCTCTGGTCAGCATGAAGTCGGAAGCTTTGCGCTCGTCAAAAGAGACGGGGGAAGAAGATTCCCTTGTTGATAGCCAAAGCACCCTTAGATCTGTTTCTCAGTGCATATCGGAGGAGGTGGAGGAGGAAGAGGAGGGGAATGTTGGCGAGACAGAAGAGGGGACCATTGTTCAGTCCTTCACTGTTCAGCGTGTATGGGCAGAAGAAGAGGAGTTGGAGGAGGAGGAAATGGACAGTCAGGCCAGTGAGGGGAGTGAATTCTTGCGCGTTGGGACTCTGGCGCATATGGCAGATTTCATGCTAGGCTGCCTATCCCGTGACCCTCGCATTCAAAGAATTTATTCCAGCACCGATTACTGGGTATTCACTCTCCTGGACCCACGGTACAAGCAAAATCTTTCCACTCTCATCCCTGGAGAGGAAAGGAGTGTGAGAATGCATGAATACCAGCAGGCCCTGGTGCACAAGCTTAAACAGTATTTCCCTTCTGACAGCGCTAGCGGCAGAGGGCGTACTTCTGCGGGACAAGTAGCGAGGGAGAGTAGGCGAGCAGGCAGCTTTTCCAGCACTGGCAGGGGTACTCTTTACAGGCCTTTGCCAGTTTTATGTCACCCCAGCAAGACACTGTCACCTGTCCCCAGTCTCGGCAGAGTAGGGCTGATCTTTACAGAAAGATGGTGAGGGAGTACGTAGCTGACCATACCATCGTCCTAAATGATCACACAGCTCCCTACAACTACTGGGTTTTAAAGCTGGACATGTGGCACGAACTGGCGCTGTACGCCTTGGAGTTTCTTGCCTGCCCTGCCGCTAGCGTGTTGTCCGAGCGGGTTTTCAGTGCAGCTGGTGGCATCATCACCGATAAGCGTACACGCCTGTCGACTGACAGGCTGACGCTTATCAAGATGAATAAAGCCTAGATTTCTCCGGATTTTCATTCTCCACCAGGTGAAAGAAGCTCAACCTGAATAATGTATGCACTCCTCCTCCTCATTGTTCTCCTTCTCCTCCTCTTTGTACACTAAAGCAGAGGAAACTGGCTATTTTTTGGCAGGGCCAACTGGCTCTAGTTATAGTACTCTATGTATTTAATTTTTCTGGAGGGCCACCTACCCGGTCCTCTGTTTTAATCAATTTTTGGGAGTGCCACATACAGGCACTCAATCTATAAGCTTCCCTTATTCGAGACGAGCACTTGAGCATCGGGAAAAGTTTGTCTCGAATAACGAGTACCCGAGCATTTTAGTGTTCGCTCATCTCTAATTATAAGTCTTCCGAAAATCTGGGAACATAATGAAAGGAGTACAGGTGTCTGTTTACTATTAGATTAATAAAATAAGAATTACTGTTATTCACATCTGTCTCTTTCCCCGAGGAGTATTGTAAAATGAAATGTTCAACATTTCAGGAGAAAGAATACCATGTAACTGCCATATTTACAAGCATGTTTTATTGTATATACAATTTGTAGGAAATTATTTGTTTGATGCTGCCTCTAGAATTGTTCTATCTCCTGACCAAAAGAGACAATATTTAATTTTAATTTTAATATATACAGGCGGTCCCCTACTTAAGAACACTTGACTTACATACGACCCCTAGTTACAAACGGACCTCTGGATATTGGTAATGTATTGTACTTTAGTCCTAGGCTACAATAAACAGCTGTAACAGTTATCAAATGTGTCTGTAATGAAGCTTTAGTGTTAATCCTGATTCTTATGACAACCCAACATTTTTTAAATCCAATTGTCACAGAGAACAAAAAAGTTCTGGCTGGGATTACAATGATAAAATATACAGTTCCGACTTACATACAAATTCAACTTAAGAACAAACCTACAGACCCTATCTTGTATGTAACCCGGGGACTGCCTGTACTGGAGATCAAAATTAGAGAACATCGCTTGATTTTATTTTTTTTTTTATAATGTAATCTCAATTTATCAACACTTCATGGTATACCATGCAACTAGAACAGTGTTTTTCAAAATTACAAAGTATATAAATTTTATGAAGGTTACAACAGTCACCAATAAGTAGAAAGTGTACAGGCCTTTGCTTTGAATTACTTCAGCACATATGCTGGCACTGAACATCTCTAGTCTCTCATACTGCTCTGATTTTGGTCCAATCCTCTTCCAGTCTCTAACACAGATCTGTGGCTGTTGTGGGTTTCTTGGCCATAACTTGGTCACCAAGGATATTCCAGTGGTTTTCTTTTGGGACTATGGGATCAGGACTGTATAAAGGGCCCATGAGCCCCCTTTATACACCCTTCATAGCTCTCTGGTGGATATATCCGTCACGGAGCATGAAGGGGTCAAGACTTTTATATTGTACAATGTGTGCCAGAAATAGTTGCAGATTGTGTAGTCATTGTAGTCTAAATAAATTCTACCAAAACATAAGGACCATATCCATTTTCTGTCTCACGCCTCCTGAAGAAGCAACAAGCGAACGTGCGTCGGGGCGAGGGTATAAATGGCAGCTGGATGCAGAGGTGTGCACATTATAACTTTATATCAGCAATGTTTTTTTCCTTATTATATTTATGCACAATATGATGGAATTGTATAGTATTAAAAACATAATATAAAGCTCTCTCCTGCTACAGCCTGTTCCGTTCCCCCACAAACAATTTTGGGACCATTTTGGTTTTATTGAATATGTCCATGTCTGATTAAAAAAAAAAAAAAAATTATGCAATAAATGTTTTCTATGTTTTATTAAGAAAAGTTGATATGGTCCTTATGTTTTGGTAGAATTTGTTATATAAGGAGGACTACCATAGGGTATACAATAATAGGAAAAGATTTATATTGGTGAACTTGTGGTGTTAATAGTATCTTCATTGTGATGATAGCTATGGATTTTATTCACATACAAAATAAAACGGTTTTCCCCAGATAAAAATATTGATTACCTATCTTAAGTATTCCCATCTGGGCATTCACATTTAAAGGACAACTATCACGACAATAAATGACTGTATGTAAATGACCCAGAGGGGCTCTAGGCCACTTTAACACCTATGGAGAGTAGAAACCCTGAGGCTCATTTGCATGCAGTGCTTCATCCTTATGGTAAATGCCCTTTAATTTACTGTATATACGCGAGTATAAGCTGAACCGAGTATAAGCCGAGGAAACTTATTTTAAAACAAAAAACTGGGAAAACTTATTGACTCGAGTATAAACCTAGGGTGGGAAATGCATTGGTCACAGCCTCCAGCCAGCATATAGCTATCCAGTCTCCTTTCCCCTCAGTATAAAGCTAGCCAGCTCATTTCCACCCAAGTATATTGCCAGCCAGCCCATGCCCTCTAATTATCAGGTAATTGTACTGTTCAGGTTTTCATTCTTGAGCACCTACACTTTGTGAATAGTTTATTATCCCATGAATGATGTGACAATATCTGCACAATTGTTTATTTATCTACTGTTTCTATGGTCATTGTCCAGGTGGAAGAGCTGGACTGCTAGGTCCACACATATGTTGTGCTTTCCCTAGAGAAGTCATTTTGGTTTTCACCTTTTTAATTATTTTGATTTATTTTGTGTGTGTGGCATTTTTGTATTGTTGGTACTGAATAAAGAGAATATTCATCATATGACATGCCAACCCATGCCCCCTAGTATATAGCCAACAGATACTGCCCCATAGTATGTAGCCAGTCAGCAGACAATACTCCCTAGTATATAGCCATCCAGCCCCTGCCCTCAGTATATAGCCCCTTGCCCCAGAATATAGCGAGCTAGCCCCCAGTACATAGCCATCAGCTCCTGCCCCTTAGTATATAGCCAGCGAGCCCCTTGTCCCTTAGTATATAGCCCGCCAGCCCCTGCCCTCAGTATATAGCCCCTGGCCCCAGAATATAGCCATCTAGCCCCCAGTATATAGCCAGCAGCCCCATGCCCCCAATGCATAGCCATCAGCTCCTACCCATTAGTATATAACCAGCAAGCCCCTTGTCCCTTAGTATATAGCCAGCAGTCCCTGCTGACAACATGGCTACATTTATGGATCATCACACAGGTAATTTTTTTTTTATAATATCCAACTAAAGAAATATATATACATATACAGTCATATGAAAAAGTTTGGGCACCCCTATTAATTTAGGTTTTTGCAACAGCTATTTCAGTTTGATATATCTAATAACTGATGGACACAGTAATATTTCAGGATTGAAATTAGGTTTATTGTACTTACAGAAAATGTGGAATATGCATTAAAACAAAATTTGACAGGTGCAAAAGTATGGGCACCTCAACAGAAAAGTGACATTAATATTTAGTAGTAGATGCTCGGTTTGCAAAAATAACAGCCTTTTGTCGCTTTCTGTAGCTTTTAATGAGTTCCTGGATGAAGGTTTTTTTGACCATTCGATTTTATAAAACAATTCCAGTTCAGTTAAGTTTGATGGTCATTGATGGTCATTGATGTCATTGCTCAGATGAGAAAACACCATTAATATAAGATTGGTGCCTGTCCAATAGCCAGCAGCCCCACAGATCAGCTGTTTTCAGCAGTTGAAAGTAGAGAATGGAACATGCAGCAGATTATGTGGTCCTCAGAATTACTGTGGACAAGCTCCCTTTCACTCCCTTTAAAGTCACAGTATCTTTATCCCAGAAAAAACCTCTAATGATTCACAAAATAAAAGTATATGATACATAATATTTGATCTATTACAGATGGTTTAATGATCTGGTAAAATATACACATCATCTTCTTCTTTGTTCTGGTTTTTCATAGAAGTAGGTTCTGAGTAGTTATAATAAATCCCGTGAGTGTTAGTGTAAATTGGCTGGTCACCATCATTGACATCACTCTCAAGATATAAGTCTTCTTCTGCTGTACCTTTGCTGCTGGTGAAACAAAGAAAAAATGTTCAAGCTGATCATGATGCACAAACCTCTGCTCAATACATTCAATGGTTATTGATAATTAAATGAATTTAGACAGGGGTCACACAGGGTGGATACACAAGTTAGTTACCGTCAGAGATGGCCTGTAAACTCATAATGCAAAGGCTGGTAGCAGTGTTCACATGCAGAATTTTTTTTATAGATTTCTTGTCAAAACCTGAGAATCTTCAAATGTCAGGTAGTCATGATCCAAAATGATGATAAACTGATAAAATTGAGAGTTATTTTGGGAGTTGGGCAGTGTTGACACATTTCTTGATATGCCAATCATATCAAAATGGTTTCAATCTACTGTGTATGTGGGGCGCATAACAGGGTTTGTGAATCATTTGAACCTCACATGAGATAAACAGTTGATGAGGGATGATGAAGACAGACGTCAATATAACTCTTACAGGACTCAGCCTTTTATTGTTTTTGCGTTTCTGTTTTTTACTCCCCTCATTCCAAAAGCAATAAGCAATTATTTTACGTTTACAGAGATGTGTTAGGTCTTGTTATCTGCGGGACAAATTGTACTTTTTAGTGGTGCTGGAAAGCTGGAAAAAAATTGTGCAGTGAAACTGACAAAAAAACCCACATTTGCTACGTATTCTTGAGGGCTCTGTTTTACGGATTTTATTCTGCGCTCCAAATGACACTTTCTCTTTATTCTTTGGGTCGCTATGATCATAGGGATACCAAATTTGTATAGGTTTTATTAGGTTTTAATAGATTTTAAACATTTTTTAATCTTTTGTACTTAAAAAATATTTGCCATTTTGCCAATTTCTGAGGCCAACAACTTTTTCACACTTTGGTGTATGGACTTTTTTTGTGGTATGTTCTGGCGTATTAATTTATATCCATTTGTTAGCTATATGACTTTTTTTCATATAGTCATGGATGAAAATGTGGCAATTTCTGACATTAAGGCAATATTTTCCGTTACTATGTTCATGGCCAAGAATAATCTTTTTTTATATTTTGATAGGTATCACCGTGTCCCAAAATTCTATCATGTTCTATCACTGGTTACGACTTTAGTCATATTCAAACTCAAAAGCTGAGTTAATGCTGGAATTGGATGGAACTAACATTGTAGAAGGGAGCTCATGCCTATATCCCCTCTTATTTAGAGAGACAGCATAGAAGGATGATGACGGGCACAGGGAAATAAGTAGATAGTAACAAGGTGAGATTGGAGATTTAGCACTATTGAAATGCATGATATAGGAATAGAAACTAGAATGAATGATGTAGAAGGTAAATGCATTAGGAAGATTATTTTTTTTTGTGCTGCGGTCATACAATCTGGCTCATGTGTGTCAGGACAGAGAAAGAGGTGCAGGTCCTGAGCTCACCCACAACCCCTGACTAATTGCCCAGACTGTGCTAGCCAGGGTAGGACTGGCCCACTGGTGTGCTGCTGTAACCACCGGTGGGCCCAGACACCAACTTAATCATATGGAATAAAAGTTGTTCAGAGTGCTGAAGAAACCTACATCCTCTTCTCCTCGTTTACTCACTCTGTGCACCGGCGGGATTAAGACATTCAGAGGTGAGCTGAAATTTATAAATATAGAGTATATCTGTGTACTCCCAAACACAAATGGAAATGAGAGGTTCCACAATAATAGAGGGAGATAAATGGCACAATATTGGGGGAGATGACAGGCCATAATATGAGGGAGAGATGAAGAGAGAACAATATGAGGGGGGAGATGAGGCGTCACAATATGAGAGGTAGGTTTGGCGCCACAATATGAGTAAGAGATGAAAGGGGGCACAATATGAGGGAGAAGTGAGGGCTCACAATATGAGGGGGAGATGAGGGGCCACAATATTAGGGGGAGATAAGAGACGACAAAATGAGGGAGAAACAATATGAGGGGAATATGGAGCAGGCACCAATTGCTTTATGTTGGACCTTAAGGCTGTGTTCACAAGATGTGATTGAATTGTGTTTTTAAACAGATATCAAGTGCATCCTAATTAATTCCTCCCTGAACACAGATGTGTTTAGACCTATATGCTTTTGTTTGATATGTAGCAATATGTGTTGTGCCATGTTAAGAAAACATTTGTTGCTGCTTGCCAGTCACATGCGTTTGGGTCTAGACACAACTGTGTTCAGGGAGGAGATATTCCAAATGTGCGTGATGTGTGTTTAAAAACATAATTGAGCTATTCACACCATGGGGCACATTTACTAAGGGACGCGCGCCACACTTTTGCTGGAACGTGCAGGTTCTTCATGGATAAAACGGCTTGCACAGGTATTTAAGAAGTTTCTGCTCTGAGATAGTGTCGCACGTAAACCTTTTGTGGCGCAGCTGCTCTGGCTTCCATGCGACACAAATTAGGGGGCCTGCTATCAGACGGTCCAACTGATTCAGACCGAGCACCGAACGCCCTATGTTAAAGGTGCACCACAAAAAAAGATGGTGAACCTTGTCAGACCATTTCAGGGAAACAACAGATTCATGATTTCTGGCGCATGATCCTAGTGACACACACAGCATTATAGACAGACAATGCACTTTTAGTGAACTTGAGTAACCTTGTAAGTAAATCTGCCCCAATGTGTCTGCATTGCATTTTAAAAAGGGTTGCAAACACAATAGGAAAAAACCCAACTTGGTTTTATCATCATTAATAACCAATACATATAACAATGCTGAAAAACGGACATATAAAGCTCAGCCTAGAATAGACCCAAAGATTTCAATGCTAAATAATGTAAAATCCAAGACTGTTTACAAATTACATTGTTAGTAAAAGTATAAGTTTATTAGATAACAAATCTAAAACCACATAAAAAAGAGGAACACGCAGAAAATAAAGGCCCACATAAGGTCACAATGAATACTAATAAAATATATGTGGAGACTCATTTCTACTACACTGAATCCAATAGCCAGATCTCCAAGTATATTTAGACAGAAATTCTGCTACGCAAACAAAATCAAACAGGGCTGTGCAAGAGGGCAGTATATAAGTGTATGTATACAGACCAAAGGAGCCGTTCCCCGACGTGTTTCACATAGGACACTTAATAAAAAAGGCATTTAAGTTTGGACTCTACATATTTAAAGGCAATGATAGGGTTGTTAGCAGGAACAACCAACTTATTACAAAAGCTAAATTCAGCAAGATACATTAGTTTGAGGAAGGACTCAGTTCGCTTCTTGCGGTCCACTTTTAAAATTATCTACAGGATTACAGAACTATTCACTGACCAAAATTTTACTTCCTGAAGTCTCTTTTAATCACCAGGGTTGACCTTAAGCTCTGCTGCTAGTGTGATCTGCCCTATGCCTCTCTATCATTTAATAGATTCTTGCTGTAGCTCTTCCGATTTGGCCCCTATGACCCTTGTGCTCCATGTTTACACTCCACACATGAAGACCAATTTATGCATGGGATATGTGTTGTATGGAGGTAGTCGTTGATACATCAAAGTAAGAATTGGTAGGAATAGGTAGGTTTTATTTTAAGACAGTATATTTGTGAAAACATTTTCTATGTGCAACATCCCCCACCAGGCCCTAGCCTTTTGTAAGGGCCTGGAGGCAGCCGGGCCCAGAACACCGGAGTGGCTGGCGGTTACGGCCTAGGCACTCTAGTGTCACAGTGCTTGGTATGGGGACCGGAGGGCTGTCCTACAGCCTGGCAGGTATCCAGCAGGTGGTGTGTGCAAGAAAGATGGAGGGAGATCTGATGTACTAAATCTCCCTGGGGCAACCCCTTTTGTGTCTTTAGTCTGGAGTCCCTGGGTAGTGGATGGGGCGCCCTTGGTGTTACAGCCGTATGTAGGGAACAGACGGAGGCAACGTTAACTAAATCTTAGTTAACAAAATAACTAAAGGTTCTTTATTAGAACAACTGCAGGCAATGGGCTAAACCAGTGATTTTCAACCTTTTTTGAGCCGCGGCACACTTTTTATACTTAGAAAATCCTGGGGCACACCACCAACCAAAATAGCACAAAATGACACTAAAACAGTCATAAAAGGCCTCCCTTTACTAATAAAAAACCTCTAGCGGCCTCCCTTTACTAATTAAAAGACCCTAGCGGCCTCCCTTTACTAATTAAAAGACCCTAGCGGCCTCCCTTTACTAATTAAAAGACCCTAGCGGCCCTAGAGGCCCCCCTTTACTAATTAAAAGGCCCTAGAGGCCCCGTTTACTAATTAAAAGGCCCTAGAGGCCCCCCTTTACTAATTAAAAGGCCCTAGAGGCCTCCCTTTACTAATTAAAAGGCCCTAGAGGCCCCCCTTTACTAATTAAAAGGCCCTAGAGGCCCCCCTTTACTAATTAAAAGGCCCTAGAGGCCCCCCTTTACTAATTAAAAGACCCTAGAGGCCTCCCTTAACTAATAAAAAGCCCTAGCCTCCCTTTACTAATAAAAAAAAAAGACCCTAGCTTCCTTCCTTATACAAATAATAACCTTATATACTTACCCTTGATGTCTTCTTCCGCGTAACTTCTCTCCTAATGGTGATCCGCCCATCTTCTGTAGCTCCTGCACCGCGCGGCCCATGTCACTTGACTTACGCGACCTGACATCAGGTCGCGTCAGTCACGTGACATGGGCCGCGCGGTGCAGGAGCTACAGAAGATGGGCGGATCGCCGACGCGGGGCTTGAAGTTAAGTATGGGGGCAGAAACACGGGGGTGCGGCAGCAGCGCTACACAGGGGCTCCCCGCGGCACACTCAACCATGTGTCGTGGTACACTAGTGTGCCGCGGCACACAGGTTGAAAATCAATGGGCTAAACAATATTGTTACAGATGCCGGATTGTTGGAGATTCCGGATTACTGGAGTGGTCATGGAGAGTGATCCTCAGGAATAGTAGTTACAGGCTGGGAGTAGGTGCAAGCTGGGATGTAGCTGTCTCCAGATATGGAAGCTGCAGCTTTGTCCTGGGTGTTCTGTGTGTAGCACTGGAGGTGTGCGTCACACCATCTCTCTGTATGCTCTGGATGATGTGCTTTCTAGGGGAGCTGGATTCCAAGAAAACTGAGGCCTGTGCTGTGAACAGACCTGGTGGTCAAGAGCCCTTGCCCCTTCCTGTCCAGGGGTTTTGTTATCCCCTGGTCAGGTGGTGGCTTACTCTCCAATTATACTCCAGTTCACATGGAAGAATATCATTGGATAACAATCATTAAATATCTTAACCCTTGCTGTACAGGCAGAGTTGACCACAGCTAATTACCTCTATAAGACTGTGTAATCCCTGAGGTGAGTTATGCAGGCTCACCTGCTGGGAGAGACACAGATTAAGGGGCTTATTCACAACGCTCCTCTGCCTGCACATTCGCAGGGGTTTTGCATATGCATGTTATTCTCTTTGTTTCTATAGAGAGTGCATATATTTCTGTAAACATCCACATGATGATTAACATGAATGGAACCATCTAATTTATAAAGCTGAGTGGATGTGTGTTTGTGTATATATGTATGTATGTATGTATGTATGTCCGCTAAAGGAATCTGTACCGTCAAGTTCACAATCACCAAATTTTGTACAGTTGTTGCCTGTGACTCAGAGATGTCTTAGACCAGGTTTTGAGCCAAAATTTTCACCCCACGCTGCTGCTGTGGCAGTTGGAAACTGAGCCGAGATTGGTTGCTGTTCTGCCACAGGTCATTAATATGAGCTCTTTGCTGTGATTGGTTACTATAGGCAATGAGTATAAGATGCTTATGTGTGATAGATAGAGACAGAAAGACAGGCTGTGACAGGGATTGAAAGACAGGGACTGAGACATACTGTGCCTGTGCGACGGGCTGTGACATGGACTGCAACAGGCTGCGACAGGAACTCCTGCATGCTGTGACAGGGACTGAGAGGCAAGCTGTGACAGGGGCTGACAGGCAGGCTGTGACAGGGACTGACTGACAAACAGGCTGTGACAGGGACTAACAGACATGCTGTGACAGGGACTGACTGAAAGGGTATGACAGGGACTGCAGCAGGCTGTGACAGGGACTGCAGCAGGCTGTGACAGGGACTGACGGACAGGCTATGACAGGGACTGAGGGACTGGACTGACGGACAGGCTGTGACAGGGACTGACGGACTGGCTGTGACAGGGACTGACGGGCTGGCTGTGACAGGGACTGACGGGCTGGCTGTGACAGGGACTGACGGGCTGGCTGTGACAGGGACTGACTGAAAGGGTGTGACAGGGACTGACTGAAAGGGTGTGACAGGGACTGACTGAAAGGGTGTGACAGGGACTGAGACAGGCTGTGACAGGGACTGACGGACAGGCTGTGACAGGGACTGACGGACAGGCTGTGACAGGGACTGACGGACAGGCTGTGACAGGGACTGACGGACAGGCTGTGACAGGGACTGACGGACAGGCTGTGACAGGGACTGACGGACAGGCTGTCACAGGGACTGACGGACAGGCTGTCACAGGGACTGACGGACAGGTTGTCACAGGGATTGACGGACAGGTTGTCACAGGGACTGAGACAGGAACTGACTGACAGGCTGTAACAGGGACTGACGGACAGGCTGTGACAGGGACTGACGGACAGGCTGTGACAGGGACTGACGGACAGGCTGTGACAGGGACTGACGGACAGGCTGTGACAGGGACTGACGGACAGGCTGTGACAGGGACTGACTGTCAGTGACAGATAACAGTGACAGTTTTAATATTCTATGCTGTATACTGGGAAGTGGGAAATTTTTTTTGAATGCAGTGAAAATGATGAAAAAACACATTTGCGCCATTTTTTGTGGGCTTGGATTTTACGTCTTTCACTGTGCACCCCAAATGACAGGTCTACTTCATTCAATGGGTCAGTACAGTCATGGGGGAAACCAAAAAATATTCTTAATTTTGTACTTGAACCCTAGGTTGTCTGACTGATCCTACCATATACTGCCATATTACAGTATGGCATAATATGGGGATTTTGCACACCATCTATTATATGTGCAAATCGCACATTGTAATAGCCTAAAACATGATAGCCTTGGATTTCTGTGTGACCCGCGGCTGTCATGATAACGGATCGCCGCTTCCTGATGACGTCACGGGGAGCGACGATCAGAGCCAAGATGGCGACGCCTGACTGCCACCAAAACCACTTATATTATAATCCACTACTGGTTGGTTGACAATCTCTGTAACTTAAATTTATATAATGGAGCATATTTTAATTCAAGCAGTGACACACTTGCAAACATTTAATCAAACGGTGTCTTTAGCATCTGATGTAATAAAAAAAACATTACTAACCTGTAATTGCCTGCTTGATGCTTATTTTCAATATAGTTGCGAGGTTTTATCTCAGTAGTCTGCAAGTGGCCAATGAAAACATTTTCATAATCTTGTCTATGACCTGGGCTTAATGTAGATTCAGTACCTTCCATATTTCTTGACATATAACGGGGTTGACCATGAGCCGGTGACTTATTTGAAGTATCCTTATTTTCTAAATCAGTTGAACTTCTCTTCTTCTTCCACAAATACAAAGCTGTACCTCCAACAATGAAAGCAATGACCAGAATTGGTAACACAATGTACAGCATCAAATATTGTTTGCCACAGTATTCTACATGGAAGTCCTTTATGTTAGTCAACTCTGAAGCCATCTGGCACATTGCAGAAAGGTTTGGGTATTCAGTATCATTTGTATTCAGATGCATCAATATGTTGCTGATTAAGTCACAGCGACAGTCCACAGTCAGTTTAACCAGAGTCCCATGGAAGACACTTGGAGGGATCACAGATAGTCGGTTATGTTCAAGTCGAAGAATTTGCAGACTAGATGAATTTATAAGAAACATTTTTGGCAAACCTTCTAGAAGGTTGGCCTGTAGGTTAACCTCTTGCAAAATAATAGCATTAGATAAAAAGTCTTCAGGAAGGAATCTTAGACTGTTGTTAGAGATATCCAGTATTTTAAGTTTGCCATAATTACTTTCCTTACTTGTATCAATAGCACTTATGTTTTTATTTTTTAACGTTACATGAGAGCAGTTGTTGAACTGAGACCAAATGAGTTTAGAACCCTTTATTGTGTCAAATTGACAGTTTTCTTCATTGGTGTAAACAGATGTACACAGAAAGATCATCAGCATAAATACTGCCAGCATCTGGAAGACAAAATAGTGCTTTCCTTTATAAAACTAATTCATGACAGTAATACTTCAATATTGCATCAAAAATACCATCAAATAACAGAATGAATTACACACCTTTATTTACAGGTTCCAAATTTTTAACTGGTTTTCCAAACAAAACATATTAATGACTTATCCATAAATTGATAGTGGTCACTACACAGTGAATGGAGCCACAAGAAGCTCCACCTATTGGGGCACATTTACTAAGAATACGGAAAACTGCACTAAAAGCGCTCTGGCCGTGTATAATGCGGTGTGCGACAGATTCATTACGAACATGCGCCACAAATGATGAATCTGTCGCTTACCTGCACTGGCCCAATAGAGTTCACCAATTTTCTTGTGGTGCACCTTTAACATAGGGCGTTCGACAGACTTTGCATGTTAAATAAGGCGCGCGGTCCAACTGCGCGCCGGAACAACCTCTAATTTGTGTCGCATGGTGCCTAGTGCAGCTGCACCACAAAACATGTCATGTGCGACAGATTTGTGGTGCAAACACTTCTTAAATACCTGTGCCAGCAGTTCACACCTAAAAGAATGTGCAAAGTCCATCAGAAAACTGACGCATGGCCCTTAGTAAATGTGCCTCATTGCGTAGAGTCTGTCCATGTATACTGCAGACTCACCTCTCATTAAGGCTTCCCTCAGCCAAACTTGAAAGGTTTCTACTGTATATAATGAATAAAGTTTTCTGCCTTTAACTCTGTCCACTGTGTAGAATTGCTCAGCAGGGAGCTGATTTCTAGGGGTGTTAAAAAACTCACAAATCTTTTATATTCATGACCTATCTTATAAATAAGCCATTTATATACAGTATACAGTTTTTCCTCTAATACAATTAAGGTGATGGTTCTTAGGCAATCAAGCTATAATTAACATATAGTGCATGGCTTATGAAGAAGTATGCAACTATTAGGCAGCCCAGCCCCTACCTACGCCACTATCATAGACCCACAAGCTAACATGCTTGGGTCCTCCAAATTTCTTTTGGCAGCCCTGCATTGGCCTATTACACAACTATAAGGTCTTTGGAAACCGTTTAAGCACTCACCGGTAGGTAATACTATGTTCTCCCAGAAATATCTTTTTGTAGTTTTGCATTTCTGTTCAGCAGAACAGCTACATTTTGAGTAATTCTGTGGTAAATAAAGTCTCCATACAAACATTTTTTGTGTGCAGCAGTTTATGAAAAAATACTTCCTTATATTTGGATTAAACATTACTTAATCCTAGAGCAGGGAGTTATTTGTTAAGGGCCATTGTTCCTAAGCATAGACATAAGTCATTTATAGGGCAACATACAAGGTTCTGATTGTTCTAATCATCAAACAATGTAAAATATTGTTTCAGGCAATGTTACATTCCATGCAACTTTAAAAGACTTTTATGAGATTTGTCCTTCCCTTGTTCTTTTTTTAAACAGTTCATGCCACTGTGTTGCCTTTTCACGCCCTAATTAACTGGCACAGTTTCTATTGGTGCATGAAAAGAAAGTGAAGATCTTTAAATCTACAGTATACTAGGTTGTCAAAAACCAATGTTTATAGGCGGAGATGTTATATATAGCTATTCAGCTAGGTCCTGGTGTGGTGAGACTGTGACCGGGTGCCATAGACCTCTATGATGGCCATGATACAGTTGTAAATTGTTGGCCGTATCACCGGCCCCCATTCAGTGTGCATGTGGAATATATGTATATATATATATATATATATATATATATATATATATATATATATATATATATGTTTGAATTGTTTGTACATAAATATGTAGTAAACATTAGTATGACCTTTAATCTTTATGTGCACCACAGAGTAAGTCGTGGCACAGTAAGGGCTGTACGTAAAGAGCTTATTGGCTGAGCTCTCTCAATACAGGTTAGGTGTCTGCTGTTTTATAAAGCTGACATCAGACATTAACTGTTAATACTGGCATGTGGGTACCATCAAATCGGCTATTAACCCCTTAAGGACGCAGCCTTTTTGCAGGTTAAGGCTCGCAACTTTTTTTTGAAATTTGACCTGCGTCTCTTTATATGGTTATAACTTTTGAACACTGTTACTTATCAAAGCGATTCTGATATTGTTTTTTCCCCACATGTTGTACTTAATTTTAGTGGTAAATTTTGGCTGATACGTTTTGCGTTTATTTACAAAAAAAAGAAAAAAATGATGAATTTTTAGAAAAATTTGCCATTTTCGAAATTCAAAACCACCGCGTTTTCAGGCAGATAGATTTAACACCTAAATAACTTGCAGAATAACATTTCCCATTTGTCTACTTTACATTTTCATAATTTTTGAAATGTTTGGATAATTTATTTTGACGTCACGCGGCCTACAAATCGAATAGCGATTTTCCGTATTTTCGGAATTGACTATTTTGGGGATAAATACTGTTTGAAATCAAATTTTACATATTTAGCAACAAAACCGCCTATATAACCAACCCATTTTCAAATCTGCACCCCTCAAACTATCAGAAACAGCATTTACAAAGATTGTTAACCCCTTCAGATCTTCATAGTAACTGAATCAAAATGGCGGTGAAATTTAGAATGGTCAAATTTTGTCGGTTATACGTTCATCTAGCCCTAAAATTTACACATTTCCAAAAGATAAAAAGAGAAAACTCACCATAAAATTTGTTCTACAATTTCTCCTGAGTGCAGCGACCCCCCACATGTGGACATTACTTGTGTTATGGGGGCACAGCAAGGCGCAGAAGGGAAGGAGCACCCTGCAGCTGCCAGGATTTTAGTTTTCTGGTTGCCCCCTTTTGAAGGCTATAACATTTTCGCTTTTCCGTTATTTGGGCCATGTGACAGCATTTTTTTTGCGGGACGAGATGCTTTTTCCAGTGTTACCATTTTGGGGTTGGTATCATCTATTGTTGAAAATTTTGGAACTTTTTTTGAGGTCATGAGTAGAAAAGCATCAATTCTGTACTGGATTTTTTACTTTTTTTTTTTTTTTGTGTTCACCGTATAGCCTAATAATCCTGTTATCTTTATTCTATGGGTCGATACGATTACGGGGATACCAGACATGAATATTTTTTCTTATGTTTTACTAAATTTGCCAAATAAAACCCTAATGTGGGGAAAAATCTATCATTTTTGCATCGCCGTCTTCCAAGTGGCATAACATTGTTACGTTTTTGGCTACAGAGCTGGTTGATGGCTTGTTTTTTGCGGGACATGTTGTTCTTTGCAACAATATCATTCTGGAGTACATATGTTTTGTTGATCACTTTTTATTGCATTTTTAGTGGGATATAATAGGTAAAAATCATAATTTTTGGCGGGTTTTTAACGTTTTTTTTTTACGGCGTTCATCATATGGGTTCAATAGTTATTTAGTTTTATTCTACGGATTGTTACGGACGCGGTGATACTATATATGTGGGGTTTGTGTTATGATTTAGACTTTTTTGAGTGTTATATGTCTCTTTATATGTTTTGGGGCTTATGGGCATTTTTAGTGATTTATAAAGTAATTTTTTATTGAAAAACATTTTTTTTTACATTTTTTTACATGATCCACCATGGGATATGAACAAGCAATCATCTGATTGCTTGTTCTTGATAATACTCTGCAATACTAATTGTGATGTAAAGACCCCCAGAAGGCATGTTAAATGCCGCGGTCGCGTTGACCGCGGCATTTAACGGGTTAAACACCCGCGATCGGAGCCCACTCCGACCGCGGGTGTTAGCCGGGGATGTCAACGGTAGATTACCGTTGAAATCCCGCGGCTAACGATGCCGGTTCGGCTGCTATACAGCGCTGAACCGGCATCGTCTCTGCGCAGTAGCTGTACTGCGCTGAGCGCTATTCGCGGGACTCAGCGCAGTACAGCTACGGCGCAGAGCGCTAAGGGGTTAACACCATGGGGGAACGTTGATTAACTGCCATAACAGATGGGAGCCTCTCAAAGACTCCCAGGCCTGTAGTTTCTCCTCATCTTTAACGGTCTTCTGCATCCCAAAATGCACAATTTAGAAAAATATACAAAATGATATTCCTTTGCTGAACATTTGAATTGACACTTTATTTGTGATTTTAAAACTTGAATATCTTGAATAAAATGTGATCAAAAGGTCATATAGGTCCCAAATGGTATAAATGAAAATACTCATCTCACAAAAAATTATAGGTTCTAGGGGGCATTACCGGTGACCCTTTATGCTGCAGCTTCACAGGATAATACACTGTAATGTATTCCAGATGTAAAGATGTATTCCAATATGCCTGTGATCTTTCCTGCCAAGGTGTTTACCATCAATAGGATAACAGTATAATTGTGGGGGAAAAGGGGCCCCTTTTTTACACTGTACATGAGCACTTCCTTCTTCGACGACTGTTTGAGACTACATCAGTCAGAGGGAGGAGGAAGCCCTAAGGGAGCAGGGTGGGGAGATGTTGAATAGAATATTTAATAGTTCCACTAAAAAGCATAATTTCCTTCCAGATAACAAGTCTTTTGAACCGTGGCGCCAAGTAACACATTTCTGTTAAAATTCTAAAAAGGAGAATCGCCCTTTAATACTGCTCCAGTTTAAAGTTACAGTGAGGAATGTGATTTTCATAGCTCCATGTGTCTGCTAATTCTGCCTGAAAATATGTAAAAAATAAAACTATTCCATCAATTTAAAGTCTCAATCATATAAAAAATGTAAAAATTCTTGTGATATGTAAAGCTGTTCCAAATTTATCATCATTTAAAGAAGAGCATAAGGGTATCTGCACACTACAGTGTAATGGCTGCGGGATACACTCCACAGCCATTTCCCAAGCATCATAGTATCATAGTATCATAGTATATAAGGCTGGAAGGAGACGCAAGTCCATCAAGTCCAACCTTTAAGAATTAAATAAATGTTTTATCCCCATAACCCGAGATATTTTTTCTCTCCAGAAAGTCATCCAGGCCTCTCTTGAACATGTACATAGAGTCCGCCATAACAACCTCCTGCGGCAGAGAGTTCCACAGTCTCACTGCTCTTACAGTAAAGAACCTTTGTCTATGGTGATGGTAAAATCGCTTCTCCTCTAGGCGTAGAGGATGCCCCCTTGTCCTGGTCACAGGCCGAGGTATAAAAAGATCTTTGGAGAGATCCTTGTACTGTCCGTTCAGGTATTTGTACATTGTAATGAGGTCTCCCCTCAGTCGTCTTTTTTCTAAACTGAATAATCCCAAATTTTTTAATCTGTCAGTGTATTCTAGTTCCCCCATTCCCCTAATAATCCTGGTTGCTCTCCTCTGCACCCGTTCCAGCTCTACTATATCCTTTTTATACACTGGTGCCCAAATCTGTACACAAAATTCCATGTGTGGTCTGACCAGGGATTTGTATAAGGGCAAAACTATGTCTTTATCATGAGAATCTTTTCCTCTCTTGATACATCCCATAATTTTATTTGCTTTAGCAGCAGCCGCCTGGCTCTGGTCACTAAAATTAAGATTACCATCCACCAATACCCCCAAGTCCTTGTCAGCTTCAGTTTTACTAAGTAATTGACCGTTTAGAACATAATTATACTTTTTGTTTCCATGGCCCAAGTGCATAACTTTACATTTATCTACATTAAACCTCATCAACCATTTCTCTGCCCATCCCTCAATCTTCCACAAATCCCTCTGTAATGCTAAACTATCGACCTCAGTATTTATTACTTTACACAGCTTAGTATCATCTGCAAATATTGAAACTTGACTGTGTAAACCCACTACAAGGTCATTAATAAAAATATTAAAAAGAAGTGGCCCCAATACGGTGGCACTCCACTGGTAACATCAAGCCAATCTGAGAATGTGCCATTAATGACCACCCTCTGTTTTCTATCACCGTACATAATTCATGCAGAACCCGGGGGTGTATGCCATCTGACCCAGGTGATTTATCTATCTTAGTGGTTGCGAGGCGGCGCCGTACCTCTTCCTGGGTTAAACTGTTGACATTATAAAAAGAATTTACCTTATTCCTCATTGTGTCTTCCACCAGGGGATTTTCCTGGGAAAGACAGTTGAGAAGGCGACATTCAGTAGATTGGCCCTTTCCTCATCTCCTTCCACCATGACCCCCATGTTATTTCTAAGGGGACCCACACTCTCTGTTTTTAGTTTCTTATCATTTATATACTTATAATTTGGGATTATTTTTGCTCTCCCTGGCAATATTTCTCTCAGTCTCTATTTTTGCGGCCTTTATCTGCTTTTTACAGGATTTATTTTTCTCTCTATAATCCTGTAATGCCTCATCGCTACCTTCACATTTTAGCACCTTAAACGCTTTATCTTTCTCGCTTATTGCTTTCCTTACAAGACTAGTTAGCCACATAGGGTTTTTCTTGTTCCTTTTATGCTTTTTCCCATAAGGTATGTGTTTCTCACAGGACTTTTTCAGAATATATGAGAAAAAGTCCCATTTTTGGGGGGGGCTTTTGTCTTTGAGAACATTATCCCAGTCTATGCCTTTAAGGTCTTCCCTTAGTTGCTGAAAATTTTCCCTCCTGAAGTTTAGAGTGTTGGTTGCCCCTTCACTAACGCTCTTAGTAAAGCGTAATACAAAATCAATGATATTATGATCACTATTCCCCAGGTTCCCCCCAACCTGTAGTTTTGATACCCTATCAGGTCTGTTGGTCAGGATAAGGTCCAGCAGTGCCCCCCCTCTTGTTGGCTCCAGGACTAGTTGCGACAGGTAATTGTCTTTTGTTGTTGACAAGAACCTGCTGCCTTTGAAGGACCTGCAGGTTTCTGCCCCCCAGTTGATATCTGGGTAATTGAAGTCCCCCATGATAAGTACTTCACCTTGCTTTGAAGCCGCATCCATTTCACTTATCAGCATTTCCTCTGCTGCCTCCATTATATTTGGAGCCTTATAACAAACCCCTAGTAATATTTTATTATTCTTTTTCCCTCCTCTTATCTCAACCCATAGGGACTCCACATTTGCGTTACTGATGTCATCTCGCAGGACGGGCTTGAGGCAAGAATTCACATATAAACAAACCCCTCCACCTTTTTTAGTTATACGATCCTTTCTAAAAACACTATAACCATCTATAGTAACAGCCCAGTCATAGCTACTGTCCAGCCATGTCTCGCTGATACCCACTATATTATATTTCCGCTCCAACATCAAGAGTTCCAGTTCCTCCATTTTGTTTGTGAGGGTCCTGGCATTTGTGTACATACACTTTATATGGTTTTCCCTGTCCGTATTCCTTTTGTCCTTATTCCCCAATCTCATTCCAGCCCCCCTTCCTCCCCCATGGACTATGACTCTTTCCAGCTCTCTATGTACACTGTCTATTTGCCCTGCACAAGTGTAGTGCCCTCCCCCCAGGTCTCTAGTTTAAACACTCCTCCAACCTTCTAGCCATTTTTTCCCCTAAAACAGCGTCCCCCTCCCCTTTGAGGTGCAGCCCATCCTTACTGTAGAGCCTGTAGCCGACAGAAAAGTCAGTCCAGTTCTCCATGAACCCAAAACCCTCCTTCCTACACCAACTTTTGAGCCACTTATTTACCTCCTTGATCTCCCGCTGCCTTTCTGGTGTGGCACGTGGTACAGGCAGTATTTCGGAGAAAATTACCTTTGAGGTCCTTGCCCTGAGCTTATGGCCTAAATCTCTGAAATCATTTTTAAGGACCTTCCACCTACCTCTTACTTTGTCATTAGTGCCAATGTGGACCATGACCGCTGGTTCCTCACCAGCCCCTCCCAGGAATCCGTCAACCCGATCCGCAACATGCCGAACCCGAGCACCCGGCAAACAACACACTGTTCGGTATGCACAGTCTTTGTGACAGATTGCCCTGTGTGTTCCCCTAATAATCGAATCTCCCACTACCAGCATCTGTCTGACCTTGCCTGTGCTCCCATTCCCCTTCTTACTGGATCAGACATTCCCCTGGTTGCTAGCGGCCACGTCTTGCTGCAGCATTGCTACCCCAGAGCTGATATCCCCCTCATCCGCCAGCCTGGCAAACTTATTGGGGTGCACCAGATCAGGACTAGACTCCCTACAACTCTTCCCTCTTCCCCGCCTTCTACATGTTACCCAACTAGCTGCCCCCTCACTCTGCACCTCCATACTTCCCTACCCACACCCATCTTCCCCAGAGAGTATGTGCTCCAGGAGCAGCAAACTTCGTTCCATATTATCAATTGCCCGCAGCCTTGAAACTTGCTCATTTAGATCCAGAATCTGGGCTTCCAGATGAGCAATTTTCACACACCCCACACAGCAGTATTCCCCCTCGAACGGCTGTTCAAGGAAAGCATACATGGCACAGGATGTACACCGTGTAGCAATACCACTTATGGAGTCCATTATTGTAATGGGGATTACAATAGAAATATGCACAGAAAGAAGAATCTACAGTCAGAGTTACACAAAACACAGCAGTTACCTGCTAGAGCCCCTCAAACTTAAGTCCCTTAAACCTAAGTCACACTTAAGACACTGCACACACTTGGGAGCAATGCACACTCGCCGCCAAGCTCACACGCTCGCTTTTCTGATGCTTTTTTTAAAGGTTATCTGCCTCAAAAATCTGGCTCACTGCAACAAGATCTGGCTGCAGCAGCATCAGAAACCACTCACACTGCAAAGAATGCAATGATTTTGATGTGGCCAGAGGACAGAGCTATACATTTTCATAGCAAAGGTTTAATTACTGACAATGACAAAATGTGGAGATTGATAACCAATTACAAGTGGTCCAAGATATATATAAGTATTAAAAACTCATCACTATATATCAGTATATCATAATGCACAAATTACACTATACACCAAGCTCAAAAGGAAAAAGGAGTCTTCCAGGCAGCTTGGCTTGTAGTTTTTAAAGCAATTGAAACCCAGGAACTGCTGATACAAGTAAGTCCCAAGTAAATTAGCTTGGGATACATAGATAAATAGCCCTAACTACCAAGTGTAAAACTAGATAAACCCAAGGCACTCTCAGGTCGTCGTTTGAAATGTTCTTGATTGTTCCTTTACTGTACTGTACTTTGTACTTGTTTTATTCCTATTACCTATTATTTATAATATAGATTACTCAGAATTCTCCAAGGCAGAACTCATTTAAGAGCGACAATAAGAAATTGGACTTAAGTTAATATTATAATACTACCATAACCTGCTGTGGAAAATATTTAAAAAAATCATCCATGTTTTCTGGCATATTTGGCCACGCACTTTGAAGCAGATTGTTAAATACTGACTTGATAACTACTTACAGGGACATAATGATTGGGGTCACAGGGGGTGCGATGGCCCAGAGCAAAAGGGGGCACGCAACTGCCAGCCAACAGATCCCGGGTTGCCAAGGAAGGAGGGAGGATCAATTGCATGGATGTCTTTAAGACACACATGTAATAAATTACAAGAGTGGAGTAGGGAGAGACAACTGTTTGCATCATTTATCTTTGGGATCACAATCCTAAATTAATAAAGGGGCCCACTGGAGTCTTGTTATGCCACTGACCTCTAATTTGTTAATAATTGAGCTCTAGTGGCTGGTTCAGTGTGGTCAGTTTTTACTCCAAAAATGCAGAAACAAAAGTTATCAACAGTCATGTGACATTTTGATAAATGAGACAGAAAAAAGCAAACTGGACAAAAAACACTCAAGAAAAGTGGCTTAAAAAGTCACCTTATAATACATCGAGCCTGAAGTTTGGATATCTGCAGCCTTAATCCTAGTGCATGTTGTGTGTGAATAACAATATTAACAATTGTTTGGTGATCTACAACAAGAATCTTATGTGCCTCAAACAGCAGAACGTTCTTCCTCTTGCTTCATATATATGTGGACATACTGTGTGTAATGTTTGTGTAACAAAAGGAAGGCAATTATTGTTTCTGCTTTTTGCATAACGTAAAAGGCACACAAAAACTGTCAGTATGTGTTATAGTTTCAACCCTGAAAGCAAAACACTGGATTTGGACATGGAATACAACATGGATTTAGTAAACTATCCTTCACACTTCTGGCTTTTCTCTTTGTGTTTGTTCTGGTGCTATTGGTTGCTCTCAAACTAAAATCAAGATGGGTAATGGATGTTGGAGCCCCACGTTAATGAATAAGTACAGGTCACTAATCTTAAACATAGCGAATCCTTAAAAACCTATGTACTATTTCATTTTTTAACATCAATTTTTGATCTGCGATTGTGTGAAAGTCAGAATCCTTACTGATCAGCTATTCTCAGAAAGCATGTTCTCCTGTATTGGTTATATTCTGTGCATCCTGGTGCTCATTATTATACATTTTATTATTAGGAATTATATTTGTTGCAGAAGCCTTAGGTACCGCATTGATGTTCCATTCAAGTCTACAGGTTGCTGCATAAAATGGCCTCTTTAAGAAATATACAGGGAGAAGCATGACTCTTGGTATCATTAAGTCTAGGAATGGCAGACAGTGGGACCCTGCAAAGCTAAATTTGATGGCCATTGATAGACCCTTTAGACAACACCGTGTACTATTTTTCATTTTATTTTATTTTTGTATAAACATAATTGCAAAAAATATTTTATAGATTCATAGTTCTCATATATATATATATATATATACAAAAAGCAAGGGGATTTGCAAAAGCACTCCTCTAAAAAAGATTTGACTCAGGTGCACATCCCAGGGCTTAGACCAAGGCCCATCAGTAATCCAATAAAGAAAAAATGGCAGCACTCCGAGATTTTGAAAATGAAAGTGAACTAGTTTATTCACACATATGTCCAAAACACGACGTTTCGGCTCCTTGAACCTGGAGCCTTTTCCACTTGAAAAAGGCTCCAGGTTCAAGGAGCCGAAACGTCGTGTTTTGGACATATGTGTGAATAAACTAGTTCACTTTCTTTTTCAAAATCTCGGAGTGCTGCCATTTTTTCTTTATTATATATATTCCGCTTACAGAAAGCAGGATATAAAGGGCCAGGCCATTTTTGTGTTTCCATTTTTCACTCCCCGTCTTTAAAAACTTTTTTTATATTTCCGTTACAGTGCTGTATCAGGACTTGTTTTCGGTGTAACAAATTGTACTTCCAAGTGACAATATTTCATATTTCATGCCGGTTATTGGGAAGTGGGAAAAAATTCCAAATTTGATGAAATTGTAGAAAAAACTAATTTGTGCCATTTTCATGTGGACACGTTTTTTATGGTTTTTCACTGTGTGCTCTAAATGACCCCACTACTTTATTCCTTGGGTCAGTGCGATCATGGGAATACCAAATTTAAACAGATTTTATTATTTTTTTGTTGATTTAGTTTTAGTAAATTTAAAAAATTAAAGCTTTTGTACAAAAAAAAATTCTCTTCATTTCATCGTATTCCGACGCTATTAACTTTTCATACTTCTCTGTAAGGTGTCTTTTTTTTTGAAGGATGTGATGATGTTTATTGAATTTTGGGGACTGTTGTTTTTTATGTGTTGCAAATGGCGGACAAGTATTGCTTTGAACATTTGAGCGCTATTTTCTGTCACAGGAATAATTTTTTTTTATATGTTCATAGATTGGGACTTTTGGGATGCAGTGCTACCTAACATCATGATTTGTTTATGATTTTATTTCTATATTTTTAGATCAGTTCTATATCGGAATTGGGGGTGATTTTAAATTTTTTTTTTATTTACTTTATTTTTCCTACTTTTTAGACCCCCCTCGGCTATACTGTTATAGATTCTGCCCACTATGATCTGATCCAAGATGCCATTGCCCATGGAGGTAAGTGGTTAACATTGACCATGTATGCCAACACCCACCATGTATGAAGAGGGCTTAGCCCTTGAGCCCTCTTCATCCATTCTTAAAGGGGTATTCTCGTCTTGGCATTCACATTCAATTGTATTAATCTGCCATATATAAACATTTCTTCAATTAGATGTTATTAAAAAAAAAATGACCTGTGTGAAGATAATTTCTCATAAATGTAGTCTTATGGTGCCTTAGAAACAAGACTGTGTCCTTGGATACGGCCACCTCTGCTTGAGTGATTGCACAAAGAAACAAAAGGTTTTTGTATAAAAAAATGTACAAGAGTTACTACATGTTGCACAGACATCCTGTGGTAATGAACCCTGAATCCAGGTGGTCAGGCAGGACTCAATAGCGCATGTCTGGCCACTGCTGCCAAAATGTGAGGTGGTCGTATCCAAGGAAGTTCTCTGGTTTCTACATGAATGACTACATTCATGAGAAATTATCTTCACACAGGAACTTTTTTATTTATAACATCCAATTGAAGACATGTTTACATATGGCAAATGAATTAAATTAAATGTGAATGCCCAGATGGGAATACCCCTTTAGCAGCGTTATGACATATATGTACGTCATAATGCGTTAAGGGGTTAAGCTCTTTTCCCGCTGTTTTCAGGTTTCAACCTATTCCATTCCTGTTTCCCCTTTTTATATTTCTCTTTCTCTCATTTCTAATTTTCCTTCCTTGGTTTTTTTCTCGCTTTTCCTTTTGTAAAATATCAAATCTTTTTGTACCTTACAACAGGACTCATTTTATTGTTTTAAGCAACCGATTTGTTTCTGTTGCTCTTGTTCTACTGCTTTCTAACTGAAGAATTAAAAAACCTCTGTTCATGCCAGTAGGTTTAGGACACGTTGAGTTTTACTCTTATTGTCTCATTCGGCAGTATGAACTGGGCTCTAGTGGCTGACAGAACTGATATCTGCCACATCCTTCACTTTGCACCTACGGCAGGGCCTAACATCCCTATAAGTGTCCAGCACAGGCTACACTCCTTGCTGGTCAAAATGTTGGTCAAGCCTGGTTCACATTGCGATTATTTTTGTTTATTTGTCATTGTTTGATCCTGCTGTTGCTAACCCTATGTCTTATTGTGCTGTCTGTTTGTTGTTCTCTGTGTGTGCACAAGGACTTAAGAAGGGATACTCTTCTAGTTTTATACCCCCTGTCTTCGGTTGGGCAATAGGAAGGGACAGCTGGGAACTGGGTTTAATTTCAGAGCCCACTGTTTGTGTTATCTGTCTGTCCCTCGAGGTCAGCCTTACAAAGGTATTGGGAAAATAGTAGATCCTTCCTTTAAAACTTGCATAATTAAAAAGGCAATTTATTTCAGTTTAGTTATTAACGTGTTTGGCCATAACTGAACTGAAATAAGTTGACTTTTTGTGTATCCAAATTATTGGGGTTGGAACTAGAAAGCCTAAAATCTTAATGTTTCAGTTAAAGGCATCAAATGTTTATTGTATAGTACACTGTTATGAAATCCTGTGGATTTTTGAAAATTACTCAGACTTAAAATATAGCACAAAGCATTACCACATACATGATTACAAGTCACATGCAATACCACTGATACAATTGGATGAATGTACTGTATTGGCAATCAACAACATTCAGACAAGTTTGTTTCTGGGATCTTTACAGTATATTTAACAGTAAGAACTTTTTTTTTCAGTTTTATCAAAATAATAATGTATAGCACACAAGATAGCTACAAAAATGATTCAGGTTTAATTATTGCTCCATAGCAATTAAATCATGGCTTAAAATTGCAAGGAATGCTCAACATGTTCTTGCATTGGCAAAAATTTGAGAGACAATGGGGCTTATTTACTAAGGGTCTGCGCAATGCACTTTTGTCGGATTTTGGAAGTTTGCAAGGATTGCGCTGCTGTGACAGGTATTCAGAAGGGGATTCTCCCGCACGGGACCGGATTTTGCCGCCGGCTTTCATGCGACAGAAATCGGGGGGGGGCGGGCCGTTGGAGGATCGGACTGATTCGGACTGAGCGCGGGATTTAATATTCAAATTGTGTCGCAACCAATGCACTTACATGTACCAGGAAGAAGATGGTGAACTCCGGGGGACCTGAGTGGGGAAGCTACACATGCAGGGTTTCGGGCACACAATCTTTGTGAATTGCGGCACAGTACATTATCGTCAGACAGTGCACTTTGAATGAACTCCGTCGGCAGGGTAAGTATATGTGCCCCATCATTTTAATATATGGGTATAATAGCCTTTCAGTCTACTCTCAAAGTATAATTCATCCAGCATATCAACAGATCCTTTCTTATTATAAACGGATGAATTTTAGTTAACTTGAATGAGCTTTATGAGCTGTTATAATTTTTTAATATTATTAAATTTTAAGGTCAACAGTTAACCATATACTACCTGATTTACATGTTCTCTTGCATAGCTGTATCCTAAGGATAAAGTAAAAAATATGTGGCTTCTACCCTGAACACTTCTGGTCTCATATACGAAATCTGTAACAGTGACCTGACATATAGGTCATGATAATCCCTATACAGGCATTACTGAAACCTGTAAAGGAACTTGCATGCTATAGAATGGGTCTTATGCTTATTTCTGCTGGCTGGTGTATTTGCGTAATGCATAGCATGTTAGCATTTGGTTTCCATTATTCTCTTCAGTAATGGAAGATGCTTGAAATGGAAATGTGATGTGAGCCTCATGGTACAAATACAGAAGATGGCGCTCAGAACAGAACATGCTCTGTGGGAGCTGTTACCAGGAATTACATGTAGAACTAATTGAAGATGCATACATTTTTTTTCCTTTACATTTATTTCCTTTAAAAAATGTGGTTTTGTTTATTCACAATCAATAGAACAGTTTTAACACCTATTGCAAATATTCCCTTTTTACAAACCATTTCTCAAAACAGCTCA
Source organism: Engystomops pustulosus (assembly GCF_040894005.1). Lineage (NCBI taxonomy): Eukaryota > Metazoa > Chordata > Amphibia > Anura > Leptodactylidae > Engystomops > Engystomops pustulosus. The sequence goes on along the minus strand of NC_092411.1, from coordinate 156,970,016 downwards.
GATATTACTTGAATTGGGGGAAAACTGACCATGTATAGATGGAGTAATCTAAACTCCGAATGAAAAACCTGTAACCATTTACGGTAGAAGCAGAGTGGATACATCTAGAAACAATCTGATGCACGTGCTAAGTGAACTACATTGCAGGTTTTAAACCAATGGCATCTATTGCTGCAGGTTTAACCCACAGTGATTTGCAATGCAAAGGTTGAAATCCCAAGGGTTTCACAGAGAAACCCTTTCCAAATTTATATATTCTGAGAAACCTTTTAATAATAACAGAGTTACAGAGTTGACACTCCAACAGTCATGAGGCGATGCTAAGGATTTAGTAAAATCTGTAATATTTACCCCTTAACGACCTGGCCCTTTTTCGTTTTTTCACTTCCATATTTCACTCACCACCTTCAAAAATCTAAAACTTTTTTATTTTTCCAGATAAAGATCTCTGTGTAACAAATTGCACTTCATAGTGACAGTATTTAATATTCCATGCCGTGTACTGGGAAGCGGGAAAAAAATTCCAAATGCAGTGAAAATGGTGAAAAAAGGCATTTGGGACGTTTTCTTGAGGGCTTGGATTTTATAGCTCTCACTGTGCACCCCAAATAACATGTCTACTTCATTCTTTGGGTCCATACGATTATGGGGATACCAAATTTATAATGCTTTCATACATTTACAAAAATTAAAACCTCCTGTATAAAATTTTTTGTGGGGATTTTGCCATCTTCTGGCGCCAATAACTTTTTCATACTTTGGTGTACATAGCTGTGGGTGGTGTCATTTTTTGCAACTTTTGATTGAGTTTTCATTGCCATCATTTTTAGGACTGTGCGACCTTTTGATCACTTTTTATTGATTTTTTTATATTTATCAAAATTGCAAAAAAGTGCCATTTTCCACTTTGGGCGCTATTTTCCGTTACGGAGTTAAACACAGTGAAAAAATTTTATTATATTTTGATAGATCGGGCATTTTTGGACGCGGCAATACCTAATTTGTTTATGATTTTACTGTTTATTAATATTTATATCATTTCTAGGTAATGGGGGTGATTTGAATTTTTAGGTTTTTTTATTATAATTTTTTTTTTTTACTTTTTTTATTTTTACTTTTACTATTTTTCAGACTATCTTGAGTACTTTAATTCTAGGTTGTCTGATCGATCCTATCATATACTGCCATACGACAGTATATGGGGATTTTCCTCCTCATTTATTACAATATGCAATTAGCACATTGTAATGAATGGGTTAAAGCGAGACAGCCTCGGGCCTTTGGAAGACCCGAGTCTGTCATGGCGAGGGATTGTGCACCCTGAAGACGTCACGGGGAGCGACGATCCACTGCAAGAGGGCGTCACCATCTTTTTGAAGCCGCTGGCAGCATTGCCAGCTGCGATAGTCAGGGCGCGTTCACACGTTCCGCTAGCGCCACGTTCATAACGCGACACTAGTGCACAGGGGGCGGAGATTGTGGCGATTGCATATGCGTTTCCAGAGAAACGCATGCGATCGGGTTATTAATTGCATGCGTTTCCCGGGAAACGCATATGCGATCGGCCCGAGCCCCGCCCACTGTGCGCTAGCGTCACGTTATGAACGCGACGATAGCGGAACGTGTGAATGCGCCCTCAGGAAAACATGGGTGGTACCAGTAAGCCTTTGTTGCAATATGCAGCAAAGACTTACCGGCTATGGAGAGCGCTAGTACGACGCACATCGGGAAGGGGTTAATAAAAATCAAATATATCTGGCACCCACTGCACTGCTCCGGCCCCCTTAGCATAGAGCATGCGACACATTTCTGTTGTACACTGTGTGATAAATGTAGTGCATGGTACGACTCTGCACCAGAACGCCCCTTTCAGTGCAGTATTTTATGTTGCATACAGTGCAGCCAGGTATACTGCTTGCACATGTATTTATAAAGTGTCCGTGACACATTTGTGTCACAGACACTAGATAAATATATGTGTAAGCAGTTTGCACTGAAAAGACTGCGGGACAGAAGTATCACTTTTTTCTGTTGTTTTTGCGCCTTTTCATAGTGTCACAGTGTTTTTGCGCAAGTTTTGCGACTTAACACCAAACGTGCAGCAATCGTGCATCAAGCGTGCAGCAAAAACAACAATGTTTTACTCCTTTATCCTACCAATCCAGATGTTTTGCTGCCCCTAATAATCATTCATCATTAGGAACTTTTCATTCAGGTGCAAAAAACAGGCTCAAAAACATTCCAGCCTAAGGGTGGCGTAAATTGAGAAGCAAGCACTGAGTTCTTGTGCAAAGCAGCTTATCCCCAGTAGCAGAGCTCAGCAGACACTACGTGCAGCCTCAGTTTACAGTTCATGACCTTCTATTTACAATCTGCAAAAGCAGCAGCAGTGTCTGAGGAGGATTACTGGCCAGAATTACAGGGGGGCAGCAGCAGATCAACACTGGAGGATCCCCTCCAGGAGAAGCCACTGCTGAGGAGATCACTGGGTGCAGCTTGTCATCTACCTGAGCTCTGCTGTGAGGGTGATACATCTGGCCTTGTGTGTTGAACACTGCTGAAATTCGTCAATACATTTGTTGCATTACAGGTAATAGATTTTATAAAATAAGGTTTATAATTGTATAGATATAACACAAACTGCATATCTACTTCTTGGTCATCTGTTTAACTACATTTTATATCTCTAACCAATGAACTTATTGCTTTATTTCTTTGTAATGTCTTACCGTGTGTTTTAGCTATGCCTCAAAGTCCACACTGGTCTGTATGATCACATCCAAGAGTCTCGGTGAGTAGAGTGAGTTTTTTTTAATTCAGTGCTAGTGTCCAAAAACTAGGAAACAGAAACAGTGTTATTTCAACACTAACTTCTTCTTTTCATACAGGATATGACAGATCCCTGCAATGCTACTTGGTATTCGCCTTTCAGAAGATATCTTTCTCACTTTGTTATATCGGCCCAGCAAATATGTTTATGCTGACCGTGTATAAACCACTGAAGTAAAGAACTGGACCTAATGTTGATCATTATTGTAGTTGTTTTACGAGGCTTAAGGAAAATCTCTTCGCTATAGCACCTGTATATTTCAGAGTGACTTTTGAGGACACTTTTAATTAGTAAACCAAAAGATTTTGCTGCAGTATTCATACTAACACTGCCTGGCCTCCAAAGGTGCTGGGTGGTTATAATGAGGTTAATACACACACATTAAAAACCAACCCGCTTTGTTTTCTAACACATAAAAAACCCATGTTTGTGACTTCTTGTAACAGTGCCCTGTCTTACAGGGAGCCTGTCACCATATTGTACCCCATTAAGCTACTCACGTAGAGTATAAAATATCCTTTCTAGAATTCCCTATTTTATGTGAAATGTCACCAATTTAAAAAAAAATCTCCTCCTAAGTCATGTGACAACGAGCTGAGAAGAGTCATATTTTGTCTGAGATCAGTCAGGTTTAGAGGCTGCAGGGACGAAATCACTTTAGGTGCTCCTATTTTGGGTTCTATAGTACCTAGAAACATGCTGCTGGTGTCATATTAAAGATACGAATTTCTTCTTACAGATCAGGGCATATAAATTGATTGTCCCAATTTCCACCTCCTGGATTGGGTTGCACCACCAGTCAAAATAACCACTTTAATTATGTGTTCTTGGTTTTTATATGAGGTCCTGCTGGTCATTGAACAATGGTCCTCAATGTTATGAATGCATAGTGGGTAGCACTAGAAGTTGGACGCATGATCTTTTGTTTGTGTTATCTAAGTGCTCCCCGCGTCAATATTCTTAACTTGAAATGCCAGTCGGGCCACGTAACTGATAGAGTGGATATGATTATACCCTTTCTACCCGTGCCCCCGGTTAGTCCCGTTGCAATAGTTCTAGGCAGTGGATCGGGGCCGCCATATGGATAGGCTTGGCCTCACCACGCCTCCAACCTACCCTCGCGTATCCATGACGACTGTATACCAATGACGCGTCTTTTCGGGTTACCGGAAGTGATGTGTCGCTTTGACAGCCGGACCAGAAGTAGATGTCCGTGTCTATGAGCATGAGGAGACGCTGGAGGGAGATAGTGGCGGTATACAAGGGTGAGTAGACAATTGCCTCTCGAGTATTAGGAACCGCCCTTACTATGCCATCACAACAATTGGACCATACTGACTTGCCATGATTGGTCCACATGCTATAGAGGTATTTTGACCAATGAAAATGAGGTTTGTGGACTGGGTGGGAGGTCACCTAACCACTGAAATCCTTTAAATACCCTGAATTAGGATTATATGGCTGCTACAGGAATGGACTAGGCCATTGCTAATCCATATTGCTGACCACTGTTGGTTTCCTTGCAGCATGATTACATATTGACATAATTTCCCTGATGAATGTTCTACTGGCACTGGAAACGCGGCAGGAACGCTGTTGGAATTGGACCCATAGGGCTTACTAGGGTAATTCTATGACTAGGGATTACCTGGGACTGTCCTTGTAAGGACGGGAGCTATGTTCGGGAAACTAGGGTGAGTGGAGCATAGGGCACACTAGGGGCAGTGTATTCATCTTTCTCCTGACAGAGATGTGCCTGAGACTCACTACCTACAGCCCTCGTCATCTCCTTCTTCTGGATAGGTGAGATCTGAACATTTCCCTATCCTTTGTAGTGAAAATTCATTATTTCCATTCAGAGTCTATATCTGTAATGCAGTTTGTGTTTGCATAAGGACTTGCCTGCTTCCTTTACAGCTTGGGATCATTTGTTCATCAGTATCTGAGTTCATACACTTAATGTTGTTTGTGTTTGCATCAAGACTCGAATTTTCGCGGTACCCTATAGAGATACCAACCATTTGACTATGGTCAGCTTTTTTGTATATAATTTTGTGTGATGGTTTATTTTGGTGTTTCTCTCTTTTAACTGTAGTATTAAAAGTTATGCTTTATTTGCCCTCACCTATTTATATGTGTATAAGATTGGGATGGTGGACCCGGTGGCCATCTTTATTGCTTTTTTGCAGTATATGTAAATAGGCTTACAATTTGAATTGTCTTCTTACAGATCACATCAGGATTATAGTTCTGTAATCTACAGAACTGAAGATACGGGGAGTTAAGTTAAAGGCAGGAATTGATCTTTAACTGTCTATATCTCCGGTTCTGTAGCTCTCAGAACCACAAGCCTGATGTGATCTGAAAGATGAGATTCTTGTCTTCAAAGGGAACCTGTCAGCAGAAATTGACCTAATAAACAGTTACCAGTTTGTTATTAGGCAGCTAAAGAGCTTCCAGATAAGTTTTCTTTCATGGCCTAGGGAGGTGGAGACATGCAGTAAAATGAACTTTGAAGTGAGATGTATACTGGGGAGGGAGGGAGTTCAGCACTGAAGTCAAGCTCTCCCAACTCAGAACTTCCCCTCTGCTGTGATTAACATCATACGCCAGGCTTCAGGAGAGGCGGTTAGTGATGATCCTATGCAAAAAGGATTCCATGTACACTATATGAAAGTTGCAAAAAAGAAAATATATTTTTTATACTATACTACGTGACATTTTGGTCCATATACTAGGACATTTTTCAGACGCTACAATATTAATAAAAGTATATAAAATGAAATAAATACCAAATGTCATGTTATAATGCTATAAATCGGGTATTACATGCATAGAAAACATAACAAATTCATCAAATAATATCTATTTCAATATATTCTAAAGAAAACAAGAGGAATTCATAATGTTGTGTGGAGCATAAGAAAGGTTCATAGCATTCCAGGAAATAAGAGAAAGATTAGACTTATACCAACACTCACCAGTTTGCAGTTTTAGTAGTCAGGAAAAAGCATTTAGTAGTATGTAGGCACTATGATATTGTCTATAAAAATAGAAAAAAATGTCGGCTCACCCGTTCTTCTGGTGTCAATATGGTGTCCAAACTCCAGGCCGCAGCAGGTGCTCAGGAAACTGGCCTCCGTCAACAGGCCACATAAATAATAGATAAAAGTACAGGATCCGGCACTCTGAACCACACTCGGAGACTGACAAGTGATGAAAAGTTCTTCCTTTATTCGATAAAATTCATACAGACAAGTACAGCTGATACTAAAGATCAACGCGTTTTGACACATTGGGGCACATTTACTTACCCGGTCCAGTCGCGATCCAGCGGCGGGTTCTCTGCACTGGATTCGGGTCCGGCCGGGATTTAATAAGGTAGTTCCTCCGCCGTCCACCAGGTGGCGCTGCTGCGCTGAAAAGCATTTTAACGCGCCGGAATTCACCGAGGCCGTCTGAGTGAAGGTAAGCGGGTCCCGAGCGACACATTTTCGGTTCTTAAATGCGGCGGTTTTTCCGAATACGTCGGGTTTTCGTTCGGCCACGCCCCCCGATTTCCGTCGCGCGCATGCCGGCGCCGATGCGCCACAATCCGATCGCGTGCGCCAAAATCCCGGGGCAATTCAGGTACAATCGGCGCAAATCTGAAATATTCGGGTAACACGTCGGGAAAACGCGAATCGGGCCCTTAGTAAATGACCCCCATTGTTTCTTAATCATGATCTCAACTGTGGATAGTAGCAAACTTCTTTTAAAACAACCGCCCTGTGACATCACGAATCAGGTGGTGTGTGCGCGAGATCTCCCACAATGAGAACCAGTGAAAGCCCAAACACAATGGGAAATCACATGATCCCCAGAGGACAGCCCACACACATCCACCTTGTGAAGCACTGGATCTTAGGTAATGTAAAAAACAAATAATATAGTACAAACGTAAATAAAAAATAGACAGTACAACAGTACATATGATGGAATTGAACGCAAGAAATCTAGAATTATTTCTGAAGGAAAAGGAGAACGGAAGCATGCCGTACCAGTTAAATGTTGTTAGGATACAAACAATACTGATGGACATCGTTATAGGAGGCAGATGGTAAATTAAGTAGCATGAAATACTTTATAGTGAATGCTAATTTGCATCACTTGCTAATTTGTATATCTGGACTTTTCAAAGGCATTTGACACCGTGCTGCATAAAAGGTTGGTATATAAAATGAGACTGCTGGGAATAGGAGAAAATCTGTGCATTTTGGTAAGTAATTGGTTTAGTGATAGAAAACAGAGGGTCGTCATTAATGGCACATTCTCAGATTGGGTTGACGTTACCAGTGGAGTGCCACAGGGGTCAGTATTAAGGCCACATCTTTTTAATATTTTTATTAATGACCTTGTAGGCACAGTCAAGTTTCATTATTTGCAGATGATACTATGATCACTTTAACCAAACAACAATGGACATGAGAAGAAAAATAATGCTATTTCATTCAGACATAATATCAACAATCTCCTCCATATCATACCATAATAAAAGGATTCAATATGGAATATGATCAGAGACATTAGGTATATATCAGGACCTTTGGATGTTATTGTCCTGATAAATACCTAATGTCTCTGACCGTATTCCATATTGCATCCTTTTATTATGGTGCGATATGGAGGAGATTGTTGATATAGTTGGGCATATTTATCAGGACCTGAAATAATCACAAATGCTAGCTTATTGCTAGCACTTGCGATTATTTGCCCCAATCCTCCACCTTCACGCCAGTCTAGCGTGAAGGAGGGGGGGGGGCACGGCACTCACTGCCACGGGCGACTTTTCATATGTGAAAAGTCTCCAGTTGCGTTCTTTTCTACACCAGGCCTCTTCCGCCTCTTGATGTATGCCGCTGCGAAAATGCAGTGCCGGGGCACTCATACGATGGCGCCAGTGTATGACAAAAATATGCCCCTATGTCTGAATGAAATAGCATTATTTTTCTTCTCATGTCCATTGTTGTTTGGTTAAAGTGATGAAAATTAGCATTCTCTATAAAGTATTTCATGCTACTTAATTTACTATATGCCTCATATAACGATGTCCGTATCCTAACTAGATTTAACTGGTACGGCATGCTTCCGTTGTCGTTTTCCTTCAGAAATAATTCTAGATTTCTTGCGTACAATACCATCATATGTACTGTTGTCCCATTCTTTATTATGTTTGTACTATATTATTTGTTTTTTATATTACCTAAGATCCTGTGCTTCACGGGGTGGACTTGTGTGGGCTGTGCTCTGGGGATCATGTGATTACCCATTTCTGATTTGCTCCGCATTTAAGTGGGGTTTTTGGTGCACGCTATCGGATTTTGGCGCAATCATGCCAACTTGCGTGCGACACAAATCGGGGGGCGTGACCGCCGGACAACCCGACTGATTCGGACTAAGCATGGGATTTACAATTCAAATTGTGTCGTAAGACAATGCACTCACATGCACCGGGGAAAAGAAGGTGAACTCCGGCATACTTCAGCAGGGAAGCGACAGATGCAGGAAAATGGACGCACGATCTTAAAGAACCGGGTAAATAAATCTGCCCCAATGTGTCGGAATACGTTGATCTTTAGTATCAGCTGTACTTGTCTGTATGGATTTTATGGAATAAAGGAAGAAACTTCCGTCTTCGAGTGTGGTTCAGAGTGCCTGACCCTATACTTTTAACTATGATATTGTCCTCTGCTTTTTCTTCTCTCCCCTCATAGTGATCTTATGTTTTCTTTAAAAACCTTTTACTTATGCTCCACCTCTGTATTTCTATTATTTCCATTTATTTTTTTTGTTTAGAACTTTTGTGTACCAACCTGGAACACACCTCCTATTTTATCTTGTCTTATCTCTATAAACTATATACAACACCCCTGCCAATGAATTGGCAAGGTGGTTGCTGTGAATAGTCCCCTCTCCTTGTCAGGATCTATCTGGTGCACAACTCATCCAGAAGCTACTGCTAGGTAAACTTAGAAATTGCAGCTGTAGCAAATGTTCTTGTCCAATGATATGTCTTATGACACTGTAAATCGAGCTGGAAGCTGATTGGAGAGTGCTACCACCTGACCAGGGGGGTATATAAACCCCTGGTGGGCGGGAGCACATGGTCTTGGATTCCAGTCAGTAGATAGAGAAGCAGGTCCAGTGTGCAGCTCCCTGTAGAGCTGCCATCCAGAGCCACTACCAGGTAGAAGAGCTACCTCAAGCCGCTGCCTGATACCTTTTTTTTTTCTTTTTTTAATTCATTTTTATTAACACAAATTTCATAACAAGAAAAGATAATTAGTAATATTATTAAATATTATCAATTCCAATTACATCACTATGATATTATATATCCAATTTTTAACAATATACAGTATATTTTCTTTCAGGCGGCAACTCAAGATTATATATCATCTTTTATTACTCTACAATACCAAAGGGCATGAACCTTGTCCACATTTGCCTCTTGACACTTAGGACACTCCTATTTTCTTACCCTTAGAAAATGTGCCTATTTTTCTTGGTGTGTAATATAGCCGGTTAATTATGAACATCTGTGTCACCCTCTGGGACATATTTTGAGTAATGGCTTTAACATATTCACACCTTCTGAGTGACTAAGAATGCCAATTTCCATGTACCACTTTTTCTCCCAGTTTTTTTCCTCAGAATTCACTCTTTTATCCCACAAGATTTTATATAATTCTTTAATTTTGGATTTTTGATTTATTTTTGTTGTTATTATATCAATTATTACAGGATTTTTTAAAATCTTCCTTTTATGTAATTGATTGGAAGTCAATAGATGAGTTATTTGGTAATAAGAAAATAACATACTATCTATTAATCCATATTCCTCCCTTCATTGTGGAAAGGTTTGACATCTTCCCTCACCTAAAAGCTGCAACAGTCGCCAAACCCATTTTTCAAGCATAATTTGCTATTTATTCCATCTACTGTGTGTAAGTTCTTATTCCCCCAAAAAGGAGTACACTCTAATGGTCCATCTATCCCCCAACTCTTTTTTTAACATTTTCCAGGTATCTTGAAGCACATGTATAGGATACCATCCCCTAGTTTCTTTAGTTCTCCTACATCTTCCTGTTTCTAAAGTTTCCAACACATTCCAGGAGGTTATTACTTTTAATCTTTTCTTTATACTTTTTATTTAAGGCTAACTATCCCAATTTATCACATTTTTAATTTGTGGTGACATATAATAAGACCTTATATCTGGGACAGGAAACCCGTTATGGTCCCATTCTGACATAAGTTTTGACAGTTTCATTCTGGGCTGCTCCATACTAGTTCTGTAAATACATTTTCTAATAGTTTAAAATATTTTGCGGGAACCCTCATAGGAGCCACTGCCAATGGATACATCACCATAGGTAACAACATCATTTTAATTAATGCCACTCTACCAGCTATATTTATGGGGAGTTTCTTCCATATCTGTATTTTCTGTTTTTTATTTACTGGGGCCAAATTCAACTCTAGAAACTGATCTACCTGACCTGATAGAATTAACCCTAAATATTTAAAAGATTTTCCTTTTTCTACCATAATCAAACCTTCTGGTACGTTTTCTCTCTAATGGTATACATGTTGATTTTCGACAATTAATACGGCAACGGTGGAGGCTTGCATGTCCTCTTATGCCAACCTTTTCCTGGGGCTGTGGGAGAAGAATCTTTTCCTGTCAGATGATGGATCTGACTCAATGTCCTGGGTCCTCTTTTGGGCCCGATACATTGATGACATCTTCATCATCTGGCATGGTACGGAGGCACAACTCACCTCATTTTTTGATCAACTGAACAACAATGAAATCAACGTTAAATTAACCTGGCGAGTTCATTCACATACTATGGACTTATTGGACGTGATTGTTAAAACGGGACAATCAGGGATATTTACAAACTGATGTCTTCGTCAAAGAAACATCAACAAATGCTTTCTTATTTGCTTCCTCAGCCCACCCTCATGCCACTATTAATGTGGCACACAATGGCCAATTTTTAATCAAGTGTCGGAACTGTTTGACTGATTCTGACTTTGAAAATCACGCTAAAGATTGGAAAAATTGATTTAGTGAAAAAGGCTATTCCAGGAGATGTATCCAAGATTGTAACAACTTACCATAATAGGTGGAATGAAATGCAGGAGTCCCTGTCCAAACTTTGGCCATTACTATTAGAGGGACAACTGATGGCCATTAATTTGAGGGACAACTGATGTTCCTAGAATCTTTGGTGCTTCGTCCCCTCGCCCCTAATGAGTTTGCAAACCACGCGGTCGTTGTATAGCATGTTCCAACATAGACACTAGCACAACTTTTGTTGACTCCGAAGGGGGTCGATCATTTGAATTCATTATGCCACCTGCCGTGCCACAAAATTTACGTGGGGATGACCACTCAAGAACTCAAGATATGCACACGTGAGCATGTGAACAATATTTTGGCAGCAAAAACTACCAAGGTGGATGAAGTGGATAAATTGAGATCTATACCCTGTCCTTTCAAACAATTTCTTAACTGCAATGTGGAACAACTTAAGATTTGGGGTATTGAACATGTCCCTAAGACCCTTAAAGAGGGGTCTTTTAAACATCAACTGTTATGCAAGGAATCTAGGTGGATTTGGCTATTGAAAACTTTACAGTTTTTTAATGAGAACTTGGGTTCCACTGCGTTCCTTGATAAGTAATCTGCCCCCCCCCTCGTTTTGATGGCATGTTATCATGTTGTATATTATTTATTTTAATATATTTTCTCTTTTTCTTATTATTTTGTCTTACTGTCTATCTCTAGGTGGGGAGGACTATACATGCAGTCTTTGAGCCACCATAATATACCCTGAGGCCTTCATTTTATTTATCCAAACGTCAAATCCTAATGGGACAATATTGACTTACTTTCACTTGTGGTTCGATCCAGAAGGCCCGCAATACATACAAGGCACCCTATGTATGTGAGTAGATGCCTCATTTTATGTGCTCCTTTTGAACATATATTTGCACATCTTTTATTGATTTTTTTTAATTTATCACATGCACATGTTTCATTCATATTTTTCTTCTTGGTTGTCTGTGTGAGTGTGCAGTGGCCACGGCGTTTGTGTGTCTTGCATGTCATGCGTTTATAAGTTATATAATTTGTAGCAAGTTCGAATAACATAGTTTGCCAGCGGCGGGCGGCACGCTAGTTTCAGGATCCCTGTTATCACCTCTTTGTCCTGACATCTGCCTCTCATGTAAGTTTCACAATTTACCAGATACCTATGTTTAGGAGATATCACCCTTAAGCTTGTGAGGTTTGATTGGGAGGGACTTTTACTTGTTGTTACCTACAGACCTTATCTCTTTCTCAAATTCAACGATGCGGAATTTAAACAAGAAATAAAACAGTTTTGGTATAATTCGACCCCCCCCATGTTTGCCCAAAGCCATTCATTACCAACTGCAAAGACCCCTCCAACCACCAGAACAGCTTTGACTGACACTAAAGCCTACCAATAAATAACCTAGTAAAAGGAACCACTGCACTAATAGGTAGGCAGGCTGAGTTCTTCACTGCATCACTTGGCATCCCTAATTACAATCTACTCCCTCCCTCCTACTCCCTAATTACAATCTACTCCCTCATGGCATGTAATATCTACTTCCCCATGCCACATATCCACAAATTTATGTAGAGAATATACTTGGCACCCGACAATTGTATTAAGGAGCAAAAATATTGTATACATTCCTGTCTGCAGGCACCAGTTTATATATCAGGAGCTGCTGAGCATGTTGTATAAATTTTCAGTAATCTATAAGTCATGTCATGGGGTTGGTCCTATTAGAGAAAGAAAAAGAAATGACAGCACCAATTATTTCAAAAAAATGGTGGAGGGTGCATGCAGATTGTTAATCCAGGTCACAGATCCCAAGATAACAATTGTTGAAGAAGAAGAATACAGCACAGTTCAAGATCTGGTGTCTTTATTCACCCATCATGCTATGTTTCGACCACCAAGGAATCTTTTTCAAGCACATAATGATTTAAAGGGAACCTGTAATCAAGAGCCGGACATTTTCCGTACATTTGTTTTTCGTGAGTAAGACACATTTATCTTCCATTCACCTTGTTGCATTGAAGTTAAAACCCAGCGCTAGATTTCCTTGAAGGTTTGTTGTCACAATATATCATATATCTCTATAAAACCTACAAAAAAATCTCATATAATTACAACCTATAAGGAAATATACAAACATATCTGTATAATGAATATTTGTATTGATAAATTCATAATGTGGTTAGCATCATCATCTACAAGAATAAAAGGGACACGGGTGACTTGTCTGCTACCAGGTTTTGCTTTAGTGACTACACTGTTGCTGTTTTTACCTGGACTTAAATCTAGGACTATACATTTGAATCAATGGTTTGCATGTGTGACCTGAGATAGCTGCATTGACCACCGTGCATCCACCTTCTTACAGTGTCCATGTCAGAATCAATGGCCATGTCAGAATCAAAACCAACCAGGTGTGTGCCATAGTGACCACCCTGCTAGGCCTTAGACCAAGACCATTCCAATCATTGGCCTTAGCTCCCCACACCCTTTTAGGTCCTGGTGGGCACATTGAATTTTTTTTTTTACTTCTTTCTTTTGGTGGAGACCAGATCATGTGATCTTCTGATACTAATGTACTGCAGTTAATATAACTGAAAGCCAGCCTATTAGATCTATCACTTGCCTCTATTGATCGCTTGAATTTCTAATGTAATGTAGTACTCTCTACCCCGCAAGCATTGTTATTAGGTTAGCACTGAAGCTCTATGATGCAAACTTTGTTTTCTGGACTAGGCCGCATGTATAAGTCTTCAGGGTGCTTAAACATAGACCTTTTTTATGCATATTTTTTTCCCCAAGATCCTTTGTAGTGGCTTTTCCTAAGTCAGGGGCATTCATCTGTTGTGGCAGAGGACCCCTTTTTTTGGTGCACAAATTGTGCAGTAATTTACACTGGGATTTGGAACGAAACGTTTCCGAACTGTCTCTACATTCATGAAGGTTAAATAGAACTTGGTAGGTGAGCTCATAGCTTGTCTGTTTGTGTGACAAAAATTTCACCCAAAAAAGTTTATCGTACCTAGACACACACAAAAAGTGTTGAGATTACTACACTGTGCCCAAAATAATGAATTCCTCCCAGTGAGTGGAATTTAAAGTGTAACTGTCATTTCAAAAAACTTTTGCTATGTAGGCCAGGTAATTTTTAAGCCCTTTTGCAATTGGATTAATTACCCGAATCTTGTTCCTTCCTCTTGTTTTCTGCAGGCTTCCCCTAGATGACAGTGATCTCTCATATGGCATGTTTTCAAGCTGTGTCCTCATGTGCTGTACTGAAGTTTTACATAGATAGATATGAGATAGATACATAGATAGATATGGGATAGATATTAGATAGATGATAGATATAAGCAGATAATAGACACATAGATATGGGATAAATAGATAGATATGATATAGATAGAAAGATATTAGATAGATATGAGATAGATAGATAGATATTAGATAGACAGCTATGGTGTCATTGGTCAGCAGCACATGCTTGTGATGAGGTCACAGGAGGCAGGTCCCGCCCCTCCATCTTCCTGATTGTAGCCCCACCCCCCTAGTGTTCTCTTCTACCTGTTTGCACCTGTAATATATTTTCTAAGGTTGACCTGGATGTTCTCCATGGGACTAGGTTAAAAGCTGATAGTTACTAAATAGTAGTACTGTAGTTACATATTGTACTTGTGTTAACTGAATGAACCCAAACCATCAATGGGTACAATCTTTTCTGCTAATTTTCCTGACCTCATTGATGGGAATGAGAACACTTCCTATAAAATCATGTAACTATTTTAATTGTGCTCTGTCAGGTTTCTGTTTGCATATTTGCTGAGTGACTTCCAAGAATGAGGATGTTGAAAGCCCACAGATACTTAGTTTTACCGTACAACTTCTTCGATTTTTACACTTGAGATTTGACAATAATTATGTTCCATGTTTGAATAAGAAGTCTCAAAGGTAACATGCAGTATTGGACATAATTTTACAATTTACAAATAGAAAAATATGTGTTAATTTTTAAAGTTTAAAATGGTATTATTTTCAACCTGTATCCTAGATCTACTAAGAGGATTCGGCACCTTAATAGATCAGTGCACAGTCTCCACCAGATTGGACTTGTTTAGACCAGGTTTACCCATGTCCCGGGCGTTCACCATGGCCTCTTATAATGTAAGACTTATAAATTCTTCTTCATTCTTCTACATTTCAAATCAATGACTCTAGAAATATACTGTTTTTAAAGAGAAACTGCCATAAAAATTCACCCACCCAAAATAAATATTTATTAAAAACTATGGTTAAAAAGCATTGCCCTAATCCATTAATGATTCCTTTCCATTGCTGCAATGTTACAAGAATCAGTTTGTAAACGTATATGCAACTCACCTGATTTGCTTGTATTGCCCTACCACCTTGTTCCTGATTGACAGGTCTCACTGTTAGGACATGCTGCTGTGTGGAACATTTAGAGAGAGAGCTCTGTTACATCATTGGCCACTTAATATTATGTGACATGGGTGATGTCTTCTAAGGTCCTGTTACATTTGCAACATCTAGCCCACATATGTATCTGATCATATGAAATCACAACATGGAGACATGGGGAGGAATAAAACTATATGCTGTGATTTCATGTGATCAAATACATACATGGGGTAGATGTTGGAAATGTACCTTAGTTGACATCACCCTGGTCACATAACATGATGAGAAGAGGTATGGGACATGGAGAGGAGTGGATGGGAGGGGTCGGTCAAGCAGGACGGGCCCCCTCTAATGCCAGGTAATATATCATATAAATCTGAGTGTATGTTTTTGTCCGTGTGGATGTATGTCTGCTAAAGGAATCTGTACTGCATTTACAACCACCAAATTTTGCACAGCCGAATTTTGCACTGTGACTCAGAGAATGTTATAGACAAGGTTTTGAGTAAAATTTTTCACTCTGCACTTTCCAAAATACACTTATTAATCACCATATACAGGAGTCATTGGGACTCATTTTCGTCAGGTTTCCAGAATATTTCCGTTTTGTGCCGAATTGCCCCAGGATTTTGGCACACGCGATCGGATTGTGTCGCATCAGCGCCGGCTCTCACACGACAGAAATCGGGGGACGTGGCTGTCGGAGAACCCAACAGATTCGGAAAAAACGCGGAATTTAAAAAATAATTTGTGTTGCAAGATCAGCACTTACATGCAACGGGACCAGGAAGGTGGACCTCGGTGCAGCAGCGACACCTGCTGGATATCGGGCGCACGACCTTAGTGAAACCTGGCAGACCCGAATCAGCATCGGACAACGCGCCGCGGGATCACGACTGGACCGGGTAAGTAAATGTGCCCCATTGTCTGCTGGCTGCTGTGGCAGTTAGCAACCAATCACAGCTCAGTTTCTATTTTGCCACAGGTCATTAATATAAGCTCCGAGCTTTGATTGGTTACTATAAACAATGAGGATAAGACTTATATGTAAGAAAAGAGATAAATCCAAAAAAGCTACAATGATCCAGCGCGGGATAGTGAAAAAACTGTTTTTATTGGCTCCAATAGTAACAATTGTACAGTTACATACGCTCAAGCACTGCGTCCACGGTGAGGCCTACGGTTCTTTGCCTACGTGTTTCGAGGGCATTATGCACTCTTACTCATGGCTACCACAAATCTGAAAGAGACAGGTATTATGCTTTTACCAGAAATACGTCAGCGAGACAGGGGAGCCGAGCCCCACCTGCTCGTTGTGACGTGTGTGTGTACGGGGC
The DNA here is from genome assembly GCF_040894005.1 of Engystomops pustulosus. NCBI lineage: Eukaryota > Metazoa > Chordata > Amphibia > Anura > Leptodactylidae > Engystomops > Engystomops pustulosus. The sequence goes on along the minus strand of NC_092411.1, from coordinate 156,953,286 downwards.
AATCATTGTCGCTTCCAGGTGTGTGGTAGTGTTTAAAAAACATAGTTTATTTATTTAGGTTAAGACAAATTGTATGATTCAATAATGTTAAAAACACCTACAGTACCCAATAGTCCTCAGTAGAAGATAAACATAAATATCCAATCAAGTAAATTAATATTTTCCGAAAACACGTATTTATAAGGAAATAACCGGCAGACTACTTTTCATATTTGAAAGTAAAATGGAGAGAGTAATAGGGATATACTATGCCTCTTTGGTACCTGGGTAGTAATCATATGGAGTGATATAAAAACAGGACCAAAGATGGCACAGGTCAAGCCCACAGCAGAACGGAGCATCTGCGTTAAAAACAGAAGAAATAGGTAGCAGTCAAAAGAGCAAGTTTAAATGTGAGATGGATCCATTACATGAAAGATGGTTTACATATAACATATAGTTTCAATAATGGAACATGAACTCATGCTTGTAGTTCATACCCTTGGGGAATCTCATGTCTAGATGTAATATCCAATATGCTTCACGATCAAAGAGTCGTTTATTACGGTCCCCGCCTCTAATGTTATGTCGGATGTATTCAATACCATATGCCAGGAAACCTTTACTGTTTCCTCCATGCTCATCATTAAAGTGTCTCGAAGCACCCAAAATAGTTTTTTTGGGGGCTATAATACCCAATTCTTTTTTTCCTATATCCCCTAAGTGTTCGAGAATACGTTTTTTCAATTTACGGGTGGTAGTACCTACATGTATGTTTTGGATGTAAACTTCTCGCATGTAAAATAGTTTTACCTGATACCTTTTTTCTATGTGTATTCGTACTTATGTGTCCCTCTCTAATGTTTAGATTCAGATCTAGGAACACCGTATGTTCTCGATCGGTGGAGAAAGTAAAGGTAAGAGTACATTCATTTTTATTCAGGAAATTAACAAAGTCGTTATGGCAGACACATGGGCGCGCCAAATGAATAGCAAATCGTCGATGTATCTGCCATACCAGACAATAGTATCAACATATGGATTACAGTCTGAGTAAAGATATTGCTCCTCCCACCATGCCATTGTGAGATTGGCTATGGACGGTGAAAATTTGGCCCCCATAGATACTCCCATGATTTGAAGGTAGTAAATATCATTGTAAAGGAAGAAATTGTGGGTCATCAAGAACCACAATACCTCATTTATGTAATTTTTCAAATCCATACTGTATGTGCTGTATTTATTAAGATGGTAATTTAAAGCCATCATGGCTTTCTCATGGGGTATTGAGGTATATAATGATACTGCATCGCAGCTCAACCACATGTACTGTGCAGACCATTTTATTTTGTTTAAGATTCTGAGGACGTCACCCGTGTCCTTAAGGTATCCTGCCGTTCTCACCACTAATGGTTGGAGTAAGGCATCCAACCATTCACAGAGGGGTTCGTTGGGCAATGTATACACGATGGGTGTGACAGGGTTTGTGACCAACATGTGGTCCCTTTGTTTAACATTAATTATGCCCAAATCACAACCCTCGTGTATAAGAGCTGAGATTTTTTTTAAAAAAACTTCAGTGGGGTTGGATGGAAGGACACGGTATGTGGCACGGTTGGAGAGCATTAATTCTGTTTGTTGAATGTATTCTTTGGTGTTCATCACTACGACCATGCCACCCTTGTCCGCCATCCTGATTGTTATTTCAGAGTCGTGTTTTAAATCATTGAGGGCACATTTCATCTTATAACTCATATTATTTTTGTTATGGGTGTTACTGTCCGAGATAGAGAGAGATAACATATGTATTTCTAGAGAGAGATAACATCTATTTTGTTATAGGTAAGAACAGTTATTAACTATACCGGCAATGCCAGGAGCTACAGGTAGTATAAGATAAAGTTGAATTATGGGGATGTGAGGAAAACAATTTTTAGCTAAAGCTAGGGTGTCAGTAAACAGAACTCTAAGGGAACCTGCCACTAGCTGTATTTGTGAAAATGTGCTGCCAGGTTCCTTTTAACTGTTTAACAACCGGTTCTATAATAGTATGGTGCAAAAGGAATTTAATTTATTTGCATGGAAACTAGCCCTGCATAAGAACTTTGCTCAGAAAAAAAGAGGAAGGGTTCTTTGAGGAACAAATAAATGATGATAAAGTTGTTGATATCTCGAATGACAACATCAAATGACAACAACAAATATTCCTATACCTCTGACAAATCTGAAACCCAGATAAAAAAATACACCTTTATTTTCTCAATATTGAAATATTGAGACATTTGTAATGATGGTAACACAAGATATTGAAAATATTAAGCAAAAGAAACAAAAAATTGGCTCTAATCTGAAACCAAAAGAAAACCAAGCCGTGGAAGATCTGATGTCCTTGGACAATATAATAATAAAACCCTCTGATGAAGGGGGAAATATTGGGATTATGGAACGAGGGGAATATGCCTAGATAGCCAAATGATTTCTTGATGACCAAAACATTAACAAGAGATACAACACATAAAGACCCTACTCCGATTTATTTGTCAGAGCTTATTGACCTTTAGAATAATGCAAAAGAGATTAATCGGATTACAGAGGATTAGCATAAGTATATCCTCAACCCTAAACCCATCATCATAACATTTAATGCCCTGCCAAAGATTCAGAAGAACACATGTCCAATCCCTGGACCAATGGGTATAGGGTATAGTCTTGAATATGTAGAAAAAATATTACGTCAGTTTGTCACCTCTCTACCTTCTTACTTAAAAGATACAAAGGATGTCATTGCAAAACCTAGAGGCTCTGTATAGCAACATACAGCACCATCTGGGAACTGAGGCTGTAAAATCATTTCTTGACATTAAGGGTATTTAATACCTGAAGCATGATGAGTTTACAATACGTCTGCTCACTTTTTTGTTGACTCATAAGTATTCTCAATTGTAATTGTACTCATTCTATGGGAAAGTGATGCACATGTTTTTCACGATTTTGTTTCAGTGCCCAATGCAAACCAGATCGGTATGCGTTTTACCCCGGAAATTAATAAAAACACCTACTGGCCACCTACTTTAAAGATAAAATTGACAGCATTGCAGGAAATAACATTCCAATCCACCAACTCCATTAATCCCCTTCCCTCTGCTACTTCATCCTGTTTGCTCTCTTCCTTTGAGCCAGTCACAGTGGAAGTGTCCAGGCTCCTTCCCTCTGCTCGCCTGACTACCTATCTTGTACAGTCTCTACCCAGTGGTCACTAAAATCTTCAACCTCTCTCTTCTGGTGTCCTTCCCTCTTCCTTCAAGCATGCTGTTGTCACCCCATTATTAAAGAAACCTTACCTGGACCCATCCAGTGCTGACTCTAATCTCCATTTCATTGCCCAACTACCTGCACTAGGGACCCCATACCCTCACATCTTGTACAGTCTTTTTCCCCAATGTTGACCTGTAATGTATGAGAATATCTCTTTGTATTTTAGTGATGTGCCTTTATAACTTAGGCTGGATACTCTTTATAATCTAACACATTTGGGTACTAGATAGTGTGGGCATTTTTATATATGCTTTACCTTATTTACTTACTACCAGGGGCTGCCCAGCTTTTACCATTTTGTTGGAGGAGTTGTGTGTTTGGTGAACAAGACATGGTTAACTGCATCCAACTTTAACTCTTTTCTAACTAATTCTGGGTACTCCCCCTGTCTGTTATCTGGAAAATGATTCTCTGCAGTCCCACTAACTATGGGCTCTTATTAGAGAGGATAAGGATAAGGGTTTGGTGACACAGTGTTACTTAGTGATGAGCAACAAATTTTAATCCTTTAACAATTTTTTCTTTTTATTTCCCCTATTTTTACAATAGGGATTGTATATCTTTATATTTACATCATGGGGACTTCTTAACTGAGTACCTTTATATACATCTAGCACTATGCACCTTCTCATTTTTTGCACTTTATTCAGAACACTGTAACTTAATACTAGTCACTTTATATATATTTACTCTATTACACTTTTTTTTACTAAACTTCTAGATTTTTTACCCTTAAATAATTATAGGTCCATTTTTTTTAATAATATACTCTTCATATTTGATTTGCACATAATCACCCATTGCATATCCTGGGTGCGCATCCGAGACGGGGTCTGAATTGACCGCGGGCTTGTGGCCTCAAGCATGTGCGGTTCAGGGATGTGAGGGATATGAATGCATCTTGGGACGTGCCAAAAACCAGGAGCTTAATTACCGTCCATTACATTTTCATTGGTTGAGCCGGACAGATCACCACATGCTTACCCATTCACATACTTACCATTGGCTAGTTCTGTAAATATAAACCACTTATACACTATTAGCTATGATGCTTCATGAAGAGACATCTATGGAACGCGCATTGGGACACATGCAGGGAGTCCTCTATATCACCACTGGAAACTGGGTAAGAAGGCTATTTAAATAATTTAACTTTCATACATTATTTGTGAATATTTACATCCTCCTGCCCAGTTGTCCATAGTTGTTTCTAATTCCACATATAGTTTGCATATCTATTCAAGTTTGTGGAAGTTTACTGACCTCTAGTGACCATTCCAGGGATTTTCCTTGCGTCACTGACTTCATTCTTCTGTTTTACATGTATTTTTTTTTAAGTATCACATACCTTTTAATGTTGGGATACCTCAGTGTGTATATTTTGGATTATGTTTTTTGTTTTATGATAAGGTGCTACATACAGTAAAGCATTTACAAGAGCAAAATCGAAAATAGATATCATCTTCTGTCAAATAATGAACAAGGTACAGTGAAACAACCGATAAGGTGTATTGACCCCTACGATGCTTACTCTGAGGAAGTCATGAACATAATGTGAAATTTTTGGACTCATACTAGAGAGGATAAGGACTGGTTACACAAACCCTCAACGACGCTTACCGAAGAAGGAAAAATTTAAAAGACCTATTGGTGCATAGTCACCTGACAGCTAAAACTACCAGCGGAGTGACTTAGCTGCAAAATAACTTGAATGGATCCTATTCATGTGGAACACATTTATTTTTTAAATAAGTTCCAAAGAAATCATTTCATAACAAAAGTTATGAAATCAGAACATTTATAAAGTGTAAAACTACTGGAGTAATTTATGTTGGCCAACGTAGCTGTCCCAAAATTTACAGTATGTAGGGGAAAATATTCAAGAATTTACAAGAATTTCTACACACCTTAGTATAGTGAGAATTGAAAAAGATATGTCTCTGGCCAAACATGTTTGATTTTGGGGTATTGATACGTTACGGTACAGAAAAGGAAACCTGGATCGCCATCTCCTTCAGTTGGAAGCTAGATGAATCTATCCCCTACAAAGTTTAAGTCCAAAAGGAACTCAATGAAGGGTTTACCTATATACCTTTTATTTGAGATGGAACTATCTCTTAGCTTTCTATATATCGCATTTTAAGCCACAAAAGAACTTTCCTGTACAAAATATATAAACATACAATTATGGAATGGTATATACCTTATATACTCGAGTGAGTATAAGCCTAGTTTTTCAGCACAAAAAATGTGCTGAAAAACCCAAACTCGGCTTATACTCGAGTCAAAAAAATAAATATATCTAAACTCACCTTTCCGGTGACCCCTGTATATCTTCTGTGCGATCTGTCCGGCAGCGGCGGCAGGCTACATACACTGGGGCAGGGTCTGGCAGGCTATATACACTGGGGCAGGGGCTGGCAGGCTATATACACTGGGGCAGAGCCTGGCTGGCTATATACTGGGGAGGCTGTGCCCAATGCATTTCCCACCCTCGGCTTATACTCGAGTCAATAGGTTTTCCCAGTATTTTGTGGTAAAATTAGGGGCCTCGGCTTATACTCGGGTCGGCTTATACTCGAGTATATACGGTATACCTTTTGAATATTAACCAGGTTTTGAAAACTTGAATCATGAAGCCTTTGTCACTATCGTTGAAAAGCTCCTTATCTATTAAAGATATGTGCAAGTCAAAAAATTTGCACTCTATGGATACAAACCACATTCACTGTGGTTAAGACTTGATAGTCAGTGTTATTATACTTGCTTTTTCCTCTAGTGATATATGCTTGCCATAAATTTAATAAACTCACTTAACCCCTACGATTGCATATGTCTTATAAAAGCTTCCTATGAGCTCTTTATAGGTAATTTCACGGGGGCAGCTTATATATCTACTGAGATATGGAATAATATATACTTACCTTCTCTGATTCTGTCCTCTGACCCAGTCCTTGATATGCCTTTTCGATATAATAATAATTCCTTTATTTAGCACACAGATTATGCAACGCTGCACAGAGCTTGCCAAATCGGTCCCTGTCCCCAATGGGACTCACAATATACTCAACCTACCAGTATGTTTTGGAGTGTGGGAGGAAACCGGAGAAAAACCCACGGAAATACAGAGAGAACATTCAAACTCTTTATGTGGGTATCTATTCATTTGAAAACCTTTTACTGAATTATTTTAAGTTTCAGCGCATGCCTGGAGAATGTAATCCATAAAAAAAGATATTTAGTTCCAAAGAAATCATTCACAAATCCAGTCGATAACAAATCAACAATATATATACTGCGATGAAGTATAGGCTTTGATGCGTGCGCAGCCTAATGGGGTTCCCAATGCGGTTAATTCTAAGTTCTGGCGCATGCACACACCGGATTCTTAGAATATTTTAGCGATACAGGATTGTGTGACGTCAGTGACTGGCATAGCAATTTTAACTAGTGAGTATTCAAGCTAGAGGGTGATGCGCATCCTGACTTGGCACATTATATGTCAATCAGGGGAGAATCCATTTGTCAGTTGTCAGTTTTCCCACTAATGTGATGTCATCATGGGAAGAGATAAAGGCTTCTGCTGCACACACCAGCGCACAGTATAGCCCCGTATCCCCTGCGAATACCAATTTTTTAGCAAAATATATTGGAGGGGCTATGAATTAATTGTTAGGAGCGTGTTGCAGCGTGTTAGGATTGAATTAAATAGATAGAGCTGAAATGTAGGTTGCTATATAACCAACATAGAGGGATGATAGACTGTGTGTGACAGACTAGTATAAATAGGATAGACCTTGGGCACCCTACACAGTATAGATAACACTCCAAAAAACTCAGGAGGGCAATTAAAAGTCATTCCTTAATCCTTGCACACAGGGGCGGACTGGGAATTTAAAGTGGCCCTGGAAAAACTGTAAAAGTGGCCCCATTCTGTGGGCGGGGTCAAAACAAGTAGGCGTGGCCTTGTGATGTGGGTGGAGTTACTAAACTCCATAACAACTGTTTATAGATGGTCTAAATCAACATGTATACCGCAGAGAAAGAGACTCATACTGCCTCCTTGTAAAGGAATAACACTTCTATTTTAAGAGCACATAACTTAATACTGCCATATATGTACACTAAAAGCATACTACAATACCTTCTCTGATAAACTAGAATGTAACTACTATAATACTGCCCCTAAGAAAGTGTATTGTAATACTGCCCCCTATGTACAAGAATATAACTACTATAATACTGCCCCCTATGTACAGGAATATAACCTGCCCCTATGTACAGGAATATAACTACTATAATACTGCCCCCTATGTATAGGAATATAACTACTATAATACTGTCCCCTATGTACAAGAATATAACTACTATAATACTGCCCCCTGTGTATAGGAATATAACTACTATAATACTGCCCCCTATGTACAAGAATAAAACTACTATAATACTGCCCCCTATGTACAGGAATATAACTACTATAATACTACCCCCTATGTACAAGAATATAACTACTATAATACTACCCCCTATGTACAAGAATATAACTACTATAATACTGCCCCCATGTACAAAATATAACTACTATAATACTTCCCCCCATGTACAAGAATATAACTACTATAATACTGCCCCCCATGTACAGGAATATAACTACTGTAATACTGCCCCCTATGTATAGCCAGACAGCCCATGTCCCGGTGTATACAATCCACCAGCCTATGTCCCGGTGTATACAATCCACCAGCCCATGTCCCGGTGTATACAATCCACCAGCCCATGTCCCGGTGTATACAATCCACCAGCCCATGTCCCGGTGTATACAGCCTGCCAGCCCCTGCCCCAGTGTATACAGCCTGCAAGCCCCTGCCCCAGTGTATACAGCCTGCCAGCCCCTGCCCCGGTGTATACAGCCTGCCAGCCCCTGCCCCGGTGTATACAGCCTGCCAGCCAGTCGGTCACCCCTCTATACAGCAGCCCCCGGTATACAGCCAGCCCAGCACATAAAAATAAAAACACATGAAACTCACCTCTACGACGCCACGCCCCTGCTTGATCCAGTCCGGCTGTGGTGACAGCTCCGTTCGGGCTGGAGTCGCACAGACCATGACGTCAGACGCTTGCCGACGTCATAGTCTGTGCAACGCCGGCCCGTACGGAGCTGTCACCGCAGCCGGACTGGATCAAGCAGAGGCGCAGCGTCGGGGCGTCGGAGAGGTGAGTTTCATGTGTTTTTATTTTTTCACCGACCCCCCAGTACAGGACCGGCCCCGGACCAGCCCTAAACCAATCGGCCCACTGGGATTTCTCCCGGTGGGTCTTATGGCCAGTCCGCCCCTGCTTGCACAACATTTAAGAAGGCTGTGAAATGGATACAGTGTGCGATTAATAAAAGGTATGATGCAGGCACTCTATGTTGTTATATTATATTCTACCCCTTTGAGTGATTTAATTAAAAAAAAACACAGTGATACATTTTTCATCTTTATATTATTGCAGTTTTAGCATTTGCAAATATTATTACAAGGACTTCATCCACCTGTCATTGAAAGGCAACTTAAGATAACAAATAAAAGGGATTCACTCCATTCTAGCTGCGTTTTTAACGCTCACGTGTATCTACACCATTCACTTTTTGTGTATTGTTGTTATTAAAAGCTCCAATAAAAGTTACATTTTAAGGATGACTAATGGGTTATCTTTACCCAAAGGTAAACTTGTAACAATAAATTAATTAAAACCCAGTGAGCTAGTCGTTTGGAGAGTGTCTGTACTATTATGGCATGGTTATGGTATTGGCTCTCTAGCATAGTCATTGCCATATACAGTGAGCATCAGCTGTAACTAACAACACACAAGCTGCTGTAACAACCAAAATCGGAGATAATTCCAAACGCAGCAGTCAAACAAGACAATGCTAGAGGTCATAGAACAAAGAACCTTGGAATTAGTCCCCATTCATAGATTCTTGCAGAGCTCATTCCAAAGCATGCTAAATTTCCAACCAATCTCAGCCCTGCCTACTTTAGTAAAGTTACATTAACTTTATAACATGGGGGTCATGGTGGAAGGAGATGAGGAAAGGGCCAATCTACTGAATGTCGCCTTCTCAACTGTCTTTACCCAGGAAAATCCCCTGGTGGAAGACACAATGAGGAATAATGTAAATTCTTTTTGGAATGTGAACAGTTTAACCCAGGAAGAGGTATGGCGCCGCCTCGCAACCACTAAGATAGATAAATCACCGGGGCCAGATGGCATACACCCCCGGGTTCTGCATGAATTATGTACGGTGATAGACAGACCGTTATTTTTAATATTTGAAGATTCGCTGAGGACTGGTTATGTTCCACAGGACTGGCGCATAGCAAATGTGGTACCAATATACAAAAAAGGATCAAATAGCGATCCTGGAAACTACAGACCCATGAGTCTAACTGCTGTGGTGGGGAAAATATTTGAGGGGTTTGTTAGAGATGCTACCCTGGAGTATCTCACTGTGCACAACCTTATAACCCAGCGTCAGCATGGGTTTATGAGAGATCGGTCCTGTCAGACTAATCTGGTTTCTACGAGGAGGTAAGTTCAAGACTGGATCTGGGAGACGCTGTTGATGTTGTATATCTGGACTTTTCAAAGGCATTTGACACCGTGCCACATAAAAGGTTGGTATATATAATGAGACTGCTGGGAACAGGAGAAAATCTGTGTAATTTGGGTAAGTAATTGGCTTAGTGATAAAAAAACTGAGAGTGGTCATTAATGGCACATTCTCAGATTGGGCTGATGTTACCAGTGGAGTGCCACCGTATTGGGGCCACTTCTTTTTAATATTTTTATTAATGACCTTGTAGTGGGTTTACACAGTCAAGTTTCAATATTTGCAGATGATACTAAGCTGTGTAAAGTAATAAATACTGAGGTCGATAGTTTAGCATTACAGAGGGATTTGTGGAAGCTTAAGGAGTGGGCAGAGAAATGGTTGATGAGGTTTAATGTAGATAAATGTAAAGTTATGCACTTGGGCCATGGAAACAAAAAGTATAATTATGTTCTAAACGGTCAATTACTTAGTAAAACTGGAGCTGACAAGGACTTAGGGGTATTGGTGGATGGTAAACTTAATTTTAGTGACCAGAGCCAGGCGGCTGCTGCTAAAGCAAATAAAATTATGGGATGTATCAAGAGAGGAATAGATTCTCATGATAAAGACATAGTTTTGCCCTTATACAAATCCCTGGTCAGACCACACATGGAATATTGTGTACAGTTTTGGGCACCAGTGTATAAAAAGGATATAGTAGAACTGGAACGGGTGCAGAGGAGAGCAACCAGGATTATTAGGGGAATGGAGGGATTAGAATACACTGAAAGATTAAAAAATTTGGGATTATTCAGTGTAGAAAAAAGACGACTGAGGGGAGACCTCATTACAATGTACAAATACCTGAACGGACAGTACAAGGATCTCTCCAAAGATCTTTTTATACCTGGGCCTATGACCAGGACAAGGGGGCATCCTCTACGCCTAGAGGAGAGGCACTTTTACCATCAACATAGACAAAGGTTCTTTACTGTAAAAGCAGGGAGACTATGGAACTCTCTGCCGCAGGAGGTTGTTATGGTGGACTCTATGTACATGTTCAAGAAAGGCCTGGATACCTTTCTGGAGAGAAAAAATATCACTGGTTTTGGGGATAAAACATTTATTTAATTCTTAAAGGTTGGACTTAATGGACTTGCGTCTTTTTCCAGCCTTATATACTATGATACTATGATAATAAAATAATAATTTAACCCTTAACCCCTTAAGGACATAGCCAGTTTGTACTTTTAGGCTCATACTTTATTTTTTTTAATCTGACCAGCGTCTTTTCCTGTAGTAATTACTTTTCAACACTTGAATTTATCCCAGTGACTTTGAGATTGTTTTCTCATGAGACATTGTAGTTTATGTTAGTATTTTGAAAAGATTTGAAAAAAGGTATATTTTGGTGACCAATTTAGTTTGGAAGTGCCCTATAAAGCCTTATGTACTATAAAACCCTGCAAGTAACACCATTTTATGAACTTGACATCCCAAACTATTTAAATCCACATTTGGGAAGTCTGGTAACCCTTTAATTCTTTCTCAGGAATCAAACAAAAATGGATTAGAAATTTTAACATTTTAATTTTTGTATATTCTTATTTAGCCCTAAAATGTACACATTCAGAGGGTTTTAGAGGTAAAAATTAATCCCAAAATTTTTAGCCAGTTTCTTACTAGTTCATCAATACTTGACATGTCGATGGCAACTCCTGTTTCAGCACACAGCCATGTCCAGAATGGAGTTAGTCCTGTTGGGTTTTTGGGAAGTCAGTTTTTCAAGTGCCACAACGTACTTGCAGAGCTCCTGTACTAGTATCAATACAATAGAAAACCCCCAAAAATAACACCATGGTGAAAACTACACCCCTCAAAGAATTTACCTTTGGCCGTAGTGAGCATTTTATGCCCCGGGTGCTGGTCAAAATTTAAAGTTAATTAAAAGTGCCATTTTAGTGCGAAATGGCAAAATTATTCTGCGGGTTGTCCAGAGTATGGCAATACCCCACATGTGTCAATAATCTACAGGTTGGGCACACAACAAGGCTGAGATGGGAAGGAGCGAAATTTAGCTTTTGAGCTCCAATTTCACTAGTTTGGATTTGGAGTGCCATGTCACATAGTGCCTCACATATTACCTCACACATAATTTGTTGTATACTTATTGTCTATAGAACCCAATCAAAGCTCAGAGCTCATATTAATGACCTGTGGCAAAATAGCAGTGATTGGTTGCTAAAAGCCACCAGACAATAGCTCCTTTAGATGGTGGTTAATAAGTGTATTTTGGAAAGGGCTGGGTTCTCGCAATGACTTTCCTTGAGTCACAAGGACGGCTGTGCCAAGTTTGCCAAATGTGAATGCAACAGTGCAGGTTCCTTTAGCGGACATACATACACAAACAAATACACTCAGGTTTATATATTAGATTGGCATTAACAGGCACAATAGATAGAGTACTTAAATAAATGTTACATAAAATGATCAAAAAGTGCAAAAATTTTCCTTTTAGGCAGCAAATAATTTTTATGACATTCCTCTCTCAGAGAGCTTTGTAATGATAGAGTCCATTCCTTGGGCACAGGGAAAAGGGGCGCAACCTGAGAAATAACAGGGGCAACCTTACATTCCTCTGCAATGATGAGCAACGGTTCTTTGCAATGTCCATCAGCAAACACACCCAGCATTGAATAGAGAAGAGTACAACAAGCACAACTGGGAGAAGACCAAGAAGTCTCTGGCTTACAAGAGCCTTCCCTTTTGTTTCCCTCTGAGACCATACAGAGGAGCTGTTGAGTTGGTACCACTGATTCTTCATTGTCATCCTCAAAGTAGGGTACTGGGTACATTCAGAGTCAGACAGGATGGCAGGCTCAGGTGTAGAGTCAACCTAAGGTCACCAGGATGGGTCACAGCAACCTAGGCCACAGCCCCTCGTAGGGTTGGAGATGAACACCCAGTTCTGTGGAACAGATAAAATCTAGAAAATATTGGGGTCACTACAAGAAGACACCCGGACAGGAGTCACTGGCCAGGGTGTAAACAATCAATGACACTTCCAGTGTCAACCAGTTCCTGTGTACCTGAAGGGCTAGACCAGGGGTAGGGAACCTATGGCTCGGGAGCCAGATGTGGCTCTTTTGTTGGCTGCATCTGTCTCTCAGGCAGATCTTTAATAAATAGTGATGGCTGCTGTGCCTCTTAGACTGATCACTGGATGCAGGAAGCGATGTTACCACTGCCTACATCCTTTGTATGACCCAGTAGTGAGTGGAATAATGGAGTAGCGAACCCCCTGGACTACTGGAGACGATGATGTAAGCAGACACCTGGGACTGGAGTCTGAGTGGCAACCAGTCTTCACCAGAGCCCACAGCAAAGCAGCAGGTCGTTACACAGGTGCGACTTGTCCATGGTGGAAGCCAAGGTCGAGGTATAGGATCACTAGGCAGTCTCGTGGTCAGGAACAGGCAGGCGGTCAAGTCAGGCGGCAATGATGCGAGGTCGGGGACGGACCAAGAGGTCAGGGCTGGCAGCGAGGGAGCAGAATCAGGAACAGGTCCAGGGTCACAACGGGAGGTCAACACTTAGGAAGGAAACACTGTGGAAAGCTTCCTTATAGAAGCACTAAGATCTGGGGGGGAATGCTGGGAGCCACCGGTCTCTATAGGAACCCGGGAAGTGGGTTGCGCTAATCAACGCTGGCCAGACAGGAGCAGGAACATGGAGAGGTGAGTGAGCTCGGAAAGGGGCACCACCACGGACAGGGGCATGGGTGTGCCTGCGATCCGAGACGTAGATCGCAGGGGCACCCATGACACTGGGACTACCTATCTACTTGGGGGCATGTGCATATTGTACGGATCTTACGGAATAACTTTTAAAAATATGTGGGGTTCATGGCTCTCTCAGCCAAAAAGGTTCCTGACCCCTGGGCTAGACAGTCTTCTTTTAAAATCCTTGTAGACTTCAGGGGAGAGACGGTCCCTAACTAGGTATGTCTCACGCTCCCACCACCCATATAATTCGCTGGTGGGATGATTGTTTATTGGCTAGACGTGATCACAAGGGAGTGGCAGCTCTGCACAGACATGGTGGTGGAAGTCTTGCTTTTGCTTGTATTGGGCCTCCTCGAACCGCAATCTATCTGGCATCAGCCAGGTAACTTTGGTGTTCTTTAACCCAGTCAGTCCGATGATCAGAGGCTTTTAGTCAGGCACTTTAATATCCAGGGCTATGTCAGTGTGCAGATGGCCAAATCTCTCAAACATTAAGTTACAGTGCACAACATTGCTAAAACATCTAGGGAAGTATCACAAATGATATTTAAGTTTGGCACATTATCTCTAAAACAATGCTCCTTTTATCTTTACAAATGTTACACTGTAATATTCATAGTGAAAACGATAACAAGAAGAATTTAACCTAGGACTTGCTTAATTTTTACACCAATCCATTCTTGGCTACCTGAACCTCCTCCAATCAAATCTTTTCATGTATTACAGCACTATTCATTCAAACACAAGATTACATATTGATCACATACAGGGATACTTGAAGAACAATACATAAACAAATATATTAATTAAAACCTCAACCTATATCTTTAAATATAACCTAATTTTAAGTAAAATATTAGTACTGTCATATATACTAATAATAATATACTTGAAGGAGTGCTATGCCAGATGACCTGACCTCCACAGTCACCAGACCTGAACCCAATCGAGATGGTTTGGGGTGAGCTGGACTGTAGAGTGAAGGCAAAAGGGCCAACAAGTGCTAAGCGTCTCTGGGAACTCCTTCAAGACTGTTAGAAGACCATTTCAGGTGACTACCTCTTAAATGCAAAGTGTGTGTAAAGCAGTAATCAAAGCAAAAGGTGGCTACTTTGAAGAACCTAGAATATAAGACATATTTTCAGAGTATATAATTCCTCATGTGTTAATTCCTAGTTTTGATGCCTTCAGTGTGAATCTACCATTTTTATAGTCATGAAAATACAGAAAACACTTTGAATGAGAAGGTGTGTCCAAACTTTTGGTCTGTACTGTATATTAACATAGATTAAAATAACTTAAAATTCACATATGAGGTTGGTGGAGAAAAAAATTGTTATTTGGATAGATATATAGAGATAAAATATCCTTGAGAACAAGGAATTATTTTAACCCCAAGCCAAGCCACTTTAGGGCTTTTGGACCAAGCCCGATTTTTAAAATCTGCCGTGTGTAACTTAAAGTAGTTATAACCTTCAAAACCTTGAGATTGTTTTCTCGTCACGCATTGTACTTCAAATTAGTGGAAAATTTGGATGATATCTTTTGTGTTTAATTATGAAAAAAAATTGGCAAAAAAAATGGAAAATTTTCAAAGTTCTAAAATTTTTGCTTTGCAGGCAGTTAGTCATAGCAGCCAAAATACTTCTTAACTAACATTTCCCTAATGTCTGCTTTATGTTGGCATTTTTTTATACATCCTCTCATTTTACTAGGATGTTATTGGGCTTAGAATTGTGGGTGGAATTTTTCACATTTTTATAAAAATTGCCAAAACCTATATTTACAGGCAGTTTTTATGTACATTTGAGAGTGTAAAACCTCATAAATTATCCCAATATAGAGACTTCACCCTTCAATGTATGAGTAACCAATTTTAAGAAGTTGGTTCTCTCTGTGTTTGTGCAGGCTTACTCCGGGTCCTCCGGTTTCCTCCCACACTCCAAAACATACTGGTAGGTTGATTAGATTGTAAGCCCCATTGAAGGCAGGGACCAGTTTGTTAAGCTTTGTGCAGCGCTATGGAGGTGGAATTTACAATTTTTTTGGACAATACATTCATTTTGGCCCAAAAATGTAAAATTCACAATAGATTATGGTAAATGACAAAAATCTCCATATGGGCACACGACCGGGGATAGTATGGAAGGAGCTCAATCTAAAGCAGATTTGCTTTGTCATATTTTACAGGCTATAAAATGTTTATATTTTTTGTAATGTGGACATATTAGAGAATGTGTTATTTTGTTATCCATGACTAAGGGTGCAATATGCTCCAGAGACGCAAAGTTTTTACATTGTACCTATGGGACATTATGTACTGATAAAAGAAGGCAAAGCTGGATCATGAACTTCTACATTTATGGATGTTTTTGCCTGTTTTGCAGTAAGGAGATCTGTGCTTGTTTATTTATTTATATAGCACTATCAAATTCTGTAGCACTTTACAAATCATAGGGGACATATACAAATATAATAATACCTTACAGAGTACAAACTTTCATATGGAACAATAGGAGTGAGGGCCTTCCTCACAAGAGCTTACAGTCTATGAGGACTGGATTGGTTCAATTTGAGGACTCTATACGTTAGAAGACTGGACCACTCTACATGCCTTGTCCTCAAGCCAAGGAACTTCTCCCTACTTCCTAAGCAAATGTTTTTTGTTTCTGTTTTTGATTGTAACTGCTTGTAAGTATTATATTTTTATTCTTTCTATTTTTATCTGACAATTTTGTTTTGAGTGTACTCTATTTTTTATGTATATTAATGTCTTAACTTTAATAAGCCACTGCCTGTGGAATCAGAGTTTCTGAGGGGTAGTACGTTACCAAAAGTTCATCGTAATATAGTATATGTAGCAATTGCATGTGTGAATCATCAGTGTGCATTGTCTGTGTGGTTGAGGTGCCTACGGCCTTCTTTGTATAAGTAATGTGTGGGTGGTGGCAGTGACTTTATTGGCTGGTTGAAGAACTTGTGGAGTAAATTTAGTGTTAGGACACCGTTTTGTGGATGTGGATGGAGCTTAAGGGCTAAATTCTGGGACACCATAAAGTAGATGCATCCCGTGTTTGGACTTGTTTGTGACAGATCTACAGATAGTTTTTTCTACCAATCTATACAGAGGTTTATATTTTAATACTTTCAAAAAGAAATAACAGTTTTCCCTAAGGTATTATGCTGACACCTGGTGACCCATGTTCCAGAAAAGGTCAGGGTCTAAATGCAGTTGAAAAACAATAGGTAGTATAACGTAGCCAAGCTAGTGCTGAAGGGAGTTTAGAAGACAAGGTAGAAATTTGTGAGGTAAATGTAAAGACTCTACGCATATACTAGGAATTAAATAGGTTTTAGGCCTGTCATAGATATTGATGTTAGTCATACCTCCCAACTTTTGTGATGGAGAAAGAGGAGGAAACCGATGGAAAGTTTAAATGCACTAAGCCACACCTTTTGCCTCCCTTCTAGCATTCTTACACTGCGCTTGCCCCCTGTCTAGTCCCCTCCCTCTCCTTGCTTTCTTTTTTACATTCAAAATAAAAAATATTCAGAAAATATCATATTAATATATTCTATTCATTCCCCCTCTGTTGATTATATAAAAAAATCAGTATCCACAAGAGGTAAGAAGAAATGGCACTCGGAGTGCCATTTCTTCTTACCTCTTGTGGATATTGATATTGTGCCTTCTGTGAAGCCTGGATGTGCACCCCGCAGCAGGATTCCCTCTGCCGGTCCCGACGTGTGGCTGTACCTGTCGGACGTGGACTGTGATCCTATATCTGTGTTTCAGGTGGTGCCAGTCATTTTCTCTTTTTTTATTGATCGTAAAAAAATCAGTAGTTAGCAATCCTATCTCCTGACTAGAATCTCAGCTACAGGACTGTTCCCAAAGGTAGAAAATCCTAAACCCTGTACTTAACTTAATCTCCTGCCATTACCCCTAGAACTATCCCTATTTTGGTTGATTGAAGTGACTGGTCCTCCACAGTAGATTTGTAATGGCCCACTCAGTAGGGCATTAGGAACCTAAATGCTTTATCTGACCCTACCTCCTCCAGCGGAAGTTCCAGAGACTTCTTAGAGTTCTATGCTTCAGAACACAAAGCATGCTGAGACTAGCAGCCTGCTGCTGTCTCCCCTCAGAGGGCTTACCCTCTACTAGGCCTGATGCAGAAAAGATAAGTAAAGTTTTATTTTTTTTATCAGCACTCTTTAGCCCATCTGCAAAGTTTTTAAAATAGTCAGACAATCCCTTTAATGTGCATAATCTCCGTTTCCACGTGTGATCCCTGGCTGCTGCTAACTTCACAGGCCTTCCTTCATCATCTTCTCGGTGATCCCTTTAGCGCACATAGACCAGGAGTGCCCCAGAGGGGACCATGAATTCGATTGCAGCCTCCCCCTCTTCTTGCATCCCCTTGCTGGCACTGCCCAGTGTGGAAGCGGCCTGTTCATCTGGTCCAAGCTAAACATGACCCGACTAGTGTTAGGCTGCATTCTAAACCAGCAACTCAGGTACCAGTAAAAGCTTATGGTCAACTGCTTCCTAACCAATCATACCTATTCTGTCCAAAGACACATAAAATCCTTGAAAGAACATTACTTCCCTCATTTCTTCTTTTATGACTGTAAAAGAGATGAAGAGTTGGAGATAAAATGTGGCACCTAAAGTATACTTTAATGTCCTCCTCCTCTAGCCCTTATATTGTTGCCACTTCCTTAGCAACCCGACTTTTATAGTCCATTTTTTTGTAGCCATTCCCACTAATAATGTGCTCTTTTCTGTAGTCCCCCAACTACAGTCTTCAGTGTTGTCTTTTTGGGACTTCAATCTTCATCATGAGTGATGAGGCCTTCGATTTTTCTGAGAAAGAAAGAAGTGAGATGTAATTTTATTCAGAGTAATAGTTTTATTAATATAATAAGGTATCTAAATATGACCTAGCATTAACAAAACCTAAAAGCCATGACCCCTTTCCCTTGAACCAACTGAGGGGATTTGGCCATAACAATTATAAGGGGAAGCATTTCCTGTGCTCTATCTATGTCAGTTTACCCTTGGAGCACAGCCTGTGGCTCAAGTAATGGCAGTGTCTGGACCTGGCATCTGGCATGTTGCTCCTTTGTTGGCAAGTCATTTATAATAAACTGATCAGTTACAAGGATCAATTTTTCCCTACATTCTGAAGTAATACAATATTTAAGTCCCTATCAGATGATAATGCCTCATAGGTTACACTATAATGTATCATAGGGGTCAATGCCCTAGTTCTGATAAACCATATTATACATTTATGTTAAGGAATCTAAAAATCAAGGTAATCTTCATTTTCTATAATCTTAGTGGCTAGGACACACTCACAGCTACACAATGGCCCAGATATATTATGGCCCAGCGGAGACTGGAGCAAAAAGCTCAGCCATTTCCCACCTAGTCTACAAGTCGAAACTGGTGGAGTTGTGTCTGCATTTATTAAGAGGTCTGAGCCGATAGTGGGGAATATTAAGACTGGCATTCTAAATGTCAGTCTTACTATATTCTCCCATTGTGTATTCCCTCCATTGTGTCGCCCAGGCCTCAGTATTGACAGAAGTTGTACATATAGGAAAAAAGAAAAAATCCACTTGGTCCGCACTGGCAGTAGGTGCACGACAGCAAAAATGTATTTAATCCATCATTTTATTTAAAAAAAAGTACAAAAAACTATCACTTTAAAAATGCAAAAAGTTTTAAAGTGATTTTGTACTCTTTTTATATACTGATGGATTAAATACATTTTTGTGTTTTACCTACTACCATTGCTGACCAAGTGGATTTTTTCTTCTTTTTTCCTATGTGTTCACCTTGGATCTGGACCAAGCACCATCTTTTCACCTTTGTGTCCAGCATGGCGTCACACATTCTATATGCATCTATGTGGGTGACCATCAGAATTTTTTTTTCTTCCTTTTCCACACAGAAGTTCTACATACCTTGACCAGTCCCTTCCATGATATCAGAATCAACTGACACAAGATGGCTTAGGACAATTATATCAAGATAACTGCCACTGTGTCTGCAGCTTGTTCATAGAATGTAGTGGCTGTCACTTTTATCTATCATAGTGATATATCCTCTCACGTTCCCAGGATTGATAGAACTTTGGCAGTTATGTTCTGTTGTTGGTTACATTTATCTGTACATTATACAACAATAACTAGATGTATTATAGTCAGTAAATCATAATAATCCTTCTGTTGTGTGGTTTTCTGAAACTGGATGACGTCATATAGCTAGAGCCAGCTTCTGCAACACACAGCAGAGGTACAGTGATACAGCTTCCTGCATTATCACTTTGTGTAACAGGCTAATGTCCCAAAACATACCTCCTGCTACCCAGTACAGTGGGACAGAGCCTGGAATACGGCACTGCCAGATCCTAGATGGTTGGGAGGTATATTACTATAGGTTGCTGTTAAGAGACATACAACTTGCAGCAAGAAATTGTAGGTATGAATGTGTATTGTACTGTCACCAAAGAATTGTGCAGGAGTGGTTGACTCATTGCAGCCAGCAATGGAAAAATATGAATTGAAGTCAGTCCATTCGGTTAGGACTTTATTTTTGTATTTTTAGTTGCTCTTTTCTGATTTAGTAAAATAAACTTTTTGGAAGGAGACAGAAATAGTATGTACTTAAAGGTAAGGTATGTTTCAATGGTTAAATATTTCCTCTTTATGTGTTTCTACTTACAAAAAGTAATGACAGTATGTTCTAAATAAATATTCTATAACATGTTTAATTTTTTTCCTCCAATCGGGGACTCTGACTTGTTTTCACAGTCAAAAATTAATGATACAAATGTATGGTTTTCCCATTTAGGCAGATTCTAAATGGGAAAAACACACACATTGACCACAGTTATCTCAATAAAGCCATGCTTGTCAGACCTTAATTTCCAAGATTAAGACACATCCATAGCCTTTGCATGTGAAACAACCCATATCATCAGGCTTCCTCCACTGATTTTAACAGTTCCTCCAAGATTCCCTTTTCCCTTGATTCTTCCAGACCCATTTTCACCCAGTCATTTGACCTTCATTTCATCACTCCAAATGATCCTTTTACAATCTTTTACTTTTCATACTTGAACCAACTATTCACTCAAGTACTTCTTCATCCCTTTTTGTTTGGGTATCCAACTCCTGGCTTTGGAATGGATGGACAGACCTCATTCTGTATTCTTCCATGATATTGACATGATGCTGTTTGGGAATTTTCCTTGCAAAGAGACCAATATTGATGAGCCGGATAATGTAGTTTCCTTTTTCTTGGAAAGATTTTCTACATGGCTGCTCCTCGATTCAAATTGGTGACCTTTCACTTCCTAATAATACACTATTAGTAAATGCTAGAACAAATTTATGCATAAGATAGCCAAGATGATTGTTTATAAAATTATAGTCTCAAGTTCAAATCTCTAGTAGATGGTGAGATATGCAGCTTGAAAGTCAAAAAATTTGGAGGGAATGTATCATTGTAAATATTTTGTGTTTCTCCCATTTGATTGTCGCATTAGCAGTAACTATTATCGCCTTTTCTGCAATTTTTGTTTACTGATGTTACCATCCTTACTAATAACAGCTCACCTTATCAAGGCAATCCAAATTTGCAAATCAGATTTATTCAAGCTGCAGGGTAAAACATTTGCTATAGCTTTTAAGCTAGTAGCTGGACTACAGAGCTTTGCCTTCTTGCCTGCAATGATTTTGGATGAGTCACTGTGACTGGATTAGTGCAAGACAGAGCTCCTATACACCCATCTGAGCCATGCATGGTTATTACCATATTTACTGAGGAGAGGTCTCTTTACAGCAAACTATCTGAAGAATGTTGTATCTTTTCACTCAATAATTGTAACAGGTACAGGTCAGCCAATCTCATGGCACACTCCTCTACTTCACTAGCTATTTTGAGCTTGTGTGAATGTTTCAAGTGCTTCTGCTGCAATCACAATTAGGTGTTAATTTAAAGGTAAGTGCATATGAATATGTCTTTTTGAGTGTATATCTGTGTTACATAATGCAGTGTCTCCTCTGCACTTCCAAAAATGAAACTTATGTAATAGTATAATCTACACACATAAGTCCCATGATAGCTTTATCTTAACCCCCTGTTTCCCATTACCAAACTCCATCCATTTTTACTGTCAGCTGCGTACATGCTACCCAAATAATAAAACAAGTAGCTGGCAGTAAAACTGGCAGCACACCCCGGACCCAGAATTGGAGAGGGAGGTGATGTCACGCGAGAGGTGTGAATTCATGCCCTTCACAAGACATCACATCCCTCTCCCAGCATGCATAATTAGCAGCCCGGACAACCGGACATCTTGAGGAGCAGAGGTGAGTATTTCTACTTTTTAATTTTTTTTTCTTTTGGTCATTTTCTCTAAAGAATACAAAGGGGAAAATAGGTATTTGATGCCTGTCATTTTTATTGTAGGTACACGTCAACCATGAGAGACAAAATCTAAAAGAAAAACTAGAAATGTAATATTTGATAGAATAGAAAGACAGAACTTGACATTTGGTACTGAAATCTTTGTTTGAAAGTATAAAGGTCAGATGTTTCTGGTAGTTATTGGCCAAAATTGCACTGGCTGCAACAGGGATTTTGTCCCATTCCTCCATATAGATCTACTCTAGATATTTCAGGTTTTAGGGCTGTGGCTAGGCAACTTTGGGTTTCAGATCCTTTCCAAAGATTTCTCATTATGTTGAGGTCTGGAGACTGGGTAGGAAGACCCAGCCATGACATATCGTCAATGCTCTTTAATTACTGAGGGTAGGAGGTTTTTGGCTGAAAACTCTCCAAATACATGACCCAATCCATCTTCCCTTCAATGTGGTGTAGTTGTCCTGTTCCCTTTGCAGAAAAACAGAACTAAATTATGATGTTTACATTCCTTGCCTCATGATTGAGATGGTGTCCTTGGGTTTGTACTAATCCTTCTTTTTCCCCCAAACATGACAAGTGGAGTTCATACCAAAAAGTTTTATTTTAGGCTCATCTCACCACGTGACCTTCTCTCATGTTGGATGTATGCCACTAATCGCATGTTTTAAAACAAGAATAAAGATGGAATATTTTTATGAGGAGTGCCGATATATATGTTTATCATCTTTTCATGTAAGCAGGGAGACTTTGCAAGTGTTTTTTCTTTATTGATACATGTTGTGTTTGGTCTGTAGTGAATTTGTGACTTTTTAAAACAAAAGTCGCCAAGAGCCTCCAAAAGTCACAATCAGTTCCCCAGCTAATTTCTATGCCTGGTTAGAGGCAGCTGTAAATTTGTATAAAATTTAGCAATTTTAACTTTCACATCTGGATTCTGGTGATAACTCAAGGAACACTACTGCAGAAAACTAAACAATGATGAACTTTGAAAGGCGACAGTTTAAGGTGCAAAAAAAGTCAGAAATGAGCACAAGCACCATGAAAAGCCTCAAAAATGAAAGAAAAATGCAATCCAGAGTTTTGATACATGTGCCTCATTATCTAATAATTGCACCAATAGTTGTTACCTTCTTACTAAGATGCTTGTCTATTGTCTTGTAGTCCCAGCCTTTTGCAGCGCTACAATTTTGGTGTCCTTAGACAGCACTTTCCCCTATTTATATGTTTAAATGTTTAAAGAATAAAATTGATCGAACCATCAAGTAATGTTCATAGGCTTAGCAAATTAAAGAAGTTTTCTCCTTGTAAAAAATCATGAAATACATCCCTGGTGATTTTTGACGCTCATTGCTGATTGAAGAGTGCACATTCAGCTCCTTCTGCACGTTCAAAAGTTATACCTTTTTTTTTTTAATTTTTCTGTGAACAGAGCAATTTAAGGGATTTTGTGTTTGGTGCGTGTGAAATGCCCTATTTCAGGTCGCATAATATTTTGTTATATATTATAATTTGCTAACTTTTTTTGTAAATGTTTTTGAAACATTGCTAAAAAAACCTTGCAGTTCCAAAGTAATTGAAATGTAACAACCTTGAAACACTGTTTTTTAAATTTCAGAAATTCATAGAGCAATGATTGTATTTAACTTGTGATATACTTCATTAAAGGAAATCTACCATTAAAATAAGATATGATAAAACATGGGCACTTAGTTATAAATTCAGGTCTGTGACTGTGGCCACTTTCCTTCTAAAATTAATTTTTAAAATTATCCTAATGTGACAGAGGGCTCTAGGGGCATTACAAGAGCCCCTCCTTGTTGTAACTGCACTGGATGTCACATGTGAGGAGCACTTCCCCTCTACTATTGTGTGCTGAAACTTACTCTGCTGCCCTAAGATTACTGCAGGCAGAAGGAGGGGGAAGTGCAGGGAGACGTGAAGAAGTGCAACAGCTGGTGAACCACAGCACAGAGGGGCTCTGGTAGGTTTGTTGAAAGTTTAGTTATGCTTTAACAAACTTATTTGCACTTGCAAACCAACTATGTAAACTCATTCCTTACATATATCCAGAAAACCTCAGTACATATGAAATGACTACAAACCCTACTAGACTCGATCCACATTCTAACAGCCTTTGTTATGATTTCTAAAGTGCTACGTAATTTGATGGCGCTATATAAATTACGGTTATTATTATTATGTATCACCTTTAGCTGCACATTTAGGTTTCTTGTCAGGCACAGTGCAGCTGCACAACACAACACTTTATAAATACATGTGCAAGGAGTTTGCATGTTCTTTTTAGCGTAAAGTCAGAAAACTGGCGTAAATGCTTTAATAAATGTGAGCAACTGTGTGACGTCACCTTAGGGCTACTTATTGATAACTTGTTTAAAGAATCAAAAAATAAATCTCTGGTGTGTGAAAAGTGCACCCACTACTCCTCTTAATGCACAGTATTCCACCTTAAAGGAAACCTACCACTTCCGATGGTGGTTAGGTGACCAGGGTGAGCTGGTGCCGGCGCTTATTTTCGTAAAGTTTTTAAACAGATGTAAAGGGTTTAAATGCTTTATTAATCTTTATATACAAGTAGCTTCACCGCACTGTGGTCCATGCTCGGTGCACCGTGCGTGCGACCACTTCGTGTGCTTGTACAGGAAGTGGTCGCTCGCATGGTGCGCCGAGCGCGGAGCACAGTGCAGTGAAGCTTCTTGTATATAAAGATTAATAAAGCATTTAAACGCTTTACATCTGTTTAAAAACATTACGAAAATAAGCGCCGGCACCAGCTCACCATGAGCTGGTGCACGGCATTTGCAGCTTATAACCACCATCGGAAGTGGTAGGTTTCCTTTATTTTGTGTGGAATTACTTATTTTTACACTACAGTACTTTTTTATCCATGCAGGCCAGGACCGAGCAACCAAGATGGCCGCAGTGCTCCGCATCAGGACTTCAAGTCCCATCATACTCCTTTCCCACGGAGCAGAGTATACTCGTGCACAAAATGCACAGCACAGCAGCTATTGGCTGCTTGTGCTGTGCGCTTGTCTTGCAGAGCGTGCACGCTCCACTGGCTCAATCCGGCACCACACATCGCACACACAGGAGTGAGTTTGCAAGTGGCTGTGGACACAGACGGCGGAACGCACATGCGCGACGAGTCTACATGTCGTTTCCCAGGAGATGGGTTAGTATAAACAAAAGCTGACCTTATAACTTCTGATTTCATTATCTTTACAAGGTCCTAGAATCGCTGATAACATATATCGCTGAATCCATAGAATCGCTGAATTCATATAGGGAGTTACTTTTGTTTATCTAGAACATGCAGGGCAATGTCTGCCACCGTACAACCCCTTTTAGTTTCTCTTGAAAGGGTTAAACAGAAAAGTTATTTTCATAACCTAGTGAAATCTGAGTGAGCCTAATTATGTTAAAGATCTATAACAAGGGTACATATGTAGTAGTTTTTTATGCTAAAACCAGAAGTGGATTAAGACAAAAAGAAGTGCCATGTGTTCTCTTCCCTTATGATCAGAAAAACTAAAAGTGGAAAAATACACTAAAACTATTAAATGTAACAATGACGCTTCATGTCCAGCAGGGAGTAGTTTCCCTGTGATGATCATTATGGTGGTTATAACTTGTGATGAGTGGACCCAAACTGCATGGTTCAGGTCCCTTCTGAATTTCACAGGTTCGACAATCACAGACACAGAGTTCAAATACAAGTACAGGCAGTCCCATTACAGACACCTTACAGCTGATCATTGCAGTCTGGGACTATAAAAAAGCATCCAGAGAGCTTCACCAGAGGTCACAGTGGGCAGAGGGGTCTGTCTGTAACTATGGGTCGTCTGTAAGTCGGATGTCCTTAAGTAGGGGACCGCCTGTAACTATAACTAGGGGTCTTATGTAAGGAGGGTGTTCTTAAGTAGGGGGCCGTCTGTATATGTACTCCAGAATAATACTGTTGCAAAGTACAATATGTCCTGCAAAAAAAAAAGGCATCAACCAACTCCATAGCCAAAAAAATTTAAAATGTTGTAACACTTGGAAGACGGCGATGATAATTTTTTCCACACATTAGCTTTTATTTGGCAAATTTAGTAAAACATACACGCGCAAAAATGTGTGAAAAGGGCCTAAGATTATGCTTTATGCATTCTTTGTCTAAAAGATTTGTATGTGTCAGTCCCTAAGGCTATTAAATTTATCAGAGACTTTGGGAAGGTCTCTGGACTTGAGGTTAATTTACAAAAATCACATCATGTTGCTGGCGGCCTCCTAGCCCTAGATAAAACCTGGTATATATATTATCCCTTCTTATTATATCATATTCACCTATTCCTGAAGTGGGCGAGCACATCCTGGTTGTAACATCCGCTAAGTGCACTCTTGCCAGAGCACTAAGTGCTTTCACATGAATCAGAAGTAAAGATCCCTGCACTAGTTTTCTGCATCAGCATGTAGATTTATTGTGCATCATACAGGGTTAAGAAAGGTTTGGGATACAAGCCGAAACATGTCCTACTGTTGCTATGATTATGTTATATGATGCACAATAAATCTACATGCTGATGCAGAAAACGAGTACCGGGATCTTTACTTTTGAATTTTATATTGGCTTGGTCCAGACCCAGAGCACTGTGGAAAGCGGAGTGCCGTCTACCTCTACCCTTCACATGAATCAGGACTGCTTGTTTGTACGACCTGAAGCATGTGATGAGTCACATGCTTGTGACATCACTCCAGGTCCTGTTTTCTTTCACTCTTCCGCTACTGCCCCTCTCAACAAACCTCCTCTCTTCTCCAGCCATCCTGTACGGTTTCCTATGGTTACCAAAAAGCATGACAAAAGGAGAGTAGCCTGGAGGGACAAGATAAAACATCTGCTAGCAGCTAAACACATGCAGATTGCTAATGAGAGCAAAATAGGGAATTATTTTTGCTTAGTGAAGAGTTAGGCAAAAGTTTTTATACTTTACAGTTGTACTTTAAGGTCAACACCAGGTCTAATCTCCCCCTTACAAGGGCAGAGAGAATACTATTGGTC
The DNA here is from genome assembly GCF_040894005.1 of Engystomops pustulosus. NCBI lineage: Eukaryota > Metazoa > Chordata > Amphibia > Anura > Leptodactylidae > Engystomops > Engystomops pustulosus. Next base: position 156,926,119 of record NC_092411.1, on the reverse strand, counting down.
AAAAGTACAATGTTGCCTCAGTTACTATAAATATTATGTAATTGTCTATGCTGGATAGATAAAAAGTGGTTTGGATATATTCGTGCCCTGATAAATAAACTGATTATGGGCTTGTCCTATGATTGATAAATATAGGCAAGAGTTTTTTTGATTCAGTAGAGGTGAATGTGGGACTTTATCTCATACCACAGTTTTTGGGATACTGGGATATGTTTAATAATAATTTTTATTTATTCCTTTATTTATATAGCGCACACAGATTACATAGCGCTACACAGAGTTGAATTAGAAATTTTATTTTATTATTTTTTAAAATTTGTTTATTTATGTTTTTTTTCTTGTTCTAAAATCACCAGTGTGGGGTTTAGGGGGTATGTTGGGAAGGTGTTGTTTGAGATCAGGGTTTGGGAACCTTTTTGGCTGAGAGAGCCATGAACACCACATATTTTAAAATGCAATTTTGTGAGAGCCATACAATATGCACATTCCCCCAGTAGATAGGAAGCCACATCATATGGCCCCCAGTAACTAGTTAGCCACAGCACATGGCCCCCAGTAGATAGGAAGCCACATCACATGGCCCCCAGTAACTAGGTAGCCACAGCACATGGCCCCCAGTAGATAGGTAGCCACATCACATGGCCCCCAGTAAATAGGTAGCTACAGCAATTTTTTTTTATTGTTATATTTACCTTTCTACTCATCCAACAACCTTCTATTCTAGTGAATATTATTTCCATCCTTCAATAATTACATTTGAAGAGAACAAATGAAAGTACAGTTTGTACTCGAATATAAGCCGACCCAAGTATATGCCGAGACCCCTGATTTTACCACAAAAAACTGGGAAAACCTATTGACTTGAGAATAAGCTGAAGGGTTGGGGGGGGGATACATTGGTCACAGCCTCCTAGTATATAGCCAGCCCCCAGTAGTATATAGCCAGCCAGCTCCCAGTAGTATATAGCCAGCCAGCCTCCAGTAGTATATAGCCAGCCAGCTCCCAGTAGTATATAGCCAGCCAGCCTCCAGTAGTATATAGCCAGCCAGCCCCCAGTAGTATATAGCCAGCCCCCAGTAGTATATAGTCAGCCCCAAGTAGTATACAGCCAGTCCTCAGTATTATACAGCCAACCAGCCCCCAGTAGTATACAACCAGCCAGCCCCCAGTAGTATACAGCCAGCCAGCCCCCATGTAGTATACAGCCAGCCAGCCCCCATGTAGTATACAGCCAGCCAGCCCCCATGTAGTATACAGCCAACCATCCCACAGTAGTATACAGCCAGCCCACAGTAGTATACAGCCAGCCAGCCCACAGTAGTATACAGCCAGCCGGCACATAAAGCAAGCACAAAAAAAACATGCTTATCTTCGAGCGGTCCCGATGTCTGGTGTTGCTCCCTGATGTTACGGTCCCCGTGGCTCCTCTTCTTTCTTCTCCTTGCTGTATTAGCCAGCAGAGTCCATGCGATCTGCCAGATGGCACACACTATGATGTCATCAGCAACGACACTGCCGCATCATAGTGTGTGCCGGCCGGCAGATCACGTGGACGCGTCTCTGTCAACTAATACAGCCAGGAGAAAAAAGAAGAGGAGCATTGGGAACCACGCTGGGCATTGGGACGCGGGGTGAGTATGTAAGTTTTTTTTAATTGACTCGTGTATAAGCCGAGGTGAGGTTTTTCAGCAAATTTTTTGTGCTGAAAAACTCGGCTTATACACAAGTATATAGGTAAATAAGACAGAAAACTACATTGAAATAGAATCAAAGTTGAAGGACCCTGTCTGTGAGTGCTCACAATCTTTATTGAGGGATAACAAATTAAAAGAAAGATGAATGACTGCAGGATAAAACTACAAAATTCATTGCAAGGGAAATGTCTGGTTAGCTAAATTGAATCATTACTATTGTGAAAACAAAGTGTTAGGCTACATTCACACACATGTATGGGGGCATATATACGGCCGACGTATATACGGCCGATATATGCCCCCATACACTTGTATGGGCTCACGGCACCGTACGGGAGTGGTACAGTGCAGCACACATGCGTCCTATCTTTCTACATGATACGGCGCCGTGCGCTGTATATGCCTATGGAGAGGGGCGGGGGTGAGCTGCGCTCATCCCCTGCTCCTCTCGGCAGCGCCGATGTATGCCCGCCGTACTACGGTGAGACGGGCATACATTGTGTGCATGTAGTCTAAGTGAGTAAAGAAACAGCAATGCATGCTGTTCTACTATCGTAAAAATGAAGTGTGAGTAAAGAAATGGAGCAATGAATGCTGTTGTACTCTCGTAAAAATGAAGTGTGAGTAAAGAAATGGAGCAATGAATGCTGTTGTACTCTCGTAAAAATAAAGTGTGAGTAAAGAAATGTAGATATGCATGCTGTTGTACTATTATGAAAACAAAGTGTAAACAAGTAAAGAAATGGAGGCTCAAAATGTGGCTTAGAAGATGGAGGCTCTGTGTGTTGTGTTTGTGTGAACTATGGCTAAGCTTGCTACTGTATTGGGAATGAATGAACCACACTAAGATCCTCTGAAGCTCAGCTCAGTCCACAAACAAGTTAACTTGAGTCATGGACAATTGGTCCAGTCAGCTGCTGGGGACAGCATTCAGGAGCTCTTTTATATATCTGCCCAGTTCCATTACACCTTGCTGGTTTTACTATTCTCCTGATAGCTTTCCCAATGTGTGCTCGCTATTGTTTTGCTATACTGTATATCTGACCTCTCATTTGTTACTCTTGATATATGATTCTGTGCTTCACCGCCATTTTGGATATGACCCAGTTCTGTAGATTTTGCTAGTCTGTTATCTGTCCCTCTGTGTTTGGTCTTCCTTCTTGTACACTCGGTCAGTGCAGGGATTGTTGACCAGAAGTCCCTAACCAATATGGTTTTCAAGGCTTGTTAGGTTGATGACGAGGGTTGTGGGTGAGTCTAGGCCTGTACCCATTACTCTACCCTAGACACCATCCTTTTTAGAAGAGTGTTACAGATACAAAAAGAAAATTTAAGGTGATCAACAATATTGAGGAGTGTACACAGCTGAACCAAATGCAAAAGGTTTTACTCATTGAACATTACATTTGTTTTTTTTATGGATCTTGAGTCTGTCCGTAAAAATTAATACGAACTAGTCTGAACTATGGATCACTCATTGGATGGTTGGGTGAGAGGGGGTGTGTCCTTTTCTACTCTATTCACACAAATTATATTTTTTGTTCCCCATACCAGTTCCAATTAAGGGGGCTTGGAGATAGGAATGCAGACCCAATGTGATTTATCAACTTTCATGCCACGTTTTGCTAAAATTGATTGCAGTTCCCTACTGGAGTCAACTGTAGTGAGCCTTGTGCTGAATATATGATGAGGCCTACACCTCGATCTTGATAAATGCCAATAGACTACAGTTCAGGATGATTAATGAAAAATGGATGTCAAGCAGATGCAACTCTGAAAGAGAATTAGCTTGGTCATATGCATTTAATCTAATACTGATTTCACAATGTAATGGGTTGAATTGATTGCTAAATATTTTAGAGATGACTCAATTACCTATAAATAGGTGACTCTGTAATTACATAAATCTTGACATTTTGCCTGTAATGATATTATGGCTATGAATCAATAGCTACATGCTAACAGAAACAAACCTTTTCAGTTATCAGATAACCCAGCGACATGGCCTTGTCAACAAAGTTGGTTTGCATGAACACTAGCTATTTAAATGTAGAAATTATCCTGTAAAGTTGCATTTGTTAGAGATTTTTATCTGGGGCCCAACCGCCCCCCCCCCCCGACCCCATTGCATGGTGACTTTCAAATTAAATCTTTCATGGCTCCCGGTACCAGGGAGGAGAGAACGAACCCAAGATGCAGACACGGTCTTCAGATGCACTCAAATCACACTCTTTATTTCCCAAAAAACACAGTCGTATATCAAAACTGAAAAAGCAGCATTGGGGGCATGAAGAAGAATACTGTAATGCTATTGGCCATGTTCACAGACATGTTTATACTAATTTCCTGAGAAGAAGAAGATAAGCTGGTGCTAGAACCAAGATATATAACAAGAGATGAAGGACAGACTGGCTTCTCATTAAATGTCAAGGGAATTAGCTGGCAGGCGAGCAAACAGGTTACATAAAATTAAGTTTGAATCATGACATTAACTGGACAGTGCTTGATCCCCGGCATGACCCCCGGCTAATACTTAAAATGGCCTCTGTTTTGTTCTCTTGTTTCATGATGGCCGCCATAGAGGAATATATCATTAACACATTCATGATATATGATGAAAAGTTTTCAAAGCCTATAGCAGTATTTTAATAGTATTTTTATGTGCAAAGAGTATAGAAACTATCCTCTTTTTATGTGCAAAGAGTATTGACGTATTAGCAGGGATTTGCCGCATCATAATGTACTACTACGTCTTCTGGGACTGGCTGCCATACGAAGCAGGTGGCAGAAGCTGTGGGTGACAGCTGTATATTAGGAATAGGACCTTTAGGATTGGTCTTTTTATAAGTAGCCCCAGATATACCTTAAAAACCAACCAATCACTCAAAGGGCCATTTTGGCCTGAACATCATTGATTTCTATGCGAACGTCCTGTAATTTTTTCCATTTTAATGCCATTCACAGCATTGCAATGGAATATTGCAGCAGGTAACTAGTGATTTCATGGCAATATACCTGCCCCTGTGAACTTACCACAGCCCCACTTCATAGAGCATAACTAAGAATTGATATGAAAATGCAGCACTTGATTTCAGCAGTAGTAATGGAGATGTAACATAAGCTGGCACATGACCAATCTCCACCACCATCCCACCCCCTATCAGCCTCCTAGCATTGTTGGCGCAATTGCCCACTCAGTTCTACACCAGGTCCACTCTACGGCCCGTCACCACCCCCAACCAATTGATGAATGGGGGGGGGGGGTTTACGCCGGGAATTGCAACGCCCGTTATCAGGCGTATAAGCCGTGATGGATCACCCTCGTAGTTTTATGGCAGAGGCTATATAACCTTTGCTTAGGCCTCAACAGTTGCCTGGAGATTCAGTATATTTAGAGACACATTTGCACTCATCCAGAAAAGTGTCGAGTCACTGCTGTAATTCCCATCAGCAGAAAGAGCTTTGAACCCGGATCACCTCACAATCAGGAGAGAGAAAGCAGTCTGCCAACCCTCCATTTGCAGGCTGAGTCACAGAGCTTTTGTTTTGCTTCTATTTTTTATTCTCACTATTTTTACATGTGGGTGGATATATATCTACAGATATTCATGGCTCCTTACACTCCATGTAGAAGCCGAGCTGAAGGACTCGTATCTTTCAAATAGGTAAGGGACTACAATAACTTATAATATACTTCATTATTTATAACTTCCACCGTATATAAAATATGCTTTTGTTGCTCCTGAAGACAAATGACTAGATGTGATGTGCAAATCTCTTCTCAATTCTTTGCAGCGGTTAAGGGGTTAATGAGGAACGCCTGCCTTGCATTGCAATGATTCACGGCTAGGTATGCCTTGTATGGATGACAGTGCAGTAATTCAAGCTCAGTGTGCACTTCCTCAGTGGCAATACTGCTGGGAAAAGACTAGGGTCACAACTGGACAGACCTGCTGGCTTTTGACCCCCGTATAGTCACAAGATGTTTCAGACATTAGTGATAGTATGACAGGATAACAGAAAAGAGCTCAGCCAGTAACTTTGACTAGTTTATAGCTACAGACTCTGACACAGACACGAACTTCAGCTGCACTTTCTTTTTATTTTAGTTTGTCATTTCTTTTATTTGGTTTCTGTTACTATACAGATCAACTGGATATAGATATGTGAAGATCCCTTTAATCCCTTGCATAGGATTAATCTTCAGAAAAGCCTTGAAAACTAAAGCTTCCTGGGTACAATGGAGAACGTGGATGTAAACTGCAACAAAGGAAATCTGAATAACTCTGCAGTGTGGACCTGTGACACAAGGTATAAACAGACCCCGTCTATTATTAGGATGTCCTATTATATTCCTTACTTCCTGCTTCCAGAGGGGCCCACAATCTCATTTCCATATTGCAAATTCACACATACACATGTTCAGAATGTTTTTGGAGTGTGGGAGGAAAGCCTAACAATGAGTGGGTGTCTGTCACTCCACTTCTTGGAAACCATGTCCCACACTTTTATCCCTGGAATCTGGATTTTAAAAGTTTGTTAATTTGCTTACATTATTGTGAGATGAAATAGAGGACAATACACATAAGCACTATTATAATCTGTGATGCAGGAAAGGTGTCTTGCTTTGATAAATGTGATTACAGTATAGTAATTTCCCTTCAGTACTATATAACCCATTTTACTATAGAAAGTATACTCTTAAGGGTACAGTCACACGAACGTATGCCCGCTGTCCCGAAATCCATTGCACACAATGCCATAACACGGGGAAAGATAGGACATGTCCTATGTTTTCCCTGGGTACAGAACGGTACGGTGCCACGCGTGTGCAGCAACGTATCGCTCTGAGCCCCCATTGCCGGACTATGGGGGACCACAAGCTTGGGGCCCTGCATACACCCCCCTATTGTTGTGTGAATGTTGCCTAAAGGAAATCTACCATCAGAATCAAGCACGAAAAACCAGGGACACTTACTCATAGATCCAGGCACTGTTACTGTCAGTCTTCTCATATTTGTTATCCATGGCCTTCATCCTTCTAAAAGCAATGTTTAAAATTATGCTAATGAGCCCATCCTGGGGGTGTCACCAGAACCACTCCATGCTGCAGCTTTGTAGGTTGTTACAGTGAGAACAGTGCACCCCCCACCCCAACTGTATATTAAAACTTCCTCTGCTGAAATGAGATTACATCATTGTGGGAGGAAAGACAGTGAAACAGCCTGTGAAACTCAGCAGAGGGGAAGTGGGAGGGGGGGGGGGGGGCTCTGGCAACCAGGAACCCTTTAGGCTCATTACCATAATTCTAAGAAGACCATGGGTGACTAATATAAGAAGATTACCACAGTGCCTGTATCTATGAGTAAGTGCCCCTGGTTTATTATGCTTGATTTTGATTATATATTTCCTTTAGGCCATTTCCTCATGGCAGTATTCTGGTCAGTATTTTGCATTAAATTACCTTTGTAGAATCTATGCTTTTGGCTTACAAATATTAATCTGAATACTGCCATTTGGATCTGGCCTAAGCACTTCTGATAAATAGTCTCACAAATAATTGCTATTTAATGCACAATATATTGCTTTATCCTATACATGAAGGCGTAGATGGTTTACAAATTGAGAGGAGACCGTTAATAGCCTAAACATGTTAAAATTACTATAATAGTGAATCTTTTTATGGCATCCAATGAGACCATCTCTAAAATAAAAACTTTGTTCATTGGTTAATATGAGCATCAAAGACAAAGGAAGGTTCTTAGTCATTTTATAGCTGTGTAAATTGCAGCAACTTATTTTACCACAGGGTGTTATATATTGATAAATATACTAAATATTGAAGCAAATGTATAAAAGGGTCAGACTGAGTGCAACACAATTCTCATAAAACATGCAACATATAGAAGATTAGGTTGTAGTTGTCAATGTTATTTTTATACTTGTTCCATACAGTTAAAACATTATTCATATAATCTGCAAGATCTTGTAGGATATGTAATGAAACCATAAGAAATGGGCTCTAGTGGCAAGTCATTGGCCCTAAGGGCAGAGTCCAGTGTGGTGATCTTGTGCTTGATTTATGTCAAACCTAGCAGAGGATCCTCTGGTATTATAGTGGACCACTGCAAACCTTGTGTGTCTGTAGGTGGAAATACCGGTTTATTTTCCCTGAGTGGAATAAAAAAGTGAATGAAATGAATCCATTTTTCAATATTTTTTTCATTATGCTACTGTACATAAGCAATACGTATGTGTCTTTAAAGTGAGTACAACTAATTTCATTCTGTCTTTGTGTCATACATCAAATTTTGGTGCTATAAAAAAAAGAAAAAGTACAGACAAAAAGGTGGATCTAAAATTTACAAATTTTACAGTCTACAAAATGGATATAACATGTTACACCAGCCTAAGGCTGTTAAAGGATTTTACTTTATATTCAATTCAGCATTGGTAAGATTTATTCCTGTAGAGTTTTTGAATGATACATTTTCTTTTTCTTTTTACAGGACATTCAAAGTATCATCAATTCGGATTCATTTGTGTATGAACAGCCGCTTATGAACTCAATGAATTTCTGCCTTGATATGATCAGATTGGTTTCTGGAGATACATAATCCAACAAAAAAAATCATAACTGAAAAAATGAACTGCTAAATTTTTGGTTTGCAATTCTCTAAATGTTATCTGAACTGTATAAAGCATTATGTGATATTTTAGATGTTCTCTAAGTGAACTGCAAGACTGAGGATGTTATGTTCAAGAAAGAAGAAAGCAAATCTTAAGCACTCTACCACTATCGCCGTCCCTTCCATGAAAGGTCATGGCTACCTTGATTATACCATTGAAAACCATTCTTCAAAAGCTTTTGAAAAGATGGATGAGCTTAGAAGGAATAATCAGCTGTGTGACGTCCTCATAAAAGTTATTTACAATGGCCAAGAAGAACACTTCCCTGTACATAAGATTGTGCTGGCATCTTGCAGCCCCTTTTTCAGGGCTATGTTTACCAATAACTTCCGAGAGTGTTATGCTAAGGAAATCACCATCAAGGACATATGCCCAATAGTATTGGAAAGGTTAATAGAGTTTGCCTATACAGCCAGAATAACAGTTGGAGAAAAGTGTGTATTGCATGTTCTCCTTGCTGCAATGAGATACCAGATGGAGGATGTCGCGAAGGCTTGCTGTGACTTTCTTGTGAAACACCTTGAACCAAGCAATGTCATAGGAATCTCCAATTTCGCAGAGCAAATAGGATGCACAGAGTTGCACAAAAAAGGAAGAGAATACATCAATATGCACTTCAGTGAGGTAACTATATTGTGTCCTAGTAGAAAATATACTTCATACATGAATGTTATATAGCATAGTGTAGATATCGCTGCAGTTTCTTTCCTGGAGTGGATCAACAAGACTTTGGTAACATGTACCAACATGTGGAAAGATGTATACTGCCCTTTCCTGCTGAATCCAAAATCTGCACCAAAATAGAAGAAACAATCCCATAGGATGGGAATTACAACATGCTTTAGCATGGATACAGCTAGTGTGCAGGCGGGGGCAACAGGACCCCTTTGTGTCAGGAATTGCATCTCTAATGGTCCGCATTCAACTTGAAAATAAAATAAAAAGTATGTTTTATTTTAGGATAATCTACAAATAATTGGCTTCTGGATGAGTGATGAAACGGAACCTGTCAGCAAAAATTTACCTAATAAGCCACTGCCAGTATGTCATCAAGCAGCTGGACAGATTCTAGATCATGTCTATTTCATGGCCCAGCATGGTGGCAGAAAATCAACCTTGAAGTGACATGTAATTTGGTTGTATAAACTCAAGGAGGCAGTGAGCTTTCTTCACTTCAGAATAGCCTCTTCACTGTAATTGTTGGTCATGCATCCAGACACATTACTAACCAGATCTCCTTCATTCTAAAGCGGGGAGAACTTGACTTCAATGCTGAGCTCTCCACCCCCATGACTATATACAACCAGTTTAGATCTCACTTAAAAGTTCATTTTCTAAATGATTACACCACACTGAACCATTAAAGAAATATGATGTGGAAGGTGTTGATCTGCTTCACACCATACTGGTAATGGTAATTTCTGATGACAGTTTCCCTTTAAGGTCCTGGTTTAAGTTTGGTACAGTGTGCAATGTGTATTGTGTCCAGCCCATCCATACTAATCCTTATTCTAACAGTCAATGTTCAAGACCAATACTATTTAATTGTGGTCCCACAAACCTCCAGATTACGAACACAAACTTTCACATCCCACATATTTGGTCCATCTACCCACTAGGACAGCATGTGATACTATAAACTGAAAACACCTTGGCCCACATTGACTAAGCACATTGCAGTCAGTACTGTGCGCAGTTTGCCTGTGTATAGAGGGGTGCCAGATTCGGGATTTCACCACTTTTTTTTTGGTGCACTTATTACAAGGGTCATGCAATACACATCTGCACACAGTCCAACTGAACACCGGAACCCCCCCCCCCCCACACACACACACACTTTTAGTGCAGAAATTTGTGTCGCATGAAGAATAGTGCAGCGTGCGGCACAAAATAGTATCAGTATCAGGGGGCCCGACCATCAGCCACTGGGCTGCATGAAGTCAGATCTGTAACCTCTGACACCCCTATGGGATAACAAGACAATGGAGGAGATTTATCACTGCTTCTACACCTACTGGCATTTAACACTGCACATACACAGGCCTATAAATCCGACTGTTGGAAACCTGCCAGTCTAACACATAGCCAACTGCACAAAATCCTGCCTAATGATAAATCTCCCCCTACGTGTGTATTTATATGTTGTATGCAGAACAAAAACGGAAGAAAATGGATCAGTTTTAAACAGACGAACAATGGACACTACTGTGTGAATAAACCCTAAATGTAGTATTAGTATATCTCCCAATATTTTTTAAAACTTTTTTATTATTATTCCAGGTTACAAAGGAGGAGGAGTTTTTAAATCTTTCGCATTGTGAACTACTGGACTTGGTGAATCAAGAAAACCTGAATGTCCTGTGTGAGACAGAAGTGTACAATGCCTGTGTCAGATGGATGCAGTGGGACTTACACAACAGAGCTCAGTATTTTAATGTGTTGCTTAATGCAGTACGTCTCTATGCCCTACCACCCAAGTTCCTGGCTGTTCAGTTAAAACAATGTCCAATTTTAAATAAGGAGAATTCATGCAGGATGTTCCTTTCCAAGATTTTCCAGGAAATGTCATTACACAAACCTCTCCCACCAACCAAAGTAAGGGGCAACCAACTTATTTATATTGCTGGTGGCTATCTTCATACCTCATTAAACTCTATGGACGCCTATAACCCACAGACTGGAAAATGGATTAAGCTTGCTGACATGCTAGAACCAAGAAGTGGTCTTGGAGCTTGTACTGTCAGTGGTTTGTTTTATGCTGTGGGTGGAAGGAATCATTCCTCAACTGACAATACAGACTCTAATTCTTTAGCCTGCTTCAATCCAATAAATAACCAGTGGACATTGAAAGCATCAATGAATGTTTCCAGAAACCGTGTTGGAGTAGCAGTAGTTGATGATACCATTTATGCTGTAGGAGGCTCTTCTGGATCTGAGCACCACAAAAGTGTTGAAAGGTATGTGTTAGAAAAGGTATTGTTTGGTAGAATCTGGAGAACATAGTTTAGTCATTCAAATCATTTGAATGCAGCCTAACCCCATTAGTACAAGATCAAAACTGATGATGGGTTTCCTTTAGAGAGAAAAAGAGATACTATCCTGACTCCAGTATGAGTAATCATATCAAAGTAGTTCCTATATAATGTGATTATTTTTCTTTAAAATAAAAAACCTCTCCCCACATCGCTTGTAAACTGTATCGTCCATCCAAACATTCTGTGGAACTGAGTTCAGTAATACTATCCTTACAGTAAAGAATCACTGTTTGCAAGGATGGCGAAGCTCTCTTTCTTACAGGCTTTTTTCATTATTGATAGTCTAGGTGTGAACAGAATTAGAAATACCGTATATACTCGAGTATAAGCCGACCCGAGTATAAGCCGAGGCCCCTAATTTTACCACAAAAAACTGGGAAAACCTATTGACTCAAGTATAAGCCGAGGGTGGGAAATGCATTGGTCACAGCCCCTCCAGCATGTAGCCAGTCAGCCCCTGCCCCAGTGTATATAGCCAGCCAGCCCCTGCCCCAGTGTATATAGCCCCCCCTTCCCCGTCGTGCAGCACAACAATACCGGATGGATCGCACAGAAGATCTACGGGTGCCGCCAGAAAGGCGAGTTTTGATTTATTTATTTTTTTGACTCGAGTATAAGCCGAGTTTGGGTTTTTCAGCACATTTTTTGTGCTGAAAAACTAGGCTTATACTCAAGTATATAGGGTCTATACTTAAATATAAACCTAGTTTTGTGGCACCATTTTTAGTAGTATTTACCCTACGGCGCTCACTTCCATCGTCCTTTTCTCTCCACATCTACTCTTCTGGTCTTTGGGTTCCGAGCAGGACGGGCAGAGGCACGTCTATGTGTTCGGCCCAAGCACGCACACACTATGATGCAGTGGTGTCACCGCTTGGTGAAGTAATAGTGACATGCACCTGCCCGCTCTGTCGGGAACCCGAAGACCAGACGAAGAGATGTGGACTCTGTTGGACATTGTATGAATTGGGGCACTCTGCTGGACATTTTATTCATTGGAGGCTGCTGTGGACATTTTATTAATGAGGGGCTGTTGTACATTTCATCAGTGAAGGGAGGCTGCTGTGGACATTATCATGAGGGGAAATTGATGTTCACCTACACTTTAGTTCTGATAATCCAGCAAGTTGTGTTCACTTTCTTGATATCTAATTGATGGTAATGTGAATACAGGTGTAGTGGATACTTCCATGTTCACCATATCTTTGGCAGGCAACTATATCCTTTGTGCATCAAGTTGTCATATCATAAGAGCTATTCCCTATGGAAATGTATACATTATAAAAGGATCTGTTCTGACATAACAAGTTTAAATCAACAAAGTATCACAACAAAACAGAAATTGTTACTGAGAGGATACTCTAAAACTGTTCACAATTTGATCTTGATAACATCATAAATACATACATTCCCATATTAAATTCATATACAGTTTTACATGAAGTGATTAGGGAGGGATATACAGTATTTTCTGGACTATAAGAAAAATTTTTGCTAAAAAGTCCCTGCGTCTTATAGACCGGAGGTCAGGATGATCCAGCACTGCCAGACCCTCCTGACAGCTGTAAGGGAGATCGGGTGATGCCCTGACACAGAGCTGCACCCGATCTTCCAGAGAGGAGCCTCCATACTGTTCTCTTCCTACAGGTACAGGACCTGCAGTGATGTCAGAATCATGTGACTGATCACATGATTCTGACATCACCACAGGTCTCATACTGCTATCCTGCCCTGGGACAGGGTAAGAAGAAGGGGAATGGGGGAAGTATGTGTGTGTGTGTGTGTGTGTGTGTGTGGTTCTGTGTGTGTGTGTATAGGAGAGTTGAGTGTGTATAGCTGAGCAGAGTGTGTATAGCGGAGCAGAGTGTGTATAGCGGAGCAGAGTGTGTATAGCGGAGCAGAGTGTGTATAGCGGAGCAGAGTGTGTATAGCGGAGCAGAGTGTGTATAGCGGAGCAGAGTGTGTATAGCGGAGCTGAGTGTGTATAGGTGAGCTGAGTGTGTATAGGTGAGCTGAGTGTGTATAGCTGTGCTGAGTGTGTATAGCTGTGCTGAGTGTGTATAGCTGTGCTGAGTGTGTATAGCTGGGCTGAGTGTGTATAGCTGAGCTGTGTGTGTATGTGGATGGATGATGCTGAGCTGTGTGTGTATGTGGATGGATGATGCAGAGCTGAGTGTGTATGTGGATGGATGATGCAGAGCTGAGTGTGTATGTGGATGGATGATGCAGAGCTGAGTGTGTATGTGGATGGATGATGCAGAGCTGATTGTGTATGTGGATGGATGATGCAGAGCTGAGTGTGTATGTGAAGGGATGATGCAGAGCTGAGTGTGTAAATGTATGTCTGTGTGTGCTGTACTTTAGTGCGACCAACAGGGATATTTTAATTGGTGTAAAATATATTTTTCCTATATTAAGAAGCGTCTTATAGTCCGAAAAATACGGTAGATGTGTAGCATTAGGCAATTCTCTTTTGTCCAGTATGACCTAGACTATTCCACATTGCGTTTTTTTGTATAGAAAAAGTGCACTGACCGACAGTGGAGGTGATTGGATAAAGCTCCTTCTCCAGAGGGAAACATCATGGATGTTAAATCCCAGTTGCAGATTTTTTAAAATGATTAGTGTCCTCCACTAGCTCCCTTACCTTCCCGCAATCCACAACGATCTCCTCGCTGCAGCACACGCGTCCCTACCTCCTAGGACGCACATGCTCCGGCGCTGATGATCGGCGCTGGCCGCATGCCCTTCCGGTTTACATCCCAGCCCTTTCCTGTGTCCCCTGCCGGATCTTCGTGCCTTGTGCCCTAGAGAAAGCTTTGTTCCTATTCCTTGTTCTGATATTGTGAATTTTCATTGTGATCCCGGTTCTGTTCCCGACTTTGCTCCTGTTCTGCCTGTCCTGACCTTCCGCTACGTCCCCGACTCCGATCTTGTGCTGCCTGTCCTGACCTTCTGCCTGTCCTGACTATAATTCTGCTCAACTTCTTTGTACCTTGCCTTGGCTGCCACTGCGGACTAAGTCTTGCCTGTGGAATGACCTGGACCAACCTGCTTTTTAGCTCTGGTGAAAACCGGACACCACTTAGACTCCGGTCCCAGGTGTTGGCGTACATCATCGTCCGCGGTGGTCCAGTGGGTCCACTACCCCTGGAGCCTGAAAATTAGAATTAGATTTATTGTAATATATATGTGTAATATATTCTTCCTAGTAACTTTTAAAAAATTTGAAAATTATATCAGATATTTAACTTGTACTTGTGCTGTGACATGTATCTGTATCGATTGGTTAGGGTTAGTGGTTTTTAACCCTTGAAGACACGCTTTGGAATGCTTTATCTTATCGAGTTTATTTTCAGACTGTTTTATCATGACATGGTGTACTTCACAACTTGCACTTAATTATAAAAAATTAGAAATTTGGCAAAAATGTGTGATTTTCTGATTTCTAAATCTTATGCTCATCATTCATTTAGTCTAACCGCCAAAATTGGTTGCTAATTAAAATTAACCATATGTCTGCTTTACGCTGATATAATTTTTTATATGTTAATTTATTTTATTAGGATGTGAGAAGGACAACTCGCCTTCATAAGGGTTTTCAAAGTTCTACTTATTAGAAACTCCCCTAAAATCACCATATTTTTTAAAATATTTTTTTGGTAAGCATGTTAACACTTTAAGCATCTCACAAGAATTAAAACAAAATGGAGGTTCTATATGGAATTTTTACATTTTGACAAATTGATTATTTAGCCCTAAAATTAACATGTACATGCAGGATAAAATTAGAAAACACATACAGATTTTGTTGTGAACTTTCTTAAGAGTAGGGCAATACCCCACGAGTGGATGTAAACTACTTTAGGGGCATACAGCAGGGCGCAGAACAGGAGGAGCTTTTAGAAGGCAGATTTTGATTTGACATTGTTTTCAGGTGCCATTACACATTTGAAAAGTTCCTGAGGTAACAGAACAGTGTACCACCCCCATAAATTAGCTTATTTTGGAAACCACACCACCCAGAGAATTTACCAAGGTTTATATTGAGCTATCTATTACCACAGATGTTTTATAGAAAGTAATTACATTGGCTTGTGTAAGTGAAAATCCTTTTCCAAAAAACCTTGCTTTGGACCCTAAATTTTTAGTAGGAAAATAAAAACCTCCATAGAGCAGACCCATTTGAAATACTAGGCCCCTCAAGGATTGCAGTATATTTGGGAACGCAATACCTAGTTGTTTAACTTTTATTGGCTTTTATTTGGGGGGGGGGGGTGCAAAAATTTTAAATTAAATTTTCTTTTTCCGGCGAACTCTGGAACTTCAACAAGTGATCATCTAATCACTTGTTCAAATTAATACATTGCCATACTGATGGATAGCAGTGTATTTTACCAGTCAGACTAGGCTGATGGTGCTTCCCCAACTCCTAGGGCACGTGTGCCGCTTCGCAAAGATTTAAAGGGCCAGTGCGCAGATAATTGCCGCTTGCTTGCCGCCTTCTCAGATAAATTCTTGCCCCTTCCTGTGTCTCCTGCATTCCTGTGTTCCCGTGTATCCTGCGTTACTGTGTCTCCAGTGTTTCTGCTCCCGTGTATTCCTGCTCCTCAGTTCCCATGTCCTGCGTTCCTGTGTGCCTGTGTTCCCGTTCCCATCTGCCTGGACCTCCCATTGCTGATCCCGGATTGGACTTCGTGTTGCATCTCTGCCGCCTTCCCTGTGCCTGGACCTGAAGCTGAGACTGTCTTCTGCTAAGGTACCTCGATCTCGGCGGCCACCATGGGCTAGACCTGGTGGTACCCTGCCACAGCAATTCCATCCCAGGTGCCAGGTGCCACTTAGACTTTGGTCCCAGGTGTCGCTACTACCACCTCCCACGGGGGTCCAGTGGAATCACACATCCCAAATCCTAACAGTAAGATCCGGCCATGGATCCGGCCGAGGTTCTGCTTCCCATTCGGCCCGATCTTGCCACCATCGTGGTGCAGCAATTCCAGAGGTTGCCTCTCAACGTGAACAGCTGGGACAAGTTACTCCCATGCTGCAACAGCTGCTAGCTGCCTAGCAACAGCAGCAGGTTCCTGAAACTGCTCCTGCGACTTCTGCTACCGTGGTCTGTCTTCCTGCAGCTGAACCTAGGCTATGGCTGTCTATGCCTGCCAAGTATGATGACGATCCCAAATTGTGCAATGACTTTTATAACCCAGTGTTCCCTTCATATTGAACTCATGCCATCTCAATTCGTCACGGAGCGATCCAAGGTGGCATTCATCATCAGCCTCCTCTCTGGGAAAGCCCTGGCCTGGGCTACTCCTCTTTGGGACAGAGGTGACCTGGTCACGGCCACTCTCACAGCATTTCTGGCGGAGTTCCAGTTCGTATTTGAAGAACCATCACGGGGTCTCCTCGACTGGGACTGCGCTAATGAATCTGTGCCGTGGGATAATATGCTGTCCAGTTCCTACCCTGGCCTCCAAACTCTTCTGTCCGCAGCTTTCAAAAAGGGACTCATGTCCCCGGCCGCGCGTGATCTGCCGTCTACTCTGAGTGGTCTCATCACCCTGGCCACCCGGATTGACGTGCGGTTTAGGGAGTGTGCCGAAGAGTTACACCATGAGCAATGCCAAGTCCGTCCACAACGCCATCCTCGCCTGGCTCCTGTTTTCCAACGACCGCTCCAGTCTACGGTCATACCTTCTGCAGAATAGCCTATGGAGAGAGCCAGTCTCTCTTCCCAGGAATGTATCAGAAGACGTCAGGGAGGCCTCTGCCTTTATTGTGCCAGTCCAGAGCTTTTCATTGGGACTTGTCCAGTCCGTCCCTAGCGTCCGGGAAACGCCAGCACCTAGGGTTCCTGGGAGAAGCTGTAAGCAAAGCTTCTCCTCCCCTGATGATTCCGGTGCTTCTCAGCATTGGCACCGGCACCCAGATCCAGGTCTCTGCTTTCTTGGACTCTGGTTCCACAGGGAACTTCGTGGATGCCGCTCTGGTCTCCCGGCATCACACCCCAGTGGTTCGCCTTGAGAAGCCGTTGGTCATCTCTTTAGTCAGTGGCCAAATCCTCTCTGACCCGGTCCAGTACTGCACCAAGCCTCTGTTCTTACAGGTCAGTGTACTGCACAAAGAGAGACTGTCCTTTTATGTACTACCACGGTACACCTCCTCCATCCTGTTGGGCCTTCTGTGGCTGCAGCTCCATGCACCAGTACTCAACTGTATGACGTGGGAGATCCTTCATTGGGGTCCAGAGTGTCAGTCCCGCTTGGCCAGTGCCTGTCTTGGCCTTCTCTGTGACTCGTAAGACTCTAGAGGGCCTACCTACATGTTACCGGGACTTTGCCAACATTTTCTCTAAGAAGCAGGCCGAGGCATTGCATCATCCCTACGACTGCCCTATTTCCGGGTACCTCTCCTCCCTGGGGTCGGGTGTACCCTCTCTCCGTACCCGAGACCACTGCCATGTCAGAGTATATTACAGAGAACCTTCATAGAGGGTTTATACATAAGTCCTCCTCTCCAGCAAGTGCAGGGTTCTTTTTTGTGACCAAGAAAGATGGCTCTCTGCGTAATTGCATTGATTATCGCATACTTAACAAGGTCACTGTTAAGAATCACTATCCTCTGCCGCTGATCACGGAGTTGTTTGACCGTCTACGGGTGCAAGAGTCTTTTCCAAATTGGACCTTCGAGGGGCTTACAATCTCATCCGCGTCAGGAAGGGTGACTAGTGGAAGACCGCCTTTAACAGCCGTAATGGGCATTTTGAATATTTAGCTATGCCCTTTGGACTTTGTAATGCGCCAGCTGTTTTCCAGGAGTTTGTTAACCGCAGCTTCAGGGACTTGTTGTACAGTTGTGTTGTGGTTTACCTGGATAACATCTTTGTGTATTCTTCTGATCCCGAATCCCACCAGTCCCATGTACGGCAAGTGCTCAGGCACCTCAGGGTGTACCATCTCTACGCCAAACTGGAGAAGTGCCAGTTTCATCAGAAGAGCATTCCATTCCTCGGCTACATAATTTCCTATAAAGGCTTGCAGATGGATCCTTCCAAGTTATCTGTGGTTCTTCAGTGGCCACGCCCAGTGGGACCGCTTGCTATTCAAAGATTTCTGGGCTTTGCAAATTATTATAGACAATTTATACCACATTTCTCATCTCTGGTAGCTCAGATGGTGGCGCTAATGATTAAAGGTGCAAATTACCGGGTCTGGCCTCCAGCAGCAGAGGAGGCCTTCACAAAATTGAAGACCACTTTTTCCTCTGCATCAGTTCTTACCCAACCTGATACAGAAAAGCCGTTTCTTGTGGAATTCGATGCCTTCTCCGTGGGAGCGGGGGGCGGTCCTTACCCAGAAGGGGCCTAAGGCCCGAATTCTCACCTGCAGCTTTTTCTCCAAAACCTTCTCCTCCGCTGAGAAGAATTATTCAATTGGAGATCGTGAGCTTCTGGCTATCAAGCTAGCCTTGGAGGAATGGCCCATCTGCTGGGGGGAGCCCGATTTCCAATCAGCATTTTCACAGACCATAAGAACCTTCAGTATCTACAGACGGTTTAGTGTCAAGCTAAACGTGGTCCCTCTTCTTTTCCCGCTTTGACTTTCAGATCCATTTTCGTCCTGGCAAAAAGAACATCAAGGCTGACTCCTTGTCCCGTGCTTCTGACGTTATGGGGGAGGACTCTGCTCCGAGCTATATCGTTCCTCCAGAGAGGCTTGTGCTGGCAGCGATGGTGGACCTCCAGCAACTACCTCCCGGCAAGACTTGTGTGCGACCTGGTCTTCGAAAGAGGATCCTGACCTGAGGACATTCTTCTCGCGTGGCTGGGTACCCTGGGGTGCAGCGCTCTGTGGCCCTCATTTCCAGATTCTGTTGGTGGCCTGACTTGATCAAGGACGTTCAGGATTTTGTGAGTTCCTGTGCCTCCTGGGCTCGCAAATAGCCCTAACGACAAAAACCTGCTGGTCTTCTGTTACCGTAACCCGTGCCTACCTGCCCGTGGTCTCATGTGGCTATGGACATTATTACAAGGTCTGGTTGTCCTCCAGATACATCCGGCTAAAGATCCCTGTCTACAAATTGGGACCCAGGTTCTTCGGTCCATTTGAAGTCCTCAGTCGCATCAACCCGGTGGCCCACAAGTTGCAACTGCCTCCTAGCATATGTATACCCAACTCCTTCCACATTTCTGTCCTCAAACCAGTCATCTTGAACCACTTCACCCGGCAAATGCCTCCTCCTCCAGCGCCTCAGGGGATTTGATCCTAAGGGAGATCGTGGGAGCCAGAGGATAACGTCCTGGACAAAAGCCTGCTGCAGTGATGCCTCAGGCTCAAGAAGAGGGGGAGGATCGCTGGAGCAGCTGTGACCCTCCGTGTACCCCCGGAGACCTTACACAGCAGAACTCACCTCTCCTGGCTCCAGCGGAAGTCTCTGCAATTCCCGCGGCGATAATTGGTGCTGGCCTGCCGCCTTCCCAGATAAAGTCCTGCCCCTTCCTGTGACCTTTGCTGGATCTTTGTGCCTCACACCCTTTGAAAAATCTCCTCAGCGATTTTCCTGCGTTCCCATGTCCTACGTTCCTGTGTGCCTGTGTTCCCGTTCCCATCTGTCTGGACCTCCCGTTGCTGTCGCCGGATTGGACTTGATATTGCATCTCTGCCGGCTGCCCTGACCATGTGCCTGGACCTGACTCTGAGACTGTCTTCTGCTAAGGAACCTCGACCTCGGCTGCCACCTCGGGCTAGTCGCACCTGGTGAAGACCAGGTGCCACCAAGACTCTGGTCCCAGGTGTCGGCTAGTACCACCTCCCGCGGTGGTCCATTGGATCCACACATCCCAAATCAAGGGACCCGGCTGTAACACATGAGCATGCGCACATACAGTGTTACATAATACAGTGTAATACATCTGTATTACACTGTAGTAGGTGAAGAAGAGCTTGAACAAGTAACCCCAAAAAAACCTTATATTTGTAACAATCTGCTCAATAACTCAGAAGCATTATAAGACCCGCTTGGTGAGCGCCGTAAAAAAAATACCCAAAAAAAATCACCAAAAATTTTTAAATCCCTTCACAAAAATGTTCTAAAAAGTGATCAAGAAAAGTTATGTGCGCCAAAATGGTACCACTAAAAAGGACAAATCAATGCGCAAAAAAATAAGCCCTAAACCAGCTCTGTCAACCAAAAAATGTTAAAGTTTTCTCTGTATTAGTTTTTCTTCAGAAAATTGTAAAAATATATAAAAAACTATATAAATGACCGTAATCATAGTGATCTATATAAGATAATGGGGCAGATTTACTTACCCGGTCCATTCGCGATCCAGCGGCGCGTTCTCTGTGCTGGATTCGGGTCCGGCCGGGATTTATTAAGGTAGTTCCTCCGCCGTCCACCAGGTGGCGCTGCTGCGCTGAAACGCATCGGAACGCGCTGGAGTTCACCGGCTCGGGCTGAGTGAAGGTAAGTGCAAGCTCCGCAACAGATTTTTTGTTTTAAATGCGGCGGTTTTTCCGAATCCGTTGGGTTTTCGTTCGGCCACGCCCCCCAATTTCCGTTGCGTGCATGCCAGCGCCAATGAGCCACAATCCGATCGCGTACGCCAAAATCCCGGGCCAATTCAGGGGAAATCGGCGCAAATCGGAAATATTTGGGTAACACGTCAGGAAAACGCGAATCGGGCCCTTAGTAAATGACCCCCAATATGTTATTTTTATGGTACAGTGTATGGCTCCAAAAAAATACAAGCAGAAAGGAAACCAAAATGTATGATTTTTTTTTTTCCTCCATACATTTAAAAATTAATAAAATCTTATCAATGACCTAATGACCCATTAAAATGAAGTATTTGTAAAGTGCTTCTAAAGGGAAAATGCATAATCTGCTCTGAATGGCACAGCTTCCCTTCAATGCCCTGGCATGTGCCCATACAGGAGTTTACGAACACATATGGGGTATTGTTACACTCAGGAGGAATTGGGTATCAAACTTTGTGGAGCGTTTTGGTATTTTATCCACTGAGAATTTGTAGATATTTTGAAAAACACATTCATTAAGCCAAAAAAATGTAAATTTCAATTGCATCTGATTTATTTTTTTCCCCTGTAAAACAATTAACGGGTTAACAAACTTCAAAGTTGTTTTACATACTTTAAGTCGTGTAGTTTCTACAATGGGGTAATTTATGGGGTTTACTTTTATTTAGGCCTCTTAAAGTGACTTGAAATCTGAGCAGGTCCCTCAAAAGCATGATTTTATGTTTTTTATGAAAATGTGAAAAATCACACCTAAAGTTCAAAGCCCCATAGCATCCTACAAAAATGAGGAATACATAAAAAACCATGGAGGCATAAAGCAGACATTCATTCGGTTTATTTTATGTTAAACGCAGCAAAAACCAACAAAATTTTTCAACTAACATGAAGTACTAAGTGTCACGAGAAAACAATTTCAAAATCACTTTGATATGTTAAAGCGTTCCGAAGTTATAACCACTTATAGTGACACAGGGCAGATTTGAAAAATTGGGCCGTGTCTGGAAGGTGAAAAGTGACTTCGGCGTTAAGGGGTTAAACTTAACATGGACACATCCCTCCACACACTCCCTGGTCCCTAAAGTAAAATGGTAGGTTTACTTTTATACAACCTGCCACTTCCATCTCAAGAACATCTCTCGCATCTGGCCCTTCCTCAATCCAGAGTCTACAAAACTGGTAGTCCATGCCCTTATCTCTTGCTTGGACTACTGCAACAGTCTTCTCTGTGGTCCCGTCTATATATCTTTCTGAGCTAATTAGCCATGTAATCTGCATTCCTCACAGGACTTTCAGCTTCATTCCCTTACCATCCGCTATTTTCATAATTGTATTCAGGATTTCTCCTGTGCATCTCCCCTGCTCTGGAACTCTCTATCAAAATGTGTCAGACTGTCCCCCACCTACCAATGCTTCATACGTTACCTGAAAACCCACCTGTTTGGGATTGCCTACAATACGTAATAACTGCACTGTTCTGCTCCTTCACCTTGTGTCCTCCTTCCACTTGTTTCCTGATCACTGTAGTTTTGTATTTAAACTTAATGTAATGTTTATGAACCCCTTATTTATTGTACAACATCATGGAATTAATGGCGCTCTATAAATAAATAATACATGGAGAGAGTTTAGTCTGTGAGCCCTTCACCACTGGCCTTTATATTTTTTACGTTGGCTGATCATGAAAACATTAATTACCATGGTAACTTATCAATGCACCAAATTTAGTACAACTATCTTATACACTTCTGCCCAAAATTATTCTCAATAGAAAACATTTGCCAGATTCCAGTATAAAACATGATTTAAGCCACAAGTGTAGACACAGTTGTGGTTTATTCCTCATAAATGCATTAAGATGTTGTGTTTTAAGGTTATCATCATTATTCCTGATTCTCTGTTCATGATTCTGTTCAATACTCTAGGTATGATCCTGAAAACAACCAATGGACATTTGTAACTGCTATGCAAGTTGCACGAATTGGGGCTGGAATAACATCATGTCGTGGGCTTTTGTATGCTGTTGGTGGATTTGATGGGGAAAACAGACTAAATACTGTGGAGTGTTATCACCCTGAAAATGATCATTGGTATTCTGTGGCATCAATGAAAACTATACGAAGTGGTGCCGGTTAGTACATCTCATTTCTTGTAAATGTGCCGTAAATATATATAAGTATAAAGTAAACTAAGTAAAAATATATAAGTAATATACACAAATATATATGTACAGCAGGTAAAGACGTGTTTTGTGATTTTTGCCAATATCAAAAAAGAGCAGTAGTATCATTTGGTAATTTGCTTTTTGTTTTTGGATGGGAAAAAATGTGAGGAGATAAAAGCAAAGTTGGATGCTGTTTATGGGGACATTTCGCCATCTATAACCACAGTCAGATATTGGTTCAACAAATTTAAAAGTGGGTGAACATCCGGTTTTGATGAGGAGCGACCAGGCAGACATGGCTACTGAGGAAATCATTCAAAAAGTCCACAACATGATACTCGCTGATCGATGAACGAAAGTGCACAAAGTAGCAGAGGCCGTAGGTGTGTCAACCAGAACGGCAATTGTTATTTTACATGATAAGTTGGCGATGAAAAAATTGTCGGCCCGATTGCTCATGGTGGACAACAAGCAGATGCGGCTATTAACTTCGAAGAAGTGTTTGGAGCAATTTAAGAGAGATCTGAAGGACACCAGAAACTAAGCAATAATCAAAACAATGGATTTCTCACGGTGAATCTGCCCCAAAGAAGGCGAAGACAGTCCCAACAGCCGGAAAGGTCAAGGCGTCGATTTTTTGGGATGCAAACAACATCATCCACATAGATTTTTTAGAAAAAGTAAGAGCGATCACTGGACAATACTACAGTGAGTTATTAGACCGCTTCGACAAAAAAGTTAAGGAGACAAGGCAGCATTTGGCAAAAAAGAAGGTGCTGTTTCACCAGAGTTGTAGCTGCCAAACTGCATAAATTGCATTATGAACTCCCCGTATTCACCCGATCTGGCTCCCTGCAACTTTTTCTTGTTCCCTAACATGAAGAAATAGCTTGCGGGAAAAAAATTTAGCTCAAACGAGAAAGTCATCGCCGAGGCAGAGGCATATTTTGGAGAGTTCGACAAATCCTATATTTTGGAGGGGTTAAAAAAATGGCATGAACTTTGGGAGAAGTGTATCCTTCAAAATTTTTGAAAAAATGGTGTCTTCATTTCTAACACGGGTACTTATTGAACCGCCCTCATACAGTCAACGGCCATGAAAAAAATTGTAAATACCATAAACAAAGGTTAATGATTTTTTTAAACCATGTCCAAGAAAGAGTTAGTAAAATCTGATTATTAGATATTGAACCCCCGTAATTGATGTACCTGAAAAGTAGAAAAGGGAGAGGATGGATGCATAAAAAGCCATGATAGAAAGAAGACATTTGGGAAATAATAATAATAAATATAATTTTTCGCTTTTCAGACAGATAGTTAAAGCACCCAAGTAAGTTTGAAAATGAATAATTTTTAGAAATTTTTGTCAAATTTCCGTTTTTTTCATAACTAACTAACACAAAAGATATCATCAAAATTTTTATATTACTTGCTTACTTACTGAAGTACACTGTGTGACAACAAAACAATCTCATAATACCCTGGATATGTTAAGGCATTACAAATGTATAACCTCCTATAAGGACACAGGGCAAATTATAAAAATCATGTTTGGTCCTAAAGACCTGAATGGGTTAAAGGGAGAAGAGTGTGTTTTTTACATGGGACTGTAAGTTGTAGTGGAGAGATGTTTTTTACATTGAGGGGACTGAATAATGATGTACATGGAGGCAATCCGGATATGGCAGATCATATTGATATGGGGGGATGCAAGGTACTCCAGTAAAGTATGTGATAAATACAGTATGGCCCGTGCTGTGATGTCATTTTAGAGGGACAATGTGCATGGCAGTGATGGCAGTAACACACATAATTACTATTGTAACAGAGCAGGACAGTCTGTTAGATCATCACTGGGAGAAGAGCATGAGAGGGAGCCCACAAAATTTGGTGAATTATAAAAGCAAACTATTAAAGCTTCACTTTGGGATTAACCCTTTCAGGACCTTCTGTTTTTTAATCCACTGATTCCTAGAGCAATTTTTATTTTTACGTTTACAGAGATGTGTTAGGGCTTGTTATCTGTGGGACAAATTGTATTTTTTAGTGGTGCCATTTAATATTCCATGCAATGTACTGGAAAGGTGGAAAAAAATGGCAAGTGCAGTGAAATTAACAAAAAAACACATTTGTGCCGTTTTTTTGTGGGCTCTGTTTTTATGGGTTTTATTCTGCACTCCAAATGACACTTTATTCTTTGGGTGGCTATGATCACAGGAATACCCCTGCCCTTCTCCGTAGAGAAATGCGGCATAGTGCCGTATTCCGGAGAAAGGTAGGACATGTCCTATCTTCCTCCCAGCTATAGCACACCCATTGCCATCTATGGGGGACATATATACGGCGTATATTCGGCAGCCTTATATATACGTCCTCCATACTGTTACATGAATATAGCCTGATATAGGTTATAAAATGGCCAGGAATAATCTTTTTAATATTTTGATCGAACACCCATTTTGGGATCCGCCGATACCTATCATGATTATTACTTTGACTTTACTGTTTATCTACTTTTATATGTGATCTAGGAAAAGGGGGGTGATTTAAACTTTTCCTTTTTTTACATTTTACTGCCATGGCAACCGATCGCTGCCCTCAGATGACATCACGGGAGAGGCGATCAGCCATACAAGATGACAGTTGGTCTTAGGGGGACATTTCTACGCCAGGGGGTGACTGGAGTCATTCTGCGCCAAAGCATGCGCCTAATTGAAAATTTGCGCCAAATCACTAATCATGAATTTAGTTCAGTATTGTGAAAACTAGTTTATGGAAATAATGAATTTGGGGCAATTAGGGTCTAGTTTACAGTGACTTTGCACTGTCCTATGTTAATTTGGCACGATGAAAGTCGCAAAACAGCATTTGTTTTCTATAGAAATGAATCAGTGAAAAAACATTGCCCTCCGCATGTATTCAAAGTTTCAATAGGCTTGAATAGGCTATTGAAAAAAGTTCTGATTGGTTGCCATGAGAAACTAGAACAGTTATGCTTTCAGATACTTCTGAAAGATGTCCTCCAATTTGTAAGAATTTTAATGCATGCAAAACATGAAACCACTCTTAAACATTAAAACCCTGTGCCACTAAAAAAAAAGACATCTGACTACAGATTCAAAGCTGTTACATTAAAAAAGGGAATCTGTGACAAAAGATCTACTAAAATTACTGCCAGTAAAATGGGGTTCGCCTTTGTTGAAGGGGTCATTTACATTTATTTTAATTCATTTGCCACATGTAAACATTTCTTCTATTGGATGTTATTAAAAATAATTTCCTGTGTGAAGATAATTGCTCATAAATGTAGCCATGTTGTCCCTTAGAAACCAGACTTACTCATCGGATATGGCCACCTCACATTTTGGCAGTAGTGGCCAGACATGCACTATTGAGTCCTGCCTGACTATGTGGATTCAGCATTTATTACCACAGGACGGCTGTAGGACATGCAGTAACTCCCGGACATTTCATATACAAAAACGCTTTGTGTCTTTGTGCAATCCCTCCAGCAGAGGTGGCTGTATCCAAGGAGAAAGTCTTGTTTCTAAGGGACCCTATGACTACATTTATGAGAAATCTAATTGAAGAAATGTAAATATATGGCAGATTAATGAAATTGAATGTGAATGCCGAGACAAGAATACCCCTTTAACCCCTTAACGCTCTGCGCCGTAGCTCTACGGCGCAGAGGTATAAGGGATGTATGAAGAGGGCTCACGGGCTGAGTCCTCTTCATACAAAGGTGGGGGTTTTTGCAAAATGCATAAAACCCCCACCGCTAATAACCGCGGTCGGTGCTAGCACCGATCGCGGCTATTAACCCCCCCGTTGCCGCCGGCAAAGTCGCCGGCGGCATTTAAAAGACGGCGGCGCGCGGGCGCCGCCATCTTTTTTTCGATCGCCACGCCCCCGAACGTCATCGGGGGGCGGCGATCGGTTGCCATGGTAGCCTCGTGTCTTCTTTTGACACGAGGCTATCTGGCAGCTGCAGATTCGTTACAATGAGCCAGTGGCTCATTGTAATGAATGTGCTGCAAAAATGCCATATATTGCAATACAGAAGTATTGCAGTATATGGTAGCAGCGATCTGACCATCTAGGGTTAATGTACCCTAGATGGTCTAAAAGATAGTGAAAAAAAAAAGAAAAAAAAAAGTTTAAAAAATAAAAAAAATTAATAAAATATTAAAAGTTCAAATCACCCCCCTTTCCCTAGAACGGATATAAAACATAATAAACAGTAAAAATCACAAACATATTAGGTATCGCCGCGTCCCAAAATGCCCGATCTATCAAAATATAAAAACGGTTACGGCCGGCGGTGACCTCCGAGGCGGGAAATGGCGCCCAAATGTCCGAAATGCGACTTTTACACCTTTTTACATAACATAAAAAATGAAATAAAAAATGATCAAAATATCGCACAGACCTCAAAATGGAAGCAATGAAAACGTCGCCTCATTTCGCAAAAAATGACCCCTCACACATCTCCGTGCGCCAAAGTATGAAAAAGTTATTAGCGTCAGAAGATGGCAAAAAATTTTTTTTCTTTTTTGTACACATTCGTTTAATTTTTGAAAATGTATTAAAACACAATAAAACCTATATAAATTTGGTATCACCGCGATCGCACCGAACCAAAGAATAAAGTAGGCATGTTATTTGGAGCGAAGAGTGAAAGTCGTAAAAACTGAGCCCACAAGAACGTGACGCACGTGACGTTTTTTTTCAATTTTTCCACATTTGGAATTTTTTTTCAGCTACGCAGTACACGGCATGTTAAAATAAATAACATCACGGGAAAGTAAAATTTGTTACGCACAAAATAAGCCCTCACACAGCTCTGTACACGGAAAAATGAAAAAGTTATGGATTTTTGAAGTTGGAGAGCGAGAAATCGGCCGAAAAACCCTGCGTCCTTAAGGGGTTAAGCACCCTTTTACTCAAGTGTTTTTCACACTCAAAAAAACAGAAAAAAAGTTAAAAACTGACAATTTCCATTGATTTCAATCAGCTCTCTGTTCGATTTTGTTTAAACTCTGATTAAACTCTGCAAGGCTCATGTGAAAGGGTCCTAATAGTGCCACCAAACATGCTCTATAGAGATCAATGTTACTATTCATGGTATATAACATGTGCATACTTATGTTTAATATGGTACAATTATTTTCTGTGACAGGAGTTGTCTGTGTGGATAATTATTTATATGCTGCTGGAGGATATGATGGAAATAACCAACTAAACACTGTTGAACGATATAACATAGACCACGATTATTGGGAGTCTGTGGCATCAATGAAACATAAAAGAAGTGCACATGGTCTGGTTCTGCACCAGGGAAAGATTTATGCTCTTGGTAAGATTTCCATTAACTTCATGGCAAAAAAAAATGTATTTACTATGTTTTGCATGGATGCATATTTTTTTTTTAAAATTGAACAAATAGGAACTGTATTTCATATTTGTGCTCTTTGCCAAGTGCAGAGGAGTGGGGTAAGAGAGTGTAGCATGCTGAAAAGCAAAATCACAAAGGGGCTAGGGCAGTGGTGCCGAACCTATAGCACAGGTGCCAGAGGTGGTACTCAGGGCCCTCTTTGTGGGCACCCAGGTCACATTGCCCCAGCACAGAGTTCACCACACATACTTAAAGAGGACCTGTCACCTAAATTTTCAGCACTAGGAGCTGCTTACTAAAGTAAGCAGCTC
This sequence comes from Engystomops pustulosus, assembly GCF_040894005.1. Taxonomy (NCBI): domain Eukaryota; kingdom Metazoa; phylum Chordata; class Amphibia; order Anura; family Leptodactylidae; genus Engystomops; species Engystomops pustulosus. Next base: position 156,897,287 of record NC_092411.1, on the reverse strand, counting down.
CTAGTGCTTGATCAAACGCTGCAGTGTTATAGTGATAGAGTTACCGTAAACCTCCGGTAACGCTATCAAACACTGCGGCAGGGTACAGTGTAATCATCGGACCGCTTGCAAAGCTGTCCGATGCATTCATGAGGGGGCGGTCCGAGGCGCTGCCTCTTCCCCGGACAGCCCCGCTAGCTCCATAGGCCGGCAGTGACTGCCACGCCCCAACCGCGCCCCCTCATGAATACGTCGGACAGCTTTGCGAGCTGTCCGACAATTACATTGTACCCCGTCGCAGTGTTTGATAGTGTTACCAGAGGTTTCCGGTAACGCTATCACTCTAACCCTGCAGCGTTTGATCAAGCACTAGGAGCTGCTTACTTTAGTAAGCAGCTCCTAGTGCCGATAAATTGGGTGACAGGTCCTCTTTAAGAATTCACCTGCAGGCACAGGTAATGTAGATACTACTCTCAGCATTATTTTGAGGCAACATATCCTTGGCTTCTTAGGACTGTAGAAAGAGTGAGAAGTAATGGGCAGGGGCAGTTTATCGATGGAGGTCCTTCTTCTATTAAATTTGTGGTAGAATAGAGAGTGACTGTTTAAATTGCTGTGTTGGCACTTTGTGATAAATACGTGGGTTTTTGTTGTAATTTGGGTACTCTGTCTCGAAGAGGTTCGCCATCACTGGGCTAGGGTAACCCCTCAGGCTTATTAGCATAATCATAAAAAGTTGTTTTTAGATGGAAGGGGGCAATGGATAAAAAATATAAGAAGATTACCACAGTCAGTGCCTGTATTGTATAAGTGGGCCTCCTTTATCTTGCTTCAATCCTTATAGGCCCTGTTTCCTAAGAGTGAGTCTGTTCAGACAAACTTGCTCTGTGCACATGCAGGATTTACAGGATTGAGCCTACAACTGGAGAACTGATCTAAAGATATCTGAACAGTTTATTTCAGTAGTTCTGCATGACGATGCAGATTTGGGTAGTGCTCAGCCATTTGAGAAGTCTCTTACTGTAACTTTTTTCAATTCAATGGCATTGGTCATATCATATTATATATAACCATATTTCTTTTCACAGGAGGATTCAATGCAGATGGCTTTCTCTCTTCCATAGAATGTTATTGCCCAGAAAGCAACACATGGACAGAAGTGTCAGAAATGCCCATAGGATGCAGTGGCATGGGTGTAGCGGTAACTATGGAGCCATGTCCAAATGCTGTCAAAGACATTGAAGAGATTTTGGAAGCATAGAATGTAATTTAATTAAGATATTCACATTTTAAATACATTGCTGCCTTTAATATTTAAGTTACACTTAGAATCAGACCAACTTCATTCCACTTGTCACATTTTCCTTAAACTCATCTTTAATTGTGAAACTGACATCAGACTCATCCTAACAGAGCTGAAACCAGCCATGATCTGCAGCTGCTTTAGCCCTTACACATGACTGAGGGTACATTGAAAATGCTCTATATTGCTGTTAGTGTTCTCTTTATTTAAACAACAATCCTTCCTATAGAAGTTTCCTCCTTTTTTGGTTTAATTCCATGGTTATTACATTTTCAGCAAATGTTTAAAGGCTATATTCAACTTTGACTATGGAAAAGAAGTTTACAAATGTTGCATTAAATTTAAGGCTGCAATTATCAGATATTGCATAGACCGCTTCCCCCCCGCCACCTTGTTGTTTTCCTCTATCTTCTATTTTTAGACTTTCTGATTTGGGTGTTTTGCACCTAGTATTAAATACTGGATTAATACATTAATATTAATATTAATACATTAAATACACCTCTTCTTGTGAACTAGCCCACTTTATTCCTTTACTGATATACCATATTTTTCGGACAATAAGACACACGTTTTAGCATCTTTTTTGGCCAAAAAGTGCCTGCTTATAATTGTAAAAGAGATCGGTTGAGGCAGTGACATCAAGCTTCACTCGATCTCCTAGGGGCGAGAGCCTCCCCACTGCCCTCCCCTTTCCTGGGTGTTCCGACTGTAACACACATGACCTGAAGGGATTTCAGAAGCATGAGACTGATCACATGTTTACTACATCACTCAAGGCCCTCATGCTACCAGGATGGGGCAGAGAACTGGGACAGAGTAATAAAAGGTGGGGGTGTGTTTCTTGTGTGTGTCTGTGTATAGTACCGACTGTGTGTATAGCAGAGCTGTGTGTATGTTCCTATATATAGCTGTGCCCAGTGTGTTCCTTGTATGTGCATAGCAGAGCTACGTGTGGTTTTGTACACGGCAGTGCCCAGTGTGTTCCTTTTGTGTGTAGTTTGTATAGTAGTGCCCAATGTGTGTATAGCTGAGCTGTGTGTGTTTGTGTGCATAGCAGAGCCTAGTGTATGAAAAAATGGATGTAGTAGTGCTGTGTAAGTAAATGTATACATGTAGCAGAGCTATGTGTGTAAATGTATGGATGTAGCAGAGCTATGTGTGCTGCATTGTTGTGCGACCAACAGGGATATTTTAATTGGTATAAAATGTATTTTACCTTTTTTGGAGGACGAAATCTGGAGTGCATTTTATAGTCCGAAAAATATGGTACTCTTCTGCAGCTGATGAGGATCCTTTTCTCCCTTGTGCTTTTTATGATTTCATCTGCTTTGGCTCCTTTCCATCTACACTCATATAGAATGTCAGGTCTTGTGAGAAGGGCCCTCACTTCTATTGTTCCATATGACTGTTTGTACTTTGCAATGTAATATTATATTTGTATGTGTTTCCTATGATTTGTAAAGCGCTACAGAATATGATGGCGCTATATAAATAAAGAGTATCATTATTATTCCATCCCTATTTGTACTCTGATACAGAACAGCATGCATGGCATTCCCTTCCTGCAGACTTGGATGTTTCCCCTGTACAGGCTATAGCTTTCTCCTCCTCCCTGCTACTAGGAGAAAAAGAAAGGATGTAACAAAGTCATGAGTGATTCTTTTTATTTATGCACATCATGATGAAAACAAAAGTGCAAACAACTTTGAATAAAAAAGAAATTAATACATTTTTAAAAGCCTTTAACCCCTTAACGCAAAAAGAAGTTCCTGAACGTCCTGTTGCGTAAGGGGGAGTATGAAGGTCACTGGCTGAGCCCTCTTCATGCTCATTGGATGTTTGCTGCACAATGGAGCAAACACCCTTCGCTAACACCCGCATTCAGTGCTAGCACCGATTGCGGGTGTTAACCCTTTGACCGCCTCCATCTTGGCTCAGATTTTCACTCCCCGTGATGTCCTTGGGGAGCAGCGATGCGTTGCCATGAACCCCCTCTGGTCACACAAAGATCCGAGGCTGTCATGTTTTAGGCTATTACAATGTGCGATTTGCACATTGTAATAGATGATGTGCAAAATCCCCATATACTGCCATACTGTAGTATGGCAGTATAAGGTAGGATCAATCAGACAACCTAGGGTTAAAGTGCCCTAAGGGCTCTGAAAAATAGTACAAAACTAGGTTTTTAAAGTAAAAAAAATTATATTAAAAAAACCTAAAAATTCAAATCACCCCCCTTTCCCTAGAAGTCATATAAATATAAATAAACAGTAAAAATTATAAAAACATAAGGTATCAACGCGTCCAAAAATGCCAATCTATCAAAATGTAATAATGTTTTTTCACTGCGTTTTATCCCGTAACGGAAAATAGCGCCCGAAGTTGAAAATGGCACAAATGTATTTTTATAATTTTTACTGCATTCAGAATTTTTTTTCCCGCTTCCCAGTACACAGTATAGAATATTAAATACCGTCACTATGAATTGCAATCTGCTACGCAGAAAACAAGCCTTCATATAGATCTGGACATGGAAAAATAAAAAAAGTTATAGATTTTTGAAGGTGGGGAGTGAAAAATTAAACTGCAAAAACAAAAAAGGGCCTGGTCCTTAAGGGCTTAACTGTGTAAAGCCTTTAATTATAATAGTTCTGTGTAATGTACAATCAGATCCCTTGTTTTAGTTTCTATCCTTCTTTCGAAAGATAACTTCAGTGCTGTAAAAATAAATGCTGCCTTCTGCCAGACAACACGATCTTTTCCCACTTAACCCCACATGCCACTGCTAAAACTGCCTGTATAACATATTGTTACATATCAACCAATTTCTAAGGTCCTCTCCAATTGATGGGGAAGTTATACCCAGAACCATCAATGATAAGCTGAGAAACACATGCGGTGCCATTACATATAGAATGAAACATGAAGTAGACAGTCTGTAATGGCTCCATTCTGTGTATAAACCTGCTTTCAATTGGGTTTTGGAATCCTAGATATCACAAATAATGGATACGTCCTTAATACGTCATTAATACATTTTTCCCAGAAACATCTGATTGTTGAACTGTATAAGAGTACAAAGAACAAGGCACACAGAGCATGGAATTTACAAATAGGGCAACAGTGTACATGCACAAAGATGTGTACAGAACTTTTATTGCATGTCTGTGTCTTTTTTGTATTGATTACCTATCTTTATGTCCAACTTCTGGTACCTCCACTGATCAGCCGATTAAAATGGACGGGCGTTCTTTTCACTGCACTGTGGCCCAAAAGGTACTACAGTTCTCTTCTGTTTCCTCAATGTAACAGAATGTAACATTTAAACTGTGGAAGAATTGAAATACGCTGGTAAAACCCACAGCAATAATGGGTGCCTACCTCCCCCTCTCTTCTGCCTTCAGGGCCTCTCTACTTTGCACGGACCTAATTTCTTGGGTATTGTATTATGTGGCCGTAGCTGTAGGCTGTCAGAGATAGTATTTTACTTGCCTACATGTTTGGATATTTGGATGATTATTCTGCTGTTTTTCACCACTATATTGCACCAAGCACCTTCCATATGTTGCACTTTAGGCAGATTGTAGTAGGGGGTTAAGGGCTCATTGTGGCCCTTGGAAGGCATATAGACCACTTGGGTGTTTTTTTTTTAAACTGTTTTTATATTGTCATGTTTATATTGTCATGTTTTCTACTTGGGTGTGATATTTAATTGTTCAATACACTTGTCTGACACAATTTGTTAATCCCATGTATGCATCCGTATGTTTCTTTGCTGATTTACCCACAACAATACTGTTAATGTAGCGTAATAACAGCACCTATAACAGCCATATTCTACGTGTTTGAAAAATTTACATAATAATGAGCATGTAGTAAGAATTTTGAACACATATACCCTATGATTAAATACATTGGGGCAGATGTATCAAGCCATCTGAAAGTCAGAATATTTCTAGTTGCCCATGTCACCAATCACAGCTCCCCTTTAAAATATTGATGAGCACTGGTAAAATGAAAGCTGAGCTGTGATTGGTTGCCATGGGCAACTAGAAATATTCTGACTTTCAGACCGCTTGATAAATCTGCCCCATTGTTTCCAATATGTGTGATATATTGTTTTGTATCTTTAATCTTGCCAAGTAAAAAAATTACATTTTATTTCTCTTTTGAGAATAGAACATACATGGGCTTAATTTAAAGAGTATCCCTAATTTCAGATGATTTTTAAAGATCGCGCTGAAAGTGAAGGGGTGAATGCTCTCTGCTCAGAGCTGTTTAACCAAACACAGTGGGGCACATTTACTTACCCGGCCCCTTGGAGTTCCCGATCCGGAATGCACTGTGCCGCTATTCACTTAGATCATGCGCCCAATTTCCTGCATGTGTCGCTTCCCCGCTCAGGTCGGCCGGAGTTCACCATCTACCACCCAGTGCATGTAAGTGCTTGGGTTGTGACTCAATTTTGAAGTTAAATTCCGCGTTTTTTAACCGCAAGCACCGATCGCAGTTATTAGCGGTGGGGATTTGCTGCAATATGCAACAACTCCCACCTGTGTATGAAGAGGACTCAGCCCGTGAGCCCTCTTCATACACCCCCTGCACCTCTGCGCCATAGAGCTACGGCGCAGAGGGTTAAGGGGTTAAGGGTGTTCGGAGTGTGCAAGCCTTAGGGAGACCTTAAATTGTCTTTTACCTATGTGAAGAAAGTACTATAAACAATACATTTTCTTACCCTATCCTGTGCGATCTCTGCTGTGTGTTGTCAGACGGGAATGAACTTTGCCGCGATTCACACGATTCAGATGAGATTGTGCTGCCGATTTCCTGCATCTGTTGCTTCCAAGAGTTCACCTTCTTGTTCCTGGTATATGTAAGGGCATGTCTTGCGACACAATTTTAAAGTTAAATCCCGTGTTCAGTCCGAATCCGCCGGATTGTCCGACGGCCCGTTCCCCGATTTCTGCCGCTTGAAAGTCAGAGCGTTTGCACCAAAATACGATTGTGTGCAACAATAGCTGTAAATAGCTGTCACAGTGCTGTGATTCCGAAAAATTTCTAAAAGCCGACGATCCGCGGGACCCTTAGTAAATAAGCTCCAGTGTATTCTGGAGTCTTTGTACAGGTTACGCATTGGGTCCCAGCAGCGTAATTAATGGCCCTGACAGCATATGAAAATATATATGTTGTGTCCATACAAGTGACATTGGGCAATATGGATGTATGGCTAGAAGGGGATATCTCATTACCTGATTCCAGCCTCACAGCTGCCTATTTACTTCTCTAGGATTTCTGAGAACATTGTAGTAAGGAGATTTGATTCCCATAATAAATGGTAAATTGTGACTACCAAGGACTTTTAAATGAAATTACTCCTTTAATCATAATCAGAACATTTTAGTGTCCTGTGAAGCCCCCAACTATTAAAGGAAACCTACCACTTGAAGTGGCAGGTTTCAGATGGAAATACCGAGCACCAGCTCAGGGTGAGCTGGTGCCGGAGCTTATTTTTGTTAGTGTTTTAAACCGCTGTATTGCGGCACAGGGAGGTACGCGCTCGGCGCTTACCATGCGCGCGACCATGCGCGCGGCTACATAGGAAGTGAAGGAGAGCCGCGCGCATGGTAAGCGCCGAGCGCGTACCTCCCTGCGCCGGCTATAAAGTTTAAAAACTAAAATAAGCTCCAGCACCAGCTCACCCTGAGCTGGTGCTCGGTATTTCCATCTGAAACCTGCCACTTCAAGTGGTAGGTTTCCTTTAAGTATTGTTTACGTTGCTGGTTCCTCCATACAAGGAAGTGATTCCTCATGGGATTAATGAGCTGTAGAAATCTTAGTATGTTGGAGAAAAGTGGAGACCTGAAGCATGTTATTCAATAATCTACCTCTGTTATGCTCTGTATTTGTACATATGATGACATAGCCATGATAATATTAGAACATGTCCTACAATATTGTTCTTTGTGACATTTATTCAATTTTCGTTACTGTAATTTAGTTCTGATAAGAAATCTTGTGATTTTCTTGTGCCAATTTTGATTATTGTAAATATATAATACACATGTAAAAATGTAATTAATGTACATGCAAGTTGTACAGTGTTTGTAAATAAATAATAAACTTTGTATCCTTAATAATATCTGAATTGTATGAACCTCTGTACTAGAAAACTCCTGCTAGTCATACATAATATTTATCACCTGATAAATGACAACCCTCTGTAAGAATGTGGTTGGCACAGAACCATCTGTTCTGACTTCTGTAACTTTCTGTCGCCAGGCACTTATTGCTTGGGGTAATATATAGCCAGTTACAACAGAGAAATACCATTTGTGTTGATCCTCAACTATATACAGTGATCTATATGTGCAACTAGTCCTCCAAAAGGGTATATATTTCATGTACCAGCTTTTCACTAATAATATAAAAGGTTTGAGTAAATAACTTCTTTAACAAAATGTTACGCAATGGAAATATATAGATTGCATTTTAGAATTTGATCCAATTGTCTATTGGGAAGCTGAGTCCTGCAGATGGCATGCTTGTTTAACCCCTAGGGGACACAGCCTATTTTGGCCTTAAGGACGCAGACCCATTTTTCAAATATGCCCTGTGTCAGTTTATATGGTTATAAAATTGGAACACTTCAACTTATCTATGTGATTTTGAGATTGTTTTTTTGTGACATATTGTACATCATGATAGTGGTGTTTGTCTGCCAATATGTATTGTAGTTTTTTTTTTTAAAAAACAAAATTTGGCAAAAAATTAGAAAAATTTTCAATTTTCATAGTTTGAAATTTTTGGCTTGCCAGATAAATCATTTTACTTCACAAAAAAGTTTATATCCAACATTTACCATATCTCTAATTTATGTTTTCATCATTTTGACAGAGTTCTTTCACTTTTTTAGGATTTGAGAAGGCTTAAAAATATAACAGCAATTTTCCAAAATAAGAGAAAATTTCCAAAACCAAGTTTTTCTGGGACCAGTACATATCTAAAGTGTTTTTTTGAAGGCATATACATTAGAAACCCCTATAATTCACCCCATTTATAAACTGCACCTCTTCAACAACTCAAAACGGGTATAAGGGTGTCTGTTAACCCTTTAAGCATCTCACAGGAATTCAAAAAAAAAAGAGGTAAAGTTAAGAAATTATAATATTTTTTCTATAACAGGTTTAATAAGTTCAAAAAAATTTGAATTTACAAGAGTAAAAGAGTAAATGCATCCTAAATTATGTTATGTGATTTCTCCTGAGTAAGAAAATATCCCACATGTAGATGTGAACTGGTTTTTGGGCACATGCCAGGGCACAAAGCAGAAGGAGGGCCACTGGGCTTTTGAAGAGCAGCATTTTATGAAAAAGCATTCACGTGTCATGTTGCTTTTGTAGATTCCCTGAGGTGTCAGAACAGTAGAAACCCCTGACAAAATGACCCATTTTGGAAACTACACCCCTCAAGGAATATATCAAGGGGTAAAGTGAATGGCTTGACCCTACAGGGGTTTCACAGAATTTATTAACATAGGACTGTGAAAATGAAAATTTACAATTTTTTCAAGAAAATCTCATTTTAGCCCCCAAAATGTCATTTTTAAAAGCAGTTTAGGTTGAAAAGCACCCCAAATTTTGTCGCAAAATTTCTTCTGAATACGGCAATACCCCATATGTGGTTGTAAGTTGCTGTAGGGGTATATGGCAGGAGTTGGAAAGAGAACAAGGCTTTAGGGCCTTTGGAGAGCAAATTTTGATGAAATAATTTTCATGCCCCATGTCATGTTTGAATAGCTCCTGGAGTACTGTAACAGTGATAAACCCCCCCAAAGTGACCCCATTTTGGAAACTACACCCCTCAAGGAATATATCAAGGGGTAAAGTGAATGGCTTGACCCTACAGGCGTTTCACAGAATTTATTAACATAGGACTGTGAAAATGAAAATTTACAATTTTTTCAAGAAAATCTCATTTTAGCCCCCAAAATGTCATTTTTAAAAGCAGTTTAGGTTGAAAAGCACCCCAAATGTTGTCACACAATTTCTTCTGAATATGGCAATACCCCATATGTGGTTGTAAGTTGCTGTAGGGGTATATGGCAGGAGTTGGAAAGAGAACAAGGCTTTAGGGCCTTTGGAGAGCAGATTTTGATGAAATCATTTTCATGCCCCATGTCATGTTTGAATAGCTCCTGGAGTACTGTAACAGTGATAAACCCCCCCAAAGTGACCCCATTTTGGAAACTACACCCCTCAAGGAATATATCAAGGGGTAAAGTGAATGGCTTGACCCTACAGGCGTTTCACAGAATTTATTAACATAGGACTGTGAAAATGAAAATTTACAATTTTTTCAAGAAAATCTAACTTAGCCCCCAAAATGTCATTTTTAAAAGCAGTTTAGGTAGAAAAGCACCCCAAATGTTGTCACACAATTTCTTCTGAATATGGCAATACCCCATATGTGGTTGTAAGTTGCTGTAGGGGTATATGGCAGGAGTTGGAAAGAGAACAAGGCTTTAGGGCCTTTGGAGAGCAGATTTTGATGAAATCATTTTCATGCCCCATGTCATGTTTGAATAGCTCCTGGAGTACTGTAACAGTGATAAACCCCCCCAAAGTGACCCCATTTTGGAAACTACACCCCTCAAGGAATATATCAAGGGGTAAAGTGAATGGCTTGACCCTACAGGCGTTTCACAGAATTTATTAACATAGGACTGTGAAAATGAAAATTTACAATTTTTTCAAGAAAATCTCACTTAGCCCCCAAAATGTCATTTTTAAAAGCAGTTTAGGTAGAAAAGCACCCCAAATTTTGTCACACAATTTCTTCTGAATATGGCAATACCCCATATGTGGTTGTAAGTTGCTGTAGGGGTATATGGCAGGAGTTGGAAAGAGAACAAGGCTTTAGGGCCTTTGGAGAGCAGATTTTGATGAAATTATTTTCATGCCCCATGTCATGTTTGAATAGCTCCTGGAGTACTGTAACAGTGATAAACCCCCAAAGTGACCCCATTTTGGAAACTACACCCCTCAAGGAATATATCAAGGGGTAAAGTGGAAGGTTTGACCCTACAGGTGTTTCACGGTATTTATGAACATAAGACTGTGAAAATTAAAATTTTAATTTTTTTCAAGAAAATCTCATTTTAGCCCCCAAAATGTCATTTTTAAAAGCAGTTTGAGGTAGAAAAGCACCCCAAATTTTGTCAAACAATTTCTTCTGAATATGGCAATACCCCATATGTGGTTGTAAGTTGCTGTAGGGGTATATGGCAGAAGTTGGAAAGAGAACAAGGCTTTTAGAGAACAGATTTTGATGAAATAATTTTCATGCCCTATATCATGTTTGAATAGCTCCTGGAGTACTGTAACAGTGATAAACCCCCAAAGTGACCCCATTTTGGAAACTACACCCCTCAAGGAATATATCAAGGGGTAAAGTGGAAGGTTTGACCCTACAGGTGTTTCACGGTATTTATGAACATAAGACTGTGAAAATGAAAATTTACATTTTTTTCAAGAAAATCTCATTTTAGCCCCCAAAATGTCATTTTTAAAAGCAGTTTGAGGTAGAAAAGCAACCCAAATTTTGTCACACAATTTCTTCTGAATACGGCAATACCCCATATGTGGTTGTAAATAGCTGTAGGGGTATATGGCAGGAGTTGGAAAGAGAACAAGGCTTTTGGAGAGCAGATTTTGATGAAATCATTTTCATGCCCCATGTCCTGTTTGAATAGGATCCCTTTTTGAAAGTGATAAAATTTGATCTTGGTCACTTATGTAGAATTTAGTGAAAAGCTGAGGTTAAATTTTAGCTTTTCATTTTTCCACAAATGTTACATTCATAAGACACTTTTTCAGACACTGACCTGCGCATAAAAATGAAACAATACTTTGTAACATTTATCAGGCTGTATCTTATGTGTGGCATCGGATTTGTAATTTTTGGGCAGCACTGGCATAGGCCTATAAATGTGCAGAAAACATGATTAGGTATTCATCTAAGAGTATAATGATGCTTTTAGTTTTGTTATAAAAATTAAAAAATGGGCAAAATAAAAAAAAATTGGCAAATAACAGAATGGCACTGATGGGATTTTTCCAAATTACACTTCCAGGGCTGTGTGGTAGATTCGGAAGCAATCCTTCATACACAGCCCAGGTTTGGAAGGACATGTGTCACATTGGTATATGGTATCCTTGCGGATACCATTCTTTGTGCACACACGGCATCTTTTTTGGGGTTTTTGCTTTTTCTCCGTTGTGGCACCACAGACGGAAAATGTTGCCCTGGTACTATTCGGGGAACATTTATAGATAAGGCAGAGCTTTCCCCTTCCCCTTCACCCAGAAGGAGTGATTTGATGATATTCTCCTGGTACTCTAAGTATTTACCCTGGTGGCCGGCCTGTCTGAAAAGGACAAAGGAGTTGTACATTGCCATCTGTACAAGGTGGATTGCTAGTTTTTTGTACCAGATTCGGTTTCTTCTAGTCGCTGTGTAGGGCTTCAAAATCTGGTCATTTAAATCAACCCCCCCCATAAATTTATTATAATCCTGTATACATACAGGCTTCTGGATGGTGGTGGAAGTGCCACGCAGGGTGACAGGGGTACAGCTGGCATCATGAACTGTTGTCAGCATCATCACCTCTTTTTTATCTTTACATTTTAAGCACAGCACCCCCTCATTTTGCACTGCTCTGCTTTCGCCAGCTCTCAGCGTTTGACTAACAAAAGTTTTGGGAAGGGGTTTATGATTTTTTCGCACTGTCCCACAGGCCATTGTACTTTTGTCCATGAGGCATTTAAACAGGGGAACGCTTGAATACCAATTGTCGGTATATAAGTGGTACCCCTGATTAAGTAGTGGGAATATAAGGTCCCACACAATTTTTCCATTTGTGCCAATGTGTGGTGGACATTCTGGGGGCTGTATTGTCCTGTCTTTGCCCTCATATACACGGAATGAAAATGTGTATCCTGTGTCTGCCTCACACAATTTATATAATTTTATTCCGTATCTGGCTCGCTTATTAGGCAGATACTGTCGGAATTTAACTCTCCCCTTGAAGCTCATTAGGGACTCATCTACTGAGATTTCCCTTTGAGGGGTGTAGACAGCTGAAAATTTTTCTTGTAAAAATGTTAGAACGGGGCGTTTTTTTTAAAAAGTCGATCATAGTTTGGGTCATCCTGGGGTAGGCATAAGGAATTATCCGCAAAATGAAGAAATTTTTGTATAGCTTCGAATCGGGACCTGGACATTATTGTGTGGTACAGCGGGCAGTAGTACAGAACATCCGTGGACCAATAGGATCTTATTTTAGGCTTTTTTGTAAGGCCCATATTTAAAACAAGGCCCCAATACTTTAACATTTCCCCACAGTTTGTAGGGTGCCACCTATAAGGCCTGGCATAAAAAGAAGATGGATTTGCCCGTATAAATTCTTCAGCATATATATTGGTTTGTTCTACCATTAATTGGACCAAATTGTCCGTAAAAATTAATTTGTAAAAACCGAGGGCAGAGAGCCCGTCAGTAGGCACCTTAATCCCTGCTACTGCAGTAAATGCCGGAATTTGGGGGGTGTAATCTGTTAGGGGTTCCCAATCTAAATCCTCAGGCAGAACCTGAGCACTAACTCTCCTACGACTACGAGGGGGTTCTCCTGAATCGCTGGAGGAGGAATCACGAAAAAACTCAGGTTCTCCCTCACTGGCACTTTCAGTATCTGAGGCAAGCATGGCGTACGCTTCCTCAGCGGAGTACATCCTCACTGCCATTTTATAAACTACGAAACACGACACAACAATTATTTTTTTATTTTATTTTATTTTTTTTTTTAACACTAACGCTGACTAACTAATGGACTGACAGGGACGGAATGACAAATGACAATGACAGACGGTGACTGACACTAATGAACGAACAACCTTTTTTTTAAAATTTTTTTTAGTTTTTTTTACACTTACAGACACTGACTAACCCACTAAACCACTGACAAACTGACGGTAACTAACAAATAATACAGCTAACGGACAATGACTACCACTGTCAGTAACAGAGATAATCTACCTAAAGCGACACTAAGTAACTAATGTGACGGACTGACAGCGCACTGACACTAAGTAACTAATGCGACGAATTCACGGCGCACTGACACTAAGTAACTAACGCGACGAATTCACGGCGCACTGACACTAAGTAACTAATGCGACAAATTCACGGCGCACTGACACTAAGTAACTAATGCGACGGACTGACGGCGCACTAACACTAAGTAACTAACGCGACGAATTGACGGCGCACTGACACTAAGTAACTAATGCGACGAATTGACGGCGCACTGACACTAAGTAACTAATGCGACGGACTGACGGCGCACTGACACTAAGTAACTAACGCGACGAATTGACGATGACGCACTAACACCTAAGCTACCTAAAACTTTTTTTTAGATTTTGAAAAAAAAAAAAAAAGAAGAGAACTCTCCCTTATGAATGGGAGGTGAAGGGGTCAGGTGCTGGGGGCACAAAGAAGGGCGATTAGGGGTTTATGGGGTGATTTGACGGTGTGGGGGCAGACGATTCACTGACAGGCTCTGATCTCTCCAAATTCTCTCAACCAACAGAGAGATCAGAGCCTGTCAGCACAGATACTGTGCCCGCCTGTGACCCTGCTTCACTGTGATTGGTGGGTTCGATCTGATCCACCAATCACAGTGATAGCCAGCGATGGACCACATCTATTGGTCCATCGCTGGTCACATGTCTGGGGTCAAGAATCTCCGGTGCCCGGTCGCTGTCTATGCAGACAGCGATCCTAGGCACCGGCAATCAGCATGTGACACTGCTGTGACAGGCGGTTCTGTGCAGAACCGCCTGTCACAGCGATCGTCGGCAGTGGACCCACAGCAGCGGTCCATTGCCGGTGACAGGGGAGTGCAGGCTGTCCGTGACAGCCGATCTCCCCGTTCCCGGACACTGTCTGTATAGACAGTGAGACCGGGAACCTCCGATGCCGGCTCCGATGCTGTGACAGCCGGTTCTGTATAGAACCGGCTGTCACAGCGATCGTGGACAATGGACCAATAGGAACGGTCCATTGTCGGCAAGCCTGGGAGGTCAGCTATACGTCCCAGCTGACCTCCCAGGTCCCGGGCACTGTGTAAAGCTACAGTGCGCCCCGGGAGAGAGGACGTTATAGTGCGTCCTGGTGCGCTAATGAAGCTCTCACCAGGACGTACTATAACGTCTAGGTGCCTCTAGGGGTTAACAATCTGCCACTTTTAACAGCCTTTTGGCACAGGGGCGATGTCAATAAATCAGTCATTTACATTGCAAGGTTGGGGAGGGGTTAGTATTTATGTATTTCTGCAGTACTCAGTGTACTCAATTAGTAAAATCAAACAAATATTAGTATATGAACCCATTAAAAATTAGATTTTTATGTCCTTATTCAATGGGGCACATATATAAAACGTTTTGATTGCCTCTTTCTTTTTTTCTTAATTTTTATGGTGCATGTGCTCATTTGCAACTTTTTTTACGCCTGAGACAATCTCTTTTCAAAGTTCACCACTGACTAGTATTTCTGCAGTGTTCTCTGAGTTATCACTTGAATCCAGATGTGAAAGTTGCAACTTTTAAAAAAAGTCGCTATTTTTTGCGCAAATCTAAGGCTGCCCCTGACCAGGCATTGACATTGCGGGGGAATTCCACATCAGGTCTCACCTTGCCATAGAACCACGCCATAGCCTATACCTGGATGGGTGCAGGTGATTTGTAGTGTACAGGTGCTGGGCAGGAACTCCCCACGCTTAACCACTGCACAGTCTGGCACCACTCACTCACCATTTAACCACCGTAGAGGGCGGAGCAGTCCCAATTCCGAACTCTGTGCCAGGAATTGCCACTAAATCACAGCTTATACGCCTGTTTTCAGGCATACGAGCCTAGATAAATACCCAGAAAATCACTCCCCCCAAAAAAGTTTAGCATTATAAAGTAACTGAAAACAAACAGTAGAAAACAGACAGCAAACACTGTGAAATCCTAAGGGTGCGGTTACACGTACTACTTTTATTTCATTTAGAAGCACAATCAAATCCATAGAAACGCATGCAATTGGGCCATGGCTAATTCCAAAGGCATCCTGTGTATACCTCTCAGACACCTCTGGAAACAGTGCTCCCATCCTGGGGGTCTGCTGTGCCGCTTCATTCAGTAAGAAAGACTTGCAATAGTGCAATACAATAAAGCATCAAATAGTGAATTTTATTATGCGCACCAACAAATGAATGAACAAATCCACTGGAATTACAGTCTCAACATAATAGTTAGGGGCATAATACCCTCCAGGAGGTTCTACACCCCATTACAAACCATTACCAAACTCGAGTCGGTCGTGCATATAGATGTACCACTGGTTAACATGACTACAGACTGTGTCCTCACGTCTGGTTAACAGGTTAAGCCAATCCTGTTAACCAGTGCTGCATCTGCAGTATTCTATTGAGACTGATTCCTGCAGATTTTATTTATTTTATACATGACCTATTTTACTATTTTTTTTATAAAAGCTAGTTGTACAAGGATAGATGGGTATAAGCCGTGCAATTGGACCCTGACTCTGACCCAGAGAGAACTTTCTGACCCCACCCTTGTAATCGCTCTTTGTTGTATGAGTAATCAGCAAGAACTATGCATATTCATTTTACTGAATATTGCAGTTCTGCCATTGCAGTTCTGCCATTGTTTCACAGGAGATGAAAATGTATACTGATAATTGTCTTAAGTTATGTGAACCATTTACTCTGATTAAAAGAAAGGGTGCCAAAGGACATCAATCAGAAGGAAAAGATAATGTTGTTTTGTCCATTCATTTACAATCTGCTAGCGTGACAACTTTACAGGCTTTTTCTAGTCTCACTGTGACTCAGCAGCTTGCCACAGAGTGAGGTTGTTTCGGGTCCTTTAAATAGAAATCGACACAGAAAAAACAGCACAAAAAGTAGCTAACACAT
The DNA here is from genome assembly GCF_040894005.1 of Engystomops pustulosus. Taxonomy (NCBI): domain Eukaryota; kingdom Metazoa; phylum Chordata; class Amphibia; order Anura; family Leptodactylidae; genus Engystomops; species Engystomops pustulosus. The sequence continues at coordinate 156,880,959 of NC_092411.1, read as the reverse complement.
CACTTATAATAGTATGTTTGATATTGATCATTATCATTTATAGTATACAATATAGAACATGTCACAAGGAGGTGATACTTCAGCATACATGACATACACAATGTAATACTTTTAGGGGATCAATTCAACATCAGTAACTGTGTGCTGTTCATTAAGTCCTGCTCAGTCCTGCTCCCTTCATTTTCCCGAACTCTTAACAGTCAAGCCCCCTTCCCATTTTATCCCTCCTCACATAAAGAGCTGTGTGATGGCTTGTTTTCTGCGTAACAAATTGCAATTTATAGTGATGGTATTAAATATTCCATGCCATGTACTCTGAAGTGGGAAAAAAATTCCAAATGCAGTGAAAATGGTGAAAAAACGCATTTGTGCCATTTTCTTGTGGGCTTGGATATTACGTCTTTCACTGAGCACCCCAAATGACATGTCTACTTTATTCTTTGGGTTGGTACGATCAATAATCATACATTACAAAAATTAAAACCTCCTGTACAAAAATTATTTTTTTGATTTTGCCAACTTTTGGTGCTAATAACTTTTTTATACTTTGGTATACGGAGCTGTGGGTGGTGTCATTTTTTGCGAAATTTGATAATATTTTCAATGATATCATTTTTAGGACTGTACGACCTTTTGATCACTTTTTATAGATTTTTTTATATTTTTCAAAATGGCAAAAAAGTGTCATTTTGACTTTGGGCGCTATTTTCCGTTACGGGGTTAAACACGTTGAAAAACCGTTAATATATTTTGATAGATCGGGCATTTTGTGACGCGTCGATACCTAATGTGTTTATGATTTTTACTGTTTATTTATATTTATGTCAGTTCTAGGGAAAGGGGGGTATTTGAATTTTTAGGTTTTTTTATTATAATTTGTTTTTTAACTTTTTTTAATTTTTCTTTTTACTATTTTTTAGACTCCCTAGGGTACTTTAACCCTAGGTTGTCTGATCGATCCTATCATATACTGCCATACTACAGTATGGCAGTATATGGGGATTTTCCTCCTCATTCATTACAATGTGCTATCAGCACATTGTAACAAAAGGGTTAAAAGGAAATAGCCTCAGGTCTTCGGAAGACCTGAGGCTACCATGGAGATGGATCGCTGCTCCCCGATCGCGGGTGTTACCGCGGCTGTTAGCACCGATCGCGGGTGTTACCAGTAAGTCTTTGCTGCAATATGCAGCAAAGACTTACCGGCTATGGTGAGGGCTCAGCCCGTGAGCCCTCTCCATGCAGCGCGAACCAGTTAAAATACATTTGAAGTTAGGTTTTACAGTCACAAATATTGCAGCCTTTCAATAGGATAGATTATTTATGAGAGATGGATATGCAACTTCCCCCACCAGGGCCTAGCCTTTTCTTGGGGGCCTGAAAACAGCCGGGGCCCGGAATACCTGAGTGGCTGGCGGTTGCGGCCTAGGCACGCTAGTGTCATGGTGCTTGGCATGGGGAACCGGAGGGTGTTGGCAAGAAATGATGAGGGAGAGGCTGCTATACCGGTTCTCCCTGAGGCAACCCTTTAGTGTCTGGAGTATGAGTCTGTGTGGTGAATAGGGTGCCCGTGATGGTTACAGCCGTAGTAGCAGGGACCAGACGGAGGCAGACGTTGAACAAAAGTAACTTACAGTTCTTTATTGGAACCGACAGGAACAGTAGCAACGTGCCTTGACAAAAGGGTAGAATGCTGGGGCTGTAGTTGGAGATGGCACCACAGGAATGGATCTTCAGCCTGGATGCAAGGGCAGGCTGGGAGGTAGCGGTGTCCTAGTAGGATGCTTCAGCTTGTCCTGGGTTGCTTCAGATATCACTCTTAAAGGTAGGATGATACCCCTTTCTCTCTCTAGCTAACTCCTCAGAGCTGCTCAGGCAGTGAGCTGAGCTCTGGCAGCACTCTGGTCTCCTCTCTACTCTGATCTGAAAGTGAACTCTAGAACTTTCCTGACCAGGGGTTTTATTACTCCCACTGGTCAGGTGGTGGTTCCTCTTCCAATAGCATTCCAGCTTACAGACATAATATCAGAACACATGTGATTGATTAACACATATTACATCACATAAAGAATTAACTCCTGCCTTACCAGGCAGACTCTACCACGGCAGTGTTCCCCTGTGTTATGTAGTGACCTGCTGTGAGGTTGATCAGACCCTACACAGGCTGCAAGCTACATGGTGGGGCGTATTTGCAACAACCCCTCTACCTTGCATCGGCAGGGGTGTTGCAGATAGGTATGTGACACCAGCACCACCACTGATCAGAAGAGAGCAGCTTTACGCAGCTTTACAACACACAGCTTTACTACACCGCGAACATGCCACAGCAGCATCAAAAAATAGGGGACAAGTGAACACAACACAAGTTAACATGTCTGGGTTATCTAAACATTTTTCTGAAAAACATTATGGTAATTTATTAAACATACTGGTCATACTAATCGATAGAGTACCGCGACCAGCTAGAGACGGAGACTGGACACGAGTATTGCGCACACGCAAAGTGTTTTGGATATTGATGTTGAAATGTCTGGACTGAACTACAGGAATGATTTAATGCATTTATATAACATAATTTTGCATGTTTCAAGTATTTTAAGTATATATGTTATTGCCTTTTTGTCTCTTTTTCCACGTTGTACATATATCCCATGACTACTTTGACCTATGTTGAAATTTGTTTCCGGTGACGTCCCTAAATGCTTAAATACTCTGTGCTATAACATTTCAGTAGGCTATGACTAAGGACCACTGGTGATCCAAAACGTGACAGAACAATGTTATAGGACGTCCTTAGATGTTTTTAATTTTCTCTAAATAAAGTGGATTTTATCTTCCTATATTTTTGCCTGCATGCTGGGCTTCTTTTCTATTTTGGATTCACAAATATACCAAATATATTAAATGTCATATCCCATTTGGTAAACTGCAGACTCAGCTAAATTGACTTCAGAGATTTCCCTCACACAGTGTTATTTATTCAGACTATATATAAATGACTCTTTAAATAATGCTTAAAGGAAATTTACCATTCGATTTCATGTATCCCTGAGTTGAGACTGCAACACATTACACGGAGCTTCCTGAACTGTCCAGTCAGGACTTATCAACCTGAGCTGGATCACTCCTACATAGCAGCTGGGGAATGGTGCAGCGATTGATTACTTCTGCAGGTCAGGCACAACACAGTGATTACATCATTCACTGAAGCAGTGCAGACTTAATTTGAGAGGAGAAGCATTGGAGCCAGGCACAGAAGTGACAGAGCTTCATTATCTTAATTTTATAATAGTTTTTCAGCAAAACCACACAGCTCAGAGATTAAACAAGATATGTTTTTGCATCAGTGTAGCTACAGCATTCTCATGGTATGTTTGCTTCATAATGCATGAAATGAAATGATATATTTCCTTTAAGTGTCTTATAAATGTAGTTTTTAATATACCTGTCATTTTTGGGATGGTTATAGGGTGTGTTTGTGCAGCAAACAGATTCATTTCAGTGAGTCGGACAGTTCCTGATTCCTATGAAAAATAGGGCAGAAGTCTTTAAACATGCATTAAAATTTTTAGTAATTTTCCATCATTAAATTCTGCTGTGTAATCTCACGCTTATTCTAACTAAATTTCTATTACAAAGATTTTCATGGATTACCACACTACCCAATAATGGCCACCAGATGGCAATATGACCACAAAGAAATTACCTTTTCAACACAAATTGTTTTCAGTAACTTTAAGTAGAAAATAATAGCAGTGTGTAGTTGCCAAAAAAGAGACTATTACATACATCGCCTATAAAAGCTACCGTATATAAGTGAGTATACACCAAGTTTTTCAACTAAATTTTTGTGCTGAAAAAGCCAACATGACTTTAATACATGACTTCAATATATGAAATAAAATAAAATTAGTACTTATCTCTGGCACCCCCCATAGCTCCTCTTAGCTTCCTGTGTCACTATTGAAAAGTTGCTGCTCCATGACGTCATAGTGCATGCGCTACGCAGACCATCATGGTGTATTCGCCCAGGCTGGAAGGAGAGGATGGAGCCGCAGGGCTGGGGAAAAGAAGCCGGAAGGTGAGTAAAGATTTTTTTTCTTCATACCAATACATATATTTTTTATGCCCATATACTGTACATATTTCATAGATTTTCAAGCATATACTTTATATGTCTATTTATACCTATTATGCAAGTCTGTATATAGCAGACTTCAGGATGGGCCCCCCTTACCCTTAAACATGATAATATGGTTCTGCATAACCTTAAAGGGAACCTGTCAGCAGGGTTTCAGTTATCAGGTTAAAGTGTAACCGTCATTTCAAAAAACTTTTGATATGTTGTAGGGCAGGTAATTTTAAGCCTTTTTGAAATTGGATTAGTTACCCGAATCTTGCTCCTTCCTCTTGTATTCTGCAGACTTCCCCTAGATGGCAGTGACTGCTCAGATAGCTGTTACTATGGACATTCCGTCTTCATAAAGAAGACTACGGAACAGGAGACATGCCCCTCTCTCCCTCACTGCACACAGCTGATTACCTCATGTCTCCAGCACTCAGTCATGTGCAGGGAGAAGCCCTCACTAATGCAGTGACAAAACACCTTCACTTCTCTCTCCTCAGCTTTCCCTACACTTGTAAACAAATAATCCACACAGACAGAAACTGCAGCCCCCCCTCTCCCCCATCACCTCACACAAAGAAGTGGCAGGAGACACTCTACAAGTCTGCAAGCTGTCCTGTCATGTGCTGTGCTGGAGTATTACTTAGATAGATATCAGATAGATAGATAGATAGATAGATAGATAGATAGATAGATAGATAGATAGATAGATAGCTCTGGTGTCATTTGTCAGCAGCAGGGTCTTGTGATGAGGTGACAGGAGGCAGGCCCTGCCCCTCCATCTTGCTGATTGTAGTTTTTTGAGAGCTGGAAACCATGGTTGCTATGGGCCAAAAGAGGTACTAAATTTGGACCGAGAGGCAAAATACTTTGAGGAATGATTCCCAGGGACACCTGGGGCAGAATTATGTATTTTAGTTTTTTTTGCTCAGAATGACGGTTACACTTTAATGGCAGCTGCGGCAGGTCCCATGATATACAGCACATATATGTATTTGTCTAAGATTATTTTTGAGATAAAGATTTTTTTTTCTTCAAGAAAGTCCTGCTGTGGACATAACATAGTAATAACATTTCAGTAAAGGGGGACCCTGCTGTGAACATTTCTGTAAAGGGGGGCTCTGCTGTGGACTATTCAGTAATGAGGTTCGGCTACCTCTGGACATTTTATTAGAGCAGCGGCTGCATTTCCTACCCTAGGGTTTATACTCCAGTCAATAACTTTTCCCCCTTTTTTTCCTGCTAAAATTAGTAGCCTCGACTTATACGTGAGCATTTACAGTATGAGGGGGAGATCAGCTGCAGAGAGCACAGAGGCCAGGCCAGCTGGGTGTAACAATCTCCTACACTGTCTAGGTCCGGATTTGGTCTGGACGGTAGTCGGGGTGGAGGGTTACATGCAGTTAGGGAATGTGATTGGCTTTCCCATACAGATGGGTTATAAAAAGACAATTGAAGTTCATCATGAAATTACTTTTATGAACAGTATAAGATTAGGGATATAGAGAATATACACAGGGCCGGTTCTAGACAAAGTGGGGCCCTGGGCAAAACTAAAAGTGGGGCCCCAAAATAAAACTATTTTATGACCAGTCACAGTCAGGAAGAGGCTCCCTTTAGTATGGTAAAACAAACTGCAATATGGGAGAAGGAGTTGTGGTCTTCCAAAACTTCTTCCATTTAAGCATTATAGAGGCCATTGTGCTCTTTTGTAACCTTGGCCAGATCTGTGCCTTGCCACAATTCTGTCTCTGAGCTGCTTAGTGCTCAGCGACGGATATATCCAACGCGGTGCTGATGCCGGCTCATCTCTGGATCAGAGCCGAACCGGCATTGGGATACACGGAGTGCCGGCTGTAGCTAACAGCTGACATCCCAGTGTAACACCTGCGGTCGGAGTGGGCTCTGATCATGGGTGATTAACCTGTTAAATGCCTTCCGGGGGTCTTTCCCCCCATGATCGCCCCCCCCCCCAACCCGGAGCTGTCTTGGGGGGGCACCGGTCATTGCTTTGGCAGCCCTGGGGTCCGATCAGTTTTGCAGGCAGAGTATTATCATGAAAAAGCAATCAGATGATTGCTTGTTCATGTCCCATAGATGAAATAGTACAAAAGTTAAAATATTCCGGGAATATGAACGTCTGACACAAAAACCCATGATGATAGAAATAAATTAATACAACAATACTCAATGTCATTAGTAACAAAACGGAGCTTAAATAGTTTGATTTTATGATTTAAAAAATTTATGGCCTCTCTAAAGTAGGTGGAGTTATCACCAAGATGGCCGCCACTGGAAACTACCAGTTCCATGATCCTTTAGTTCACAGTAACTCCTCCTACCTCTTATGCTCTGCTCCCAGTGATGATCTAACAGGTTTTCTTGCTCTGTTACCATAGTAATGATGTGTAACTGCCCTCACCAAAACACTGGCCATACTGGATGCACTGCAACCAACCGACTACAGCCAAACATAGTGGTGATCACTTGACCTGCCCAGGCAGGTGCAGGACATGTGATGTGGACATGTGACCAGCGGCCATCTTCTGTCCTGTGTATGCTCTGCAACGGACCGCGCGGAGGAAATTAACGGACTGATTAAAGGGCCAGTAGCATTTTAATTCTTCATTACAGTCTATGTCACCAGCATTTTTCTGCTAAAAATTTTAAATAACAACTAATTACACATTAGCTTATATTTTACTGACTCATTTGTATACAAATTATGCTGATTCCTGGAATACCCCTTTAATAATTATTGAACCCGCACGATGAACACCGTTAAAAAACCTGTTAAAAACAGCTCAAAATCATGATTTTTACCTATTGAATCCCACAAAAAATGCAATAAAAAGTGAACAAAAAAACATATGTACTCCTATTAAATTAAGGGCAACAGCATGGCGATGACAGAGTGACCGAATGAGGCTACATAGCATCTAAAACATCCAATAATTGACCCTAACACTATAGAATACGGCATGCAGAGGCAGTGGCAGCAGCGGCAGGCTAGAGATGGGCATGGCGACATACCCCATATGGACCCAGGCTTCAAACCAATTAAAAAAATTCCTTTTGGCAAGGAAGTGGAACCAAAGGAGGTGAGCAAGAAGCGCTGAAATGATTTCCTATGTGAACAAAAGGTTGACGGTATATTTAGTCGATAACACAGCATGGTGGCGACATAGTGACCAAGTTCCCTAACGTATCTGGTGAAACACCCGAAAAATTAGCCTGACAGCTCGTTTGATAAGGGGACGACATGTGGAGGCAGCCATGGAGACGACTTCCATGATTAAGAGCGACAGTATGGGGCATCCATATTGCGCTGCTATGATTGTAACTTCAGGTCTCCAGCATGGCGGCCACAGATGCGCCAAGTTCCATTATGTATCTGGTGAGACACCTGAAAATTCTGCCTGACACAGCTCGTTTGATAAGGGGTGATGTGCTGTATATCCTCTCACGCTCCAGCGTCTGGGGTATAGAGAGTTGAAAGTTGCGCATGGAGACATTGGTGGACGCTGTGGAGGATCGTGGAAGCGAAATGGACAGGAAACAGCAGGGGCAGTATGCATGGATGCCTCTGAGGCTACCTAATCTTGGGATGGAGCTGGCGGTCCGCTGCCAGGCGAGCTTTCGCCTGTCCAAGCCCCTGTCTCTCGGCTCCTCCCCACCCAAAATGGGCCTGGGGGCCAGAAGCGTTTACTTTGAAAAAATTATAATTTTCAAAGCAGGTGGGGTTGTTTGAATATTTCATCTAGGAATAATGGAATAGCATAGCGGTTCTATTTTTAATTGTTTTTTCGGAAATGGTTCCATGATTAAGAGCGACAGTATGGGGCATCCATATTGCGCTGCTATGATTGCAACTTCAGGTCTCCAGCATGACAGCGACAGATGGGCCGAGTTCCATTATGTATCTGGTGAAACACCTGAAAATTCTGCCTGACACAGCTTGTTTGATTAGGGGACGATGTATGGAGGCAGTAAAGTAGTAGTAGATTAAAGGTGCTGCAGTTAAAACTATGTTGGTTGGATCTTGGGATGGAGCCGGCGGTCCGCTGCCAGGCGAGTTTTCTCCTGTCCAATGCCAGTGCTGGACAAGCTGCCTTCTCGCCTACTCTCCCTCGCTACTTGTCCCGCAGAAGTACGCCCTCTGCTGCTAGCGCTGTCAGAAGGGAAATGCTGTTTCAGCTTGTGCACCAGGGCCTGCTGGTATTTATGCATTCTCACACTCCTTTGTTCTCCAGGGATGAGAGTGGAAAGATTTTGCTTGTACCGTGGGTCCAGGAGAGTGAATACCCAGTAATCGGTGCTGGAATAAATTCTTTGAACGCGAGGGTCACGGGATAGGCAGCCTAGCATGAAATCTGCCATAGGCTCCAGAGTCCCAACTTGCAAGAATTCACTCCCCTCACTGGCCTGACTGCCCATTTCCTCCTCCTCCAACTCCTCTTCTCCTGCCCATACACGCTGAACAGTGAAGGACTGAGAAATTCTCCCCTCTTCGGTCTCGCCAACATTCTCCTCCTCTTCCTCCTCATCCTCCTCCACCTCCTCCGATATGCGCTGAGAAACAAACCTGAGGGTGCTTTGGCTATCAACAAGGGAATCTTCTTCCCCCGTCTCTTGTGACGAGCGCAAAGCTTCTGACTTCATGCTGACCAAAGAGTTTTTCAACAGGCCAAGCAGCGGGATGGTGAGGCTGATGATGGTGGCATCGCCACTGACCATCTGTGTTGACTCCTCAAAGTTACTCAGCACCTGACAGATATCAGACATCCACGTCCACTCCTCATTGTAGACTTGAGGAAGCTGAATGACCTGACTACCAGTTCTGGTGGAAGTTGACATCTGGCAGTCTACAATTGCTCTGCGCTGCTTGTAAACTCTGGATAACATGGTTAATGTTGAATTCCACCTCGTGGGCACGTCGCACAACAGTCGGTGAGCGGGCAGTTGGAGGCGGCGCTGTGCTGCCCTTAGAGTGGCAGCATCTGTGCTGGACTTCCTGAAATGCGCACAGATGCGGCGCACCTTCGTGAGCAAATCAGACAGATTGGGGTATGTCTTGAGGAATCGCTGAACTATGAGATTTAACACATGGGCCAGGCATGGCACACGTGTCAGTCTGCCGAGTTGCAGAGCCGCCACCAGGTTACGGCCGTTGTCACACACAACCATGCTTGGCTTCAGGTTCAGCGGTGCCAGCCACAGATCAGTCTGCACCGTGATGCCCTGTAATGGCTCTTGGGCGGTGTGCCTTTTATCGCCTAGGCTTAGCAGTTTGAGTACCGCCTGCTGTCGCTTAGCGACGGCACTGCTGCTGTTCCTAGAGCTACCGGCTGATGGCGCCATTTTCACGGATAGTAATTCGGAGGAGGAGGTTGAGGAGAGGTGGGAGGAGGAGGAGGCATAATAGGCCTGAGTGACCTGGACCAAGGTAGGCCCCGCAATCCTTGGCGTCGGCAGTATATAGTATATAGTGGCGGCTTGGGACCGAATACCGAGGGGTGGCCGCCACCATGAGGTTGTGAAAGGCCTCGCTCTCTACCAGCCTATAGGGCAGCATCTCCAGGCTGAGTAATTTGGAGATGTGGATGTTGAGGGCTTGGGCGTGTGGGTGAGTTGCACTGTATTACCTCTTGCGCTCCAGCATCTGGGGTATAGAGAGCTGGACGCTGCGCATGGAGACATTGGTGGATGCTGTGGAGGATCATGGAGGCGAAGGTGTGGTTTTCGCACGGGAGGTGTTTGGGCCGGGGTCCTGGGCAGGGGGCTGACTAGCAGAGGCAGCAGATGACACAGGGGAAGGAGCAGTGGTGTGCCCGGCCGGAGATGAACGGCCTTGGTTCCATTGAGTGGGGTGTTTAGCATTCATATGCCTGCGCATATTGGTGGTGGTTAGGCTGGTAGTGGTGGAACCCCTGCTGATCCTGGTGTGGCACAGGTTGCACACGACAGTCTGGCGGTCATCCGGTGTTTCTTTAAAGAACCTCCAGACTTCTGAAAATCTAGCCCTCACCACGGGAGCTTCAATAAATGAAACATTTGGCGCTGATGCACCAACTCTGGCCCTGCCTCTCCATCTGGCCCCACCACTGCCTCTTCCAACCTGTTCTCGTCGAGGACTCGCCTCCGTCTCAGAAGCACTGTGTTCACCCGGCCTATCAACCCAGCTTGGGTCTGTCACCTCATCATCCTCCGATCCCTCAGTCTGCTCCCCCCTCGGACTTCCTGCCCTGACAACAACTTCACCACTGTCTGATAACCGTGTCTCCTCATCGTCCAACACCTCTTTAAACACTTCTTCCACTACGTCAACAATGTCATCATCACCCACAGACTGCGACTGGTGGAAAATCTGGGAATCGGGAAAGAGCTCAGCAGCAACCGGACAAGTGGTTTGCGACTCTGGGAAGGGTCCAGAAGTATGCCGGTTCAAATGCCAAATTTTCCTGGAAGGGGGCAGGCTGGGGGGAAGGAGGCTGAGGTGGAGGAGCTGGAGGAGTGCTGATTTCGGTGACATGGGTGGACTGCTTGGAAGACTGACTGGTGGACAAATGGCTAGAAGCATTGTCCGCAATCCACGACATCACCTCTTCGCACTGTTCTGGCCTCAACAGTGCTCTACCATGAGTCCCAGTAACTTGAGACATAGGGAGTGTAGCTCTGCGGCGTTCCCCTGCTCCCTCATCAGCAGGTGGTGTCTCACCCCACCCAGGACCACGGCCTCTGACCCCTGCAGTAGTTGGACACCCATGCCCTCGTCCTCTACCCCTAGCCCTCGGGTTCAACATTTTCAAAATTAAAGTGTAAACTGTAAATTTTTTTGTGGTTTTTTTTGTGTTTTTTTTAACAAAACGATCAGAAGAAATCACACAGCAACCACAGAAGATGATGATGATTGCTATGGCTAGTTTCTAACCTACACTGACAGCACACAACAGGATTTTGTGCTGTGCCTGTGATGACTTTCAGTTTTGAAAAAAAATAAAAAATCGTCATACTGTGCCTAATCAATCAAACCCCTAATAAATTGTCCCACTTAGGTGTTTGAGATGGATATGTGTGTCACTAAGAGCTAAATAGAACGTTCACAAGTCTCCCTGCAAATTCGTCACAATATGGTACTAGCTCCACTACTAGTGCCAGCAAGGCCAGCCACAAGCAAATAAAAAAAATAAAATATATAACGCTATTGTAGCCCTATTGTATGGCTAGTTTCTAACCTCCACTGACAGCACACAACTGGATTTTGTGCTCTGCTTGTTATGACTTTTAGTTTCGAAAAAAAAATAAAAGTAAAAAAAAAATCTCTTTCTGTAAGTACAGAGGTAAAGATGACTTAGACATGCTACATGCAGAAAGAAAAAAAATAGGAAAAAGCTTTTCCTTTACTCAAGTAAATTCTTCACTGTGAAGAATAGATTACAGATGTTCGGCACATCTGCTTACTTATCGGGAGATACGCGCGGAACGGTGCAAACAAAATAGCATGTGAAGAACAATATATATGTGTGAAGAACACATTGAAAAACACAGTGAGCAGGACAGAGACACCGGGGAGCAGCACAGAGACATCGGGGGAGCAGCAGCACGGAGACACCAGGGAGCAGCAGCATGGAAACACCGGGGAGCAGCAGCACTGAGACATCGGGGGAACAGCAGTACGGATACACCGGGGAACAGCAGCACGGATACACCGGGAAGCAGCAGCATGGAGACACCGGGGCAGCACGGAGACATCGGGGCAGCGGCAGCACGGAGACATCGGGGCAGCGGCAGCATGGAGACATCGGGGAGCAGCAGCACGGAGACACCGGGGAGCAGCAGCACGGATCCCGGGACAGCGTATCTCCAGACGAGTAAGCAGATGTGCCGAACATCTGCAATCTATTCTTCACTATGTTTTTCACTGCGTTTTTCACTTAAATGATCCCGTGTTCACTGTTTTTAGTCTATTCTTCACTGTTCTTCACATCTGCTAACTTGTCGGGAGATAATATACGCGCGGAACAGTGAAGAATAGATTGCAGATGTTTGCATACATCTGATAACTTATCAGAAGACATTCTTTTTCAGTTAAATAACGCATTTTATTCCCGAACCATGGTCCCTTTGAAAAATGCTCGAGTCTTCTATTGACTTCTATGGGGCTCGTTATTCGAGACGAGCACTCGAGCATCAGGAAAAGTTCGTCTCGAATAACGAGCACTCAAGCATTTTAGTGCTCACTCATCTCTAGTCAAAAGGAGTTTTTTAATTAATGTGTTTGTTTTCAAGCACACTAAACACGAGAAGTACTGTCACCAATGCCAGAACCCTAATAATAGAAATTCTCAATTTTTGCTAGCTTCATGATTTCACACTGTGCCACTGTCTGTACAGCGTTAAAAAAAATCTGTTGCCAACATTTATACCACCAAGTAACAGCACCCTTAGGTAGGGTTATTAGATATACATTTACCATTCTCTCTGTTATTTAAAAACTCCCCTACTTATCTATTCTAAAGTCATATGCAAATGAGCTGAGAATTTGCTTAGATGAGATCAGTAAGGCCTCTTTTCACACTTGTATTTTTCACACGTGTTTTGCGTGCGCCAATATCCCGGGGCAATTCAGGGGAATCGGCGCAAATCGGAAAAACGCGTAACACGTCGGGAAAACGCGAATAGGGCCCTTAGTAAATGACCCCCATTATGAACTGCCTGTATCTTGCCTTTATCTGTAAAAAAAACTTTTTCTCTGAAGACATGAGTTTTTTTTAATAACATATGTATATTCTGACTTTTACTATATGTTTTATATAGGAGGAAGGTTCATAAAGGTGTCTGAGGCCCGAAACGTTACATAATTGTTTGCTGTGAAAATAATAACTGTGTGAATGGAATATCTACTAATTTGCTTAAAGAAACAGATGTGATTAATTTCATCTCGCCTCATGGCAGATACGGACCTGCCTATAACTATGCTTTTATGCATGAACTGGAAATACAGGCAGTTAACCCCTTATGGACGCAGGGTTTTTCTGCTCATTTCTCGCTCTCCAACTTCAAAAATCCATAACTTTTTCATTTTTACGTGTACAGACCTGTGTGAGGGCTTATTTTGTGCATAACAAATTTTACTTTCCCGTAATGTTATTTATTTTAACATGCCATGTACCGCGAAGCTGAAAAAAAATTCCAAATGTGGAAAAATTGGAAAAAAACGCTCCGTCACATTCTTGTGGGCTCAGTTTTTTCGACTTTGACTGTGCACTCAAAATAACACCTCAGCTTTATTCTTTGGTTCGGTGCGATCGCGGTGATACCAAATTTATATAGGTTTTTTTGCCATCTTCTGACGCTAATAACTTTTTCATACTTTGGCGCACGGAGCTGTGTGAGGTGTCAGTTTTTGCAAAATGAGCCGACGTTTTCATTGCTACCATTTTGAGGTCTGTGCGACATTTTGATAATTTTTTATTTCATTTTTTATGTGATGTAAAAAGGTGTAAAATTCGCATTTCAGACATTTGGGCGCCATTTCCCGTCTCGGAGGTCACCGCTGGCCGTAACCATTTTTATATTTTGATAGATCGGGCATTTTGGGACGCGAAGATACCTAATATGTTTGTGATTTTTACTGTTTATTATGTTTTATATCATTTCTAGGGAAAGGGGTGTGATTTGAATTTTTAATATTTTAGTAATTTTTTCTATTTTTTAAACTTTTTTTTTCTTTTTTTTTCCCACTATTTCTTAGACCATCTAGGGTACATTAACCCTAGATGGTCAGATCGCTCCTACCATATACTGCAATACTTCTGTATTGCAATATATGGCATTTTTGCAGCACATTCATTACAATGAGCCTCTGGCTCATTGTAACGAATCTCCAGAAGCCATGTAGCCTCGTGTCAAATGAAGACCCAAGGCTACCATGGCAACCGATCGCCGCCCCCCGATGACGTTCGGGGGCGCGGCGATCGTAATAAAGATGGCGGAGCCCACGCGCCGCTGTCTTTTAAACGGCGGCGGCGGCAATGAAAAGGTTAATAGCCGCGATCGGTGCAAGCACCGACCGCGGTTATTAGCGGTGGGGATTTTCTGCAATATGCAAAAACCCCCACCCTTGTATGAAGTGGACTCAGCCCGTGGGCCCTCTTCATATACTCATTATACCTTTGCGCTGTAGAGCTACGGCGCAGAGCGTTAAAGGGTTAAAGACATTTGGGGCACATTTACTGAGAGCTTTTCTGATGAACATTGTGGGGCACATTTACTAAGGGTCCGCAGCCGCGAATCCTTCTGGTTTTTCCCGAATATTTCTGCTTTGCGCTGTATTTCACGGGATTGTGGCGCACGCGATCGTTTTTTGGCGCAATCGCGCCGATTTTCACGCGACAGAAATCGGGGGGCGTGGCCACAGGACAACCCGAAGGATTTGGAAAAATCGCGGAATTTAAAAAGCCATTTGTGTCGCAAGATCAAGCACTCACATACACCAGAAAAAAGCAGGTGAACTCCGGCGGACCTCGGCACAGCAGCGACACCTGGTGAATATCGACGCACGGACCTTAGTGAATCCCGGCAGAACCCGAATCAGCGTCGGAGAACCCGCCGCTGGATCGCGACTGGACCGGGTAAGTAAATGTGCCCCTGTATGTTCTTTCAGATGAAAACAGCTTGCACAGGTTTTTAAAAAGTGTCTGCGCCACCATTGCACAGATTGGGGCACATTTACTTACCTGTCCTGTCGCGATCCCCGAAAATGCATTGTCCTTCCAGAATGCACTGTGCCGCGATTCACTAAGATTGTGCACCCAATATCTTGAATATTTCGCTTCAGCGCTTAGGTCTGCCGGAGTTCACCATCTTCTTCCTGGTGCATGTAAGTGCATTGTCTTGCGACACAATTTGAATCTTAAATCGCGCGCTCAGTCCGAATCAGTCGGACCCCTGATTTCTGTTGCATGAAAGCCAGCACAGCTGCTCCACAATCCAATCGCGTGCGACACAATCCCCTGTTAAATACCTGTCACAGCGGCGCAAATCCCGAAATCAGACAGAAATGCGATCCATTGACCCCTAGTAAATAAGCCCCATTGTGTCACACACCCTATGTTAAAGGTGCAGCACAAAAAAGTTGGTGAACTCTGTCGGGCCAGTGCGGGGAAGCGACAGATACATCATTTCTGGCGCACGTTCTTAATGAATGTTTTCGCACCCAGCATTATACACGGAAAGAGCATTCTAAGTGAAGTTTCCGTCTTTCTAAGTAAATGTTTCCTATAAGGTTATTTATCATTAAACAGCCTTTTTTTACTTCAACTTACAAATGTTATTGAAATGGTCCTATATCTATAAGGGAGCTGTCTTAAAAGGTAGCAGAAAAAAGCAATGTTTAACTTATCCCATTTTGGAAAAAGTATTTGCATATTTCCTGATAGGAAAATGTATGTAGGTGGAGATGTTGGCAGAATCAAGGTTCTGGTGGAAGCATGTGGGTGGTGTGGGATATTCGCCATTTTAAATTTAGTGCACAAGATGGGAGCAGCTGGGTAAACGGTACAGGACATGCGCTTGTAGTTCCACTTTGGCCGGTGTGCAGGCTGCTGGCAGGTAAGGAGACATGGAGGAATCCAAGTTGGCAGTTAATCCCTTCTTTGCTGGATGGCTGCAGTTTTCTCCAGGGGTTTGTAGCAAACGACCCCCAGTTTCATGGGCAAACCTTGCTCGCTGCTGGGTAGAGGCTGATCTTTTCCAGAGGCTTAGTGAAAGCTTTTCTGATGCCCTGTGTGATTATCCTGATTTCCCGTTGTGACCTTGATTCCGTTCCTGACCTTGTCCCTGCGCTGCCCGTCCTGACCTTCTGCTACATCCCCAACTCTGATACTATGATGCCTGTCTCGACCTTCTGCCTCACGAATCTGTACTTCACCTAAGCTGCCACCATAGACAAAGTGGTGCCTGTGGAATGACCTGGTGGTTCCACACCGCAGCATGTCCAACCCGCTTTGAGGCAGGCTCTAGTGAAACTGGGTGCCACTTAGACTCCGGTCCCAGGTGTTGGCTTACACAATCGTCCCCAGTGGTCCAGAGGATCCACTACCACTGATCCTGACAGTAAGATCCGGCCATGGATCCTTCCCAGGTTCTGCTACCTGTTCTGGCTGATCTTACCACTGTCGTGGTCCAGCAGTCCCGGGAGATTGCCGTGAAAGGTGAACAACTTGGTCAAGTCACCGCCATGTTGCAGCAACTGAGCAACAGCGTCAACCTTTGGCTCCTTCCATTACTCTGGTTAGCCTACCTACCGCTGAACGTAGGCTGAGATTATCCATGCCGTCTTAATATGATGAGGACCCCAAGTTGTGCAGGGGCTTCATCACCCAGTGCTCCTTGCACATTGAGCTCATGCCGACACAGTTTGCCACTGAACAGTCTAAGGTGTCATTCATCATAAGCCTCCTCTCCAGGAAAACCCTGGCATGGGATACTCCCATCTAGGACAGAAAGGACCCGGTTACAGTTGACATCAACTCCTTCTTTGCTGAGTTCTGGTCCATCTTTGAGGAACCTGCATGAGAATCTTCACCTGAGACCGCACTGCTGAACCTGCGTCAAGGAGACTCATCAGTTGGAGACTACACGGTCCAGTTCCGTACTTTAGCCTCTGAGCTGGATTGGAATGAGGCGGCCTTGATTGCGACTTTTAAAAAGGGACTGTCTGGTCTGATCAAAGACGCCTTGTCTGCATGGGACCTTCCGTCTTAACTGAGTGACCTAATCTCTCTGGCCACTCAGATAGACATCTGGTTTACTGAGCGCTCTTAGGAGCAATGTCTGGAATTACCGCAAGCCTGGACCTGTCGTCTACCCCATCTAGCTCCAGTCTTCCAAAGATCGCTTCAGCCACCTACCATGACAGCTGCAGATGAACCGATGCAAGTGGACAGAGCTCGGCTGTCTTCCCAGGAACGTTCCAGGCGACTTCAGGAGAACCTCTGTCTCTATTGTGCCAGCCCGGAACATTTCCTTCAGACCTGTCCCCTGCGTCCTCAGCATCTGGGAAACGCACGCACCTAGGGTTATTGGGAGAAGCGTCCCAAGGTGAGAACAAAGCTTCTCCACATCTGAATATACCTGTCTTACTCAGTTCTGGAACAGGTAATCCATTTCCAGCCTCTGACTTCCTGGATTCCGGTTCGGCAGGAAACTTTGTGGATGCTGCCCTGGTTTCTCAGTACCGCCTTCATGTGGTCCGTCTCGAGAAGACACTGGTCATCTCATCAGTCAGTGGGCAGATTCTCCAAGACCTGATCCGGTGCCGCACTGAACACCTATGCTTACAAGTGGGGGTCTTGCACAAGGAGAGAGTTTCCTTTTACATGCTAACCCGGTGCACGTCTTCAGTTCTTCTGGGCCTTCCGTGGTTGCAGTGCCACGCACCGGTGCTTGACTGGCAGACGGTTGAATCATAAAATCAAACCAACTAAGCTCATTTTGTGATTCATGGCATTGAGTTTTTCTACATTTATTTATTTATAGCATTATGGGTTTTTGTACCAAATGTTCATATTCGCGGAATACCTCTTGAAGGTAACCCATAAAAGATGTTGACACTTGGTAAGATCGAGAAGGGTTAATCAACCCAAGTGTGCAAAGGCACGGCTGGGAACATTTACTAAGGGTTGCACGCTGCACTTTAGTCGGACTCTGCACGTTCTTCATGGCTAAAACAGCTTGCACAGGTATTTAACAAGTGTCTGCGCTGGGATTCTGTTGCACGCAACCCTTTTGTGGTGCTGGCTTCCATGCAACAAAGGGGCGTGCCTTCAGACTGATTCGGACCAAGTGCTGTACTTAACTTTCAAATTGTGTTGCACGCCCTATGTTAAAGATGCACCACAAAAAAGATGGTGAACTCTGTCGGACCAGTGTGGGGAGCGACTGATTCATTATTTCTGGCACATAATCTTAGGCAATTCTCAACAGTTGCACTTATCTATAAAGGTGATAATTAGTGGTATGAGCACAAACATGCAAAATTTAGTTGTACATGTTAATCAGACAGGGCCACTGTTTTGAGGCGATAAATCCACTGTGCTTCCTTCGATCCCAATCCTCTCCTCTGAAAGGTGGCTCTACCACATCAATTGCTATGAACCTCAGACCCCTTGGTCTTGGTTTTTTCACCAATTGGACTTCCACTGACCACGACTGGGTAAAAGTACCAAAATAGCAATAAAATTGAGTTAAATTGTAAAGTTTGGGGGTTAAAAATGATCTTTTTTGTGTAAACATCACTACATGATTAAAATTTGAGAACTTTTTTCATGAGCAAAACCCTTTAATTACCTTATTGCAGTTATTTATCTGCTAATGCTCCACTTTAATCCTGTCTCAGCACCTCTCACTTCAGTCCTGCATTCTGGTTAAGAAAAAGAATCTATAGAGTGAAACCGGAGATGCAGGTTTCAAAGAGGGAGAGGGATGTGCTACACATTGGGGGTCATTTACTAAGGGCCCGATTCGCGTTTTCCCGACGTGTTACCCGAATATTTCCGATTTGCGCCGCTTGTACATGAATTGCCCCGGGTTTTTGGCGCACGCGATCGGATTGTGGCGCATCGGGGCCGGCATGCGCGCGACAGAAATCGGGGGGCGTGGCCGAACGAAAACCCGACGTATTCGGAAAAACCGCCGCATTTAAAAACCGAAAATGTGTCGCTTGGGGAGCGCTCACCTTCACCTTCTATGGGATGGTGCATTCCGGGGCGTTAAGATTATTTTCGGCGCTGCAGCGCCACCTGGTGGACGGCGGAGGAACTACCATCTTAAATCCCAGCCGGACCCGAATTCTGTGCAGAGAACGCGCCGCTGGATCGCGAATGGGCCGGGTAAGTAAATGTGCCCCATTGTGTTCATTCTTGTTTGCGCTCAGTAATTACAGGAAGCAGCTTCTTGATGTCTACTCTGTCCTGTCTGCAGTTTGCTCTCATGTTCCCACACAGAGTCCACCTCCTTCCCCTACATCTTGTAAGTTTAATATACAATCTAATGTGTACAGAATACACCCATGCAATAGTCGGGTCAGTGAAGAAAAAGGAGGATGGTCAGAACAACATTCTCATACACATGATGAAAACTATTTACTTCTGTTTGTTCTCTGTACACCACTGTACACCACTGTACTGGGGGGAAAAAGGTGAAAAACTGATAGCATTTGCTGAACAGAATTGCTGGCACATCCATTACTGCAGGTAGTGTTTATAGTAGTCATAAGGATGTACTAGATTATCAACATAACAGTGCATGGGTGTATATGTGTGAGTGTTTGTAATAATCTGTGTCTAATAAATCTTTATATAGGTTACTCTAAATGTACTGCATGTTCTGACAGCTTAGAGTCACTACTGTGTTGTACAGCAGTAATGCTGACGAGAGGATTCAGGCTAAGATTCTTTGTCTTGATTAGCTGCTAGTGCTATAGTGATGGGTCTTTTCAGTAAACAAGAGGATTCAGATCCCAGCCGTAAGCCAATGGCTCAGTTAACCCTGCTCCTTTATAACTAAATTCACCACTAAGTCAAAATATGTGGCCCTTTTTATCTTGGTAGAAAGTGGCATGGCTAGCTTTAGGAACTGAACAGATAGTTCCTATAAAACATTTATTAAGGAGCCATTCAGGAGTCAGGAGAGGTGGCTATTTCTAGTGAGCTGAGCCAAATGATCCAGCGTACTAAGAAGAGCTGGACTTCCCATCATTATTGTGCTAGTGCATAAGATGTTTCAAATTAATTTTCTAATGACCATTATAAGTGAATTCACTATTTTTTGACAGTTGTTTTGATATATAATAGGTATAGTTTTGGTTAAATGGAGAAACTATGATGACTTTTTACTAATTTATTGGGAAATATGAATATGTATTACATATATTTATATGTTTGTGTGTATTTTTTAAAAACCTTTTATGATCCCTTTGAGGTTTTTTATTTCATTTTTCTTTTTCTTTTACAAGTTTCCTACTATAACTGGGGTATTTATAAGAGACCCCGTTACACAGGAAAATGTACAGGCAGATGTATTAATCATTGGTGTAACGAGTCTGATCAGACCCAGCGATCATGTGACCAATTCTATTCACTATATCAGTGCTGTCCAGTGAGAAAAGAAGACAGGCACAAATGGTACTAAACTGCTGCTACCCTCTCTCCAGGGCTTCTGACACGCAACGACCTGTGATGCCTGCAACTGTGATCTGTGTAGGAGAAACTCCAGCAATGCCGAAAGACATCGCTGCAGACTCCTGACCCGCACAGCCCGCCATCAAAAGTCAGTGGGTGGTCGTGATCAAATAAAATTGTTCACAATGTTAGTACTTTTTTGGTCCCTGTAATGTCATTTTAGACGTCATTGCAGAGTTGCTATCTGACCATCCTGATGTTTATAATAGTAATAGAAAATAAAAAAAAATATTGTAACATCTTTGAACTTCATAAAAGTGAATGCACCAACTGTACTATGAAATTGTTAACCAGATTAGGAATGCGTGTCTTCTCTTTTTCATCTGCATTTGGTGAACATTGAGGATTAAGTAAATAGATGGATCCACTTATACCTGCTGACTCCCCCAAATTCTAGAGAAAACAACAAAGAAGAGAGTAAAGAATAAATGAATGTGCCCCCATCCTTTGAGGAAACCAATTTTTTTCCACAGTGCTTGGACTTCAATTATAAGGAAATACTGTTTTTTCTAGGCAGAGATGCATTATGAAATTCTCCACAAGGGCAGGCTGCTGTATGTTTTGGCTCTGTGAGATAATGTGACTACCCATGGAGCTCAGTTTAAAGACATCTTTTAGAAGTTCGGCTTCTGAAGCAACACAGTGAGTAACCTCATGATGTCCTAACATCTTCATGCTTCACAGAACAGACCTCTGTGATAGCAGGTCACCGCCATGATTTGGAATTTTGAAAAATAGCATCATTGGTGGCATTAACCCCTTAGTGACATGGTCTGAAAAGGCACTAGTAACTGGCATTTTTAGCCAATTTTCGTTTAAGGGTGGTTTACGTATGTGGTGGTTAAGGGCCATAACTTTTTCTTTGCGTGCTACCTTAACATTTTTTGCGGGACACATAGATTTAGGTAAAACGTAATACAAGTTTTTGCATTCTTTTCATTTTTCATTTTATTCTGAGTTTAAAGTGGAAAAAACTGCTTTTTTGTAATTTATAGTACAAATTTTTTGTAAATTTTCAAAATGAACTTTCAAAACTCAAAATGAACGTTATTAATGAATTCCCTATTTTGTTTTGGTTGTTTTGATATATAATATGTATAGTCTCAGGCAAGAGGGGTGACTATGGAGATGCTTTTTTTATATAAGGAAATGCGAATGTATTTTTAGGAATATTTTTACAAAATTCTTTTACAAGTTTTTCCTGTAATAAGGGGCTAATATAGATGCAACCCCCTGTGACTGCTGATGTCGGTTAGAGCTGTACTGGGTCTGATCAGACCCAGCAGCTTTGATCAACCCCTTTAGACCCGGCAGTTACGTGAGTCTGAGACACCGAAGACATATTTGTCAAAGATAAGTCAGACCTCCCTATGCTTGGTTCTGTAGTACCTAGAAACATGCTTTTGGTGTCATATTAAAGATAATAATCTCATATTTCATACTGTGGATCCATGATCTACTGAAATCTAGATACATAGTTAAATGTGCAGTTAAATACACAGTTGGGAAGGTGTCCTGCAGATACAAACTCCAATTCCAGTCTCTTTGTTTAATTATCTGTATCTCTGCTTCTTGCGCTCACAGAACCACAGAACTCTTATCTTATGATGCCAAAATCATGTTTCCAGGTACTATAGAACGGAAGATAACGGGGGGTCTGATGTGACTCACCCTCTGCAGAACACTAAACTTGACTCATCTTGGGCAAAATATGACTCTTCTCAGCTCAGATTTATAGGTAGCCGGAGCCGGTAGCTTAGGGTAGTATGCAGGGAGTGGGGGAACCCGGAGAGGACAGGTGGGGCTGCAGTCAAGGGGATGTTCCGGGAGTTCACAGGTGCCGGCCAGCAAGCAGGCGGATGTGCTGCCGGCGGTCATGTGGAAGTGCCGCGCTGCAGTGCGGGAGGGTAAATGTGCCGGCAGGCGCAAGGGTGCATGTGTCGGCGCGAGTGGGGGGAAGTACCGGGCGCCTGTCATGGGGAAGTGCCGGCCCGCGGGCATGTGGATATGCCAGACGCGGGACAGGTACATGTGCTGGCGGTGGGCGAGAGTGTGTGTCCACCGGCGGGCTGGAGCTCATCCAGCAGGAGGCGTGCCGTCTGAGGCGAGATACTCAACTCGCCTCATGGCAGGTGCGCCCCTGGGAGCAGGGAGCCGAGAGCCTGGAGGGGGAGGAGCTCGGTGCCGGCAGGGTCTGGGGGCCGTGGTAAGGTGCCGGTGGCGTCGGGGGGTGGGCGCAAGGTGCCGGACGGAGGGCTGCAACGTGGTCCCGTCCGGTGCGGGAGCTCAGTGCTGGCTGGTGCCCCCCCTGCGCGGACCGGCTGATAAACTCCAACGGCCCGGTCCTGGTCCGCGGACCGGCGGTTGGGGACCTCTGGTCTAAATAATAGAAAAAATAATAACAATAAAAAAATATTAAAAAATTTAAATTAGTAAAGGTTTAAATCACCCCCCTTTCTCTAGAACACTTATAAAAAATAAACAGTAAAAATCCTAAACATTTTAGATATTGCCATGTTTCAAAATGCCCATTCTATCAAAATATAAAAAAGATTATTCACGTAACAGAAAATAGTGTCCAAATACCCACTTTTTTGCCTTTTTTTCATCCATAAATATTGTAATAAAAAAGGATCAAATGGCCACATAGGTCACCATTTGATAAAATTAAACCTTACATGGGTCCATACACTGAAGTATTTAAAAAAGTTAAATTAAATAAAACCTATGTAAATTTGGTATCACTGTGATCTTATCGACCCAAAAAAATAAAGGGAAGGTGTAATTTGGAGCACACAAAGAAAGCAGTAAAAACAGAGCCTAGAAGAGAACACAAATTTGACGGGTTTTTTTGTCAATTTCACCGCACTTAGAATTTTTTTCCAGCTTTCCAATACATTGCACTAAAATATGTTATCCTGCAGATAACAAGCTCTCACAGATCTCTGTAAATGGAAAAATAAAAAGGTTTAGCTTTTGGAAAAAGGGACTAAACAACAGAAACGCAAAAATGAAAAATGGATTAAATAGGGGGGCTGGCACTGGGCAGTAATTAATAAGGTGGGTCTGGCTGGTGGACAGTAATTAATTAGGGGGGTGCCACTAGGCAGTAATTAAGTGACATTTTGGTTGGTGGACAGTAATTAATGCAATGGCTCTGCTGCTGGACACTAATAAGTGTAGTTTTTGCTTCTGGACAGTACCGTAATTAATAAGTGGACTGCTACTGGAAAGGAGACTGCTGCTGGACAGTAATTAATACAGGGGGCCTGGCTGGTGGACATTAATTAATAAGGGGGCTGCTGGACAGTATCTTAATAAGGGGTTCTGCTGGACAGTAGGGGGTGTTGTTTCTGTGTGTGCCACATATAAATCAGGACTTAGGGGGTGTTTTATCAGTGCTTCTACGGCATATGGGGTGCTGCCGCCGGGGAAGTAGGCCACTATTCCTGTTCCATGCTTGCATACTTTTTAAAAACCTGCAAACCAGCTTTTTATGCAAAACTACACTAGGTCGGACCTGGCATTGTTTTCCTCACTGGTGTTGCTGCCTGAAGACTAGACCAAGAGGCGATGGGGGGATAAATTCCCCTCATAGTTGTTATTCAGGTGACATTATATTTTGAGTGACTGTGGTATTTTTAGGGGCAAAATGTAGAGATGTGCTGCTCGGAGCTGACAATATCTTGTAGTGAATTCTGCAGTGATAACTTACAGCTGGGAAAAGTTTTCATGAAGTTCTGATGAAGATGAATTGTCACCACCAAGATGAAGACCAGGCCAGCACTAAGGGAGATGTGACAGCCGGTGTAACAGATTTATAAGGTAAGTGATATTTATCTTTGCCTGTGTCAGTCCTGTTTGGCAGTAAATTTTTGCCACCGTATAGTAATGTATAGTATATTTTCTGCTGGTAAACATTTCTGTGTTAGGTGTAAACATTGCTGTGACTTTTTTCAGTATTTTACAGGTTTGTGGGAAACATTCAATGAAGGTATATATATATACAGTATATTTGTCCACTTATATTAGAGTTTTTTGTATATATGGTGTATGAGTATGGTGCTGTGTATATATGAATATGTAGCATGTATGTGTATTCTCTTCTGTATATATATATATATATATATATATATATATATATATATATATATATAATTATCTTAGCTTTGGGGCCTACTGGAGTCTTGTTACGCCACAAATAACTCATCACAGTCCAATAACTAGTACAGGTCATACTCACGATGCTCACTAGAACAGACACAATGGGGGGATTTGTGTAGATAGGCACTTTAATACTGTGCGCCCACACTAGTGTACATGGACTGTGCTACTACTTGAGTAAGACTCTTGAATAAACAGACTCTTAAAACATAATTCTCTTGGTAAATATTAGTACCACATTTCTTCAATTCTACAATAAAGTGCTACACTTATCCACACACATATATACATAAAGAGAGATAGAGTTTGACTGGGGTAAGACTGACTATTGTAGAAAAACTATATTATTATTCCACATAGCTTTCAAATTCATACAACCAAATCCAGTGAGACTGATAATGATAGAAAGAATGGGGTTTGGTTGAATGCACAGAATTGGAGCAGCAAACTTTTAATTGCTGTTCAGTAGCAATAAGTATTCAGAAAGCAGTGCCCAGTTGGAAAGGTAAAAGATTCTATCAGTGCATGAACTAATCACCAGGCAGGCTGCTTTACTGCGGCAGAAGCAGCTAATGCATGAAAGCAGGAAATTGGAATTACATTTTTAAGGAGCATTAAGAAAGGAGAAAATACATATTTGGTGGGTGGTAAATATTTGTATTAACAAATTATTTATTTATGTATTTATTTATATTTGCATTTACAACCAAATACACATTACATCAAATACTGTGCATTGTCAACTATAACTCTACCTAACATAATAATATAATACTTGAATATTCATCAAGTGATTAAGCATTACTGCTACTTACTTTAGTGCTGTCTGCAAACTGTCAGTGGATTTTTGTTTACATGTATAAGCACTGGTGAATAGGAGGGACTCAAGTAGGAGACTTATAACTCATCCTTCTCCCCCCTTCCCCTCTCCCTGTGTCTGTCAAGACAGACTGTGAGAGAAAGGTTCACAGTTTGACACCATTAGGATGGACTGAAGGAATGAGAAACAGAAAGTAGTGTATTAACCTCTAAAGAATTGCCCATAGCACATGTATGTCCTCTAGAGGTTAAAGGGAACAAGTCACCAGATTTTCACTAATAGACTAAAATAACAATAGTTCATGTCCCTAGCAAATGAAGTTAGTAAACCAAAGGTGTGTTATTAACCTCTTACCGTAGTGGAACGTATTAGTGGTGACGTATTAGTACGTCACATGTCAGCTGTGGTTGTATGGGGAGGGCTCACGGGATGAGATCTCTCCATACAAGGTGGGTGTTTGCTGTATATTGACGCAAACACCCACCGGTAACACGCCAAAATGACCCTTTTTTGTCTTTTTGCAACGTACAAAAAATGTAATAAAAAGTTATGAAAAGGTCGGGCATCTTGCAAAAAATGACACCACACATTGTACACTGAAGTATAAAAAAGTTATTAGCACCAGGATGGCAAAATTAAGAATTTTTTGTACAGGAGGTTTTAATTTTTATAAATGTATGAAAACATTATAAAACCTAAATAAATTTGATATTCATGTGATCGTACCGACCCAAAGAATAAAGGAGACTTGGAATTTGGGGCGCAGAGTGAAAGCTGTAAAAATCTAAGCTCCCAAGACAATGGCACAAATGCATTTTGTCACCAATTTTACTGTATTTGGAAATGTTTCCCTTTTCCCACAGTATTGAATATTAAATACTGTCACTATGAATTGCAATTTGTTACGCAGAAAACAAGCCCTCAAACAGCTCTTTACGTGGAAAAATAAAAAAGTTCACATGAGGTGAGAGAAACACTGTCTAGGCATAAATAGCACATGCCCCTGCGACACCCTGCTCCTTCAGTCGGAGACAAGATAGGCTTTCAATTTCTGGGGATAGGAGCTATGCAGTTTTTAGCTAAAAACTGTATGGGCACAAATTAGTATAGTGCTTTTGGCAGGGGTGGATTGGGAACTTGAAGTGGCCCTGGAAAAATTCACCCATCATGAAATTAATCACGTCTGTTTCTTTCAGAACACAGACGCGATTAATATACAGAAAGGCGTGGCCTGTTTGGCTGCGCCGTTCTGTTGCTCTGGAGGACCCAGGCGGCATGTGATGATGTTACGCTGACTACGTCCCTGCACAGATCATTCGTGGGAGAAGAAGAGACAGCAGCAGCTACATGGGAACGTAGCCGGAGGTAAGTAGCTGATTTATTATTTTTATTTCTGGGGCAAATTGTGTATATACTGTCTCTAGGGGGTAGGCTGTTTATATTCTGTCTCTGGGGGCAGGCTGTGTATATACTATCTCTGGGGGGGCAGACTGTGTATATACTGCCTCTGGGGGGGCAGGCTGTGTATATACTCTCTGTAGGAGAGCAGTCTGCATATATACTGTCTCTGGGGGGGCAGGCTGTGTATATACTGTCTCTGGGGGGCAGGCTGTGTATATATTGTCTCTGTATACTGTCCATGCGGGATCTTTATGTAGGGGCTAGATTTTAATTAAACTGGGTGTCCTTATATAGAGCACTGTATATAATTTAATTTGGGATTATGTGTATGCGGGCTATTATGAATAAATTAGGGGAACTGTATATAATAAAATGGGTGTGTATATAAATTACTTGAGTCCTGTAGTTCAGGGGGATTGGTATATATAATTTAGGATGTTGTACATATGTATTTATTCAGGGGCTATATAAAGGATGTTTTATATGGGGAATAGTGGATAATTTATATTTAGAAACATGATCCATTATACTGTAAGTGACTGTGGTTTTTTTTAGGGGTTCAGTGTGAAGTTATGCTACATAGAGCTGAAGATGTCTGACTATGAATTCCACAGAGATAAACCATGGCCAGGAGAAATTGTAAAGAAATCCTCTTCCTGATGGAGCAGATAATCACCTGTACGGTACTAGATATCATTGGGTGCGCGAAGGGGCAGCATTTTCAAGTTTTGCCCCAGGCAGCAAAAAGGCTAGAATCGGCCCTGAGTGGCCCTATGCTTTGAGACCTATGCTAGACATTAGAGGCCTAGCCCAGAAAATACCCTGGGGTTCAGTGGCAGCAACCACTCATCTTTCTGTTCCTAGATCGCAGTCCACAGCTGCCTGGTGGTTTGTCTTCTTTTGCCTAGACGAGTATTAGCACAGCCTGCTGCCCAGTGGGTAGTTAAGGAGATGTAACGCCCCAGCAAATGCTTATTGATCCACATGTCAGTTGTAAGGTGCACCTCGAGACTAATAGCATAATGCAGTGCACATTTGGTCTTGTCCACTACCTGTTGGTGCAGGGTTGGGACTGCCTGATGAGAAAAGCAGCAGTGGCTTGGAAATTCATATTGTGTGACAGCCGTCTTTAAAGATCTTTAAAGCTATCCGACTACACCAGCCTGAATGAGAAAATGGCCAGCAATTTGGAAATTCTCATTTTCAGGACTAGAGCTTGTGATTGCGATGGTCAAAACTTATGCTTCCTCTCCATGACATAGGGCAGGGACCGTTTCGATCTGGCCCCCGACACTTGGCGCGCCAGCGCAGGGACCTCGTGGCCTGCAACAGTCGGGCAGGAGCCTCCGTCTGTCCGGACAGGAAGCTCCTGCCCGTCACTGTATAGTGCTCGGTGCGGCCGGAAACGACCGCTCGAGCACTATTACTGGAGCGATGTGGCCGGAATACAACCCCGGTGCACATCGCTCCATGAACTAGGCGATGACGTCATCACGCGCCCGTGCACCCCTTCCTGCCCGGACGCGGCAAGAATATAGAAGACTTAGGTGAGTACAGGGTTTTTATTTTTTTATTAAAAAGGGCAGTAAAAAGATTGTGGCGACTGGGGGCCAATAGTTAGTTATGAGGGGCAGAATAAGAAATAATTAATTATAAGGGGCAGCTTAGGAAATAATTAATTATGAGGGGCTGCATAGATAATAATTAATTATAAGGGGCAGCTTAGGAAATAATTAATTATGAGGGGCAGAATAGGAAATAATTAATTATGAGGGGTAGAATAGGAAATAATAAATTATAAGGGGCAGCATAGGAAATAATTAATTATAAGGGGCAGATTAGTAAATAATTAATTATGAGGGGCAGCATAGGAAATAATTAATTATAAGGGGCAGCATAGGAAATAATTAATTATAAGGGGCAGCTTAGTAAATAATTAATAATGAGGGGCAGCATAGGAAATAATTAATTATGAGGGGTAGAATAGGAAATAATTAATTATGAGGGGCAGCATAGGAATAATTAATTATGAGGGGCAGCATAGGAAATAATTAATTATAAGGGGCAGATTAGTAAATAATTAATTATGAGGGGCAGCATAGGAAATAATTAATTATAAGGGGCAGCTTAGTAAATAATTAATATTAAGGGGCAGCATAGAAAATAATTAATTATGAGGGGTAGAATAGTAAATAATTATGAGGGGCAGCATAGGAAATAATTAATGGTGTGGGTATAGGAAATAATTAATTATGAGGGGCAGTTTAGTAATTAATGGGGGGGAGGCATATTCAATAATAAATGGAGAGAGGTCCCAGTATATTAATTAATTAATTAATTGATTAATTAATTAATTGGGCCAATATATAAAATAGTTCACAAGGGGGTGCAGTACCGGTATATTAAGTAATTAATTGAGGGGGGTGCCAGTGTATTATGGATGTGGTCACATGTACCGCTATTTATTTTTAGACTTTAGTCCGGCCCTCCAACGGTCTGAGGGGGACAGTGAACTGAACTGATGGTGTAGAGAGGCTCTGTGATGGTGACGGTGGTGCTGCTGGTGGTGGTTGTGTCATGAACTTTGAAGGGTGACAGGTGGCCTTGTCATTTTAAAGGAGGTGGAACAGGCTGGACCAACTGAAGCAGCAGGGGGAGCCGTTCATGCTTACATATGTATATGTAGATAGGTGGCCCCAGCAAACACCCACAGTATATAGATAGGTAGCCCCAGCAAACACCCCAGTATATAAATAGATAGCCTCAGCACAACACCCCCCTTGTATATAGATAGGTAGCCCCCAGCACACGCCCACTGTATATAGATAAGTAGCCCCAGTACACAATCACAGTATTTAGAGAGGTAGCCCTAGCAAATGCTCCCGGTATATGGATAGCCCCTTCAGCACTGCCCCCCCCCCCTTCTATACACCTGAAAAGGTCAATAGGTGCTTTTTTGGAAGTCCCTGCCTAGCTGACTTACTGTTGGGCAGCAACCTCTCCCTAGCTGTGTTTTGTGTGTAATGGCATCTGGACAAGTGACCCTGTAGAGTCACATGTCCAGCCCAGCCAATCACAGGCATGCCTACAGAGGACATGCCTGTGGTTAATATGGGGCTGGAAGCTGCTTGATTGGCTGCTTCAGCAGTATTCAAGCATCTTGGTGCTTTTTGCAGAACATGGACCCAGATCCCGAACAGTAACGCTTGTGTGGGAACCAGGTTTGTGGGTATCCAACCCATCAAATTAGTTACTGGCCCGGATTGTGCTCATCACTAGTTGTAAATAATAAAAAAAGTTGTAGTAACTACCACTAATGGTGACGTGAACTTGGCCTTACTTGCTGATATTCCAGAAAGGATCTTGTAGGAAGGAGCAGTGTGAACAAATTATTTAAACTGACCAGGAGGTAACACAGAAAA
This sequence comes from Engystomops pustulosus, assembly GCF_040894005.1. Taxonomy (NCBI): domain Eukaryota; kingdom Metazoa; phylum Chordata; class Amphibia; order Anura; family Leptodactylidae; genus Engystomops; species Engystomops pustulosus. The sequence continues at coordinate 156,850,782 of NC_092411.1, read as the reverse complement.
AATGAGCTTTCATTTTTAAAATAGAACGTGAGGTTTTCTTGAATTGATTGCAAGCCAAAAGGATGATCATGAATGATCAAATAATGCCCAAATAAATCATGTTAATAGTGCCTTAAATTACAGATTGTTTTTGATATTATTAATAAATCTGTGTATTTATTTATTATCAATAACTGCAATAGAAGACAGAACTTTAGTAGTTTATATCTGCCCAATGTAAGCACAATATAGATTGTGTCAGTGTTGATGTATGCAAAGATAATTTTAGTTTCATGTATCCCATAGATTCCATTATATAGTAGAATTACTATGCGAGCCAGCATTATTACGCTCACCTAGAAATAGCTAAACAATGTTTGATAAAGCCTTTTATTGCTTTCACAGCATCTGGCATAGCACAGTGTACCAGAATTCCATATGAAGCTAGTTTAGTTATTCTAGGAGCATATAAGCTAAATGAAATTCTAAGGTCCATATCCCAGTCTTTAACTTGTGCTTATGTCCTCTAGATGGCACTGTACCTCCTTGGACTAAAAAGCATCAGGAGAAAACCTGAAGCAGGGTGCTATAGAGAGCCTGGAAACCATGAAAGTGTTAACAGAAGAAGAGATAAAGCCCACTTGGAAGATAAGTGAATAAACTACACACATAAAACTGTTTCTTTTTTTTTTCTCCATCACATGGATAAGATTTAAGACAGGTCCAACCCTTGTTTTTTCAGATTTCATATGATTTCATATGAGAGATGTGTCCTAAATTACAATTAATTGATGACCAAAAGTTTCACAATATTTATATTCTTTTAGATAGACAGTATGGTTGTAAGTGAGGTTACACACCCTAACTTTGCTAATAAGCCCATGAGCAGCGCTGCGGTATATAAGAATGCAGGTTTCAGCTGGCTTTGTGGCTTCGATGATCTCTGGTGTAAATGAGCATGCAGAACTATGGAAGAAGCGGTGGCGATGAACTAATCCAACATGCTCTGCTCACCGGATGAGGCTGGAGATGAACAACAATAGCAGTACATGAGGTGCATTGGATGCAGGCTGCTATTTTCAGCGTGCACCCACCTGCCTCCAGCAGACATAGGGTCCCGAGCACTGGCCCCTTCACCTTCCCCAGACACAGGGACAAGAACAGAATATAATAATTCAACAATCACAATTAAACGCAAACTGCCCAACGCGCTCCAAACTCAGTAACCAGCGAAAGAGACTGTTTCAAGCTCCCCTCAATGTGAATTGATTCTACTACAGGCTCCTTTCAATTTGCCTCTGTATGACCAGGGGAGAACGGGAACAGGCAGCGAGCTGAAACATAAACGGTGCCGTTCATCGAATTCGCACGGACTGTGAGTGCATATGTGTCCCCGTTATTATACGATATAAAGCGTTTACCACAATGTTGCATATTGTCCCTCGGAAAACAACATGAAGCTGCTGGTGGTACTCCCCCTCACTGACTGCAGAATGGACCACTCCACAATTTATTCCAAGGAAGACTGACAGTTTTTGGGTCATGAAGCAGCTGTTGAAGTCAAGCGGCTCTCCCCCTCCTCTGGAATAAGAAATGAATCCATTTTAAAGTAAATAACTAAAGCCCTGAGTTTACACTGAGAAGAAAAATGTATTATTTCAAAACAGAAACAAACAACTAACTTAACCCGGAACAGATCATAAGGCAGAATATTTTTTCATAACAATAAATAATAATAAAACTCCAAAGAAACTGCCCCAGGATCTAAACACCTCAGTATACATTGTTCTAATTGATTTACAAATACTAAAACCTGACGACAATTTGTATACAAAACTCATTGTATTGTAATGTAGGATAATGATAGAAAAAATGCTGCTGTAGTATAAAGTGCCAGTTATTTAACCTGAGAGTATATATTACTCTGTTACCAGATTGGCTTCTATGTTGACATGTTGGCAATAGTGAAATATCTGTATCACAACTTTTTATTGACATGTAATAAATTAGAAATACTGGTAATTATTGAGCTCTAAGGAATAGATAGATTATTGTATAGAGAAGTAAGAGCTTTCCTTACAGAGACTGTGCCAATTAAGGCAGCCTTACAAGGTGCCTATTAGAGGCAAGGTTTTCTTTATCTCATCCTGGAAAAAGTATTTGCATATTTTCTAGATTATTGTGTAGCAGCAGTCCATGATAACTGGCCAGGCGTCCAAATATAAAGTCTATAGGGCAGTAATGGCGAACCTATGGCACTGGTGCCAGAGGTGGCACTCTGAGCCCTTTCTGTAGGCACTCGGGCCATCACCAGAGATGACTCCAGGTATCTTCCTGCAGTCCCAGACAGCCCAGGACTTGCTGTGCACAGAGCTATTTTAAAGTGACATTGCTACCTGGGACTATTTTCTGCTATATTGGTGTCCTCAGGGTGCTGGTATCAATGAAAACTGTGACAGAGAAGGGAGTATAAATCACAAATAGAATTTCTGTGTTGGCACTTTGCGATAAATAAGCGGGTCTTTGTTGTAGTTTGGGAACTCGGTCTCTAAAAGGTTTGCCATCACTGCTATAGGGGGTTATGTATACAAAGTATGTGAAGCTGTTATGTTCTCAGATTATACTTATAGCTTTCAATTGTGTTGTTTAAACGTTTCTCTAAAGAAATTCCTGCCATGTAAATCTTATTTTCTTTTGCTACTTATTGCTTTATTTAGATATGATCTACCATCAAAATGAAGCATAATAATTGACACTTACTCATAGATCCAGGAACCTTGACTGTGGTAATCTTCTTATATTTGTTATCCATCATCTTCTTTCTTCTGAAATCAACTTTTACAGTTATGCTAATAATCCTGAAGGGCTCTGGGAGCTGTTACCAGAGCCCATCAATGCTGTAGCTTCACAGGTTGCTACAATGATCAGAGCTGGGATATCCCCCCCTGCACTTCCTGCTACTGCTAAATTATACAGGCAGAGGGAGAAGGGAGAAAGCAGGGGGTTGGGTGAGACATGTTATTGTTATTATTATTTATTCATAGAGCACCATTAATGCCATGGTGCTTTACAATCAGTAGGGGTTCACATACATTACATGAAGAAAAAACAAATGCAAAGTCAAAATACAAAACTACAGTGATCAGTACACAAGTAGGAGGAGGACCCCGCCCATTAGGGCTCACAATCTATATGGGGGAGGGGTGGAGACATGAGGTGAGGGAGGAGAGGAGTGCAGTTAATGGGCATTGCAAGTGACCCTGAACAGGTGGGTTTTCAGTTTACGTTTGAAGGTTTGGAAAGTGGGGGACAGTCTGACACATTTTGGCAGAGAGTTCCAGAGTATGGGAGATGCACGGGAGAAGTCCTGGATGCGGTTGTGAGAAGAGCAGATGGTAATAGAGTGAAGCTGAAGGTCCTGTGAGGAGTGGAGATTACGGTTGGGGCGGTATTGCCTGATGAGGTCAGAGATATGTGGAGGGGACATGTTGTGGATGGCTTTGTAGGTCATGGTTAGTATTTGAAAATGACTTCGCTGTACAATGGATAATCAGTGGAGAGACTAGCAGAGAGGAGAGGCAGAGGAGAAGCGAGGAGAAAGATGGATTAGCCAGGGAGCAGAATTTAAGATGAATTGGAGAGCCGTTGGACAGTTAGCTTGGAGACCGCTGTGAAGAATGTTGCAGTAGTCCAAGCGAGAGATGATGAGGGTATGGACTAGTAATTTTGTAGACTCTGGATTAAGGAAGGGTCGGATGCGAGATATGGGGGCACATTTACTTACCTGTCCGTCAAAGTTCCCCGAAAGTGCATTGTCCGACTATAATGCACTCTGCCGCGATTCACTAAGATCGTGTGCCGGATATCCTGCATGTGTCGCTTCTCGCTCAGGTCCGATGAAAGCCAGCGCAGCTGCACCAAAATCCGACCGAGTTCGACACAATGCCAGCACAGACCCCTGTTAAATACCTGCCACAGCCATGAGAATCCCGAAAACGTCAGAAAGTCAGACGAAAGAGAAGGGCAAGCTTTTAGTAAATAAGCCCCATGTTCTTGAGCTGGAGGCAGCAGATTGTAGTAAGGGCCTGTATGTGATGCTTAAAGGATAAGGCAGAGTCAAAGATGTTCTTCACATTGTAACAGCCTGTGAATCAACAGCACTAAGGGTCTTTTGTAACACCCAAGGAATGAAGCCATGGATAACAAATATAAGAAGATTACCACATAATTATCAAATAATAATAATCGTTATATAGCGCTATCATATATGCACATAGCACTTTACAAATTATAGGGGACATATACAAATAAAATACTACATTACAGAGTATCGTCATATGGAACCATAGGTTTGAGGGCCCTGCTCACAAGAGCTTACAGTCTATAAGGATGAAGGGTTGACACAGTGGTATAAGAGCTTCTTTCTAGTGCAAAGTCAGACAGAAAACTGGCGGAGCTAATTTAATAGATCTAGCCTATTGTGTAATCAAACAACTGTCATTGCTGCATACTTTCTGACATTGCAGGTAAACAATAAGGGAGCATGGAACAGGTAAGTGGTGGACACACTGGGGCTTATTTACTAAGGGTCCCACGTCCGCATTTTCGTCGGGTTTCACGACTTTTCAGGGATCGCGCACTTTTCAGAGATTGTGTCGCACATGATCGGATTGTGTTGCATCCACGCCGGCTTTCAAGCGGCACAAATCAGGGGGCGGGCCGTTGGACGATCAGACGGTTTCGGACTAAGCGCGGGATTTTACATTCAAATTTGTGTCGCAAACCAAGCACTTACATGCCCCGGGAGGAAGAAGGTGAACTCCAGCGGACCTGAGCGGGGAGCGACACATGAGGGATAAAGGGGGTGCAGGATCTACGTGGATCGCAGCAGATGTGCATTCCGGTGGACATTCCTTATCGGGGATCGCGACTCGGGGGGGGGGGGGGAGTAAGTAAATGTGCCCCATTGTATTGTTACTGATATGTGTATTGATTGGATAATGACATGTGTAGTAAGGTTGTAGTAGAAATAATCATATTATGAACCTAAACATTTTATTAAATTTATACATTTTATAAATTTTAAATTTATATTTTATCACCAGTAAAGTCTGGTTTTACATAATAATTAAAGACAAAAATAAGTGGATCATTCACAGATATTAATGCAGCTGCATATTGCAAGTTTATCTAATTTATCTGATATAAATTATCTGATAATTGTGATAGCACTATATAGTGGCCTTTTGTACCCATAATTTGTTACTATAAAATACCCATTTTGTTCCATGGGAATCAGTTTTTACCCTTGACGTCCTGATATCATCATGCAGGAGCCATTTAAAAAAAAATCTGCAGTGGAGATGGTAGCATCTACGGCCATCCTCCATGTATTTCATATATTAATTACTTCCCTCGTACTTGTATGGTGTGGAGTCCGGTTAATAGCATTAATACAGTGTGGGGCCGATGCCAGTTCATCTCTGCATCGGAGCTGAGTCTGCACCGAGAATTGCAGCAGTAATCTGTTGCTGACATCCCCTTGTAACACCCACGGTCCAGTCGTGGATGTTAACCCTTTAAATGCCGTGGTCATCCAGCAATATGGACCAAAAGCTCTTACCAGCTATATAGACCAAAAATTAAAAGAGTTATGCTACTTGTAAAATGGTGATGCAAACATTATAGATTTTTTTCTCCAAATTAGGTTTTATACTGCAAAATTAGAAAAATGTAAGCAAAAATATAGAAATTTGGGATTGCGGTAACTGTACTGACCAGTTGAATAGATTTAACTTATTACTCAGGGTATATGGCGAACACAAAAAAAAGTCAAAAATCAATTACATCATTGATGTTTTTCTACAATCCCCCCCCCCCCCCAAAAGTTAAATAAAATAATAGGGCAAAGCTACCCCAAAATAGTACCACTGAAAAATGTATCTCATCCCACACAATAAACCCTTATATAGCAACATTAACGGAAAAACAAATATTTTATTGCTTAAAAAAGTGCACCATGAACCAACTAAAAACCAGGAAACAGGCTAATGCATGACCCTCTTTCCCTGCATGCGCCTCGCTGAATGCCCCTACAACAAGTAATGTCCACATGGGAGGTGTCTCTGTATTTGGGAGAAATTGCAACAAATTTGAAGATGGGTTTTCTCTTTTTATTTTTTATGAATGTGTCATTTTTAGGGCTAAATGAACGTATTACCGTTCTAAATTTCACCTCCATTTTGATTTAGTTACTATGAATATCTCAAGGGGTTAACAATCTTTCTAAAAGCTGTTTATGAAAGTTCCAGGGGTGTAGATTTGAAAATTGAGTGATATATAAGGGGTACTAATTTTATATATTTCAAATCATTAAAAAAAATAATAAATCCCCCAAAAAAGTCAATTCTGAAACTGCCATGAGAATACGAAAAAAAAGGATGTTCGATTTGTAAGCTGTGTGACATCAAAATAAAATATCCAGGCATTTTAAAATAAAATACCCAGGCATTATGAAAATATAAAGACAGACACATGGGAAATGTTAGTAACTAATTTAGGTGGTAAATCTGTTTGAAAACAAGATAATTAAGAATTTGAAAATTGCTAATTTTTAAAAAAATTCACCATTTTTTAATTTTATTTTATAAATGCAAAACTTATAAGCAAAAATGTACCATTAAAATCGTGTAGAAGATTTAACGAAAAAACTATCTCAAAATCAAAGTGTTCAAAAGTTCTAACTATATAAATCAACGCATACCTAACAGCTGACACCCCAGTGTAACCCCAGTGTAACACCCAGTGAGCTGGGGGTGTCAATCATTTCAATGGCAGGACCCCAGGTCCACAGGCAGTGCATGTTAAATTCCGTCTGTGACAAGATATTACAATCATTGGGGGGGGGGATTTACAAATTCTGGCACAAGCACGACTGTCGGCATCGGAGATCAGTATCCGGAAAGCACAGCCCTATGTTTTAAAGTGGAGCACGGCTGTAAGTAAATAATGGGTACACAGTAATAATCAGTTGTGTGCCATAAAAATGCCGACATCAATAAGATGTGCACCAAAATCTTACATGGACTGCGCCTTTATTTTGCTGGTCTATTGTGCGCCAAAAATTGCGCCTAAATATGCCGACAAAATACACATAAATGTGACTGATAATGTGGAAAAGTTATGCCACGCCTACTTGTGCCAAAAAAAGACAGAGGAGTCGGGATAGTCGGAAACATCTGTTCTTTCTGGCGCAAATTCATTATAAATGATCCGCAACAATTCTGCGCCCCAAAAAAATTTTTTGGGCGCAGATACGATAATCCGTATTATAGTATCCAGCCACATGAGCAACAGTGCCTCATTATCACAATTTTATAATTGTTTTTTCAGCAAGACCCCTCTATTCAGGGATTAAACAAGATATGTATCTGCATCAGTGTAGCCACAGCATTCTCAAGGTGTGTTTAGTTCACAATGCATGAAAACAAATGGTAGATTTCCTTTAAATAAAAATATATTGATAACAATTCCCAAATTTTAACATATAAAGAGACATATAATGTGTAACGCAAACCCCACATATATAGTATTACCGTGTCCATGACGATCTGAAGAATAAAAAAAATCATTATTGAACCTGCACAATAAAACCCCACCCCACAAAAAACTGTTAAAAACCCAGCAAAATTATGATTTTCATTTAATCCCACACAAAAAATGCAATAAAACATTATTTAAATATCATATACAAAAAATGCAATAAAACATGATTTAAATATCATATCTTTCCCAGAATAATACTGGTGCAAAGTACAAGATGTCCCGCAAAAAACAAGCCATCAACCAGCTCCACTTGGAAGACGGCAATGAAAAAATTATAGATTTTTTCCAGACATTAGTTAAAAAATGAATACATTTTCAACAATAGGGCATAGCAATCCCAAAATGGTATCACAGAAAAATGTGACAAAACAGGCAACTGCGGGGTGCTCCTTCCCTTCTGTGCCTTTCTGTGCGCTTACAAGTAACATCCACATGTGGGGTATCTCATAAAAATTTTGAAATGTTTTCACCTTTTATCTTTTGGGAAGGTGTTAATATTAGGGCTAAATGAATGTATTACAGACCATTCTAAATTTCCCCTCCATTGTGTTTTAATGACAATGCAGAGCTCAAAGGGTTAAAAATCTTCATGAAAGCAGTTTTTCATAGTTTAAGGGGTGTACTTTTGAATATGCCCCCCCCCCATTCTAAAAAGTTCACCTCTCAAACTATTATGGGGGGATCCTAATCATTTATTTTTAAAACTCATTTTAAAAAATGATCCTATAAATTTCAATTTAGAAATTTTGGGAGAAAAATTTTAATCTCTGTTTGGTTTGTAAGCTTTCTACTAAGAATAAAAGGAAAAAATGATGAAAACATAAAGTTGAGATATTAGTAATTAATTTCTATGGTAAAACTATAAATCTCAAAAGCAGATAGATTTGAATTTTAAAAATGGCGAATTTCTCAAAAAAATTGGAAATTTTTTTATAAATAAATACAAAACATATTGACATATTGAAAATGTACCACTAAAATGAAGTGTCATAAAAAAACAATCACAAAATCATTTTGATCAGTTAAAGTGTTCAAAGGTTATAACCATATAAAGGGACACATGCCAGATTACGAAAAAAAAGAGGCCGAGCCTTAAAGGGGTTTTCCCACAAAAGAAAATTCTCACATCTCAATCCCCTAATGATGTTAACACAATAAAGATCATTTTAACCCCTTACTTTACAATTTTACTCATTTTTATTGTTGTTTTAGCTCCTATCACTCTCTAAGCTGGTCAGTGTAAGATCCCTCACCACTACTGGGGTGGGGACTCTGATTTATCAGATTTATCTAGTTCTGTGGGGTGACAATGTGGTTACATTATCAGGGTACAGGTTTATATACACTTTCATCTGGCTTCTGACATTATACTAACATACTGACACATAGAGAGAGAGAGATGAGACAGATCAGAGAAGATGAGATGCATGAGATTACACAGAGGCTGACAGACTTTTACACTTTTACACCGTCTCTCCTCCTTCTCCCAGATCACTTATCTCCTTGTAGTTTGTAGTTTGCAGCCTCTCTCTCTCTGCTCACAATGTTTGTCAGGATTCGGGATGAGTGGATCCTCTGGACCACCGCGGGAGGTGGTACTAGCCGACACCTGGGACTGGAGTCTAAGTGGCACCTGGACTTCACCAGAGCCCACCACAAAGCGGGATGTACTCCCACCAGGGAGTACCACCAGGTCATTACACAGGTGCAACTAGCCCGCGGTGGCAGCCGAGGTCGAGGTACTTTAGCGGAAGACAGTCTCGTGGTCAGGTCCAGGCACAGGGTCAGGGCAGAGATGCAACGTCAAGTCCAATACGGGTTCAGCAACAGGAGGTCCAGGCAGATGGGAACAGGAACACAGGCACACAGGAATGCAGGACATGGGAACTCAGGAGAAGGAACACGGGAGCAGGAACGCAGGATACACAGGAACACACAGGAACGAAGGAGACACAGGAACGCAGGAGTATTGCTGGAGAGCTTTTTCTAAGGCTGTGAGGCACAAAGATCCAGCGAGGCAGGAAGGGAGTTGCCAGATTATCAAGAGAAGGTGTTCAGCCAGCGCACCAATCAGCTGTGCACTGGACCTTTAAATCTTCGACAACCGGCACGATCACGCCCTAGGAGGTGGGGATGTACATGCACGGCAGTCCGCTGGAGAACAGGAGCCGGGACAGGTGAGTTCGGGGTTGCAGCTGAAACGGGGGCACACAGAGGGACACGGGTGTGACTGCGATCCAAGACAGGGATCGCGGGAGCACCCGTGACAATGTGCAGTCAGGAAGTAATCAGCGAGTGTCTATGAGCTCTGTGCAGGGGACGTGGCTACAGGCAAACAGCAGGGAGACAGGAATCTCATCTGCACGCTGCAAAAACAAATCCCGACCATAAGTCAGAAGCTACTGGGTCGTGTCTAGGGGCAACTGAAATAGTGTACACCAGGACTGATAGAGACAGGTTGGACTTATATCTGTGAAATGCTGAATCTTTGTTAATAACAGTGAATTAGAGAATGTGTTATTCTGTTATCCTGAGTACATGTAAACTTGTCTTTGTGGGAATACCCCTTTAACGTACAAACTGGCTATGTCCTGAAGGGGTTAATGGTGCTCTATAAGTAATAATAATAAATAATAATAATCCTGGTTTATCGGGTTATGTGCTTTGATAAACTACCGAATGGCATCTCAGAAACCCCTCAAGTATTTAAGTTGACTGCCGTGTCACAAGTCATTAAGGCCCCCCTTAAAAATTTAATTGTAGTGATTTGTTATCCTTCTACTTAACATCTTATTAAAGGGTAATTTAAAAAATATGTAATGGTTACCATTACCTATATACCCATATGACCCCAAAACTGTACTTTTGATATCCTGTCTGGTTTGTTGATTAAGATTAGGTCTAGGATTGATGCCAAACTATTAGTAATGCAACACCCTTTGTATCCAGATTAGTTTATCAAATATGTGCTGTATGTTTACAGATGTAACAAACAATATATCTCCAACATAATTTCTAGGTTAACAGTTTATCCAAGCAGAAATACCTAAAGATGCACATTGATTTACATATATTGTAGATGTTATATAAAATCATCAGTTTCTCCCTCTGATCTAGTAAACTCTTGTTATTTTCCATGATGTCTTTTGTAAGACTATTATATATGGCTATTCTTATGACTGCTTGTGTTATTCACTGCCGACAGCTGGTCAGATACTGGAAGAGATTGCTCAGATGGGTGAGATGATAGAAATCCAGAATGCCTGTTTCTCACCAAACAACTATCTTTGCTGAGTATTATGGGCTGGATTTTTTAGGGAATGGCAAGTAGGCTGGTAGAGGACCTTGCCATTCACATCCCTTCCAGTCCACACTTGTGGACACCCTTGGGGAAACCCGGTGACTTAGGCCCCTTCTCCACTGGCGTTTTTCACGCGCGAGTTCTGCGCGTGCATTTGACGCTCAGAACTCGCATTGCACTCTGTCCCATTGTATTCAATGGGTCTTTCTCCATTTGCGTGGTTTTCAATGCGCGTGCTTGCGTTCGTTTGCACGCGCGTCAAAATCGCAGCATGCTCTATTTTTGCGAGTCACGCGCAATTTTCACGCCCCATTCAAGTCTATGGAGATGCATCAAGAACGCATTGCACTCGCAATCATTGCAAGTGCAATGCGAGTGCAATGCGTTTTAAACGTAAGGGTTGCTAGGTGACCAGTATAACAGTATTTCCCCTGCTCGCGAACGATCATTTAATTAAAAAAACACAATGAAGAACAGTGAAGAATAGAATAAAAACAGTGAACACAGTGAATACAGGATCATTTAAGATAAAAACACAGTGCAGAACACAGTGCAGAATAGATTACAGATGTTCGGCACATCTGCTTACTTGTCGGGAGATACGCGCGGAGCGCTGCGAACAAAATAGCATGTGAAGAACAATATATATGTGTGTAAAGAACACATTGCAGATGTTTCCATACATCTGCAATGTCTTCTTCACACATATATATTGTTCTTCACATGCTATTTTGTTCGCAGCGCTCCGCGCGTATCTCCCGACAAGTAAGCAGATGTGCCGAACATCTGTAATCTATTCTGCACTGTGTTCTGCACTGTGTTTTTATCTTAAATGATCCTGTGGTCACTGTTTTCACTGTGTTCACTGGTTTTATTCTATTCTTCAATGTTCTTCACATCTGCTAACTTGTCGGGAGATAATATACGCGCGCGGAACAGTGAAGAATAGATCGCAGATGTTTGCAACTTATCAGAAGACATTATTTTTCAATTAAATAAAACATTTTATTCCCGAACCTTGGTCCCTTTGAAAAAGTCCCATTGACTTAAAAAAACGCGCGTGAAAAACGCACCGAAAACGCAAAAAAACGCGAACAAAAATGAAACAAAAACGCAGCAAAAACGTCAGTTTTTCACGCATTGCACCCTGACGTGAAACGCAACGCTAGTGTGCAAGAGGCCTTAGATTGTCCTTATTAGGGATGTATAAAAGCCTGAGAAGTGGTTTGCTCCTGCTGGGGACTGTTGGGTTAGTGCCCAGACGGGCAGGTGTTTATTTTATAATAAATAAAGAAATGTGTCTAAAGCACCAACACCCATAATTCCATCTACTACAGAGACAGTAATTTATACTGCATACTTGGTATACTGGGGCTTATTTACTAAGGGTTGCGGATCGCACTTTCGTTCACCGTTTTCAGGATTTGCACAGCTTTGACAGGGATTTGCACTGGGATTGTGTCGCACGCGATCAGATTTTGGCACGGCTGCGCTTGCTTTCATGTGGCAGAAATCAGGGGGGGGGCCGTCAGACGATCCAACTGATTCTGTCTGAGCACAGGATTTTACTTTCAAATTGTGTCGCAAGATCAAGCACTTACATGCACCAGGAACAAGAAGGTGAACTCCAACAGACCTAAGTGGGGAAGCGACACATGCAGGATATCGGGCGCAAGAACTTAGTGAATCGTAGCACAGTGCATTATCGCCCGCTGGACAATGCACTTTCAGTGAACTCCAAGGAACGGGTAAGTTAATGTGCCCCACTGTCTCAGTAGTAGAAGGAATTACGGGTGTTGGTGCTTTAGACACATTTCTTTTTGGTTATGTGCTGCATTTGAATGGAGTGAATAAATCTCAACATTTGGGCTGCTAACCTTGGAGTCCATGCCCTTGCCAACCTTTTATCCTGGCATCACATATTGTAAAACCAATGAAATATATTGAGAGAGAAATAGACACTGCACACTTAGAACAATAGTATAAAAGCTCTAAAATTCTGCCTATAATAAGACAACACCCTAGTTCAACACAACCTAGGTTTTAACAAAAGTTAGCTGCAAGACAGGATATATTTGACTACTAGAGAGTAGTGATGAGCGGATCCATGACATCATTGAGATAGATAAGATCGCTGCCACAATTTACATGCCCGTGGCATGTAAAGGATAACACCTACAATCAGTGTCCAGGTGCTCTGGATAGGGTCCCAATCCCATCAATACATCTCAGAAACACCTACAATCAATGACAGCACCGATCACAGATGTTACCAGTAAGGGGTGTGTGAACCAAACATGAACGTCTGACTGAAGTCCAGGTTTGGGTTCTGCACACCCAAATCCGCAAAGTACGGTACAATACCAGCCTAGTAGTATTTACACAGTAAGGGGTCAAATACCTCATACAAACCTGGAGCCATCAAGAAAGAGTAGTACTGTATATAAACTGCAGTCAAAACAGTTGTAGAAATCTGCAACTGCTAAATCTTGGCCATAGACTTCTATTGAAGTCCGTGGTTCAGAAATTTGAAAGGGACAGCTAATCGGTTCAAAAAAAAATGGGTAAAACATAGACCTTAATAGACTCCTCATTCATAGTTAATGGATATTGTTTCTTGTTCTAGTAGCTCTAGTACAACCAAAGTCCCAAGTAGGAAAATTTTGCTCTCCAGAGAATTCCAGTTGTGATTTAAAGATGTTTAGGCTTTCATCTACAAAACATATGTTATTCTGAAGCCTAATAGAGGCATTGCTCCCAGGCCTATTGTAGATCTAGAAGAAGGACAAAGGACTGCAAGAGCAGCAGCAGCAACGAATAGTAGACCCTTCTTATAACCCAGGAGCGTTTATCCACATGTATCTTCATAATACAAAATAACACCATGCAAATAACTTGGCTTAAAGATATCCCTTCAGCACTAGTAGGTGCCATCATTGCTATTTTTAAGATGACATTTTATTCAATATGAAAGAGCACAGACAGGCAGGGTAAACTGTCAAAATCATAAAGTTACCATATTTAACGTAAAGCTAAAAAGCCCAGGGTTGATGATTCCTACTGTTGAATGCATCTTATGCCTTCAAGGAAACTAATGTTAGGAGATAAAAATGTATTGGGCATAATTATTAGTTCCAGTATTTTTAGAAAAATACAAAGATGCTTTGACTTGTGAGGCTAAGAAGAACATTCAGAAATCAGCATTTTACTGGGAAATATATAGTAACCAATGACAAGCTAAAACTTTCACATAATGATCCTACTTTCAGGGTATTTTAGTGATGCCTAACTTACAGGTATGTAATAAATTTGGTATGAAAGAATTGTAAGAGGAAAGGTTTCCTTACTTTTCTTATCTGATAGTCTACAGCCCATCTCAGGATAAATTTAGATATCTCTTGTTTCTCCAAAGACATGTCCTCTGCATGACCTCAAAATGTAAGTCTAGAAACTTGAGAGCTTGTCTTTATGTACTGGTTGCAAGCAAAATGTGGATGAAAATAAATGCAGAATCATAGTTTTGCCATAAACTGACAAATACAAACAAAAAAAAACATTTCCAGTGTGTTGTGCATATAAATACTGTATATAAGTACAGCATATACTCGAGTATAAGCCGAATTTTTCACATAAAATGTGCTGAAAAAAACCTAACTCGGCCTATTCTAAAATCTATTTAAAAAAAAACCTTCTGTACTCACCTTAACGACACCCCACTGCAGGTCCTCTGTATACTAGCAGGCATGAGCAGGCTGGCTATATATGCTAGGGGCATGAGCTTGCTGTCTATATACTGGGGGCATGGGGCTGCTGGTGGACAAGGTTTTTAATCCATAGTCAACTAACTGAAACCTAAAAGATGCTAGGCATTATAATGCGTTGATCGAATTCACATCATGTTCTTTGAACATATCTTCATATCGGAATAAAGTATCTTCATCTTAAGATCCTGGCGAATATTTTTTCCTTACAGTAAATGTATGAAAGAAACTGCGCTGCTGATTTTGTACTTAGTTTGCATTCTACCTTTCATTAGACTGAACCCTGCTTTATTAAACTCCTGGCTATTTTAATTGATTTCCACTCACACCTGTCTGCCCCTCGTTGACTTGTTTTGTGCTGTAGAGGGTTAAGCTAACTGTGATCGACAGATGTCTCCTTTACATTTCTGTCCAATCACTTTATGGACTGGGTCTCTGATATTTCATAAAAGGGTTGTCTGCCAACACTCCAGTGTTTGCTATAAGTCCTCTTTGGAGCTTTTCAGTGTTTTGTGGACCTCTGTATCCTCTGATCTTCTTTGGACCTTCTGTTTTTTTGTATCTGTGTTCAGGAGCCAGTGCCAGATTTTCTGAAGAAATTAGGATCCTAGTGCAAAAATTGCACCAGACAAGTTCAAGATGTTATATATAGATTTTACTAGCCAAGTTCAGACGTGTATTTAGTAGAATTAGAAGAATTCAAAAGGGAAGGGGAGAAAAAACTTTGTCTACTTCTTGACCAGTGTATAAGGATATGCTTGAGAGCCACCATAATATTTGTACTGAGCATCCACCTTCTCCAATAAGATATAGCAGTGGCTTAACCAGTGGAGGGTGACCCTAAAAGATATTACAATTTCAATTGCACCCATATTTATTCCACAAGGACTGGCACACAACCACATAATGCAGTGTATTTCATACTAAATAAAGTGGAAGGTCAACCCAATAAAATGGGATTCCATGATTAATTGTAAACAGCTAGATAAAATAGTACATTTCACTCTGACTAAAGAGGAAGGTGAACCCATTTCAATATTATTCCATGAGAAATTGCACATAGCCAGATAATGCAGTGTATTTAACATTAACTAAAGGATAAGGTGACTCCAATATAATTTTATTCCACAAGTATTTACACCCAGCCAGATAATACAGTGTTTCATACTAAATAAAGGTGAAGGGCAACCCAATACAATATTATTTCACTAACAATAACATCTAATGAGATAATGCAAAATATTTTGCACTAACTAAAGGTAACTCAATAACATTATTCTACAAGCAATTGCATGTAACCATATAATGCATTGTATTTTAGACTAACAAAAGGGGAGTGTCAACCTACTATAATATTATTCCTTGAGCAATAGCATACAGCCAGATAATGTGGTGTATTTTACCAAATGCAATATTATTCCACAAGCAATGACATCCATACAGATAATGCAGTGTATTTCACACTAACTAAAGGGGAAGGTGACTCCAATATACTATTCCTTGAGAAAATGCACCCAGATAGAAAATGCAGTGTATTTCACGCTAACAATAAGGCCCCTGCTACAATTGCGTTGCAGATCAGGTCAGAGTTTGATCAGGGTGTGATCAGGGTTTGGTCAGTAAAAAACTGTAATGTAATTACAGTAATGTAATTAGGCAAATCGCCTCTCAGCTGTTGTAATGCATTTCAAACGCAATGAAAACGCAGGCAAAACGCACCGTGTGAACGCGCCCAGCGATGTTACTAAAGTAAGCAGCTCCTAGTGCTAAGACATACGCAGCGGTGCTATACTGATAGCGTTACCGGAAACCTCTGATAACACTAACAAACACCACTGTGCTGTACCCTAGAAACGCCAGACCGCTCTCAAAGGGGTCCGACGTATTCATGAGGGGGCGGTCCCTCTTCTCCTGACTGCCCCGCTCGTTCCATAGGCAGGTGGTGACTGCTGCGTGTCATGCAGCAGTCACTGCCCACAATCCCACCCCCTCATGAATTCGCCACTTTGAGAGCGGTCCGGCGTTTGTAGTGTACAGCGCGGCAGTGTTAGTTAGCGTTATCAGAGGTTTCTGTGTAACACCACTGCGTTTGGTTTAGCACTAGGAGCTGATTACTTTAGTAACATCTAGTGCCGAATTTCTGGGTGACAGGTCCTCTTTAAGGTGTCATTTTTGCGGTATGAGATGACACTTACATTAATACCATTTTGGGGACATCTTATTGAGCGGGTGCATGTCACAATAATTCAGTGCATCCGCCACAGTGTGTGTTATTTGTGCATGCTGTGGACTACTTCGGATTCGAAGGATTACGTCGATGACCAACATTTCTAACAAATAAAATGGTCAACAAGGGTGTGTCTGCGTTCTTTGTTCAATTAAACTTATATTTGTTAAAAACGGTGTGATTTATTTTTTTGCGACACTCTTCATAGTTTGCCATAGTAGTGGTGCCGGCTAGATGACGGTGCTCATTACTAAGGGCGGGCCTTAGTGTTTGTCTTAATTTTTTTGGCAAATTCACACTAACGCCCATACCATTACCCCGGTACCCACCGCCACCAGGGGTGCCGGGAAGAGCCGGGTACAAACCAGTACCTGACCGTCTATAGATGGTCAGGTAGTGGGGCGGCTGCAGGCTGTTATTGTTGCGCTGTAATAGCCCCCTAACAGTGGGCTATCCCAGCTCAGTAATGGCAGGCTGCTGCTGCTTTTTTGTATCTGGCTGATTTGAACAATAGGGGGATTTGTAAAAATGGGGGAAACAGCCTGGGAGCCCCCTTTTAAGGGGGACCCCATGCATATTTTTGTCAAAAATTTGAAGAAAAAACGGCATGGGGTGCCCCAACTCAAAAGTTGGGAGGTATGGGTTGCACTGTATATACACTGTACTGTGTGCAGGATCTTATTCATTAGGACTGATGGGAAGCATGAGCTCTTTCTGCATTCAAACTTTCATACATACACATTTCTACTATAACCAAACTTTCAAACACATTGCATTCCTGGTATGTAATTGGATGACCTGAAGCATGTGATCAGTCACATCCTTATGACATCCCAGTTGTCCTTTTTTACATGAAGCCAGGACTGATATTCACCTGCACCCAGCAGCTACTGATCAGAAGCGTGCACACATGCCAGTTACCACTCCCAACAACATCCACCCACCCTCCTCTCCACCGTGTAGATATGGATTCAACATGACAACCAACCAAACAAAGACAGCCAGGGCTACATGGTAACATCCCTGCTAGCAGGCAAATGGCTGCAGATAGCTAATGAGAGTAAATTAGAGAATTGCTTATTTTAGCTTAGTGCAGAGCTAGGCAAAAGTTTTTCTACTTTACAGTTGTACTTTAACATAAGAGATACATATGTCTTGCTTTTATTTTGCAGGTTGGTGTTTCTTTAACAGCACCCTAAACATTAAACTAAGTTTTATGTTGATTCTTTAATCCTCCCTCCTCAGCTCTAAATTTTCTCGCTTTCGATGGCAGCATATATTGCTTACAAGAGAACATTTTTGCACTGTGTCATGGAGCAGGCAGCATTATGTTGATATACTATGCCATATTTCATCAAGTTCTGAAGTGTGTGTTTTGCATACTATATAGAATCTCTATCATTTAAACACTTTGCCATACTGCGTTCACCTTTTGGTGATTCCTAGTTCAAGGTTATCAAAAGGTCATTAAGTTTACCAGTTGCTGAAATGTGGTGCCAATTTAAATATTTATACATGCAAATGAGCGAATGTATTCTCTCTTTTTTTAGCTCTCATTTTGCCATTCTGCATCTGTCTCATACGGCTGCTTCTGAAGTGCCTTCCTATAAAATTTAAATGTGAGCTATCTCTTTGGAAGACATATACCACACTGACCATCTGCTGCATAGCCATAAAACTTTATTTTCTCTCATCTCAAAGATTTTAGATAGCAGAGAACTGAGGGATGCTTCACATTCATATATTAAATATGAAAAATGTGAAAATAAAATACATTTATATATGATGATTTTCTCACTAGAATGAAATTGACTCTTATCAAGCTGTGGTCACCACCGTAGAGAAGAGCTGGACATGTCCTTTATAGTCCTTTATATATTGTTCATTCTTAGCAGGTGTGTTTTGAACATTTTTTATTTAGACTACAAGTTCAGGACAGAGGTTAAATGAACATTATAAGTAATAACATCAAATCAGCTGGTTGTTCTTCTAGTCACTAGATATACAGTTCTGTCCATAAATATTTAGACACGGACAAAAATTTAAGCCGTTTACTGAAACATATTCAAGTTATAGTTATATAATGGACATTGGCATAAAGTCCAGACTTTCCCCATTCATTTGAGGGTATCCTCTAAAATTGGACAAAGGATTTAGGAGTTTTATCTCCTTAACATTTGCCACCCAGCTTTTCAGTGTGCGTTCAGACGTAGCGTTAACACATGCATTTTAAAACACATTACAAAAACTGAGAAGAGATATGCCTGATTACATTGCTGTCAACATTGTGTTTACAAAACACATGTGTTAATGCAATGTTAACACATGCATTAACATAGCGTTAGCAAACACATGCGTTACCATTGTGTTAATGTATGCATTTTATAAATGCAATGTTGACAGCAATGCAATCAGGCAAATCTCTTCTTCCCAGCTGTTGTGATGCATTTGAAAACGCATGTGTTAACGCCACGCGTGAAAGCACCAAGGGACAAAAAGTAATGGGACAATTTACTTAAAGGCTGTTTCATGGGCAGGCAGGGTCATTCCTTCATTATGTCATTGATGATAAGCAGATAAAAGGCCTGGGGATGATTTTAGGCGCATCATGTGCTTGCATTTAGAAGAAACAAGCCATCTTCAAGCTGTGAAAACAAAAAAAACCTCATCTGAGAAATTGCTGCAATATTAGAAACAGCAAAATCTACAGTTTGGTATATTCTGAGAAAGAAAACAGTGGTGAACTCATCAATGCAAAGAGACCTGGACGCCCAGAGAAGCCAACATAAGTGGATGATCGCAGAATAATTTCCATGGTGAAGAGGTGAAGATAAAACCCCTTCATAAACAGAAGACTGCATGAAGGTAAATACGGAGGGTTCACTGCATGTTTCAAGCCACTCATATGCCTCAAGAAGGAAAAGACTAAATGAAACATAAAATATCAGCACAGTTCTGAGAGAAGATTCTTTGCACAGGTGAACCCAAGAACAACCTTTACCAGAAGATCAACCACTACCAGAATGATGGAAAAGTATGGTGAAGGTATGGTGCAGCTTATGATCCAAATAATTCCACATCATCTGTAAAACATGGTGGAGGTAGTATGTGTGGCTTACATGACTACCTGTGGCCAGGGACGGACTGGGAATTTAAAGTGGCCCTGGAAAAACTGTTAAAGTAGCCCCATTCTGTGGGCAGGGTCAAAACAAGTAGGCGTGGCCATGTGATGTGGGTGGAGTTACTAAACTCCATAGAAACTGCTTATAGACGGTCTAAATCAACATGGTACATCACAGAGAAAGACTCATACTGCCTCCCTTGTACAGGAATAAACCTTCTTTTTTTAAGAGAACACAACTTAATACTGCCTTATATATAAACTAAAAACATGCTACAATACCTTCTCCGATAAACAAGAATGTAACTACTATAATACTGTTCCTAAGTAAAATATATTGTAATACAGCATTTTTGTACAAGAATATAACTACTATAATACTGCCCCCTATGTACAAAAATATATAACTACTATAATACTTCCCATATGTACAAGAATATAACTTCTATAATACTGCCCCTATGTACATACAGCCCCCCAGTATATAGCCAGCTAGCCCCCCCCTCAGTATATAGCCAGCCTCCCCCCCCAGTATACAGCCAGTCCCCCAGTATACAGCCAGTGAGTCCCCCCAGTATATTGCCAGCCCTACCAGTATACAGCCAGACAGCCCCCTTACATACAGCCAGTCCCCCCTGTATACAGCCCCCCACTCCAGTACATGCAAATAAAAAAACATGAACTTACCTTCCAATGCTGCTCCGCTTCTTGATCCAGTCCAGCTGGCGGCGACAGCTCCGTACGCGCCGGCGTTGCACAGAATATGAAATCGGCATATGCTTCACAGAAAGGGTTAATAAAAGATTACCGGTAGGACATATGCAGTGCCGCATAAGGCCTATGAAAGGCCGATGAAAATATTGCTTCAAGCGGCCTGTTGCCGCCTAAATCGCCCACCAGGTAAATCAATTGCACCAAGATGCCGCAGAACTGTGAGCTATTGGGAAATACCAACACCTACTATCTGGTAGCCAACAGATGACACCTTGGTTTGGAGAATTTCTCTTTCATCCTTTTCTAACTGGCCACCATGTCAGCTTCTTCCAGCCATGGTATGTGGCCGCGGTTTCTCTTTTCATATCCTCCACACAAACTAAATACAGTCTTGCTCCCCTAAAGATTACTGTTGTACGCCCACAGTTTTAGTCCCACCATCAAATATAGTAACAGTAACCCCACAGTAGAAAATATAGTAAAGGTGTTCTTATCATAGCTAATATGGTAACAGTGCCCCACAGCAGCCAGTATAGTAATAACATTCCTACTCTATCCAATATAGTAACAATGCCTCGAGGTAGCTCATTTTGTCACAAGGGCTTCGCAGTGGTTAAAAGCATTGGTGCTCTCAGTAACCTATAGTACCAGTCCTGCTCTCTCACTGACAATGCACACACTCCCCCCCCCCCCACTAAAAGCACACAAACTGCTACTCCACTGATAAAATACACACTCCCATCTCCCCCACTCACAACACACAATCACCACTCAAAACACAGGCTCCACTCACAAAAACACTCCGCCTCCCACGCATGCTCAGTCCCATGGGAACACACTTATTGACACACACTCCCCCACTGATAACAAACACACTACCCGTTCCACACTGACAACAAATACACTACCCTCTCACCCACTGACAAAACACACACTACCCATTCACAACTTACATAAAAAACATTTCCTCCCCCCCTGACAACAAACACACTCCCCCTTCCCCACTCACAACAAGCGCATATTCCCATTGACAATACATACAGTCTTCCCTCCCCCACTGACACACGTTCCTCCTCCGCCAATCACAGCACGCAAATGCCTTTTTTCATATACAATCCTCTTCTCGAGACAGTGAGTCTTCTTCTCAAGCAGCCCACCATACCGTTGTGGCCTCCTGTGGGCAGCTTTAGCTAAAGTGAGCTGCAATATGAAGCACAGAAGGGAGTCCAGGATCTGCTGTGAAAATTGGGCTGCCATCCTTTCTCTATACATACAACCCAATGGGACTGTACACGGGTCACCTGACCCAAGAGCCAAGGACGTGTCACCACAGCAACATGGACCCATAGTGGCACGGATCCTATGGGGACGCATGTGTTTCACTAGCACCTATACATAGGTAAATAACTACACATGATTAGGGCTGGCTAAACATGGGGGCTTTTCAATGGGGGCACCACAGCTTACTAAGAATGCTTACACATGAGTTTTTTGTATCCTACTGGTGCCTGATTCTGTATCATATGTTACATACATTCTATCTTCTCAAACTTTAAAGGAAACCTGTCACCACATTTTCACATATACAGCTAGTGACAGGTTCCCATAGAGCCCTATTAACTAACTGACATTCTTCTTTCAGCTAAAATTTGTTATATATTTGTTTATAATTATATAATTGTTTATATTATATTATATTTCCTGGCATCAGAGAAGGCATGTCCTGCTTATCCAGCCCCTCCCATCAACTCCTCTTTATGCCCCATGCCTTTTCTCAGCATGTCATGTGACCAGAGTGACATCATCACAGGTCCTTTAGCCTCCTAACATTAACAAACTGTGCACCATGCATACATCACATGAAATTACAGCAGCCTCCATGAATTTCTACTTCTCCCCATCCTCCATAGGGGCATGCTGTGATTTCATGTGATCAGATACATACATGGGTTAGATGTTGCAGATGTAACAGGACCTTTGATGATGTTATCCTGGTCACATGACTTTAAGGACCCAATGATGTAACAGAGCTCTCCATACAGCAGAATATCATAGCTTGTCATTCAGGAACAAGGCGTTGCAAGTAAATTTTAATATGCCGGACTGAATTAGTGTGATGGACTGCATAAGTGTGGTGAACTGCATATAAGTTTACAAACTGATTTTTGTAACATTGCAGCCATGGAAAGGAACCTGTCACGTCCGTGCCAAAACGCTGCACTATCCGTAGGAGTTAATATGTGTGTGAACTGCGCCTCAGTGTTTGTGTTTTGTTGACTGAGCCACACCCTGCTCCTTGTATTTCAGTCTGCACAGAAAGGGTTACTTGCCTGATTGACAGTTTCCCCAATGTCCTGTTGGAGGCCTTTCTGGGAATTACCTTAAATACCTCCTACTCCCATCAGACCTGGATGGTTAATCTTTTCTGTCTCCTGTCATTTCTAGTTTCAGTTCCCTGTTATATCTAGTTCAGTCTTAACCATTTATAAAATGGTGGTGGTTGCGCAGTTGCCTTACATACCCTTGGACCACCGTGCATCCTTGGACCAACGTGTATCCTGCCAAGCCTGCCTTGGACCCCTGTGCATCCTGCCAAACCTGCCTTAAACCCCCATGTACCCTGCCAAGCCTGCCATGGACCCCCGTATATCCCGCCAAGCCTGCCGTGGACTTCCGTGTATCCTGCCAAGCCTGCCTTGGACCCCCGTGTATCCTGCCAAGCCTGCCTTGGACCCCCGTGTATCCTGCCAAGCCTGCCTTGGACCCCAGTGTATCCTGCCAAGCCTGCCTTGGACCCCCGTGTATCCTGCCAAGCCTACCTTGGACCCCCGTGTATCCTGCCAAGCCTGCCTTGGACCACTGTGTATCTTGCCAAGCCTGCCTTGGGCCACTGTGTATCCTGCCAAGCCTGCCTTGGACCACCGTGTATCCTGGCAAGCCTGCCTTGGACCACCGTGTATCCTGCCAAGCCTGCCTTGGACCACCGTGTATCTTGCCAAGCCTACCTTGGACCACCGTGTATCCTGCCAAGCCTGCCTTGGACCACTGTGTATCCTGCCAAGCCTGCCTTGGACCACTGTGTATCTTGCCAAGCCTGCCTTGGACCACTGTGTATCCTGTCAAGCCTGCCTTGGACCACTGTGTATCTTGCCAAGCCTGCCTTGGGCCACTGTGTATCCTGCCAAGCCTGCCTTGGACCACCGTGTATCCTGGCAAACCTACCTTGGACCACCGTGTATCCTGCCAAGCCTGCCTTGGACCACTGTGTATCCTGCCAAGACTGCCTTGGACCACCGTGTATCCTGCCAAGCCTACCTTGGACCGCCGTTTATCTTGCCAAACCTGCCTTGGACCACTGTGTATCCTGCCAAGCGTCCCTTGGACCACCGTGTATCCTGCCAAGCCTGCCTTGGACCACCGTGTATCCTGCCAAGCCTGCCTTGGACCACCGTGTATCTTGCCAAGCCTGCCTTGGACCACCGTGTATCCTGCCAGGCATGCCTTGGAGCACCGTGTATCCTGCCAAGCCTGCCTTGGACCACCGTGTATCCTGCCAAGCCTGCCTTGGACCACTGTGTATCCTGCCAAGCCTGCCTTGGACCACCGTGTATCTTGCCAATCCTGCCTTGGACCACCGTGTATCCTGCCAAGACTGCCTTGGACCACCGTGTATCCTGCCAAGACTGCCTTGGACCACCGTGTATCCTGCCAAGCGTGCCTTGGACCACCGTGCATCCTGCCAAGCGTGCCTTGGACCACTGTGTATCCTGCCAAGCGTGCCTTGGACCCCTGTATATCCTGCTAAGCCTGCCTTGGACCACCGTGTATCTTGCCAAGCCTGCCTTGGACCACTGTGTATCTTGCCAAGCCTGCCTTGGACCACTGTGTATCTTGCCAAGCCTACCTTGGACCACCGTGTATCCTGCCAAGCCTGCCTTGGACCACTGTGTATCCTGCCAAGCCTGCCTTGGACCACCGTGTATCCTGCCAAGCCTGCCTTGGACCACCGTGTATCCTGCCAAGCCTGCCTTGGACCACCGTGTATCCTGCCAAGCCTGCCTTGGACCACCGTGTATCTTGCCAAGCCTGCCTTGGACCACCGTGTATCCTGCCAAGCCTGCTTTGGACCACCGTGTATCCTGCCAAGCCTGCCTTGGACCACCGTGTATCCTGCCAAGCCTGCCTTGGACCACCGTGTATCCTGCCAAGCCTGCCTTGGACCACCGTGTATCTTGCCAAGCCTGCCTTGAACCACCGTTAATCCTGCCAAGCCTGCCTTGGACCACTGTGTATCCTGTCAAGCCTGCCTTGGACCACCGTGTATCTTGCTAAGCCTGCCTTGGACCACCGTGTATCCTGCCAAGCCTGCCTTGGACCACCGTGTATCTTGCCAAGCCTGCCTTGGACCACTGTGTATCCTGCCAAGCCTGCCTTGGACCACCGTGTATCTTGCCAAGCCAGCCTTGGACCACCGTGTATCTTGCCAAGCCTGCCTTGGACCACCGTGTATCTTGTCAAGCCTGCCTTAGACCACTGTGTATCCTGCCAAGCCTTTCATGCCTGCTTTGTACTTATATGAGTTTCCTAAGTATACTTTGGATTGTGTTAAAATTCTGAATAAAGAGTCTGTAGTGTCATTAACACCGAACAAGCCTCTCAACTGTGAGACTGATATTTCCCCAGGGACTAAGTGCCCCAAGAAAGGGTATTTCAGCGTATCTCATCCAGTGCATGAGGCCATGTGAGATAATGCTTAGACCAATTCCACTGAGAGTTCCTCCGAGCAAATCTTGTGCTCTGATTATGTTCTTGCTACTGTTGATGATCAGGGCCGGCTCCAGGTTTCAGTGGGCCCCTGAGCGACAGAGCCTCACTGGGCCCCTTAGCAGTGAACTCATGTGGTGGCATTAAAAACGCAGAACCTTAAGATACGAATATTAACCGGTTAAGGACCGGGCCCTTTCCTGTTTTTTCATGTCCATTTTTCACTCCCCACATTCAAAAATCTATAACTTTTTTTATTTTTACACGTAAAGAGCTGTGTGATGGCTTGTTTTCTGTGTAACAAATTGCACTTCATAGAGATGGTATTAATCATGCCATGTATTTGGAAGTGGGAAAAAAATTCCAAATGCAGTGAAAATGGTGAAAAAACTGATTTGCGCCATTTGCTTGTGGGCTTGGATATTATGTCTTTCACTGAGCGCCCCAAATGACTGGTCTGCTTTATTCTTTGGGTCGGTACGATTAAGGGGATACCAAATTTGTATAGGTTTTATAATACATTTACAAAAATTAAAACCTCCTGTACAAAAATAATTTTTTTGATTTTGCCAACTTCTGGCGTTAATAACTTTTTTATACTATCGTGTACGGAGCTGTGGGTGGTGTCATTGTTTGCGAAATTTGATAATATTTTCAATGATATAATTTTTAGGACTGTACGACCTTTTGATCACTTTTTATAGATTTTTTTATATTTTTCAAAATGGCAGAAAAGTGCCATTTTCGAATTTGGGCGCTATTTTCCGGTACGGGGTTAATCGTATTGAAAAACCCTTATCATATTTTGATAGATCGGGTATTTTCGGACGCGTCGATACCTAATGTGTTTATGATTTTTACTGTTTATTTATATTTATGTCAGTTCTAGGGAAAGGGGGGGTGATTTGAAATATTAGGTTTTTTTATTATAATTTTTTTTTAACTTTTTTTATTTTTATTTTTACTATTTTTCAGACTCCCTAGGGTACTTTAACCCTAGGTTGTCTGATCTATCCTATCATATACTGCCATACTACAGTGTGGCAGTATATGGGGATTTTCCTCCTCCGGGTGTTACCGGTAAGCCTTGCTGCAATATGCAGCAAAGACTTACCGGCTATGGAGAGGGCTCAGCCCGTGAGCCCTCTCCATACAGCGCGACCCGACCACCGCCGTGAATACACGGCGGGCGGTCGCGAACCGGTTAATATACAGACCCCCATGCTCCTTTAATATACAGCCCCCCAGGCTCCATTAATTAATATACACACCCCAGTCAGGCTCCATTAATATACACCCCTCCCCAGCCAGAATACAGTAATTAAAAAACCCTCCAGGCTCCATTAATTACCTTATATACTCGAGTATAAGCCTAGTTTTTCAACACAAAATTTGTGCTCAAAAACCCTAACTCGGCTTATACGCGAGTCAACTAAAAAAATAAAGTCAAAACTCACCCTTCTGACATCATCTGACATCATAGGTCCTCTTCTGTCTGAGACAGTCTGAGACAGAAGAGGACCTATGAGGGACGTCAGAAAGATGAGTACAGTGTTATTTTTTTTCCTACTACAGGGGCTGGTCAGGCTGTATGCTACAGGGGTTGGGCAGGCTGTATGCTACAGGGGTTGGGCAGGCTGTATGCTACAGGGGCTGGCAGACTATATACTGGGAGGCTGTAACCAATGCATTTCCCACCCTCGGCTTATACTCGAGTCAATAGGTTTTCCCAGTTTTTATGTTGAAATTAGGAGTTTCGGCTTATACTCGGGTCGGCTTATACTTGAGTATATACGGTAATATACACCCCCCCAGGCTCCATTAATTAATATACCCCCCCCCCCGGCTCCTGTAATAAATATACACCCCACCCCCACCCCCGGCTCCATTAGTTAATATACACCCCTTTACTGTACACTACGCATGCATACACATTAATTAATAAAATACACATTATTAGTGGCCAGAAAAAAATAATAAACGCTAACTTACCTGAAGCGTTGCACACATCTTCTACATCTTCCAAGTGACAGCAGCGTCTACTGTGCAGCAGCAGAGACGCTGGCGGTGTGACGTCATCACGTCGGCAGCGTCCTGCACAGTATTAGATGCCCCGTGGCAGAAATGCAGTTACATTGTGTGAGGGTCCACTTGTGGTGCCGACCTGTATCAGCCGCGCCACACTGTGAGTGCCATGCTTATCTCAATTACATCAGCGGCAAGTATGCCAATGTAATTGAGTTTACTTATGCTGCCAATTTGTGCCTTGGGCCCCTCTGGGACCTCTGAGGCCCTGGCACTTGCCCGGGTAAGCCGGGTGCTGGCGCCGGCCATGTTGATGATGGACCATTGCCCCCTCCCAACCTATGTGGGAATGGTGAGGGTCCAGTGGCCCCTCATAAAAGGGGGGGGTACTGTCACATCGTGCTAAAACACCACACTATCCGTAGGTGGAGTTAATATGTGTGTGAACTGCGCCTTAGTGTTTTTATTTTGTTGACTGAGCCACACCCTGCTCCTTGTATTTCAGCCTGCACAACAAGGCTGATTGACAGTTTCCCCAATGTCCTGCTGGAGGCGTATCTGGGAATTACCGAAAATACCGCCTACTCCCATCAGACCTGGCTGGTTAATCTTTTCTGTCTCCTGTGATTTCTAGTTTCAGTTCCCTGTGATATCTAGTTCAGTCTTAACCATTTATCTAATGGTGGTGGTTGCGCAGTTGCTGGGCAGGTGCTGACAGAACCATTTAGGGATAAGGGTAATACTTTTCAATCATCGTTTTTAATGAAGCCTTTATTTTGGGTGGGTTAATTTGCATGACAGGTAATCATTAAATATCCTGCTATATGTATTGTTGTTGTTATTTGCATAATCTACTCAATATTGATTCGATATGGAATTTTTTTTAAATTTTTTTAATGTAATTCAATAAATGTTTAGCATTTTTATATATGGTTAGTTAGGCCTCTATAATAGTGTATGCATACTAGCTGTGCACAATAAGAAGGGATGCCCAAATTATATTCAATGATATACTGTATATACTGGCGTATAAGACTACTTTTTAACCCCTTAAAATAATGGCTACAGTGGGGGGTCGTCTTATACACCGGATATACGGGGGCCGCACTGTGTGAGGTGTTTTTTTTCCCCGTCAGCGCGCAGAGAGCCGCTTCCTGGGACCGCCGCGCATGCGCGGCAGTCCGCCTCTCACAGTCATTAGAAGAGGCTTAGTACGCGCTGACAAGGCGGCGCGCTGTATGCTAATGCAGCCGCCCTGTCACAGCGGTCGGCGTCACAGAGCTGGGGGTCACAGGCGGCACTTACAGAAGCATGTCGGATCTTCATTAATATCGCAGCTTACAGTTATGATCACCAGGCACTTGCTCTCTTGTTTGTATTGCAAAGTTTTAAGCAGACTTTTTTTCATTTGGGAGAGGGGTAGTCTTATACAGTGAGTATATACCAAATTCTATATTTTTAGGGCAGAAGTTGGGGGTCGTCTTATACACCCAGTCGTCTTATACGCCGGCATATACGGTAATCTCTGAATGTAGTTTCAATAAAGTGAATACTATAACCCTTGTATCTGCATATCTCTATAAAGTCTGTTACTTGTCTATATACTGACCTACTGCTACTTCTGACATAAATCTAAGTGTTTAGAGTAAGGTTGAAGTATTTATTCTGACTAAATTGTAAGAACTAAAAGGAGATCAAAGTGTACAGAGGCATGTGGGTCCCATGACTCATGGGCCCAGTCACAACTGAAATTGTTTGACCATCACAATTACACCAATACAGTGCCCGAGATGTGTTGTAGTCATGCAAAGGCCTGTGCACTTCCTACTTATTGGTGTAACCTTCTTGAAATGTAATTATAATCTTTACCTGTGCTACAGTCTATAATTATCAAGATTTTTTTTGCAAAATAAAGGTTTTATGTTAATATACTTTGGTAATTTTGTAAAACACTGTTCTGCAGGCATGCTGTACAAAAAAAATCAATCAATGAGCAATGGAGATCACATTATTTCTGCAGAAATCAAGTGATCATGAATTTCAGCCACACATATATCCAAACCAGAAGTGAATTTAAAATTTAAGAAAAAATTAATTAAAAGTTTTATGCTTTTTCCTGCTACTATATACACTACATGCTAGTGTAATAGTAAAGTGTTTTCGGTAAATGTGTGTGTGGACTTTTAATTACTTTTTTGTATAGTTTAGCTGTAGTTTCTTCAGGGACCCATAGTCCATGGAAGTCAAATACAAGCCTGGGGCCAAATCAGGTCCCTGGCCTTGTATTATCTGACCCATCTCCCTGCGGTTTCCTTATTGGTATCCTGACACTCACCTTTCCCTGTACTGCTGAAGCAACAACAGCTGTCCCCTTTTCTTTCTCTGTGTGATGTCTGTATGCAGCTTTGAAAATGGGAGAGGCAATGTGATGACATCATTGCTTCAGAGCCACGTACAGACATCGCACAGAGGAGAAGAAGAGGGAGTTTTTAGAAAAGACTGACATTTGGCTACTGTGTGGGGGCATTGTGACTATTGGCTACTGTGGGAACATATATTGGCCATGCTGGTGTCTTATATGATTTGACAATATGTTCAGCTTTGTGGTTACCCTCCAAAAGGTTATTGTAACATCAAGACCTGACTGCAACGTTTGTATTGCAATGTGTTAGCTCAGTAAGCCCCCAACCAGCTCTGTCAACCTAAAAATACTAAAGTTATGCTTTTGAAAAAGATATTTCATCAATAAGCTAAGGTGTTCTAAAATTATGTATTTGTAAAGTGCATCTCATCCCACATATGGCCCACATATGGCCAAATTGCAAAACAAAATGTAAACATTGTGTAGTCTTTAAAAAGTGACAAAGCAGGTGTGCGCCTATACAGTAGTTTACCACTACATATTGGCATAATCAGGAGGAATTGGGTATCAAACTTTGTTGAGCATTTTGGTATTTTATATATTTTTAATGTGTACATTTTTTGAAAAATATATTCATTCAGCCAAACAAATGACTATTCAAAATGGAACATCCATTTTGCGAACATTGTGAAACATTTAGAGTTAATAAAGGATTAATAAAATTCATAAAAGTTGTTTTAGATATGTTGAGGGTGTAATTTCTTTAATTTATGGGGTTTTACTATTATTTGGACCACTCAAGGTTACAAGAAACCTGAGCAGCTCCATCAACAGTATGATTTGGCATTTTAAAAATCACACTTTAAGTTCTAAACCTCATAACATCCTACAAAAATGAGAGAACGATTAAAAAAGCATTCCAAAATAAAGCAGATATTCTGTAAATGTTAGCTATCAAGTTATTTTGGGTTATGACTTTGTATCGGAAAAGAAGAAAATTTCGAATTTTGGAAATCGAGAATTTCAAAATTTTTTCGCCAAATATACATTTATTCATAAATAAACTCAAAACATATCATCCACATTTTTCAACTAACACTAGCACTGTGTCACGAAAATACAATCTTAAAATCACCTGGATATGTCAAAGCGTTCAAAAGTTATAACCGCTTAGGCTATATTCACACTGCCGTTGCCCGCCCGTACCATAGCGGGCAACGGCAGTGTACGGGGAGAGGAGGAGGAGGTGAGTGCAGCTCACCCCCGCCCCTCCCCATAGGAAGTAATGGCGCACTGCGCCGTATTACGGCAAAAGATAGGACATCTTTTTCCGGGTACGGAGCGGTACGGTGCCGCACGTGTGCCCCGTGCGCCCATTGACGTCTATGGAGGACGTATATCGGCCGTATATACTTTCGCCGTATATACGTCCTCCATACGTTAGTGTGAATGTAGCCTAAAAGGGACACATGTCAGATCCTTAAAAAAGAGCCGTTTCAGGAAGGTGCAAAATGACCAAGTCATTAAATGGTTAAGTAGTTATGGCCTTATTTAGCCCTCTATCTATTTTTTCTTGTGTTGCCTGGGCACCTATCCAAGGTCCATTTTATTTAAAATCAAACACATCAACTTACAATGTCCCATATTTTGTCATGATACTAAATCTCTTAGGGTAGCATTTTATAGCAAAGTAAGGGCACACACAAAAAAGTCTGGGTATATTTACAAGCAGAGCAGAGAATCTTCCTCCATTCCTGTGAAATTGCATACACACATTTGTTACAAATATTGAAACTTTTAAAC
Source organism: Engystomops pustulosus (assembly GCF_040894005.1). NCBI lineage: Eukaryota > Metazoa > Chordata > Amphibia > Anura > Leptodactylidae > Engystomops > Engystomops pustulosus. Next base: position 156,819,120 of record NC_092411.1, on the reverse strand, counting down.
ACAGAAATGTTTTTCAGGAATGTTGTGATAATATGGCCATATTAGGTTTTTTTGTTTGTTTTTACGGGACATGTGTTTTTATATATCATAGGTTATTCATTATTTGGCTATAATATATATATATACAGGGCCGGCTCCAGGTTTTAGTGGGCCCCTGGGCGACAGAGCCTTAGTGGGCCCCTCCGTGGGCCGCCATCAAGTGGCAACACTGCCCCCGCTCCACCTGCGGACACACTGACTACCCCCCTTCCACCTGCGGACACACTGACTACCCCCCTTCCACCTGCGGACACACTGACCACCCCCCCTCCCCTGCAGACACACTGACCACCCCCCCCTTCCACCTGCGGACACACTGACCACCCCCCCTTCTACCTGCAGACACACTGACCACCCCCCCTTCTACCTGCAGACACACTGACCACCTCATCCCCCTGCGAACACACTGAACCCCCCCTCCCCCTGCAGACATACTGAACCCCCCCTGCTGACACAATGAACCCCCTCATCCCCCTGCGGACACACTGAACCCCCCCCCCCCTGCTGACACAATGACCAACCTCCTCCCCCTGCGGACACACTGACCCCCTCCCTCCCCCCTCTCCCTGTATACAGACTGACCCCCTCCCCTCCGGGAAAGAAAAAAGAATTCCCCTTTCCTGGTTCCCCCGGAGCAGCGCCTGCAGCTGTCTTTGGCCTGGGCCTCCCATACGCGCCGGCTCTGAAGCCGGCACACGTGATCCGATGACGTCATCATGTGCGCCGGCTTCAGAGCATCGTGGGAACCGGGACAGGTGAGTTTTAGATTCTGCCTCTATGCTGCGCTCCCGACCAGCGCAGCATAGAGGCAGAAAAGTGATCGATCCGGATGGTGATCAATTGTACCAGTGTCTTATAGCGACACTGGTACAATTGATCTGGGGGCCCGAGTGGGCCCCTCAAGTACCCCGGGGCCCCGGCACTTTCCCGGGTTGGCCGGGTGCTGGCGCATATATAATATAATAAAAAAAGTATTTTCAGGAATAGAAGAAAATATATTTTATTTTGGAGTCTTCTTAGTTCTCTGTCATTTGTTTTAAAAAACCATAGCTTATTTTATAGATCTGTGTGGTTAAATGAGATATTCATTTTATTGTTTAGGTCACTGCTATTGTATCACCTAAAGTCACATTTTCAAATGTTATATAATTTCAGTTACATCCAGCTGCAAACAACACCCAGGAAAACTGTATGGAACCCTTCCTCATGACATCCCTGGTACTAGGGCCATGTGATATAACAAGTCATGATTAATTAGCTCTACTATAGGTCTATGAAATTCTCATGCTTATGACATTTTGACAAAGCATTTTTATATGTGGACCTTGCCTATAGTGATGGATTCCTGACAACCACTTAGTGCTAAACATTTCTCAAGGGTAGTTACTATTTTGTGCCCCAATGCCCGGCCCTATATTTTCATTACAGATAAGTAGAAATCCATGATTCCGTCATTCCATTCTTCTAACAATTGCTGCTTTAATAGTGCTTTAAAAACCTTCATTGTATTCCAAAAACTATGTAAATATTTGGAAACAAATATTCATCTTTTTTCAACATTCATGCCAAGGGAAGCAATTTTACCAGCTGCTTAATGAACCTCCTTGGGCAGGGATGCCAGCCTAACACTGTCAGCCGTAAGACAATATACTGCATGTATTTTATACTTCTTTCAGCAGTATACAGTAATCTTCAGTAAGTTTTGATCAGAATACTTTTTTCTGTATTTTCTGTGTTTATTTACCTAAGCTTTTCTCTCTTGATACTTTTAAAGGTATGAAATGATTAAAATGGTAAACATTTCCTATAGGCTATTATCATATAATGCCCCAAGAATATAAAATTTGTTGAAAATATTCAGTGGATCACTGAGCCTAAAATTAACCCCTTAATAACTTGTGATGTACTAGTATGTCACAAGTCCATTAACAGAGTTAATTGGCTTTGCTCGTCGCTCCCCATGAAATCATTGGGGAGAGATGATCAGTTGCAATGACAGCAGAAGTACTGCAGTATATGTCTGGACCAAACAGACCTGTGTAGGGGGTCTAAAAAATAGTAAAATAATTTTTTTTTAATTTTTACAAAAATGTAAAAACTTTAAAGTTCACACCTCCCCCCCCCATTCCCTAGAAATGATATAAAAATAAACAATCCTAAACATAGGATCACTGTGTCCAAAAATTCCTGATCTTTCAAAATATAAACCCTTAAAGTAAAATATTGCCAAATTGTCTGAATCGCCATAAAAAAAACTTTAATAAATAGAGATGAAAAAGTTTATACTGTCCCCAAAATGGTAGCAATTAAAACATCAGCCCATCTTGCACAAAATGACGCCTTACGCAGCTCTGTAAACTGAAGTATGAAAAAACTATGAAGGCAATGAGGAAAACAAGTACATTTTTTTTTTCGTAAAGAAGATTTTAATTTTTAAAAATAAAACCTTTATTAATTGATTTATCCATGATTGTACCAATCCAAATAATAAAGGAGATTTGCAGCGGACAGCTGTAACCAAGCCAACAAGAAAATGGTGCAAATGTGTTTTTTCACTGCACTTGCATTTGGAATTTTTTTCCACTTTCCAGTACATGGCATGGAAATTAAATACAGTCACTTTGAAGTACAATTTGTGACAAGCCATCACACAGCTCTGTACACAGAAAAATCAAGAAGTTGTGTATCTTTAAACGCAGGAGTGAAAAATGGAAACAGAAAAAAAGGGGAAGAAACTATTTTTAGGGATTTTTGTATAGTGAAAGATGATCATGGATACTAGTTAATCTGTTTATTCACTACTGAGATCTGTTTTCCATGCCATTTATCTAGACATGAACAAAAAAGAATCTGTAAAGCAGAAGCCTACTGAAATTGAAGAGTTTCCAACCACATCTGCTGGAAGTTTATTCTTGAATCTCAGTTACTCTTTTTTAACCTCTTAACAACCAGGCCGTGACGACTCTCCAATCACTCGTAGCCGACGTGTGGCGTACAGATACGTCACATGTCTGTAAGGCGTTAAAAAGTAATATTTTCTGACCTTGAGTCTGCCCCTTCTGACTACTCTCAGATTGTGCCTTTTGTGTGTGTAGTTCCTTACACAAAACATATTGGGGGTCATTTATTAAGGGCCCGATTCGCGTTTTCCCGACGTGTTACCCGAATATTTCCGTTTTGCGCCGCTTGTACTTAAATTGCCCCGGGATTTTGGCGCACGCGATCGGATTGTGGCGCATCGGCGCTGGCATGCGCGCGACGGAAATCGGGGGGCGTGGCCGAACGAAAACCCGACGTATTCGGAAAAACCGCCGCATTTAAAAACCGAAAATGTGTCGCATAAGGACCGCTTACCTTCACCTGGTCCAGCTCGGTGCATTCCGGCGCGATGAGTTTACTTTCAGCGCAGCAGCGCCACCTGGTGGACGGCGGAAGAACTACCTTATTAAATCCCGGCCGGACCCGAATCCAGAGCGGAGAAGCCGCCGCTGGAACGCGAATGGACCGGGTAAGTAAATTTTCCCCATTGTGGCTCATTTACTAAGCACTTTTGTCTGATATTCTGACGTTTTTCCTATTTGCTTTTATTTGTTTTTCCTATTTACCATATATACTCGAGTATTAACCGACCCGAGTATTAGCCGAGGTACCTAATACTAACACAAAAAACAAGCATTGACCACAGCCTCCAATCAGTATAAAGCTAACCAGCCCCTTACACCCAGTATATGGCTTGCCAGTCTCCTTGCCTCCCCATTATATAGCTGGCCAGTGCCCAGTATATAGCCTGCCAGACCATATCCCCCACTATGTAGCTTGCCACCCCTGCCTCCAGTATACAGCCAGCCCCTGCCCCCCAGTATATAGCCTGCCAGCCTCTTCCCCCCAGTATACAGCCAGCCACCTGCCCTTTAGTATATAGCCTGCCAGCCCATATCCCCCACTATGTAGCCTGCCTGCCCCTGCCCCCAGTATACAGCCAGCTCCTGCCCCCCAGTATATAGCCATCCAGCCCCTGCCCCTGTATATAGCCTGCCAGCTCCTGCCCCAAGTAAAAAGCCTGCCAGCCTCTGCCCCCCAGTATACAGTCAGCCCCTGCCCCCCAGTATATAGCCTGCCAGCCCCTCCCCCACAAGTATATAGCCTGACAGCCCCTGTCCCACAGTATAAAGCCAGTGGCCCCCTAATTTGAGTAAGGTTTCTTCAGCACAATTTTTGTGTTGAAAAACTCGGCTTATACTCGAGTATATACAGTACTTTCTAGCAAGTCATTACCTACTCTTCTCTTTTATGTACTTTGTTCATAAATCCGTCTAATGTTATATGCTGGTACATTGGGACTGCGGATATTCCCTTGAATTCCACCACTTATCGTTGCACAACGCATCCTCAATATCTGTTCCTTGAAACAGCTGTTTATCCATGTATCATAACAACCTGTGACAACACTGAGGGGCTTTGGAAACACCAACCAGAGTCCCTCGTGCTCATTAGCATAATTGTAAAAGTTGAATTTAGAAGGAAGGAGGCCATGGATAACAACTATAGGAAGATTACCACAGTCATAGTGCCTGGATCTATGAGTAAGTGTCCATGGTTTATCATGACTGATTTTGATGGTAGATGATTTCCTTAAAGTTACATGGGTATGTTTACTCTCTATTCCTAAGTTAGGTGGAACACCTTACATTATGAAACATAGATAACTCTGGGATGCATACTATTTTCCTCATTTACAGTAACAACAAGTGTGCCAATTGCAACATATCCCACTAGAGCCAAGCATTTTTCTGGCTTGGGGGCAGCCTGATCCCTATGGTACTGAAGACACTGGCGGAGTGTGGCCTAGTGCTCGTCTGTGGTCATGGTGCTGGGTACCAGGGAAGACGCCACGTCCACAGCCTGGCAGGTCTCTGGCAGGTGGAAGCACAAGAAAGGAGTAAGAGGCTGAAGGAATCAGATGTTTCTCCCTGACGCAACCCCAATGTAGATGTAGGTATCCCTGGTGGTGGTGAATGGAGTACCCTTGGTGGTATAAGCCTTGCACAGGGATCACTCGGAGGCAGGGAATATCAAGCATCCGACATACCGTTCATTTATTCGTAACCCGGCAAAGGCCAAAACAGCAATAACAAGCAGTCGAGATGGCTGGTTGGATGGTGTTCCACAGGAGATATTCACAGCCTGGCATAGAAGAAGGAAAAAGTCCAATGCTCTACTCCTTATTATAAAAGAAACAGTTCCATCTTGTTAAATGTCATTCTCACCACTCTACCATAGTTAGAAGTAGAAGACCCTTAACAATCCTTCAAGCAATAATCCTCCCCATATAAGGTTTGCCTTGCTGGCGTCCAACAATCTCCGTGTCACACTTCAGTCAAGAATCCTGCGTGGCAAGAGATTTAACATTGTGTAGATTGCCGAGGTATTTTATTAATATACTCCCACACAATCTTAAAACTGTGCACATAGATTATTTAAGACTTTTATATCTAAATGTGCAGTTTTATGAGTATATTAATAAAATACTTTTTATACCTATACCTTGGCAATCTACACGATGTTGAATATCTTTTCCCAAGCAGGATTCCAGACTGGAGTGTGGAGATTGTTGGACACCAGTGGGGTAAACCTTGTGGGGGGCGGATCAATGTTGGAAGGAACATTAAGGGTCTTCAATTCCTAACTATGGGGGAGTGGTGAGAACAACATTATAACCAGATTAAACAGTTTCTTTTTTAATATGTACTACAGGATAGTACTTTTTAATTTTTGTTGTCGTAGCCACCTACGGAACAGGCATGTTCTATAGCAGCAGTTGCCTAGGTGGCTACTGCTATAGAACATGGAGATTGCCAAGGTGACTACTGCTACAGAACATGAAGGCTGCCTAGGTGGCTGTTGCTATAGACATGCTTTATGCCTAAGTGGCTACTGCTGTAGAACATGAATCTTGCCTAGGTGGCTTCTTCTATAGAACATACAGATTGCCTTTCTGGATACTGATTTCATTAAATATGTAGAGTAGGGTCTGAAAATAATAGCCTATCGGCATCCAAATAAGACATTCAAACTGTACAAAGAAGCAGGGATGCCCATGATATATCACAAGCTATGAAAACTTTATTGTAGGTAAGTATACATAAAACACATACATTTAAAAACATTTAAAAAGCACTATCAGTGCTAGAACAAGCCAGTAGACCCCGTGCCTAAGGAATAATGAGTAATAGCTATAATCAGGTAAAGTGCAACAGCAGTAGAAAAAGGTATCATCGAATAAATATCAAGTCCACAAGTGTGGTAAAAGTCAAGTTGCTGTGCAGCAAGTCAAACCATATTTACCTATGTAGCATAGATGTAGGAGCTAGACACCGGGAGCTAAAGAGGTGCCTATTACTCATTACTCCTTAGGCACGGGGTCTACTGGCTTGTTCTAGCACTTGTTCTAGTGCTTTTTAAATGTTTTTAAATGTATGTGTTTTGATACTTACCTACAATAAAGTTTTCATAGCTTGTGATATATCATGGGCATCCCTGCTTCTTTGTACAGTCTGGATACTGATTTAGAACATGGCCATTGCTATAAAACATACAGATTGCAGATTGCCAGGTTGGCTAGATGGCTACTGCTATGGAATATGCTTTCTGACTTGGTGGCTACTGCTCTAGAACATTGCTATTTCCTAGGTGGCTACTGCTGTTATAACTTGTTCTCTTTCCTAGGGTCTTCAAAATTTTCAACACAGATGCAGACAACCTTGACACACAGACACAACTCTTTTGCTTCTGTAGTGCTTTAGGAATGCCAAACGTTTGTGGAGAAATTTGCGCACATCTACAGACTTTCTACACTTCAAGATTATGCTCCAAACCTCTAACTCTGCTCTTTACCTTCCTAAGCAGGTCTATTTTATTAATCTAATATTCTTTCTAACAACCCCATGTCACGGCTGCACCTCTGATCCTCGGTACGGATCTCGGACACCTCGGTGTGGCGGGGCAACTCCCTGGCCCGGACTCACCTCTATGACGCTCCTGCTTCCCGACAGGCCTAGTGAGCGGGGACCCGCGCGCGCCGGCTCTCCTAGCCTTAAAGGGCCAGCGTCCTCCTGATTGGAGCTTGTTAATCCGGCCTCACCCTTATAATCCGGCACCTCCCTTCCTGTCTCACCAGATCTTCAGTTCAGCATTGTTCCTGTAAGTGAAAGCCCTATCTTTTGTGCCTAAAGGGACTTCCGTGGTTTCCGTAACAAGCTTCCCTAAGCTGTTCCTGTACTGGCTTGAGATAGTTTCCAGCATTCCCATACGCTCCTGAGTGTCGTCAGCATTTCCAGACACCTCCATGTCTTCAGTGTTTCTCCAGCGTTTCCTGACGCCTTCGTGTCTTCAGTGTGTCTTCAGCGTTTCCAGACGCCTCTGTGTCTCCTGTGTTTCTTCAAGGACCTGTCCATTCCTGTCCACTTGGGTCATGTGCCATCTCCTGTCTGCTTGCCTGCCGTGAGTTCCAGCTCATCCTTCCAAGCCATATTTGTGCTTTCATCCCAGGTTCGGACTGTGTCCTGCTATACCTGTTTCCCAGGTTGCTACCTCCGGCCTAGTCGCACCTGTGGAACAACCTGGTGGCACCCCATCGCAGCAAGACCATCCCACTTTGCGGCGGGCTCTGGTGAAGACCAGGTGCCACTTAGACTCCGTTCCCAGGTGTCGGCTAGTAACATCTAAATCCTCCCACAGTGATCCAGAGGGTCCACTGGTCCACAGACTCCTCCTCCCGGACTCTTCCCACAGCGACTTTAGTTCTGTTGTCTGTGGACCATTACACCCCAAAAGGCTAATTTTCACTCCATACTAACACCAAAGGTAAAAGTAACTTGTCACAGACTTTGAGGCTGAAGATCTGGCCACCTACTTTAAAGATAAAATTGATTGCATTCGCCATGAAGTAATTTCTCAATTCGCTCACTCCACTAATCCCCTTCCCTCCAGTACTTTACCTTGTTAGCTCTGTTCATTTGAGCCAGTCATAGAGAAAGAAGTGTACAGGCTCCTTTCCTCTGCTCACCCCACTACCTGCATCAGTGACCACATCCCCTCACATCTGGTACAGTCTCTCTCCCCAGCAGTCACTTCAACCTCTCTCTTCTTGTGTCATGCCCTCCTCTTTCAAGCATGTCATTGTTACCCCATTACTAAAGAAACCTTTCCTGGACCCATCCAGTGCAACTAACTACCGACTAGTTTCTAATCTCCCTTTCATCTCCAAACTCCTGGAATGCCTTTCTTATTCTCGCCTAACTTGCTATCTCTGAGCTAACTCCCTCCTGGACCCCCTGACAATTTGGTTTTCATCCTATGCACTCCATTGAAACTGCTCTTACTCAACTCTCCAATGATCTCCTCACTGTACAATCCAAAGTTGACTATTTGCTCCTCATTCACCAGCTCCTCCTTAGGATGCTTTGCTACATTGGCCTAAAGGACACTGCACTCTCTTGGTTTTCTTCCTATCTCTCTGACTGCACTTTCAGTGTCTCCTTTTCTGGATCTTTCTCTTCTCACCTCCCTCTCAGTGTCGAGGTTCTTCAGGGCTCATTCCTCTATACTGCCCCCATCGGACGAACCATCAGCAGATTTGGTTTCCAGTATCTTCTCTGTGCTGATGATACCCAGCTATATACTTATGCACGTAATATCACTCCCACCTTAATTTACAACACTAGTAAATGTCTCTCTGCTGTCTCTAAAATCATGGCCTCTCTCTTCTTGAAACTTAATCTATCTAAGACTGAACTCCCTATCTTTCCACCATCCAGTAACTGACCCCACTATGACTTTTCCATTTCGATATATGGGATCACTATAGCACCGAGGCAGAAGGCCCTCTGTCTTGGGGTTGTGCTGGACTCTGACCTCTCCTTTGCACCATATATTCAATCTCTTGCTTGGTCTTGCTGCATGTATATCAGAAACATCTCCAAAATCCGCCCATTTCTGATAATTGAAACTTCTAAAATGCTAATTGATTCACTAGACTACTGTAACTCCCTACTAATTAAACTTCCACTCACTAAACTTTCTCCTCTGCAATCTATTCTTAAGGCTTGTCTTTCAGACCAAACGCTACATGGATGCCTCTCTTCTTCCCAATTTAGTTTAAAATAATAACCCTCATCCACAAAACTCTGCCTTATGCTGCACCTCCTTATCTCTCTTCTCTCATCTCAGTCTATTACCCAACCCGTGCAACCCATGATATTAGATTAATTTTTACCTTAATTCGAACCTCTCATGCACATCTGCAGGATTTCTCCTGGGATGCACCAATTCTATGTAATTCCTTTACCCGGAATATCAGACTAATACCCAACCTCCAATGTTTCAAATGTGCTCTTACAACCCATCTTTTTAGTCAAGCCTATCACAATAAACCCATGTCCTCCTCCCGTCTTTTTTTCTAGCAAACATCAGATATACAAATTTCCAGGCTTCTCTGCAGTCACTTTCACCTTGGATATGTATATAAGATACAAGCAGCAGGATTTTTATTTATTAAATTATGTTATACTTATAACTTATATGTTCCCTTATAAAGAATGGCTGGACACTTATACCTATTGTGTCACCCCCTTCATCCTCACAGAATGTAAGCTCTTGCGAGCAAGGCCCTCATTCCAATGGTGCCATATGACTGTTTGTAATGTTATATTATATTTGTATATGTCCCCTATGATTTGTTAACCCAACCACCCAACATGCTTCTTTCTTTTTTCTTTGCAAAAAAAAAATTAATTTACTCACCTTTGTCCATTACTTCAAAGCAGCAGCATTCCTCTTCTCTTCTGTGTGAGAGCAGAAGGAGAGGACTGTTGCTGCTGTGGGTGAGCAGGGAAAGGTAAGTATCAAAGTACCATGGGCTTTACGCTGCTTTCCTGCATAAAGGCAAAGAGAATGGCCAGATAATAGAAGGATGTGGGCTGGATGGACACCCTTGTGCTTGCCAATTGCACTTCAACTTATAAAAGTTATTTCCAACTTATTTAAACACCTGTGTTCAATTAACCTGAGTGAAATGCAGGTTAGGTCCCGTACATGCTGTATATGATTGCTCATATTATACAAAGAAATACTTTTGCACTGCAGTGTAGTATAACTTTCAGCTTTACAGTGACCATGTAGCCTTTGGTCATTCTGTTCTAGGGGTCACTAAGGCCTAAAACGGGCCATTAAAGGATGTATTTAGAAAACGATTATTTAAAAAATATGAATTCATAAGGAAAAGTGTCTATAAAGAGACCATAAGTATCTATAAAGAAACCTAGTTCAGAGATCATATGCCAACTTATATAAGACATCAACTATAGCCATGATGACACATTATGGAGTGGAAGACCCTATTATCGGATAAGCAAAGCATTGATCTGCAAGGTCTACACACCATTATATTATGTGAGTCTTTCCAATACAATTCCTTCTTTTACTTTAGTCTCCAACACATTACGACTATTTTGAACATAGTGACGGAGGACAAAATAGGCTGCCAGCTGTAATTGGATCCGGATTCCCATTGCTGCGATAAAACAATACTTACCTTTATTGAAAAATAAGTGAAGAGAATAGTTTCAGACTTATGGCTTTCTTGGGATTCTGTTGGCATTGTCCAACTTTACTACACACACAGTTAACTCATTCAGAATAGCTAACTGGGACCTTTAAGCCTTGTATTGATACTTGTCTAATATGTACTGTATAGAGCATATTGAGATTAGAGTCATATAAGTCTTTCCCAACAATCCAGTTAGCAGCACTATTATGTACTTATGTTTCACTGCTTGAGGTGAATAGGGAAATGTAGGTAAATACTATTTATCTAGAGACATTCAATTTCCCTATATACAGAGTAAAGGTTACTGTGTAGTACCTATATATTTACAAAAAAAGAAAAGTTGTGCAGTGCCAATATGTACATTCACATAAAATACATACAAAATACATACAACGGTAACTGGTACTATGTAATGCCTATAGAATGATGTAAGTGAGAAAAAGAATCCTCTTGTTTATGCCCCTATATGCGTAATCCAGTGTAACAGGCCAGACTATACCCCCAGGGCAGACTATACTCTGGGTTTAAATGACCTAAAATGACCTAGCCCAGATATACTCCAGGGTATAAAGTTGCCTAGGCCAGAATATTCTTCCCCAGCCCAGATTATACCCCATCAGTAACATTGTGACATACACAAAAATTACTTAATTTTTCTACATTTTATTGGGGATACAGTCTGGTATTTTAAAGGAACTCTACCATTTGTTTTTATGCATTGTGAACCAAACATACCTTGAAAATGCTGTAGCTATACTGATACCATATCGGAAGAAACATGTCTTGTTTAATCCCTGAAGTGAGTTGTTTTGCTCAAAAAACAATTATAAAATTCAGGACCTTGGGAAAGCTGGGTGCAGGCTGTCTTCGGTGCATAAAAGAGCTGCCTGAACTTTCCAGACAGGACTAATTTAACCTGAGCTGGATGACTCAAACACAGCTTCTAGGCGATGGTGCAGGTTTTGATTATTTCTACCTGTCATGGACAACACAGTGCTCCTACTCTTATTTTTTTCTTCACTCCTAAATTTCAAATCAGAAAAATGCTTTCTTTCAAAAAGCCATTCTTAGCGCGAATGTGCACACAGAGAAAGATAGGACATGTTCTATCTCTTCCCTGCATACGGAGTGGTACGGTGCCACACGTGTGTGGCGCCATAACGCTCTGTGCGCCTATTGCCGTCTATGGGGGACGTATGGGCGGCTGCACGCTTGTGGCCGTACAGACGTACCCCTCACATTCGCATGAATTAGGCCTTATCTTTCTTTTCTTCAATTACATTTTATTAAAAAAAAATGTCCCTGTGTGAAGATAATTTTTCACCATTTTGACCCTTAGAAACAAGATAGTGCACATGGACATCAGGTGTAAACATTGGCCCACATTTATGTGCAGTTTGCCTGTGAAGTGTGCAGGGTGCGCCTGCACTGCTCTGGAAATGTGCACCATGGCACATGTCAGACGTTGTGATTCACGGTCCGACAAAGCTCTAACACGCCCCTTTTGGTGCACATCTTTTCTGTTTTGTCAGATACAGTGCAGGCGCAATACAATTCTGGCGCAGACACTTTATAAATATATGTGCAAGCAGTTTTCACTTTCTTTCTAGTGCAAAATCAAACAGAAAACTGAAAAAGCTTTAATAAATGTGGGCCATGGTGTTCACACAGGCCCAGATTTATTAAAGCCATTGCGCCTTACTGCACGTTTTTAAGTGCTTACTGCTTGCACATGTATTTATAAAGTGTTCGAGACACATTTGCGTTCTCGTGCACAGTCGAACCATGCAACACATTTATCATGCAGGGTCCGACAGAATTATTTAGCACGCCTTATGTTAAAGGTGCACCAAAAAAAGCTGGTGTACTTTACCAGAGAAGTGTGGAGAGCACCAGATTCATGAAGAACATGCAACACATTTCATAAATCTGTCGCACACTGCACCTTCTATAGGCAAACTTCATATAGTGCACTATTTTTAATAAATCTGGCACATAATGTTTATTTAACCACTGTTTAATCCCTACGCGTTCCAGGATGCACTATAACATCCCGGTGCCGCAGGGGGTGTATGGAGAGACCTCACGGGCTGAGCTCTCACCATGCACAGCAGGTGTTGGCTGTATAATACAGCTGACACCCGCCTGTTGCTGTCGTGGTTGGTACAGGCACTAGCACCTAACTTACCATCCCATGGGCGCCACCATCGCGGCACCATCATTGAAACTTGTAGGCTTGCCCTGTATAATGATCTCTAATAGCCAGCAGATGGCATGCTATTGGAGAGCAGCAGTATTATTGCTATATAGATCATATGTGTATATGATAGGATTGTACAGACACCCTAGGGTTAAAGTACCCTAGGGATTCTGAAAAATAGTAAAAATAAAAATAAAAAAAAAGTTAAAATAAAAAAATTATAATAATAAATTCAAATCACTCCCCTTTCCCTAGAATTGATATAAATATAAATAAACAGTAAAAATCATAAACACATTAGGTATTGCCGCGTCCGAAAATGCCAGATCTATCAAAATATGATAACGGTTTTTCACTGCGTTTAACCCCGTAACGGAAAATCGCGCTCAAAGTCGAAAATGGCACTTTTTTGCCATTTAAAAAAAAATTAAAAATTCTATAAAAAGTGATCAAAAGGTCGTACCGTCCTAAAAATGATAACATTGTAAACAACATTAAAATCCACAAAAAACGACACCACCCACAGCTCCATACACTAAAGTATAAAAAAGTTATTAGCGCCAGAAGATGGCAAAATCCCCCAAAAAAGTTTTTTATAGGAGGTTTTAATTTTTTTAAATGTATGAAAACATTATAAAACCTATAGAAATTTGGTATCCCCATAATTTTACTGACCCAAAGAATAAAGAATAAATGTCATTTGGGGTGCACAGTGAAATCCGTAAAATCCAAGCCCACAAGAATACGGCACAAATGCGTGTTTTTAACAATTTCCCTGCATTTGGAATTTTTTTCCCGCTTCCCGGTACACGGCATGGAATATTATATACCACCATTTTGAAGTGTAATTTGTTACGCAGAAAATAAGCTATCACACAGCTCTGTACATGGAAAAATAAAAAAGTTACAGATTTTTGAATGTTTGGAGTGAAAAATGAAAATGCAAAATCGAAAAAGGGCCGCGGCGGGAAGGGGTTAATTGAAGGTAATAGTCATCATAGAAAAGAAAATAATTGCATGTTAATACAATTTCCAGGAGACCCAAAATAAAACTTTGACAGGAACTGGAGAAATTTGTGGTACTTAGAACTTTTTCAATGCAGAGAATACCCCTATCATGGCTGATACTAGTATATAAATTAGTGACATTAAAAGACACCAATATGGCTAGTGGGTATTTTACTCAAAAAATCTGATGTATCCCTGATATATGACCATGTGGACATTACAAGTATGCATAAGATTTATCAATCAAGATAGTGGATGGAGATAGTATGGAGTCTGTCCCGGAGACAATTGGGCGCCCACGGGGCGACTCCAATCTTTTAAGGATTTTTGGTACACAATATATAACCGTGATGACAGGATTTTTTGGACTGAGAAAGTCATGTGTAGCTTTATCAATATTCTCAGTCACTTTAATATCCAAGGTGGTGGATTTTCAGTTAGTTTTTTATACACGTTAGTGTCATCCAGTTTATTATATAGTTATATATTTCACATATATAACTGGATTGGTCCATGACGACAACCGCCCCGCCGTCAATTCATCAAGAACTTCTTTGGATAGGTTATTATGTGTTATTATGTGTGTTCATAGGGCAACTTGAGTCCCATTGGGATTTTAACGTCATTACATAATTTTTTACCACAGACATAAACGTTTCTAAGAAATAATCCAGTAGAAGAAACTCTTTTGTGACCGGAGCTCAAAAACGAAAAAGACGATCAATGCAGGTTTCCTCCTTATTTGTGCACCAAACACAAGGGATCACTTTCAGGGATAAGTCACCATTCAGACCAGAAACCGTCAATATTTTCACTCCTGTCCTAGTCTCCTCCACTCACTGCATATAAGAGACATATCCAGACATAGTGTAGACAGTTTCAAATTTTTAAAACTTTTATTTCCAGTTCTACTCACATATGTAGATAAAAAATGCGCATATCACAAATGACTCCACGAGGACGCCAATCCTTGCCCGACCCAGGGTTTCGCCTCTGTGCTTCTTCTGGGATGCCCCAGAAGAAGCACAGAGGCGAAACCCTGGGTCGGGCAAGGATTGGCGTCCTCGTGGAGTCATTTGTGATATGCGCATTTTTTATCTACATATGTGAGTAGAACTGGAAATAAAAGTTTTAAAAATTTGAAACTGTCTACACTATGTCTGGATATGTCTCTTATATGCAGTGAGTGGAGGAGACTAGGACAGGAGTGAAAATATTGACGGTTTCTGGTCTGAATGGTGACTTATCCCTGAAAGTGATCCCTTGTGTTTGGTGCACAAATAAGGAGGAAACCTGCATTGATCGTCTTTTTCGTTTTTGAGCTCCGGTCACAAAAGAGTTTCTTCTACTGGATTATTGAATAGTGGATGTTTGCTGGATCCATCTAGGACCGTTAAGGACAGCTCATAAGAGGGAAGGTGCAGCACCACGCAATTTTTTTGTTGGTTTCTAAGAAATGGTGCAAAATTACTCTTATTGTGTAAACCCCAAGCACTGAGACATATTTCAGCTCGATTCGTACCTGGGGGATTTTGTGACGTGGCCTGATAAGCAAAACAAGTTTTAAGTTTAATACTGAATACTGAAGAATCCATTTAATTCTGCCTCAAACTGAAGCCTGTCTGTGTCGCAGGAAATAACGATAACCCTTTACTAGGTACATTAATTTGTGCATCAGATAAATTATGAGAAGAAATATTTACCACTAAATCATGTTGTTGGGTGGTTACTTTTTGGGCTGAGTTGGTAGTTTCATCATCTTTCTACTTGGTGTTTTGGACTTTCTACGGTGCTTGAGTCCTCCCCTTCTGGTTTGTTGTCGCTTCCCTTTGGTTTGGTTGTAGTCTTGGCCAAAAATGTTGATTGCATCTCAATTTATATTTGTCTTGGTTGCAGGTGACTAATGCTTGCAACATACGTCAAGCAGTCCATGGAGTCCCTGATGTTTGCGTATAATGATGATGTCGCAACTTAACAGATTTGCAGTGCCCATGATCTCTGCATAAGTTTCCCAGACACGATCATGAGATGTCCACATGTTTAATTACATTTTGGTCTAAATAATCCTGTAGTTTCAAGTGTCAAGATAGTTTCCTGGTATAAAGTTCTGCTTTATGAATCCTGGCGTAGGTTTTAGAAAAAGTATGGCCACAGCCCACTACCCATCCAAGGAATTGCTAAATTTTCATTGCATAGAAGCCATAACAAAATTCCACAATAGACTAGTATCACTTTAACCAAAAAGCTTCTTGAAACTCAATTTGTAAAGGCAAGAAAACCAGTGAAGTGATAACATTAAGGTCTGGATGGTTAGGGCCTAGGTTATTTTATACCTCTTGGTAGAGTTTATCCCTAGGAGTATAAATTTAACCCAGGACTGTTCGACTGCTGCCGGGTGTTTCTGCCCCTTAGACCCCATAACTGCTGTTTGATCTGCCATAATTGAAGGTACTCCACTTCCAGGTTTTTTGCTCAATTAGTCCATGTTTGCAACAATGAAATGACTTGTTTCCTTTGCCATGTAATGCTTGTTCTGCATGAGTGTAGGTAGATTGGTGTACATTTCAGCAGTCATATACATACATATATTTAAGATGTCATATACCATATACATCATCCTGTCTTTATTCGTATAATACAGGCAGTCCCCGGGTTACAAACAAGATAGGGTCTGTAGATTTGTTCTTAAGTTCAATTTGTATGTAAGTCGGAACTGTATACTTTATCATTGTAGCCCCCAGCCAATTTTTTGTGGTCTCTGTGACAATTGAATTTTAAAAATATTAGATTGTCATCAGAACCAGGATTAACAATAAAGCTTCATTGCAGAAACCTTTTAATACCTGTTATAGGTGTTTATTGTAGCCTAGAGCTAAAGTACAGTAAATTGCTAATATCCAGTAACTAGGGGTCATCTGTAAGTCGGGTGTTCTTAAGTAGGGGACCGCCTGTAATATGAAACCTGTCATACAAAGCACAATCTGCTCTTGTTTGATAAGGTTAATTAATTTGCTTTGTAGAAAGACATGTATTACCAGTATGTGTTAATATCTTAAACAAGAAGAGTATTAAATGCTAACTGAAAATTAATTTGCCAAGCCACGTAACTGTCTGGTAACAAGAGGATGGGCTCCAGGTTTCAGTAGGCCCAGGGCAACAGACCCTCAGTAGGGCTCTTTGCAGTGAACTGACATGGCGGCATTAAAATTTCAGAAACTAAAATAGTCTCCTGTTCCCTCAACTATTCCCTAGTTTATCATACCAGCCCCCTCATGGTTATTTTATATAAAGCCCCCTTTCCCCCCTATGGATTCGTTAGATACAGCCCTATTCACCTTCAACTATTCACCAGTACTTTATGTGCTGCATACTGTATATAGACACCATATATACACATGTATACAGTATTAACACACCATATACAAACATACAGCATAAATACACATACATACAGTATATTCACACATACAGCATATACACACACATACACACAGAACCATATACAGACAATGTTTATAAACACACAGTATATACACACCTTACATCATATACACACACATACAGCATGACACACATGTATATAGTCCCTGTAAGGCAGTCTTCTTATTCCAGCGCCCAGTAACTGCTGACCACATGAAGGAAGTAGATGGCAGTAAGTACACAAGAGAGTCATTCTATTCTGTTGTCCACTCCAACAACATTTTTTATCTGTGCACCCAGTTCAGGGGTGTACTGTGGAGTTTGTGTACTTTTATATATACATATTATGCTGTAAGTGCAGCAAAATATGTACATAATGGTGCACATCCTCCACTCTTTAGTGTGGCAGGTCTGGTGACTGGGCCCCCTGACACTTCTCTGCTATGGCTACTGCCGCTGTAGTTACATCCCTGGGTGTGGCCTTGAAAATAGTGCATATCACATGTCATTATTCCCTTGCATTTATGGCCAAACAACATTTTATTAAAAACACCATGATTTTCAAGGTGTTTTTTTATAACTTTATTTTTATTTGCTTTTCAAAAAAATTAATACAAACTCATTGAATATGCACATCATATGCGGTATCATGACATTGTAAATCTTTCAAGGTGTTTCTTAATGGCTGGGATCTATGTGACCCCAAACAGAAGACTTGCGTATGCTTTGCCAATGTATGATTATAAGGCATACTGAAATCTAGAGGTCTCTTGGCTGTATACATAACCACTTGCAATGAAAGCTAGAGAACTCTGAATGTCCACCTACAAACAGATTAGTGTTTCCACATCACTGCAGGAATAAAATGACTAGTTATCTTGTATTGAAATTCTTTTATGAGATGCTTGTTTCCAACTAACTCACCAAACCTTTCCCTATCTAGTCTCTGGCTCATCCTTATTATGGTCCGGGGAGAAATTAACTTCGCTTAATCCTTACAAATTGCAGTTAGGAAAGGGTAACAATTTACATAATTAGCTATTATCCAGTATCAGATAGAGAGGGTAATGTATTCCACTGTAGTAAGTAATATTCCAGAGGGGGACTGGTAGGTCATCAACAGAAAACAGTCGAGTAAAGGGAGCAACATTTCTGACGGTATTTAACAGGGGATTGTGTCACACGCGATTGATGTGTTGGGTGCATAGCATGCTCATATCTTTAAACAGGCAAAACGTTTAAGACTAATGTCACAGAAAAAAACCTGTGCTAATAAGGATTTCATTAACTGATGAACTGGGGATCACCTGGATGACTTTACCCACAACAGAAATAAACCCCTCTCAAAACATGTTGTGATTCACCATGAGAGAGATGCCTCATGTTTGAACTTCATGGGGATTGATCTCATACCATACCCAGAACGAGTGGGAAATTCTGAAAAAGTTATCCTTCAATGGGAGGCAAGATAGATTTACACTCTAGATACCATCCTCCAAAAAGCTTTGAATGACCAGTTACACCTTGCCCCCTTAAGCGCAGGAACTGTGTGAACCAGATTTTTTCTGGTTCATATGTTCAAGGGGTGTGGGCCACATTTTCTGTCAGATTTGCCAACATAAATGTGGCGGCAGGTGTGAGTAAGCCCCAGAACTGTACTTTCTGTGCATGGGATTGTGTTGCGGCATGCATAGTGCAGTCGCAACACAATACTAGCACAGTCACTTCATAAATACACGTGCAACTAGTTTGCAGGTATATTTATGTGCAGTCTACACTAGAATTCTAACATAGGGGCAGATTTACTTACCCAGCCCATTCGCGATCCAGCGGCGCATTCTCTGCACAGGATTCGGGTCCGGCCGGGATCTATGAAGGTAGTTCCTCCGCCGTCCACCAGGTGGCGCTGCTGCGCTGAAAATCATTGCAATGCGACGGAATGCACCACCTCGGACCAGGTGAAGGTAAGCGCTTCCCAAGCGACACTTTTTCGTTTTTTAAATGCGGCGGTTTTTCCGAATACGTCGGGTTTTCGTTCAGCCACGCCCCCCGATTTCCGTCGCGCGCAAGCCGGCGCCGATGCGCCACAATCCGATCGCGTGCGCCACAATCCCGGGGCAATTCAGGTACAATCGGCGCAAATCGGAAATATTCGGGTAACACGTCGGGAAAACGCGAATCGGGCCCTTAGTAAATGACCCCCATAGTGTTCAGGTGGAATGAGCATGGTCAGGTTTTGTTGTTTTTAGCTTGTTTAATCTGTTTTCTGTACAGGGTATAGGGTTCATTATTATTATTATTATTAGCCATTTACTAGCTATTCATGGTGTTATGTTTTTAATTAAAATATTGAAAGTTATGTATTAATCACGATTACCATTCTGAGGATACTTTTGCTTTTTTCTTGATATTATATAGTGAGGCATTGATTATATGAGGTCTAAGGGACTGCCCAAGAAGCTCAGAGCCAGAATTGGGGCAAGGAACATCTGGATAAGGTTTCAAAACAATTTCTGCAACATTTAAGGTTCATAAGAGCACAGTAGCCTCCATAATCTTTAAACCTGGTAATCAAGCCAAACTAAGCAATCGTGGGAGAAGAGCCCTGGTGGGAGATGTAAAGAACTCCAAGATAACTGTAACTGAGCTCCAGAGATGCAGCCCTCTAACAGTAGAAGCATTATGGGAGAGTATTAAAAAATTGTGACTCCTTGTAGAGTATAAAAATAAGTCAAAATAATTCTGTAGGTTAAAGCAAAAAGAGATTTTATTAAACATTTATATGGGGCCAAAATCTATCACATCCATCAAAAGAGCAGAAAGAGATAACATTTTAATTGTTACTATATTGGGGTTTATTTGATGTTTTTCATTTCAGATGCCAGGAAGCACTAAAGTTGGAGGTTTGGTATAGTCTCTTGTTTTTTATTTATTATGTCTTTCACCATACTGGTGTTTTTATTTGTTTTATAAAACGTAACTTTTTTTGTAATCATCACTTCTATAATACACTGCATTACTTGTAATGCAATGTATCTTAACTGTTAGTTTTACTGTATTCTTGTCCTGCATCACTAACCTGTTAAGAGTGATTCTATAACATATACTTTACCATCAACTCGCAATATGGTTACATTTGTAAAATTTGGGGATTTTTTTTTTAAATTAGAAATTTCTGTTAGTCATAAAAAGTAAGGTTATAAATGTCTCCTGTTATGCAGGAAAGATAATTTTTATTGTCATTATTATGTTTCCATGTCCTGCATGTTTGGTCTGTATCTACATTTCCATAACTGCAGTGCAGTTTTTGAGAGGATGGCTGTTCTATTGTGAAATAAAAAGCACCAGAGTGACATCTGCTGGGAAATTATCTCTACAAATGATTCAGATAATTCTTTAATAACCTACTTAATTGGCTTTGCAGGAGACGGCAGCAATAAAATGTCCTTTCCCTTAAAAGATTAAATTGATGCAGGACAATAGGAGAATAAATAACTTTATTTAAAAAAAATACACATTTTTACACACATATACATAAATGTAAGTGCAAACACTCAAAAGCTCATAAATATCATTAATCCTTGACTGTTTGTTCTTTTTTATTCCTGTGTATATTTCAAGGAAATGGGCAGAGGAAAGTGAAAATGAGCTAGGTCTTACAGTCCAAGGAGGCAAAAACCACTCTAGAAGCCTGAGAGTTCCAAGGGGTTAGGGTAGAATAATAAATAAAAACAGTCTCCACCCATGCCCGTTTCCATCATCCAGTAGGTGTCCCACAGATTCCACACCTTATCAAACAGTGGGATAGCATTGTTTAGGGAAGCTGTTAAAGTACTCCATATTATGGATTTCAAGAAATTCGACAGAGTGGATGTCAAAGTCTTTTTCCAATCACAGACAATTAGGAACCTGGCAGCCGTGGGAACGTGTAGGATTAGTCTGTTTACGGGGGGAGAAATATTTTATAAAGGAGCTGGTCTAGTGGTATGAGGCATGATGTAACAGAATGTATCAGACCTGAATTTCATACCAAAATTCATCAGTAGGCAAGTCCAACAAATGCAAAATTGAAAAGTACCTCCTACATCTCCAGCAAATTTTCAGGGTTTTTTGGCAATATTTGATGTAACTGGGACTGGGTATGATACCAGAGGAATAGCATTTTTGTATTGGTTCTTATTATAACTCACTGAAATAAGGTACATTTTGTGTGGGTTGTAATAGAATTATATAAATATCAGATAGTAGAGGGTGTGACTGGAGGAGTGAGGATGTGTTCTCCTCATGTTCTCACACCAGTCCTGTTTCCTGCCCGTCTAACTTTTCATCCTGGCACACCTATGGCTTATTTGGGAGCCAAAATGAAGAGGAAGGGATCCAAAGCCCCTGCTGACAACCCAACACTGACTTCCCCTGCATTGATTGCTTCTTTCCTGTAGCAGAGTGGTCTATTGTTGGGGTCCAAAAGGATGGCTTAAAGACCTTGAATAAAAATTTTTAGTATACTCACCTCTGTGTGCGCCATCCTTTTGGACCCCAACAATAGACCACTTTCACCACATCCTATAGAGTTTGGCAACTCCATTTAGGAGATTATCCTCTGGAGGCAGCACCAGACAAAAATTATCACCACAAAGCCTACAATAGTGTTGTGCCTATCTACAGCACAACCTAAAATGGTGAGCACAATCTACAGCAGTGGTTCTCAACCTGTGGGTCGGGACCCCAGCGGGGGTCGTACGACCAAAACCGGGGGTCGCCTAAAGCCATTGGAGCCGCAATTTTAATGTGTTTTTACTGCGAGTTGCATGGTTTGGGGTCACCACAGCATGAGGAACTGTATTGTGGGGTCACAGCATTAGAAAGGTTGAGAACCACTGATCTACAGCTTTATGTCCATCTGTTACCCCCTAAGATGTCACACTATTAGCGCTTTCTCCCTGTCCTTCCTTGCCACTTTCTATTTCCTGTAGCAGAGGCACACCAGGATGCACCCAAGATGACTACTGCACCCTATCCAGACCCCTTGCATCTGCGTAACCAGAACAGCAGCTCTCACCCTCCTGCTGTTGCCAAAGGAGCACTCGGGCCCCAGAGGAGCTCCCTGCTACATTCCCACTATGCTGCGCATCTCTTCAGGTGGACCAGCAGCAGGCGGCACAAGTATACGACACCAGGAGAGCCTTGTCCCCTAATACAATGTGAGGAAACTGCTTCACAAGCAAACGAGATTAACCTGGACTGAACATGTGGCCTTGCACTACTCCAGGTACCTCTATCCTCAGTGATTTATTCTACTGGTCCTCAAACACCACATATATTCCATACCTCCTGAAAGTCTTTTCCCCAGCACAGTCCCTTCACTTGCCCCAATTTTCATATGGATGTTCACCCTTCTTAAAGTATGCTACAGAAGACTGGAGTCTTGGCCGATATTAGTGACTTGCGTACACACATTTCTTCAATTCCCTTCAGAGAGGACATGAAATTGAATGTGTCCTGGCTAGAGGCAGCCTACAGAGCTGAATCGACTACATTGCATAAGGATGCTTGTGTACTTGAGAAACATGTACCAAAACTCTATAAAAGTTTATTTTAGAAGGAAGGTTAATAAATAAAAAAAAAGTGTCACAGCGTCTGGATCTATGAGTAATAGATGCACCATGAAAAGTCACAAATAAAGAAGAAAAGGACAAGCCAAAAATGAGTTACATGTGCCCAGTGACTGCATTCTTGTGTAACTACCCAGTATAATCATACAAGGAGCAAATAGGGCATCTAGAATAATTAAAAAAAAGAACAGGGGAAACGGCACAACACAAAATAACAAGTGAAATGGCTTATGTGTTAAAATGTAAATGTAAAAAATCTAAATGTAACAGCAAGGCTGTATGCTGGCAGGTACTTTATAGCATATTTTACCCTGTTGCTTTCATACTCTCTATAGTTATTTTTAGTAGGGGAAAATATCTACTCAAAATGGCATGGGTCTGTATAAGGAGATTCATGGTGGAGCAATAGCTGCTAGAGAGGTCTTTGTGTACCATGTGGTTCTGTTGGCTCTGAACAGATAACAAAATAACAAGTTTTGTTACTGTGTTACTTATTGATATAGAAAGAGGTTGTAATGAGCCTAAAGACTCTACCACATGCAAAAACCTCTGTTCATGTGTCCATTACTGGAAAACATTGTTGAAGGATTTCTTAAAAGCCATAAAAAATTTAACATATCAGAATATGGCTACAACAAGATTGTTTTGCAAAGTATTTTTTTTAATTAAAGGTTTTAAGATTAAATGAATTTGGTATTATGAACCAACCCAAACAAAAAGGGGGATGTGTCATTTGGACAACAAAGTGAATGCCGTTAAAACAGAACCTGTAAGAAAATGGAGTAACTATGTTTTTTTGTCAATTGTATTACGTATTAAGTTTTTTCCCAGCTCAGTTCATTTCATGGAATATCAAATAATGCTAGTAGGAAGTAACATTATAAAAGACATAAAATAAGTCATGTCTTTTGGAAAGTGGGGAGTAAAATAGAGATATGCAAATATTGAAAAACCCTTTAACTAATTTTATAAGTGGTTTTCTGACTCAAACAAAGTACTCAGTAGCGTAACAAGACTCTACTGGACCTTGGTGTAAACTTTGGGTTGGGGTCCCCATATAGCTAAACTCTCATCTGTTCCACACATTACACTTGAGAATACACATACACTCACCGGCCACTTTATTAGGTACACCTGTCCAACTGCTCGTTAACACTTAATTTCTAATCAGCCAATCACATGGCGGCAACTCAGTGCATTTAGGCATGTAGACATGGTCAAGACAATCTCCTGCAGTTCAAACCGAGCATCAGTATGGGGAAGAAAGGTGATTTGAGTGCCTTTGAACGTGGCATGGTTGTTGGTGCCAGAAGGGCTGGTCTGAGTATTTCAAAAACTGCTGATCTACTGGGATTTTCACGCACAACCATCTCTAGGGTTTACAGAGAATGGTCCGAAAAAGAAAAAACATCCAGTGAGCGGCAGTTCTGTGGGCGGAAATGCCTTATTGATGCCAGAGGTCAGAAGAGAATGGGCAGACTGGTTCGAGCTGATAGAAAGGCAACAGTGTCTCAAATCGCCACCCGTTACAACCAAGGTAGGCAGAAGAGCATCTCTGAACGCACAGTACGTCGAACTTTGAGGCAGATGGGCTACAGCAGCAGAAGACCACACCGGGTGCCACTCCATTCAGCTAAGAACAGGAAACTGAGGCTACAATTTGCACAAGCTCATCGAAATTGGACAGTAGAAGATTGGAAAAATGTTGCCTGGTCTGATGAGTCTCCATTTCTGCTGCAACATTCGGATGGTAGGGTCAGAAATTGGCGTCAACAACATGAAAGCATGGATCCATCCTGCCTTGTATCAATGGTTCAGGCTGGTGGTGGTGGTGTCATGGTGTGGGGAATATTTTCTTGCCACTCTTTGGCTACTTTCAGCAGGATAATGCGCCATGTCATAAAGCTGGAATCATCTCAGACTGGTTCACTGTACTCAAATGGCCTCCACAGTCACCAGATCTCAATCCAATAGAGCATCTTTGGGATGTGGTGGAACGGGAGATTCGCATCATGGATGTGCAGCCGACAAATCTGCGGCAACTGTGTGATGCCATCATGTCAATATGGACCAAAATATCTGAGGAATGCTTCCAGCACCTTGTTGAATCTATGCCACGAAGAATTGAGGCAGTTCTGAAGGCAAAAGGGGGTCCAACCCGTTACTAGCATGGTGTACCTAATAAAGTGGCCGGTGAGTGTACATGCTACACAGAATTATACTCATAGAGCCATACTCCTTATACACCTTATATGTAGTGTCCAGCAGCCTTCCTTATTCCAGCAGCTCTTATTAAAGAAATGCTCACTGCAGCCCCCTTAATGAAATGGAAGCAGAGGCCCCCCTTAATGAAATGGCAGCAGAGTCCCCCTTATCATCAGCTTTATCTGCCTGCCTGCGCCTCTACTAGTGATGGGAATTTTGCTCCTTTTGAGTGATTCGGCTCATTTGGCTCTCAAATGGATCTTTAGTTGGAATTATGCTGGCAGATAGTGGAATGGCTCTTGTGACCATTGTACAAGCACTGTCAGCTCCTGTGCCTCCTCCTCATAGATTGTAAGCTCTTGTGACCATTGTACAAGCACTGTCAGCTCCTGTGTCCCATGCAATGTACCCACAGAGTCTCAATCATCTTAACTATTTTGTTTAATCATCTTAACCATCTTATGTCAGGCTCAGGTAACCACTATCAATCAATTGTACTCCTTGGGAATAGGTCAGTCACACAAACCTGTGAGAACACCGCAGCTGAGTATAAAAACTTTCCGAATCAAACGTTTCGCCACTTTCCTTCTTTCTCTCAGATCTCCACAGACTATTGAGGGGTGTGATTTACTGT
Source organism: Engystomops pustulosus (assembly GCF_040894005.1). Taxonomy (NCBI): domain Eukaryota; kingdom Metazoa; phylum Chordata; class Amphibia; order Anura; family Leptodactylidae; genus Engystomops; species Engystomops pustulosus. Next base: position 156,793,396 of record NC_092411.1, on the reverse strand, counting down.
ATTTATTAGAAATAGAGAGACGGGTCAGGTGGGGAGGAGGACCAGTAATGGTCACATGCCCTGTCCTCCTGCTTGTGCCTTGCCCAGCCCCACTTCAGTTTTATTTGATGCCCCTGCTGCTCCCTATATGACAGGGGACACAGAGCAGCTGGGAGAAGATAGTGACCGGCATCAGTGACAGTGAGTTCTCTGTGTTCAGGGGGGCGTGGTTTAAGGTTTCCTTCTGTGGAGGAAGGGGATTACCAAATCAGACATCATCAGCAGATACGTCTCTGCCTGTATAACCCTTGGTTTCCGCTCATTTTTATACAAACAAGAAGGCGGCAGTGTGCAGAGCCGCACTCTGAGCAGTGTGCGCATGCTAATAAGCATACGGCTCACTGGGGCAGCTCTCTGGTGGGAGCCGGATCTTTTCCACGTGAACGACACATCACTAGCCGCTACTGTATGATTCTCCTCACATCTAACAGGACCCGCAGACTGCCGAATGGCATCGCCAGGCCCGGTCACTGTTGAACCTGCTGCGACCGCGATCAATATGCCACTGACAGTACTGCTTGAAAGCTATAACCTCCTGTTGTGGAGTTGCATGCTATCTGTGGGGAGGTCACAGGAATGGCATACCACTCACTTTGGGGGAATGTATAATTGTCGTTATCTCAGTAAAATTTTAAAGTAAATTTAAAAGTCTAATTTGCACCATATTTGCGCCATTTTTGCAACTAAACCCTACTCACTCTACATTCCTTCCTAGCGTATGAAATACTGACAACTGTATAATAACTAATATTCATTTAGACTTCCCAGTACAGAATAGGTTTCCTAAGTTTCTATTACTACTTTTCACTAATAATAAGAACACACACTGTCATTTTCTCTGTTACAGCTATGTCAATGCCAGCAAGTGTCTTTTCCTGCTTGAATCAGTTCCTTAATTTCAAGCATGTAAACCTCATCAAGCAATTAGAACATATTAATTTTCTTTGTGTTCTTACTGAAAGGTATAATTGCATTCCTTCAATGTAACTATGCATGAAATGCAGAAAATATTATACACGTTTATTAATTATACTTTAACATCATTAACTAATTTCCTAAGACGCATTTTTATGTCACAACAAAAGAAAATTAAATAGTGCATGTTCCTATTTTGTGCAACATAAGAGCTTAAATACAAGCTTACAATCAGATGAATGCAGAATTAGTGTTGTACACATGCCTTGTCCTTATGTGGTACATTTCTGGTGGAAGAAAACTTGTTTCTGGATGTGCACAGAAGGCTGTCAATCACTGGATGAGGTAATGAGGAATCTTGCCTTCTCTCGAGACTTGTCAGGATTTACCTCACTTTTTCATTCTACACCAAATTACATTAAACTAAATATTTGGGATTTGACAATAAAATTCAGTTTGGGACCTGGACTTCTGGGCGAACTTAGACCCAAACATGAACCCCATTGAAGTCAATGGGGACCCTGGTTTTAACACCTTAAAATGGCTGTATAATAGGGGTGCTAGAGGGCTGAAAAATGGTGGGAATGACAGGGCATGTGCCGTGTTTACAATGGGCTAGGAAAAGTACATCTAAAATAATAACAAATAATAACAAAACTAAAATAAGTGTAAATTCCAAGAATAAGGAGAGTCGAAATTTCAAGTTCCAAGAATACAGAAATTAAAAATTTCAAAATAAAGTTCCATCAAAACAGTAAAAGTCCAAGTTTCCATAATACCGAAATTTTAAGTTTAATTTCCGGGAATATGTTAAGGTAACTTCAAGTTCTGAGAATGCAGGCGGTCAAAATTTAAAGTTCAAGTTCCAGGAATAAAGAAAGTCAAAATTTGATGTAGAGTGCCCGGAACATAGATAAACAAAATTTCATGTTCAAGTTATGACAATTCATAGCATTAACATTTCAAATTAAAGTTCAAGCAATAGACAAAATCAAAATTTCAAGTTCATGTCCCAGGAATACGGAAAGTCAAAATTTTCAGTTAAAGTTCCAGGAACGTGGAATTGAAAAAAATTCAGTTAAAGTTCTAGAAAAACAGAGTTGCATAAGATACATGTCTGGTTCATCTTATGGAACATTAGGGTGTCCATGTTGGCAGTAGAGGGAGGAAAATCCTCTTGTTGGCAATGAAACCACAAGAGTTGCTTAACACGCAGACTGACAGCACCCCAGCTGCATGGCAGGACAGCACCTGCGAGGTAGAGAGGGCAAGCATTGGCCACATGACCAATTTTCCCTTTCAAGTTATGAGAATTCAGAATGTTAGCATTTCAAATTAAAGTTCTAGCAATACAGAAAATCTAAATTTCAAGTTCAAGTCCCAGGAATAAGTTAAGTCAAAAATTTAATTTTAAAGTTCCAGGAATGTGGAATTGAAAAATTTTAGGTTGAAGTTCTAGAAAAACAGAGTTGCATGAGATACATGCCTGGTTTATCTTAATGAACATTAGGCAATTAAACCACATGAGGAGCTTAACACGCGCTCTGACAGCACCCCAGCTGCATGGCAGGACATCACCTGCGAAGTAGAGAGGGCAAGCATTGGCCACATGTCCAATTTTACCACCCAGAAATTGAATATGGAGGACTAATCATTCAGTACCAAGAGACATGTGAACAGATGATCATCCATCATGGAGATTGAGGAGAAGTGAAAATGGCATTCCACATTGTGGCCATGCTTACTTTGCTAGTGTTCCTGCTGCATTAATGGCTTCCTCCTCCTCCTCTTTATTCTGCCAATGAGCTCTCAATGTCAGATGGGAGATTCCCCAGTAGTGCCTGCACCAAAGCTCATTCTCATGTTCTACAGTAGTATTGGAATTAAGGATGCTACACTATCCTTGTAGCATGGATCCAGTAGCGTAGGGAGTCCTAATTGGGAAGTACTGTTGTTAAGGAAGTCTTTTTAATATTTGATTACACATTTCAGAGGTGAACTACTTCCTTCATCAGATATATAAAATAATATTCCATATGCATATAGATAGAATCTTGCATCATAAAACAACATTTTGATAAATATTGTATATACTTAATTACCTTATATACTCGAGTATAAGCCTAGTTTTTCAGCACAAAAAATGTGCTGAAAAACCCAAACTCGGCTTATACTCGAGTCAAAAAAATAAATATATCTAAACTCACCTTTCCGGCGACCACTGTATATCTTCTGTGCGATCTGTCTGGCAGCGGCGGCAGGCTATATACACTGGGGCAGGGTGCGGCAGGCTATATACACTGGGGCAGGGTGCGGCAGGCTATATACACTGGGGCAGGGGCTGGCAGGCTATATACACTGGGGCAGGGGCTGGCACGCTATATACACTGGGGCAGGGGCTGGCAGGCTATATACACTGGGGCAGGGGCTGGCAGGCTATATACACTGGGGCAGGCAGGCTATATACACTGGGGCAGGGGCTGGCAGGCTATATACACTGGGGCAGGGGCTGGCAGGCTATATACACTGGGGCAGGGGCTGGCAGGCTATATACACTGGGGCAGGGGCTGGCAGGCTATATACACAGGGGCAGGGGCTGGCAGGCTATATACACAGGGGCAGGGGCTGGCAGGCTATATACACAGGGGCTGGCTGGCTATATACTGGGGAGGCTGTGACCAATGCATTTCCCACCCTCGGCTTATACTCTAGTCAATAGGTTTTCCCAGTATTTTGTGGTAAAATTAAGGGCCTCGGCTTATACTCGGGTCGGCTTATACTCGAGTATATACGGTATAAGACGACCCAAGTATAAGCCGGGACCCCCAATTTTAACACAAACTGGAAAACCCTATTGACTCGAGTATAAGCCGAGGGTGGGAAATACATTCTTCCCAGCCCCCCAGTTTACAGCCAGCCCCCTCTCGTACACAGCCAGCCCCCTCTAGTATACAGTCTGCCAGCCCCCTCTAGTATATAGCCTGCCAGCCCCTGCCTGCAATATAATGCCTGTAGGAAAACCGTTCCATACATCGCGGCTCCGGCATTGGCTCCGTGTTCGAGTACGTCGCAGGCATCGTTACGTCAGCCGCACGCTGACATAGTGTGTGCCAATGCCGGCGCACACATTAGAATATCAGCGTGCGGCTGACGTCACGATGCCTGGGACGGACCGGGACATGGAGCCAATGCCAGAGCCGCGATGTATGAAAGAGGACCTGCTGGGGGGTGTTGGAAGGGGAGTACACTTTTTGATTTTTTTCTTGACTTGAATATAAGCCAGGTTAGGGTTTTTCAGTACATCTTTGTTCTGAAAAACTCAGTTTATACTCGAGTGTATATGGTAATAATATAAACTATAAATATGTTTTATGATTCAAGATTTTATATATATCCATAGGAAATATTGTTCTATAGATTTGATGAGGTAGTTTACCACTGAAATCAAATAATAAAAAGACATCCTTATCAACAATACTTCCAAGTATGGACTTCCTATACCAAACACTGAAAATTATCCAATTTCTGATTCTGGAATCAATCCACTTCATCTCCTGGTTTTACCTTGTCTTGTACTGAGTGCCAATACAGCACACAAAATTTGACACTTGGGCAGCTGAATTTTCAGAAAAATTTCAAGGCTTTGTACAAAAAATACCTCAGATATGCCTCCACCTATGAGGGTGGGCCTCAAGTATCCAACAAAACTAACTTTGCGGGGCACCATCTTCTCTTGTATTTCCTTCTATAGAGGCAAGAACAAGCTGTCATCATAGGTGTCCCTGCGATCCACGTCCCGGATCGCAGACACACCTGTGCCCCTCTCCGTGGTGCCCTGTCCCCTGGCCCACACTCACCTCTCCACGCTCCTTCTCCCGTCCCGGCTAGGTGCGGGTCCCTGCTCCCTAGGCCAGCGCACCGCTGATTGGAGCTTTCACTCCTGGGTTTTCCATTAAGCCCAGCTGTTCCCATCTACTCCCGCCAGATCTTTGAGCTACCAGCTTTAGAGAAAGCTTCCTATGCGTATTTCCTGTGTTCCCTATTCTCCTGCGTTGATCCCCTGTTGTGACCCCAGATCTGACCTTGATGTCACTCCTGTTCTGCCAGCCTTGATTTTCTACTCCGTTCCTGACTCTGCACCTCTGCTGCCTGCCCTAAACTTCTGCTTGCTCCTGACCACAAGATTGCCCGCTGAATTGGTACTTTGACCTTGGCTGCCACCGCGGGCTAGTCGCTCCTGTAGAATGACCTGGTGGCACCACGCTGCAGCAAGACCATCACGCTTTGTGGCAGGTTCTGGTGAAAACCAGATGCCACTTAGATTCCAGTCCCAGGTGTCAGCTAGGGTCATCTCCGGTGGTCCAGGGGGTTCACTGACCCCCAAGCCCTGACAGTAAGATCCGGCCATGGACCCTGCCAAGGTGCCACTTCCGAAGTTGGCTGATTGGTCCCAGTCCCAGCAGATTGCTTTGCAAGGAGAGCAGCTAAGACAAGTCAGCGCCATACTGCTTCTTCTGTTACCCCGGCTTGTCTCCCTGCCACTGAACCTGGGCTAAGACTGTCTATGCCTGACAAGTATGATGGGGACCCCAATTTGTGCAGGGGCTTTATTACCCAGTGCTCCTTGCACATAGAGCTCATGCTGTCTCAGTTTGTCAGTGGCATTTATTGTCAGTCTTCTCTCTGGGAAAGCCCTGGCCTGGGCAATCCATTCACAGCTACCCATACTGTGTTTCTGGCGGAGCAATGGTTCATGTTTGAGGAACCTGCATGAGCCTTCTTGTCCGTATGCTGTCCACAACATTTAAAAAGGGACGCTCTTCTCAAGTTAAGGACGTATTGGCCGCTCGTGAACTGCCGTCTACCCTGGGTGGTCTCATCCCCTTAGCCACCCAGATTGATGTGCGGTTTATGGAGCGTGCTGAAGAGCTATGTCATGTGCAACCCCAAGTCCATCCACAACGTCTACATCGCCTGGCTCCTGTTTTCCAAAGGCCGAAACGGCTGCAGAAGAGCCTATGCAGGTGGACAGAGCCAGACCTTCCTCCCAGGTACGCTCCAGACGTTGTCAGGAGAATCTTTGCCTGTATTGTGCCAGTCCTAAACACTTAATTGGGGCTTGTCCGGTCCATCCCCAACGTCCGGGAAATGCCAGCACTTAGGGTTTTTGGGAGAAGCGTCCGTAGGTGTGAACCAAGCTTCTCCACGCATGACCATTCCAGTGCTCCTCCATTCCAGCTCGCAACCTCCGATTCAAGTTTCAGTTTTCTTCGACTCTGGTTCTGTGTGGAACTTTGTGGATGCCTCCCTGGTCTCACGTTCCAGCATCACATTCCGGTGGTTCCTCTCCAGAAGCCTATTTCCTCTGTAAGTGGACAAATCTTCTCTGATCCAGTCCGGTACCGAATTAAGCCTGTCACTCTGCAAATTTGAGCTCTTCATAAGGAAAGACTATCCTTTTGCATTCTGCCACGTTCTTCATTGGGTACCAGAATGTCAGTCCTGCTGTATGGTGGCACCTCTATATGTTTTGCTTCCTCTGTTCACCTCTGTGAGCAGAGAGCTATTGACCCAGCTGACAAGTTCGAAGAGCTGCTGGTTTGTGCTTTGATGGAGCAAGATGCAGAGCAAGGATCTGGCATGGCTCAAGGGCGCCAAGATATGGACATTCATTCTGTAAGAGTTTCCCCTGAGGCTACCCACAGCAGGAGTCCTCAGGAACTCATGGATGTGTTTCTACAAATGGCCCTACAGCAGCTAGGTGAATGTTATCCTAGCCTGCGCCTGCAGCTTGTCCTTCAATTTAATCAGGCAGCCACAGAGTGACAGGAGACAGTAGCCGAAGAGCAAGAGAAGGAGAGAGCGACTGCAGAGTGGCAGGCTGATAGAGAATTCCAGTTGTAAATATTAAAGAGGTATCAATTCTGCGCAACCCCAATCCCAGGATGTAAACCCCAAATGTAATTGTCAAGTTTTCCAGTACTGAACAAAGATGCGGACTTGGGCATTTTTCTGTGGTCATTTGAGAATACCTGCAGGCAATACCATCTGCCCTGAGAGCAGTGGGCACAGAATTTAAGCCCAGGGTTAAGAGGCAAAGCCCTTAAAGTATTTGCTGACGTTCCTCTTGAGCTTGATGAGGACTATGACGCTATAAAAACTGTGTGATAAATATGGCCTGGGGGTGGGAGGCCTTATACTACTCATCCCTCACTTCCCCCCAGCCTCAACATAATTAGTCTAATGGTCCTAGCTAGGGTTACTAAACAGCAGGTGTGAGAGCTTCAAAGAATTTTTGTAGCCGCATTGTCTCTAGAAGCTTCAGCTGATTTTCCCTCCAACAGGAGACAAAGAGCCATAAAAACTCTTAATACAATATATTAAATAGGGGCAGCTATGGAGTTATGGTCCATCTTAGCCCAAGGGCAACTACATTTTTGGATTTCTTATTGCCAAGGCCCAATCCCCAAGGCTCTAGCATCTTTGGGTCCAGAGATATCAATATGATCCAGGGATTCACCCGGATCCAATGATACCAGAACCATGACCCTACGACTTCCACTTCCACTTCCTAGAAGCTATTGCTTTTTCAGAGTTTGAGACGTAATACCAGGTAGGAGGGACCCATGAACCCTCCCGGGGGTGGACAGAGGTGTGTCTGCACCTGATATAATCAGACACCTCTAAGGCCACATCGTCTTTTTGTCTGGGAACCATTTTAACATCAAGAGCAGAGGAAGATCTTAAGGTGTGGACTATCAGGTTCCATTATGCCACACACAAGGTAACTAACTTGCGGAACTGCTGATACATGAAGTGCTACCTTGTATTTTGTACTCTGTGTAACTGTATATATCTCTATTGTATATATTGTTTTTTCTAATTAAATATAAAATCTAATCTGTGTTGACCTTTTATCTCGATTCACAAACCCAATCGTCTGTATGTCTCACTCATATACATCCTACCGGGTTGGTTCCTCATCCTATAGAATCCTGTTATGAACCAGGCTTATATTAAAGGAGAACTGGTGGCAGCTTCATTAGGTTGATAAGATTCTGTTTAACTGAGGCTAGTGAAAAGGATCTTATAGCCATTCACGGCTGTGATTTATTGTTGTGCCATATCCGGAAGTTGTGTGGACAACTTTAAATCACTTCCTGCCCCTCCCAGAACCTGTGCATCCTGGGAGTGTCTATAAAAGTATAACTATGTGACCTTGTATACCATTCAGCACTCTGAAACATCACGGTTTCCTTCACAAGCTGCTCTGCGAACTCATAGCCTTGTAAAGTGTGGTTAGCTGTGTGACTGCTAGAGAGCTGAGTGTGCTTGTCTAGTGCTGTAACAAGGTGACTGCTTGAGAAGCAAGAGTGGATGTAGAGTGGGATACTTATTAGTCCCAGTATAAATACAATAAGTGGTCACTGCATAATAATAATAATATTAACAGCCCGTCTGAATTCACTAGGGTATACATAGTACACCTAATTATATTATATATGGCACTCTCTGAAAAATATTATTTTATACAGTGTCCCTTAATCACATGCTAAGCCCTGTTCACACATAGTGGTTGTTTGCAAATCTGCAACAAACACCCACCCCTAACACCTAGTCAATGTTGACACCGATCGTCAGTGCTGCAGGCAACCACTTTAAAGGAAACCTACCACTTGTAGTGGCAGGTTTCCGATGGCAATATCGGGCACCAGCTCAGGGTGAGCTGGTGCCGGAGCTTATTTTAGTTAGTGTTTTAAACGTTGTAGCCGGCGCAGGCAGGTACGCGCTCGGCGCTTACCGTGCACGCGGCTCTCATTCACTTCCTATGTAGCCGCGTGCACGGTAAGCGCCGAGCGCGTACCTGCCTGCGCCGGCTACAACGTTTAAAAAGTGTTTTAAACCGCGATACCGCGGTTTAAAACACTAACTAAAATAAGCTCCGGCACCAGCTCACCCTGAGCTGGTGCCCGATATTGCCATCGGAAACCTGCCACTACAAGTGGTAGGTTTCCTTTAATGCATATTGGTGGAAACAGTGTGCCACCATAGCATCGAGGTGGGGATCAATAGATCAATCACTTTCAGGACTGTCATAGAGCAGTCTGTTTATTAATTTAATGATATATAATATAATAATTCCTTTATTTATATAGCACACACAGCGCTACACAGAACTTGCCAAATCAGTCCCTTTCCCAAATGAGGCTCGCAGTCTAATCAACCCACCAGTATGTTTTGGAGTGTGGGAAAACGGAAGACCCAGAGGAATCCCACACAAACACTGAGAGAATAACAAACTCTTTGCAGATGTTGACTTGGATAGGACTTGAACCCAGGACCCCAGCACTGCAAAGCTGTAGTGCTAGCCACTGAACCGCCTAATTAATTTAACGATATGTCACGTCTCTCAATGAATTATACTTTATATAGTTCACATAAAACTAAATTGATGAATTATAAATGAGTTATATATTAATCCGTAATGTGATTTATAGTAACCCCCCTCCACAATGAATTGTAATCTATACAGTGCCCACCCAGCAAGAATGCATTATAAATAATATATGGTGCCTGACTAATAACACATGTTGTTCCCAAATTTTAAAGTGTTATTTATATAAAGCACCCAAAATAAATTATAATATATAAAATTATATATTTTATTTTCCAATGTTTCTGTACTGCCCGACTTCCCTCGGCAATATTGTCTTTTCCCTGATTCAAAAAAATAGGAAGGCATGCAGATACCATTGATAATTAGCTGGTTCACGACCGCCCGCCGTGCATTCACGGCGGCGGTCAGCCCCGCTGCATAGAGAGGGCTCACCGGCTGAGCCCTCTCCATAGCCGGTAAGTCTTTGCTGCATATTGCAGCAAAGACTGAATGATAGGATCGATCAGACAACCTAGGGTTAAAGTACCCTAAGGAGTCTGAAAAATAGTAAAAATAAAAAAAGTTTAAAAAACTAATTATAATAAAAAAAACTAAAAATTCAAATCACCCCCCTTTCCCTAGAACTGACATAAATCTAAATAAACAGTAAAAATCATAAACACATTAGGTATCGACGCATCAGAAAATGCCCGATCTATCAAAATATATTAACGGTTTACAACGGTTTCCCCGTAACGGAAAATAGCACCCAAAGTTGAAAATGGCACTTTTTTGCCATTTTGAAAAATATAAAAAAAAATCTATAAAATGTGATCAAAAGGTCGTACAGTCCTAAAAATTATATAATTGAAAATATTATCAAATGTTGCAAAAAATGACACAACCCACAACTCCATTCAACAAAGTATAAAAAAGTTATTAGCGCCAGAAGATGGCAAAATCAGGAGGTTTTAATTTTTGTAAATGTATGAAAACATTATAAAACCTATACAAATTTGGTATCCCCGTAATTGTACCAACCCAAAGAATAAAGTAGACATTTGGGGTGCTCAGTGAAAGCCGTAATATCCAAGCCCACGAGAAAATGACGCAAATGCAGATTTTCACCATTTTCACTGCATTTGGAATTTTTTTCCCGCTTCCCAGTACATGGCATGGAATATGCAATACCATCACTATGAAGTGCAATTTGTTTTTACGTGTAAAAATAAAAAAGTTATAGATTTTTGAAGGTGGGGAGTGAAAAATGGAAATGAAAAAACAGGAAAGGGCCCGGTCCTTAACCGGTTAGAGTACGTTAGTACTAGAGCTGCCTGTTCTGGCCACAGTGATTACCAAAACACTGGGTCCCCTTTACTTATCCTTGTGGCCATGCTCACAAGTACATCCAGTACTTCCATGATGGTGGCCATGCCTACATCTACCAATAAATGAAATGATAATTGAAAGGAAAAAATGTTATTGAGCATGCATACATTGAGTGTAGCTACAATGATTTAAAGGAAACCTACCACTTGTAGTGGCAGGTTTCCGATGGCAATACCGGGCACCAGCTCAGGGTGAGCTGGTGCCGGAGCTTATTTTAGTTAGTGTTTTAAACTGCGGTATCGCGGTTTAAAACACTTTTTAAACGTTATAGCCGGCGCAGGCAGGTACGCGCTCGGCGCTTACCGTGCACGCGGCTACATAGGAAGTGAATGAGAGCCGCGTGCACGGTAAGCGCCGAGCGCGTACCTGCCTGCGCCGGCTATAACGTTTAAAAAGTGTTTTAAACCGCGATACCGCGGTTTAAAACACTTACTAAAATAAGCTCCGGCTCCAGCTCACCCTGAGCTGGTGCCCGGTATTTTCATCGGAAACCTGCCACTACAAGTGGTAGGTTTCCTTTAACACTTTATCATACACTCCAAATGGGATAAGTGGTTTGGGTACCTCCTCTTAACTATCCTACACTTTGACCACTGATCTAACAGCAATGAAAATATCTAGGTGAAACAGTGCTGACAGTGTTCTCTTTTATACTTGGGCATTGATAATTAAAAAGTGGCATCAATAACAGCAATGCCACCTGTGTGATGGAGACCTGTTTCAAGTACTTTCAGGGTGTGGTGACATGTACCACTAGTGTGGCGTTTGTAAACAGGGGCAGGCCTTAACCTGAACCTGGTATCTTAAATGAAAATGCAGCGCACCCTCAGAGAATTGCTTTTGATTAACCTTTAGTGATAAAATAAAAATGCCCATTTTGCCTTTCAGGCATTGGCTTGACTATCTTCAAGTGAGTTTGTAGGAGTTTACAGACAGGGTTTAAAGAAACATATCATAATTGTTTTAAGTGCGTGTCCAGTTTCTGCAAAACAAAACTAGACAAAAAAGAAGAAGCTGTGAAGGCGAAAGCCAGGGACAGGCGTGCATGGCTGACGTCTTTTTATACTGTGATTTTTGACAGGCACATTATTAAAGATTTTAATGTGAGTACACTACAATAAAATCAAATTAAAGTTTACAAAACAAATAATGCTATGTTTCCTGAAATTCCTCTATACAGTTTTGAAAGAGCATGTTTCTAAGGTCTATTGCCCATCAGCTAGTTTGATGCCTCCAAGTTCCATCAAACTTGCATCGTGTGTTTGCTGAAACATCTGGCCTGAACGCTCAGAAACCAGAAATGAACTGACATGCAGAGTTCAGCCCCCATTGCTCACTGCTCGTGCCGGACGTTCCGGCAAAAACAAGATGCAAGTTTGATGCAAGTTGGACGCATCTAACTCACTTGTGGGCAATGGGCCTAAGTGCAGAGGACTGCAACGGCATGTGAAGGTCTGGATGGTGGCTTGTTCTCAAAACGAAGACCAAAAAGGAGTATGCCCCCTCATAGAGACTTCTGATGTTTGCATCAAGGAACTGCTGCTTCTTAATGTTGAACTTTGTTCTGAGGTTGTCAGAACTCCAAATTGCTCTGAATGGGATAAGATTTCAGGCTTCTGTGCTTGAAAAAAACACCCAGAGTTGCTTGTGATTGACAGCTCCCTTTTAGGTTCTTTCCTTAGGGAAAGTTGAGTGTGAGTTTGAGCTTGTTTTGTGTTCAGCTTTGGCTTGAGTGATGGAACCAGTCAGTGCTGGGGGCAGTGTCCATTACTCCCTCTATATTCTGCTTAGACCTTTCAGAGGGTGCTTATTATTTCAGTCCTCTTTTTGATATATCTAATGCTATTGCTTTGTTTCTTATTACGTGTATCCGACTTAAGCTACGTATTATCGACCGATCTATTGTTATCCGATTCTGTACCTTTGTCGCCATCTTGGTTTTGACCCACTTCTGTCTGACTCCACTTGTCTCTCTGTATCTGTTTGGAAAGTTGGAAAATTGCATTTTCATTATACAAACAAAAATATTTTATTTTCATAAACTGGACAACCCCATTATTGTATTACAAACCAAAATACCAAAACATATCACTTTTTGCTTGTATGTTTTATTTTTAGATTAGTTTCTTTTTTTCTGTAGATGAAAGCTGCCCTCTTTCCTGAGCTATGGTAACAGCATTTAGTGATGTAATTTAAAGCAGCTCAAAGCCCATAGGCAGCCGCAGACTGTGGCTGACTCACCAATAGAGTTTCAAAGGCTTTGTTTGAATAAAGAGGTGTGAGGGTAACTTATATCATTCACTTTTGTCAGATGTGGCCGCAAATATGACGTTTTCTATAGAGGTGTTATCTTCTTCTTTGACCACCTGCCTGTCCCCGACCACGAGTTTGCCTATACAACACCTTGGCTCCCACCGCGGACAAACCCGTGCCTGTGGAACGACCTGGTGGTACCACGGTGCAGCAAGTCCAACCTGCTTTGCGGCGGGCTCTGGTGAAAACCGGGTGCCACTTAGACTCCGGTCCCAGGTGTCGGCTTACGTCATCGTCCACTGTGGTCCAGAGGATCCACTACCACTGATCCTGACACCTGTCTGTCTTGTCTGTGAAGTAAATGAGGTGAATGCTGCAAAGAAAAGCCCTATAGTATTAGTGTCATGTATAATATATCATGTCATGTATTCTAAGTTTTAGTGGTCATAGTGAAAATTGTAGGTTAGTACTTTTTATCAAATACAGCTAGTGGCATGTAAATATAAAAATTTGTCACAAAATATAAAAATACAAGTTATTTAAGCAGACAAACCATCATAAATACTATAATGCATACATAGTTAATAGTGCTATCCAGCACTTGTATTCATTCATTTATGGTCCCCACAGCTTTGCTTAAGATACTGCAGTTTACCAGATGCCCAACTCCCAATGTGTTCAGGAGGTCTGGTTGTCATAGCAACAGCAGAGATGTGTGCAGAAAATGATGAATATCTCCCAAGTAGAAACAAAGCTAGTTCTGAGTCTAATATGGATTGGAAATCTTTCATTTGCACTGTAAAGTGTAAACTATGCTTGCTTAATAATATAAGTAAACAGTAAAAGAAACATTGAATTTATAGTAAAACATATAAAAATACATTAAATTATCAATAGGCATAGAAAAACACTGATGCATTAAAACATGTTAGTGGTAACCCTAGGAGAGTGTACAGTTTTTTTGCTGTTGAAAATAAAAAATGAACCAAAACATTTTATTTTTCAAAATTATATAATGTAAAGTGGATACAGAAAATATTCAGACCCCTTTAAATTTTTCGCACTTTGTTTCATTGAAGCCAATTGGTAAGATCAGAAAAGTTCTTTTTTATGTTCACTGTGCACCCCATCTTGACAGAAACAAAACCAGAAATGTAGATATTTTTGCTACTTTATTGAACTAGACAAATTGGAATATCACATTGTCATAAGTATTCAGACCCTTTGCTGTGAAACTCCTTTTTTCTTCTAATCTTTCTTGAGATGGTTCTACTCCTTCATTGGGATCTAGCTGTGTTTAATTTAACTGATTCAAACTGTATGCTGATGGAAGACTCTACTCAGTGCATGACATATGAAAGCCTACATACAGTTTTCAAAAAAACACACGAAGGACTCCCAGATTATGAGAAATAAGATTCTCTATTCTGATGAGACAAAGATTGAACCATTAATGAATGGCCCAGACAGAGCCCTAACCTCTCTTGAAAATGACAGTCCTCCAACGTTCACTATCCAACCTGAGGGAACTAGAGAGGATCTGCAAGAAGAATGGCAGAGGATCCCCAAATCCAGGTGTGAAAGAAACCATGACATTTTGGACCACTAAAGGGTATGCAAGGTCACTTAGGACCCTTGTGTTCTGGGAGTGTCTATAAAAGGAGAACTGAGAGGCACAGGGAGTGATTTAAAGTTAGCTAGCTCCATTAGGCTAATTGGGATGAGGCTGGAGGGAAGGAGGGATTTGAGTAGTAGAAGTCCCCCTCCCCCTGGCCATATTTATCATACTTTGATTTAGATTTTTTTATTTTAATGTGAAAAGGTGGTATTATGGTACTTTTGATTTGTTTATTATAAAAAAAAATTAAAAAACTTATTTTTTCACTTCGTTCAAAGCTTTATCTTTTTCCACAGTTGTACTTGAACAAGAGATTTTGCATAGTATCAACTATCAGAGCATGCTCATGCATGCATGTGACCCGCTGATAATAGGCCGTAAAATGGAAAGTTGGGAAGGGGTTAAAAAAACTTTGTACAGTGTCTTAATTTAATGTAAAGAATAAAGAATACATAAGTCTTATTTAAGTAACCTTAAATCCACTGTAAGATGCCACCTCTATAGAAATACATGAAAGAAAAACATCTGTAATAAAGGTACATTGCCTCAGTAGCAGTTAATATCAGGTGATGTGGGGAGGACTTTTAACCAGCAGGTATTACTGGTGTGAAGGATAAAATTCTCATGACAGGTCTTCTTTAATTCTTCTTTTATAGCATTCAATATTATATTTTAAAGAATGGTGTCAAGGATCCTCTCTATGCCAAAGGCTTGTCAAAAAAGAAGTCTTTGTTAACAGCAAGCCGCAAAACACAGCACCTAACCTTGCTGAGACAAAAATTGCAAATCATTGTCAAGTATTAAGAACCTCAATGGTATATCTGCCTGAAATACCATCAATATTATGATTGTTTTCCCATAAATAACAGGAGATTTTATGCCCTTGATAACAATGATATAAAATATTATGTAATATCTGCTTTCTCCCATATACCTTAACCTTAGAGGATGATGTCCTTTCTGCCCCTCAGTATTTCAATCCATGGCCCTAATATTGTTACTAATGGTAATCTTTGAGACTTTGGTCCCATCTTGCTTCAAGTCATTGACCAGATCTTCCCATGTAGTTTTAGGCTCCTTATCTTATGAGGTGAGATCTTGCATGGAGCCCCAGATTGAGGAAGATTGACAGTTATCATACATTTCTTTTATTTCAAATAATTGTACCAACAGTTGTTGCCTTCACATCAATCTTATTGCCTATTGACCTGTAGCCAATCCCAGCCTTTGTAAGGTTTACAACTTTGGCCCTAATGTCCTTAACCCATTAAGGACGCAGATATTTTTTGTCACTTAAGCTCTGCCCCTTTTTTGTAATCTGACAAATGTTTCTTTAAATGATTATAACCTTTAAACACTTTAACTTACCAAAGTGATTTTGAGATTTTTGATGTTGTTGATATGTTATTTTAAAAAAAAATGTTTAAATTGCCATTTTAAAAATTCTAAATTATCTTCTTTTCAGAGAGCAAAATTTCAACCTTTTCAACATTTCCCACATGTCTGCTTTATGTTTTCATCATTCTTAAAATGGCCTTTTATTTTAATATGATCTTAGATAGCTTACAAATCGATCATCAGTTTTCTGGATTTTTAAGGAAATTTTATTTTAGAAGTTTTTGGAAATTATTTTAGTTTTTAATAAAAATTTCAATTTATAATATTAGAAACCACTATATATCAGCCCATTTTCAAAAATGCACTCTCAAACTATTAGAAACTGCTTTTAGGATGATTGTTATCCTTCTGAGTGCTTCATAGTAATTAAAACAAAGGAGGAGGTGACATTTAGACTGGTCTTGTTTGGTCCGTAATATGTTTATTTTGCCTCAAAATGTATACATTCACAAAAGATAAAAGTAAAAAAAAACATCTTAAAATTTGTTAATTGTTATATGTGGACATCACTTTTATGGCCCACAGCAAGGCCCTGTAAGGAGGAGTGCCAAGTGGCAACTAGTTTTGCCCTATAGGATTTAGCTTTATTTACAGGCAGTCCCCGGGTTACATACAAGATAGGGTCTGTAGGTTAGTTCTTAAGTTGAATTTGTATGTAAGTGGGAACTGTATATTTTATAATTGTAATCCCAGCTAGAACATTTTTGGTCTCTGTGACAATTGGATTTTAAAAATGTTGGGTTGTCATAAGAATCAGGATTAACAATAAAGCTTAATTGCAGACACCTGTTACAGCTGTTTATTGTAGCATAGGACTAAAGTACAATAAATCGAGTGTTCTTAAGTAGGGGATCGCCTGCAATTTCTTCAATGGCAAACTTTTGCATGCTATAGAATATTTATTCATTTGTTAATTTTTCAATTACAGTATACTATTTTGGGTGGCTATGCCTTAATGATAAAGATCTATTAACTTTTTGGAGTAGGAGTAGAAAAAACATCAATTCTGTCATTTTCTTTTGCCATTGTTTTATGGTGTTCTCCATCCAGATTAATAAACATGTTACCTTTATTTAATCGCCTTTATTTAATGGCGATACCATGTTTCTATATTCTTTTTTACATTTTACTAATTTTGCTGAATAAAACCTTATGTGGGAAAATGTACATTTTTGTCTAAAGAGCTGGTTGAGAGCTTGCTTTTGTGGGACGTGTTGTACTTTACACCAGAACCCTTTTGAAACATACACTCACCGGCCACTTTATTAGGTACACCATGCTAGTAACGGGTCGGACCCCCTTTTGCCTTCAGTACTGCCTCAATTCTTCGTGGCATAGATTTAACAAGGTGCTGGAAGCATTCCTCAGAGATTTTGGTCCATATTGACATGATGGCATCACACAGTTGCCGCAGATTTGTCGGCTGCACATCCATGATGCGAATCTCCCGCTCCACCACATCCCAAAGATGCTCTATTGGATTGAGATCTGGTGACTGTGGAGGCCATTTGAGTACAGTGAACTCATTGTCATGTTCAAGAAACCAGTCTGAGATGATTCCAGCTTTATGACATGGCGCATTATCCTGCTGAAAGTAGCCATCAGATGTTGGGTACATTATGGTCATAAAGGGATGGACATGGTCAGCAACAATACTCAGGTAGGCTGTGGCGTTGCAACGATGCTCAATTGGTACAAAGTGGCCCAAAGAGTGCCAAGAAAATATTCCCCACACCATGACACCACCACCACCAGCCTGAACTGTTGATACAAGGCAGGATGGATCCATGCTTTCATGTTGTTGACGCCAAATTCTGACCCTACCATGCGAATGTTGCAGCAGAAATCGAGACTCATCAGACCAGGCAACGTTTTCCAATCTCCTACTGTCCAATATCGATGAGCTTGTGCAAATTGTAGCCTCAGTTTCCTGTTCTTAGCTGAAAGGAGTGGCACCCGGTGTGGTCTTCTGCTGCTGTATCCCATCTGCCTCAAAGTTCGACGTACTGTGCGTTCAGAGATGCTCTTCTGTCTACCTTGGTTGTAAAGGGTGGCGATTTGAGTCACTGTTGCCTTTCTATCAGCTCGAACCAGTCTGCCCATTCTCCTCTGACCTCTGGTATCAACAAGGCATTTCCGCCCACAGAACTGCTGCTTACTGGATGTTTTTTCTTTTTCGGAGCATTCTCTATAAACCTTAGAGATGGTTGTGCGTGAAAATCCCAGTAGATCAGCAGTTTCTGAAATACTCAGACCAGCCCTTCTGGCACCAACAACCATGCCACGTTCAAAGGCACTCAAATCACCTTTCTTCCCCATACTGATGCTCGGTTTGAACTGCAGGAGATTGTCTGGACCATGTCTACATGCCTAAATGCACTGAGTTGCCGCCATGTGATTGGCTGATTAGAAATTAAGTGTTAACGAGCAGTTGGACAGGTGTACCTAATAAAGTAGCCGGTGAGTGTATGTTCTTTTGATTACTTTTTATTGCATTTTATGTGGGATGAGAAGGGTAAAAATCATAAATTTTGGTAATTTCCTTAAAATCTTTTCTAAAATGTTTTACATTTGTTTATTTTGCAGATTCAATAATGATTTTTGAAGTATTGGACGTTCAGATGTAGTTATACTATATATCTGGAGTTTGTATGGTGATTTACACTTTATGTAACTTGATGGGGTCACTTATCTTTTTTTTTCTTCCTGTTTTTTTCTGTCTTTTTTGAGACTGTTTCTGGCGCATTGCAATTTTTGCTCCTTTATGGGGACATTTTGTTTTTCAACAGTAAGTGACTTGAGACATTTGTGCAACATTTTTGCGACATTTGTAACAAATGTCTCAAAAAGATATCTGAAAAAGTAGTGGGAAAAAAGACAAAAACCATCCAAAACAAACAGAGATTAGATTAATCATCCCCAATGCTTTGGTGGCATTTTTATTGATTTATTAATTAAAAACATTTTTGAAAAACATTTTTAAGCTTTTTCATTTTTTCCCACTATGGGACTTGAACAATACTTATGTATTGCAGAGTGTTCGAACTGTCAGTCGTTGCAATCGCGTAGGCTAACACAGTCCATTTAAGGTTCTATTGTGACATTATCTTGGAGGTATTTCCCATGGACAGCACCAGGGTCCTGGATCGGACCCTGAGGTTGCCACAACAGGGATGGGCACCCCATAAGAACACTGGCCCGGGAACTTATCGTGTGTGTGCGAATGACCCAACTGCCATTTAGAAAATAAAACTAACTTGTCTGAGGGTGCGTTCATATGTGGCATTTTAGTCATGTGTTTAGATGCCTGCTTCAGAACACATTTGTTTTACATGCTATCATGCATTTTCCTGCTTCGAAAGTGTTTTCTTGCATTGCTAGAAGTGTAAGCAGCTGGGAAAGTGGTAACACAGCTGGCTACACTTCCAGCAATGAAGAAAAACACATTCATAGGAGGCAAATGCATGGAAAGATGTACCAAACTTGGTCAACAGTAACTTCAAAACTTTACCACAACTAACAGACAGACAAACAAATAAGAAACAGACAGAGAAGGGTAACGAGGGATGGGGTGTTAGAAGGTGGGTGCGGGTTGCTTGAGCCGAAGGAGAACCACTGTGTGTATCTAGTAGGCAAAATGTAACTTGGATCAGGTATTTCCTACATAGGAGGAGCTGCCATCAGTCAACTAGGCATCTGTAGTCTGGAGGTTCCTGAATTCAAGTAGCCTGCAGATAGTTAAAAAGTTGCTGAATAGACCGATAATTGCTCTGTGTATGCATTATTTTACTTCTTTAGCTTCTACACCCCTTTCGATACCAACTTCGATGTATTAACCCCTTATTGGCTGCGGAGGCATGGAGAGGGCTCACGGGCTGAGCCCTCTCCATACAAGGTGGGCATTTGCTGCATATTGCAGCAAGCACCCACCGGAAACGCCAGCGGTCAGTGCTGGCACCAACGGTTATTCCTGGCGTTTATCCCCATAAAATACCACTTCTTTGCCATTTTGAAAAATATTAAAAATTTTGTACAAAGTGATCAAAAGGCCGTACAGTCCTACAAATCATAGCATTGAAAACATCATCAAAAGTCGCAAAAAATTACACCACCCATAGCTCCGTACACCAAAGTATGAAAAAGTTATTAGCGCAAGCGGATGGCAAAATGAAGAATTTTTTTTTGTACAGGAGGTTTTATTTTTGTAAATGTATGAAATTAATATAAAATCTATACAAATTTGGTATTTCCGTGATCTTATTGACCCAAAGAATAAAGCAGAGTTGTCATTGGGGCACAAAGTGAAAGCTGTTAAATCCAAGCCCACTAGAATATGGCGAAAACACATTTTTTTCACAATTTTCATTGCATTTGGAATTTTTTTTCTCGCTTCCCAGTACAGAGCATAGCATATTAAATACCGTCACTGTGAAGTGCAATTTGTTATGCAGAAAACAAGCCCTTACACAGCTCTTTAAATGTTATGGATTTTTGAAGGTGGGGAGTGAAAAATGAAACCGCTAAAATGAAAAAGGGCCTTGGCGGGAACGGGTTAAATACGGGTCATTCATTTCTATACATATATCTCCTGCCTTGTATCTTTACGAAACTAATTATTTTGGAACTGTGTCACAAGTCCTTTTTTATATGGAAAAATATGGACTATCACAGCACCAGAGAAAAATACACACCAAATTGCAGACAACATCTTTAGTGTGCATTCATCAAAGTAATGTCTTTTCACATGTATATTTCCTAACTAGTCTGAGTTATTCACAATTTATGTTTTAAATGAAATCAAAGCTGAAAAATAAATCCACATATTATCCTGATTATTTTTCTCACCCCTGTTGAGATTGTGGCTTTGCTTGCTAACAACATCTCCATATATCTTAAACATCCAAGAGGACATTTGGAAGAATCCACAGAGATTAGAGCATAGAGCATCTGCAGGGAATGATGGGGGAGGGAGCATTGTTTAAATTAATCCGATCATACCTATTAAAATCAGAAAAACAGATTTTTGTAAACGACAGAAAGAAAGTCAAAACAGTCAAGACATTTGGGGATGTATTTATGAAAATAATACATCTGTACTCTAAAGTATGTGGTCAGAGGGAAAGATGTGACAAGAAAATACAATTCTCTATGCAATGTAGAATCCCCATACTGTTTTTTTATGTTAGCTAGTTCACCTTGTCAGCAAATGTATGTCTGAGATTCTTCCAAGTGCTGAGACTGGCTGGAATGTATTGATACAAAGATAAATTACAACACCGCTCCAAGTAACTAATTGCTTTCACAGCAAATATGTAATATTACTTCCTTTTATACATAAGGGAGCCTAACACAGCCAGGGATCCGACCACTGCCTTCAATAAATAAGATATAATATGCAAATTATCAGAATGGAATGCTACTTTTCAATAAACAAGGGTCACAGTGGCCAGGGATATGGGTTCTGTGTATATGCCTTTTAAATGCATCAAAAAAGCGACCTGGCCACTACCATTCGATCATCAGATACACTGTCAGGTAAGGTTAGGTAACAGCGTTTGTGGCAATCCCCTCTTCCGGGTGGAATGCGGATGCACCGGAAATTGGACAACGGAGGACACACATGACAGTATAGGCGCATTGGGGCGCCTAGAGTATTCTGTCACATCATGCGTAAGGTCTTTAGTGAGTTTTGAATGCAATGTATATTACTGCTTCCTGGCTTTAGGGCTTTTTTGAGTCAATGTACCGATACTGAAATAGTCAGTTGGTTATCTACATATTCTGAATTACGTTTGAATTAAATTATTAGCAAATTTTACATTTTATTCAGGGCTCATTGTAGCCTTTTTGATGCCTGTGATAATAATAAAATAATCCCCCAACCCCGCAGCAGAATACTTTTGATCCTCTGCTATAATCAGCCCACTGAATTTACAGACCTATTTTTAAAAAGCATTTACTAAGAATTAATAAAATTTCCACACAGCGCCCCGAGTTCACATTCAGACTCACCGACTTTCTGACCCTTTCAGACACTGACAGTGACAGTGACATTGGTGGCATTTAGTACCTTGCAGGTGACAAACTGCTTTTTACTATGCCTATAAAAATACCACAGTTACTTACATAATAATGTCACCTGAATAACAGTGCTCCTAAAATATATATACACCTTCACAACACAACTGACCACACTGCCCCCCACATATAAAACATCCACTATGTGGCCGTCCTAATGCATTATAATATATACTATATTATCTCTGAAAAAATTATCATAGAGTACCTTGACTAAATATGTGTATATATATATATATATATATATATATATATATATATATATATATATATACATATATATACACACACACACATATATAAGCACAACTGGTGTTTAAAATCAGATGTCTGATCCCCTGATTTATTAAGAAATAATGTAACCTACGTTAATGAACATTTGATGATTTTGTAAGCTCACCAACCTTAGGAAGTATACAGGCCTTTGCTTTCAATGACTTCACATCTGTGGCCACAAGTCCCATCACTAGTCTCTCACACTCTTCTTCAGTTCAGTTCTGTTAATGTTTTGGGTGTCTTGGTCACAACTTTGCGGCCACGAAATTTCCAGACATTTTCTATTTGGTTTCGCTGAGGACTGCCTAGTTCATTGTTTCAATGTTTTTTTGTTTCAAGAAACTGCATTACCCATTTTGCTGTGTAACAGTGGGTATTGACCTGCATGAAAATCGCTTTCTGATTGAGTGATGAGTGGAAAGAAGGAACCATGTGTTGTTGAAGATGGTGCTAATACACACTTGCATTTACTTGCCATGTTGCTATATGAGAGTTTGATCTTCAGCTGCAGAAATTCCTTAAGCCATGATACTTCCTCATCACCATTCACTGACACAGCTATTTTACTCTTGTTAGGATATATTCACATAGGACTACAAAATGACCCACAGTTTTCAAAAACTAGGAGCAGTTTGCCTGTGAAGAGTGCAGGGTGCGCCAGATTAATGAATTGCGGTATACATTCTTCATGAATCTATTGCCCCCTGCACTGCTTCGGAAGAGTGCACCAACTAGAATGTGCAACACTGTCGGACACTGCATGACAAATGTGGTACACAGTCCAACTGTCCCCTATCAGTGCAGAATTTTGTGTCGGGTCGGGTATAATGTGTCGCAGTAAATACATGTGCAGGCAGTTTGAACTGAAAAGAATGTGCAAAGTCAGATAAAAAATGGTGCAAGTCTTAAATAAATCTGACCTTGATATTTAGGAAATTGTGTGTTGTTCTCTACTTTTGATCTCTAGTGTGTATGTGTGTAATGAAGTAAAGTCCAAGTAAGCACAATCTTATAAACTCCTAACAAGGAGGGGTGCCTGATAGTCCATACCTTAAAGGGAACCTGTCACCAGGAGACCCATTTTTAGCACTCCCCCAAGTGTTTTTGTATAAAAAATTGGTTTTACAGAAAAAAAGATATATTATATTGTACCTTTCATTAGCATCTGCTGTGTGACTAGGCAGTTGCCAATTGGGAGGGGCTGGAAAGGAGCAGTCCCCCCCCCACCCTTGGGAAACATGTGACCTTTTCAAATATCTGAATAAGTCCCCACACTCGGGATTGGCTGTAGAGGAGCAGGGGGAGTCGTTAAGCCCAGTGATGGGTGTTTTCATTTATTTGAAAAGGTCACATGGAGGAGCTGTTCCCCAAGGGTGGGGGGGAACGGCTCCTTTCCAGCCCCTCCCATTTGGCAACTGCCTAGTCACACAGCACATGCTAATGAAAGGTATAATGTAACATATCTTTTTTTCTGTAAAACCAATTTTTAACACAAAAACACTTTGGCAGTGTATGTACTATCCTCTGTGGTGACTGGGGGAGTGCTAAAATGGGTCTCCTGGTGACAGGTTTCCTTTAAGATCTTCCTTTGCACTTGATGATAAAATGGTTCCCAGACAAAGACAATGCGGCCTTAGAGGTGTCTGATAATATCAGGTGCAGTCACACCTCTGCCCACCCAACAGTAGGAGTAATGGGTCCCTCCTACCTGGTATAACATCCCAAGCCTTGGAGAAGTCATAGCTTCTTAAGGGAAAGACGTAGGGTAATGGTTCTGGTAGCATTGGATCCAAGTGAATCCCTAGATCGCATTGATACCAAACCTGACCCATTTTCTATGGTCATATCCAGAGATATTTATATTACTTAAGGATGCTAAAGCCTAAATAGATATATTGAAATGATACTATGGGAACACAGGTTCCAAAAATGTATTTGCCTTTGGGCTGAGATGGACCATAACTCCATAACTGTCCCTAATCAACTTATTGGTCTAAGAGTTTTATGACTCTTTGTCTCCTGGTTGAAAATTGGAGGAAAGCCTCAGAGTCGCCGCGACTGGGGAAATGCTTTAAAGCTCTGCCCCCTACAGAGCCAGAGTTAAAGTTTTATCTAATTGGGAAGAGGCTAAAGGGAGGTGGGGGATTTTAGTAGTATAAGGCCCCCCTCCCCTTGGCCGGCCATATTTATATCACCTTTGATAACTATTATAGCTGTTTATTGTAGCCTAGGGCTAAAGTACAGTAAATTACCAACATCCAGAGATCCATAGGTCCGTTTATAACTAGGGGTCGTCTGTAACTTGGGTGTTCTTAAGTAGGGGACCGCCTGTATATATATATTAATTATTTTATGTATATCATATACAGCAATCCCAAATTAATTGATATAGAGCCCCTTTAAGGGTTCACATTATGTATTGTCTTAGTAAAAATTAGGCAAAACTCAACACCAAATGCACATGTTAACGGAGCTAGTTAACGGAGAGGGCTCACGGCCTGAGCCCTCGCCATCTGCCCCATAGCAGTAACACCCAAGAATGGTGCTAGCAACGATCGCGGGTATCGACCAGCACATCGCCGCGGGCTTCAAAAAGATGGCGGCGCATAGGCGACGCCATCTTGCTGAGGATCAACGCTCCGAAGACCCCTGGCTGTCTCGTTTTTACCCTGTCATTACAATGTGCTATCAACACATTGTAATTAATGAGGAGGAAAATCCCCATATACTGCCATACAGTAGTAACATACAGCTGGCATCCGTTCAGGAGCCGGTAGCAGAAGCATGACGTAATAATACTGCAAAATGCGGGATTGCACCTCCCGCCATGCAGTATTATTACATCAAATGTCGGGAAGGGGTTAAATATTTATATATACAGCTCCCACTAATTTATATATACAGCCCCCAAACTATTTTTATAAATAAATCCACCCTCTAATTTATTTAAAGGTCTCAATATACAATTCCATTTCTACCCCCAATCAAATTACACATAGCTCCCATAGTTTAATTCAAATCAGTTTTTTTAACTTCTCTCTGTTTTCCCGTTCAGGCCACAGGTGAACGGGAGCACCAGAGGCAGGGAGTTTAAAGAGTCTATTGTTTTTGTAGCCATACATAACATTTTTTTTTTATTCCTGCACAACCCTTTCAGCCCTTTAAAGACCAGGCCATATTAGTTTTTTGTGTTTCCATTTTTAATTCCCTGTCTTTAAAAATCCATAACTTTTTATTTTTCAGTGTAAAGGGTTATATAATAACTTGTTTTCTGCATAAAAGACTGTACAGGCAGTCCCCTACCTAAGAACACCCGACTTACATGCGACCCCTAGTTACAAACGGACCTCTGGATATTGGTAATTTATTGTACTTTAGTCCTAGGCTAGAATAAACAGTTGTAACAGTTATCACAGGTGTTTTATAATGAAGCTTTATTGTTAATCCTGATTCTTATGACAACCCAAAATCCAATTGTCACAGAGACCAAAAAAGTTCTGTCTGGGATTACAATGATAAAATATACAGTTCCGACTTACATACAAATTCAACTTAAGAACAAATCTACAGACCCTATCTTGTATGTAACCCAGGGAACTGCCTGTACTTCCTAGTGTCAATGGGGCACATGTATCATAGTTTGGTCTCTCTGAGATGAATTTTAGAGACTTTTGGCGGCTAGTTTTTGCACCTTATGTATGATCCTGTCTTTTTACTTGAGATACATGTTCAGTTTTTCCTATCCTGGGAGGTGCAAATTTTGGCTTCTTTTTGAGACATTGGGGGTCATTTACTAAGGGCCCGATTCGCGTTTTCCCGACGTGTTACCCGAATATTTCCGATTTGCGCCGATTGTACCTGAATTGCCCTGGGTTTTTGGCGCACGCGATCGGATTGTGGCGCATCGGCGCAGGCATGCGCGCGACGGAAATCGGGGGGAGTGGCCGAACGAAAACCCGACGCATTTTAAAAAAAAATTGTGTCGCGAAAATTTCACTCACCTTCATCCTGGATAGGCCGGTGTATTTCGAGGCATTCCAGCGGACTTCAGCGCAGCAGCGCCACCTGGTGGACGTCGGAGGAACTGCTTTGATGAATCTCGGCCGGACCCGAATCCAGCGCAGAGAACGCGCCGTTGGATCGCGAACGGACCGGGTAAGTAAATCTGCCCCATTTTGTTGCAAATGTCTCAAATCCACATGGACACAAGCCACATAAGGGGGTTATATGCAGGAGTGGACACTACTGTTAATTTGGGATTTAAAGGACACCTGTCATCAGGTCTCTGTCACTAGTCCTGTCACTACAACCTGTTGGAGCAGCTCACAAGGATCCCATCCCAGCCTTTATCTAGTCAATTCATACATTAATCATTATAAAATCATCTTTTCTTTATTAAGTAAATGAGGCTGGTCACATGGTCAGAGGCAGTGATGTCACCCCTGTTCCCCCTCCCCTCTCCTCCCCCTGCTCATGTCTGTGTGTAATGTATAGTAAAACATTGCTAGTGTGTGTGCTGCATCTGCTGGCATGCTGCATCCTCCTAATACACATGTGAGAGACACAGACATCAGCTACACAAGTAGCTGACATGTTCTGCTATAACATGGCTGCCTGGAGCTGTTGTATCTCTCCTATACACACACAGGCTGCAGGGGATGTGGCCACCAGCAAGCACATAGAGCAGCCATCACATTATTATACAGCCTCACATCATTACACAGGCTGTCAGTCAAGCACTGGGGGTGTGGCTGTGCCTCCCACTCATGAATAAGCAGGACAGCTTGAATATGCTAATGACTCATTGGACATTTCACAGGTCATTTGCATACAGCTTTAGGACCTCATTGCTTAGGTTTACAGGCATGTAGAGGGACAATGAAGGGATAGAGGCAATGCTCTCTAATGGCAGTTTATGAAAATATATTTAGATTAGATTTCTTTTGCATGACGGGTTCTCTTTAACATGTTTTATTTTTAATGCATTTGTAAACTAATTACAACAGCTGAGGAGAGGTGATTTGTCTTATTTTATTACTTTTTACATTTGAATTTACAAAATGCATAGTAAATGCAATGTTAACACATGCATTAATGCAGCATTTATATTGTGTTTTGTAAACACAAATGTTAACAGTAACGAAATAAGGCAAATCACCTCTCCTTAGCTGTTGTAATTTGTTTCAAAATGCATTAAAAACGCTATTAAACCTCTCTAAGAATTTTGAAAAAAGAGGTTACTGTGCAAAATATTAAACATTTAAAGCATGTGAAATAATTCCAATTTACATGTTAAAATCGGATCCATGAAAAAAAAACTTCCTTTGCACCTAAAAAGTCACAAAAATAAGCAAACTAAGTGATACATAAGTGAAAAGTCGCACGGAACATCTGGGAAAGTAAGATACATAAGGCACACTGCACAAGGTGCAGACCAAGGCGTACTTGAAAAACGCAAAAGTCACAAAAAAGTCGCAAAAAAGACAAAAGTCGCAAAAATGAGACAATTTGAATAGCAGAAATAATGATACATGTCCCCCAGTATATTTTATTCCATGTCATGTGCTGGGATGTGGGAAGAAAATTCCAAATATGGTGAAATTGACAAAAAAAAGGGGAATTCACACTATTTTATTCTAGACTCTGTTTATATCGGGATTTACATCCCCTTAATTACTTGGATCAGTAAAATCCCACAGATAGCTAAATTCTTGGGGGTGGCACATAACAGGGCATCACAGAGCAGATTTGCATTGTCACATTGTACAGGCTATAACATTTTTATCTTATTGTTAATGTGGACATATGAGGGCTTATTATTTGCGGGGGGAGATATAATTTTCAGATACTTCATTTTGGAGTTTCTATAGTTTACTGAACAGGTGAAGAAAATATTAGCTTTTTTTTGCTGTTCACTCTACTATAAAAATAGTATGTTAAATGTATTCTATGAGTCACTATGATTAGTCAATAATTCATTTTTGCACAATTTTACTGAAAAAAACCTAAATTGGGAAAAATCTCTTTGGTTTTGGCATTGCAGTCTCCTCTGGTCAGAAATGAGGAAGAATGGTGTCCTGCCATCCAGCACTACTGCTCCTGTACTGATCTCTGTGGCACCTACAATACCACCAGCAGCAGATGACCGCTCACCTGTTTATCCAACTACAGTGATAGATTCTGGGTGTCACTTGTCAGCTGTGCCTACAGGAGTTCTTCTTAAGCCTGTGAGATGTCTGTTCCAGAGGATGACCCCTAGGCTGGTGTACCTGCTATAGCGACTGCTATAGCGACTGCCAATGAGTAGCCTTCAAATCCAGAACATGCTGCTGACTCCCTGATGGGCTTAGCCCATTAAAGGTACTGTGCTGTGCACTAATTGTGGTTATCCACCCCCCCCCCCCCTTGTGGCCTTCTTCCTGTGGTTTATAAAAATTACCACTTGTTTCCAAAGCAAGAGACTTTTCTGGACTTATCCCCTAGTTGTGCCTTTTGCACCCTCCTCTGCTTGATGCAGGGTATTTTGCAAAGGACTATGCAGGAGTTTTGCCCCTCAATGCCTTTGCTGGTTTTAGAGAAAGTGGGGACCTGGGAAAAACTAAATGTGATGCTCCAAAATAAAACTATTAGAAATATATGTAGAAAAATAGCAGCACTCTAGTCCAGGTATCAGGTGAAACGTTTCAAGCATGAAAAAGGCTACTCAGCAGAAATGTTACAGCTTGGAATAATGTTCACATCTTATTTCACCTGATACCTGTGGTGTTGCGATTATATTTCTAGATAGATAGGAGATGCATTATAGATAGGAGATAGATAAATATAAAGACAGATAAATACAGATAAATACAGATAGCAGCAAATCAACCTGTCCGCACCCTGTCAGAAAAAGCTGACAACATTACTAATGACTGACACTACACATGATAATGCTGTCTCACACACACTAGTAATCAGTCAGTGATACAGACATTAGTGATATCTAGTACCTCACAGGTAATCTGCTTCATCAGGAAGAGGGCTTCAATTATGACTTATCGATGGTGAATTTACCACCATATGTCTTCTGTTCCGTGCAGCATATCTCCACACAGTGCCCATAAAAATACCACAGTCACTCATAGTATAATGAAACCTAGTGCTAACACATGACAAAATGCATCACCAGTCGCATATGTATGTTATTTATATAAGTAACAATATGTGTTTTGTTTTTTAACATTAATAATAATAAGGATTAACAGTGTAAAACACGTTTCTACTAATATAACACACATGTGTTTAATGATGCGTTTCTATTAATGTATATCAAAACACATCATGTGAAGGCAGCCTTAATAGTTTATATACCGCGCCCCACAGTACATATAAACCCAATATACACAGCCCCCAACAATCTACAGTCATGGCCATAAGTTTTGAGAATGACACAAATATTATATTTTCACATGATCTGTTGCCCTCTGGTTTTTATGTGAGTTTGTCAGATGTTTTAATCACATACAGAAATACAAGTGCAATCATATTATGAGTAACAAAAGCTTTTAGTGACAGTTAGAATGAGTTAATGGTGCAAGTCAATATTTGCAGTGTTCCCCCTTCTTCTTCAGGACCTCTGCAATTCTCCCTGGCAGCTCTCAATCAACGTCTGGGCCAAATCCTGA
The DNA here is from genome assembly GCF_040894005.1 of Engystomops pustulosus. NCBI lineage: Eukaryota > Metazoa > Chordata > Amphibia > Anura > Leptodactylidae > Engystomops > Engystomops pustulosus. Next base: position 156,763,389 of record NC_092411.1, on the reverse strand, counting down.
CTGATACCAGTCCATTCTTGCACAATCAGTGCTTGCATTTTGTCACAATTTGTTGGTTTTTGTTTGTCCACCCGTCTCTTGATCATTGACCACAAGTTCTCAATGGGATTAAGATCTGGAGAGTTTCCAGGCAATGGACCCAAAATCTCTATGTTTTCTTCCCTGAGCCATTTAGTTATCGCCTTTGCTTTATAGCAAGGTGCTCCATCATGCTGGAAAAGGCATTGTTGATCACCCAACTGCTCTTGGACAGTTGGGAGAAGTTGCTCTTGGAGGACATTCTGGTACCATTCTTTATTCATGGATGTGTTTTTAGGCAAAACTGTGAGAGAGCCGATTCTCTTGGCTGAGAAGCAACCCCATACATGAATGGTTGCAGGATGCTTTACAGTTGGCATGAGACAAGACTGGTGGTATCGCTCACCTTGTCTTCTCCGAACAAGCTGTTTTCCAAACAATCGGAAAGGGGATTCATAAGAGAAAATGACTTTATCCCAGTCCTCTGCCATTCACTGCCTGTACCTTTTGCAGGATATCAGTTTGTCCCTGATGTTTTTTCTGGAGAGAAGTGGCTTCTTTGCTGCCCTCCTTGACACCAGGCCTTGCTCCAAGAGTCTCTGCCTCACAGTGAGTGCAGATGCACTCACACCTGCCTGCAGCCATTCCTGAGCAAGCTCTGCACTGCTGGTAGCTCGATCCCGAAGCTGAAACACTTTTAAGAGATGGTCCTGGCGCTTGCTGGTCCTTCATGGGCGCCCTGGAGCCTTTTTGGCAACAATGGAACCTCTCTCCTTGAATTCCTTGATGATGCGATAGATTGTTGACTGAGGTGCAATCTAGCTGTGATACTCTTCCCTGTTAGGCCAGTTTTGTGCAGTGCTATGATGACTGCACGTGTTTCTTTAGAGATAACCATGGTTAACAGAAGAGAAACAATGATACCAAGCATCAGCCTCCTTTTCAAGTGTCGAGTGGTGTGATTCTTACTTAATCATGACAGTGTCAGAACTCGCAAATTGTACTGATTGGATCAGGTTTCAGGCTTCTTGCTGGAAAACCACACCCAGAGCTGCCTGTGATTGACAGCTCAATTTCTGATCCTGAGAAAACTGGGTGTGTCTCTGTAATCATTTTGCCTGCAGCTGCGGTTTGAGTGATGGACGGCTGAGATAGTGTCCATTTCTGCCTTAAATTCTGCCCAGCCCTTCATTTGGTGCTTGTTATTGCAGTCTTTCTGTGTATCTAGTGCTTTTTGCCATTGTGTTTCTTGATATTTTGTGTATTGATTTCTGCTTTGCCTACTGACCATTCTATTTGCTATATGTATCTGTACCTTTGCCGCCATCTTGGTTTTGACCCAGTTTGTTTGACTCCGCTTGTCTGTCGGTATCTGTTGTTTGTCCCTCAGTATCGTTTATCTCCTAGTGTGACCCCACCTTCCTGTCTGTCTTGTGTCGGTTTCTGTTATCAGTGCGAACACTGACCTATATCTGTATTCTGGTTACCTATCTGGAGTATATGCTAGTTGCCATTATAAAACCTGATGCAGTAGACTTTGTAAAAATTAACATTTGTATCATTCTCAAAACTTTTGGCCATGACTGTACATACATCCCCCCTTTTACATGAAGCCCCCATCTATATACAGAAGCACCCCTGTCAATATACCGCAGTGTATTTAGATAAGTCCGCCTTGCTGTATATACACCCCCCCCGTTATTGTTTAATCATATGCACATACAGAAAATGTATGTGAATGAGGTATCAATTAAAAAAATACTAAAACTAATACTTATATGCCTGTTCTGTTCCCATGCTGTCTCATTCTTCTCCCCTCTCTTCTACTGGGTCACATCTCTATGGAGGGATGCCTGTGTCCGCCACGGTGTGCAGGTCTTGTCTGCATCTCACAGGATATCTATTGATATATTTTCTGGGCAGTATGAATTTGCCAGTGGCAGATCAATACTGCTGGTGGGTGATTCAAACACACAAACACAGCCCTGGATGGAGGCCCTTTTAGGTTTGAGGGACCTGGGCAATTGCCCAGCTAGCCTGTGCATTTAACTGAGCTCAACGCAGAGGATTGTAACAGTGCCACTTGTTCAATTTTTCAGGCTGTTCCCCTTTTTCCTTAAATGACTGTGCCTTAAGTCTAGACGTTCTCATGTACCTGAACACTCTGATAGACTTTGAGGGTTTGTCATCATACAGACATAGGGTTTGCTGCATATTGCAGAAAACCACCACCGCTAATACCCGCGATCAGTGCTAGCATTTAAAAGGCTGCCTTGAGTGGGTGCCACCATCTTTGTTGGGATCGTTGCACTAGGGTTAAAGGTGTTGAACCCCGTAACAGAAAATAGTGCCAAAATGACTGAAACACCATTTTTTTGTCATTTTGCAATATACAAAAAAAATTTACAAAAAGTGATAAAAAGGTCATACAGTCATCAAAATGGCAGTATTGAAATCCGCATCTCATAAAAATGACACCTAAAAAGCTCAGTTCACTGAAGTATGAAAAAGTTATTAGCGTCAAAAGAAATTTTTCTGTACACAAGGTTTGAATTTTTTAACATGTATTAAAACACAATAAAACCTGTATAAATTTAGATCATAACGAACCAAAGAATAAAGTAGATGTGTTATTTGGAGCGTACTGTGAAAGACGTAAAAACCGAGGCCCCAATAAAATCGTGCAAATGCGTACTTTTCACAGATTTCACAGCTTTGGGATTTTTTTCCTGCTTTGCTGAACAAGGCATGGAATAAATACCATCACTGTGAAGTGCAATTTGTTACACAAAAATAAGCCCTCACAAATAAGCTCTGTACACTGAAAAATTAAAAAGTTATCTGTTTTTGAAGATGGGCAGTGAACATTTTTCAAAAAAAGGCTGCATTCTTAAAGGTGTTTGCCCATGAAAGAAAATTCTCAAATTTAAATCCCCTAGTGATGTTTACACAATAAAGATAAACTTTAACCCCTTACTTTATAATTTTGCTCAGTTTTATCACTTAGTGATGGTCAGTGTAAAATTCCAGGAGGGGACGGGGACTCTCGAAGCAGACACATTATGATCTGTGTAGTGCTGTAAAATACATTTTACAGCACTGTGTCGAAGCAGACACATTATGATCTGTGTAGTGCTGTAAAATACATTGTGCTGCAAATGTGGTTAGAGAATCAGGGTACACGATTTATATACACTTTCATTTAGCTTCTGACCATATTACTAGTATATGACACTTGGAAAGAGAGATGAGACAGATCAGAGATGAGATTATGAGATGTTTATAACATTCTCAGCACTGCTACATCTCAGCTACACACACTTTCAGATCTGATGTGCCTCCCTCACTTTCCCTGGATAAATGACTTATCTGCCTGTAGCTTGTAGCTCTCCTCACGCTGTGATGTGTTGTTTGTGGCCGGCCTTCCTGGGGGAATAGCAATGAGGGGGCGTGCATAAATTATCTTCCAACGGAGCCAGGAGGCGCTCGGCTAGCAGAGTGGTGTGTGCCTCCAACTCATTTCCATAAAGTTATAAAGTGGATATTTCAGGGAAGCAGATGTGCCAGGAGGACTCCCAATTAACCTCTATGGTAATGAGCATGCATTTGGTGACAGTCGAACACCCCTAAATATGCTTTTAAACTGCTTTCTTGTTCGCCTGGTTAGGTTGCATGGCACCACCCTACCACCAAGTGGCTGAGATAGGGCATTACAGTGCATTATTTGAATATTATTATATGTCTGTAGCCTGTAAGGGTTAATGTATGTTTATCTTATGTTTGTCACATTATGTATCTTCCTGCACCTTAGCCAGTGTCTAGACAGAGAAAACCTATAAACATAGGCTCTGTTTTGAGCTGTGGGTCTCACTTTTGAGATTTCTGTGTCCCACTTTGGAGCTTAGGGTTTATTTCTGTGAGCTGCTACCATAGAGATTTCTGTTGTGCTGCTGATATAAAAAGCCAACTAGGCCCCATAGGATATTCTTCCAAGCAAAGGTGATGCCTGGAATACAATGGTTATCGCCAGACAGACAGCCAATCTGCAGTCCTGCTAGCCTCCAAAAGGAGGGAGTTATCGTCAGACTGCTGTTGATGCTGTTATAAGCCTGGCAAAAAAGGGAACCATGAGTTTAAAAATTATGCTAATGAGTCAGAGGGAGTTGCCAGAGCCCCTCCATCTCACCCTTCCCCTTCTCCCTCAGCACTTTTAGATGGAAGGAAGCTATGGATAACAAATATAAGATTGCCACACCCACAGTGCCTGGATCCATGAGAAAGTATTCCTGTTTTTTTTTTGGTAGATTTCCTTTAGTGAGAACTTGTCACCAAACTGTTAAATATACAACCTGTGACAGGTTCCTATAGAGCCCTATTAACTGACAGCCTCCTTTTAGTCTTCCCTTGCATCCACATAAATCACCTTTATGCTACATTCCCTGGCATCAGAGGAAGCTTTTACTGCTCAACCAGCCCCCCCCCCCCCATCTACTCCTACCCATGTCCCATCATGTCATGTGACCAGGGTTACATCATTAAAGGTCCTTTAGCTTCCTAACATTAGCAAGCTGTACACAATTCATATCTGATCACAAGAAACCACAGCATTCCTTCATGGACTTCTACTCCTGCCCATCCTCTATGGAGGTTGCTTTGATTTCATGTGATCGTATATAAACATGGGGTAAATTCTGAAGATTTGACAGGACCTTAAAAGATGTCATCCTGGTCACAATTAGTGTGAATAACTCACATCAGGTGAGTTGCATGTAAGTTTACAAAGTTTGTTGGGGTGCATTCACACGTGGCATTAACACATGTTTTGAAATGCATTACAACAGCTGAGAAGAGATTTGCCTGATTACATTGCTGTCAACATTGCGTTTACAAAACACCTGCATTAACGATATGGTAACACATATGTCAACATTAGAGATGAGCGAACACTAAAATGCTCGGGTACTCGTTATTCGAGACGAACTTTTCCCGATGCTCGAGTGCTCGTCTCGAATAACGAACCCCATTGAAGTCAATGGGAGACTCGAGCATTTTTCAAGGGGACCAAGGCTCTGCACAGGGAAGCTTGGCCAAACACCTGGGAACCTCAGAAAAGGATGGAAACACCACGGAAATGGACAGGAAACAGCAGGGGCAGCATGCATGGATGCCTCTGAGGCTGCTTAATCGCACCATTATGCCGAAATTATGGGCAACAGCATGGCCATGACAGAGTGACAGAATGAAGCTAGATAGCATGTAAAACATCCAATAATTGACCCTGACACTATAGGGGACGGCATGCAGAGGCAGAGGCAGCGGCAGCAGGCTAGAGAGTGGCATGGCGACATACCCTAATTGGACTCAGGCTTCAAACCAATGGGTGTCAGAGAGGAACCAAAGGAGGTGAGCAAGAAGCGCTCAAATAATATCGGTACATGATAAAAGTTTGCCAGTATATTTTGTGGATTACACAGCAGGGTGGCGACAAAGTTAACATGGAAGCCATGAAAACAACCCAAAATTCTGCCTGACACAGCTCGTTTGATAAGGGGACCATGTATGCTTACAGTTCATGCCAGTCGCTGCACTGGCTGCCAGTCTCCTTTCGAATACAGTTTAAAATAATAATAACCCTCATCCATAAAGCTCTGTATAATGCTGCACCCCCCTACCTCTCCTCTCTTATCTCAGTCTATCGCCCAACCCGTGCTCTTAGATCCGCCAGTGATCTTAGATTAACCTCTACCCTAGTGCGGACCTCCCACTCGCGTCTCCAAGACTTCTCTAGAGCTGCACCAATTCTATGGAATGCTCTGCCCTGGACTATCAGACTAATACCTAACCTCCAAAGTTTCAAACGTGCTCTTAAAACCCATTTCTTTAGGCAAGCCTATAACACTCATTAACTGCATGAAGTTTTAACTCTTCTACTAACCCGTCCTGTGTCGTCCTCCCATCTGTTATCCAGCAACCAACAGGCACCAGACTTCTCTGCAGTCCCATTCACCCTGGACCTGGTATATAAGATGACGGCTGAGTGGTTCAAGCGACAGCAATTCCATTTATTATATTTTTTTCTATTCCCTAAGAAGAATGGCTTGACCATTAAATATTCTTTTACCTCGTGTTACCCCATCATCTTCATAAACCGTAAGCTCTGGCGAGCAGGGACCTCACTCCTGTTGTTCCATACAAATGTTGTGCTCTGTTACATTACATTTGTATTTGTTTCCTATGATTTGTAAAGCGCTACAGAATATGATGACGCTATATAAATAAAGATTATTATTATTATTATTATGGAGGCAGTGAACTAGTAGTAGATTAAAGGTGCTGCAACTATGTTAGTTGGATCTTGGGATGGAGCTGGCGCTCTGCAGCCAGGCGAGCTTTTGCCAATCCAAGCCCCTGTCTCTAGGCTACTCCCCAAACAGCACTTCTAAGAACCTTTTGTATAAGATCAAGTGTAGTAGCGTTCTTATAAGTTTAGGATATGGCGGGTGAGGGGAATGTAAACAGATGCGCAAGAAGCGCTGAAATAATATCCCTAAATGGTAAAAGTTTGCAAGTATATTTTGTGGATTACACAGCAGGGTGGCGACAAAGTTAACAACTTTGATGTGGAATGCCCTGTAATAGCTCTTGGGCGGTGTGCCTTTTATCGCCTAGGCTCAGCAGTTTCAGCACCGCCTGCTGTCGCTTAGCGACGGCACTGCTGCTGTGCCTAGAGCTACCGACTGATGGCGCCATGCCCACGGATGGTAATTCGGAGGAGGAGGAGGTGGAGGAGGGGTGGGAGGAGGTATAGTAGGCCTTTGAGACCTGGACCGAGGTAGGCCCCGCAATTCTCTGCGTCGGCAGTATATGACCAGCCCCAGGGTCAGACTCGGTCCCAGCCTGCACCAAGTTAAGTGTAGTAGCGTTCTTATAAGTTTGGGATATGGCGGGTGAGGGGAATGTAAACAGATGCGCAAGAAGCGCATGATGCGCATGGAGCTGGTGCTCCGCTGCCAGGCGAGCTTTCGCCAATTCAAGCCCCTGTCTCTAGGCTACTCCCCAAACAGCACTTCTAAGAACCTTTTGTATAAGATCAAGTGTAGTAGCGTTCTTATAAGTTTAGGATATGCCGGGTGAGGGGAATGTAAACAGATGCGCAAGAAGCGCATGATGCGCATGGAGCTGGCGCTCCGCTGCCAGGCGAGCTTTCGCCAATTCAAGCCCCTGTCTCTAGGCTACTCCCCAAACAGCACTTCTAAGAACCTTTTGTATAAGATCAAGTGTAGTAGCGTTCTTATAAGTTTAGGATATGCCGGGTGAGGGGAATGTAAACAGATGCGCAAGAAGCGCATGATGCGCATGGAGCTGGCGCTCCGCTGCCAGGCGAGCTTTCGCCAATTCAAGCCCCTGTCTCTAGGCTACTCCCCAAACAGCACTTCTAAGAACCTTTTGTATAAGATCAAGTGTAGTAGCGTTCTTATAAGTTTAGGATATGCCGGGTGAGGGGAATGTAAACAGATGCGCAAGAAGCGCTGAAATAATATCCCTAAATGGTAAAAGTTTGCCAGTATATTTTGTGGATAACACAGCAGGGTGGCGACAAAGTTAACAACTTTGATGTGGAATCCATGAAAACAACCCAAATTTCTGCCTGACACACCTCGTTTGATAAAGGGACGATGTATGGAGGCAGCTATATGGACGACTTTTGGAGGTAGCAATGGAGACAACGTGTGGAGGCTGCTATGGAGACAATTTAATTTGGATAGTGCCTGTATGTGGCAGTCCCAAACATTTTTCAAACCAGAGGAGCAGGTAGGTGGCCCTCCAGTAAAATGGAATAGATTGAGTGCCTGTATGTGGCAGTCCCAAAAATGTTTCAAACCAGAGGAGCAGGTAGGTGGCCCTGCAGTAAAATGGAATAGATTGAGTGCCTGTATGTGGCAGTCCCAAAAATTTTTCAAACCAGAGGAGCAGGTAGGTGGCCCTCCAGTAAAATGGAATAGATTGAGTGCCTGTATGTGGCAGTCCCAAAAATGTTTCAAACCAGAGGAGCAGGTAGGTGGCCCTGCAGTAAAATGGAATAGATTGAGTGCCTGTATGTGGCACTCACAAAAATTGTTTCAAACAGAGGACCGGGTAGGTGGCCCTCCAGAAAAATTAAATGCATGAAGTACTATAGCAAGAGCCAGTGGGCCCTGTCAAAAAATAGCCATTTTCCTCTGCTTTACTGTACAAAGAGGAGGAGAAGGAGGAAAATGAGGAGGAGGAGGAGTGGATCAATTATTCAGGTTGAGCTTCCTTCACCTGGTGGAGATTGGAAATTCTGAGAAATCCAGCCTTTATTCATTTTAATAAGCGTCAGCCTGTCAGCGCTGTCAGTCGACAGGCGTGTACGCTTATCGGTGATGATGCCACCAGCTGCACTGAAAACCCGCTCGGACAAGACGCTAGCGGCAGGGCAGGCAAGAACCTCCAAGGCGTACAGCGCCAGTTCGTGCCACATGTCCAGCTTTGAAACCCAGTAGTTGTAGGGAGCTGTGTGATCATTTAGGACGATGGTATGGTCAGCTACGTACTCCCTCACCATCTTTCTGTAAAGATCAGCCCTACTCTGCCGAGACTGGGGACAGGTGACAGTGTCTTGCTGGGGTGACATAAAGCTGGCAAAAGCCTTGTAAAGCGTACCCTTGCCAGTGCTGGACAAGCTGCCTGCTCGCCTACTCTCCCTCGCTACTTGTCCCGCAGAACTACGCACTCTGCCGCTAGCGCTGTCAGAAGGGAAATACTGTTTCAGCTTGTGCACCAGGGCCTGCTGGTATTCATGCATTCTCACACTCCTTTCCTCTGCAGGGATGAGAGTGGAAAGATTTTGCTTGTACCGTGGGTCCAGGAGAGTGAACACCCAGTAATCGGTGCTGGAATAAATTCTTTGAACGCGAGGGTCACGGGATAGGCAGCCTAGCATGAAATCTGCCATATGCGCCAGAGTACCAACGCGTAAGAATTCACTCCCCTCACTGGCCTGACTGTCCATTTCCTCCTCCTCCAACTCCTCCAACTCCTCTTCTTCTGCCCATACACGCTGAACAGTAAAGGACTCAACAATGGTCCCCTCTTGTGTCTCACCAACATTCTCCTCCTCTTCCTCCTCATCCTCCTCCACCTCCACCTCCTCCGATATGCGCTGAGAAACAGACCTGAGGGTGCTTTGGCTATCAACAAGGGAATATTCTTCCCCTGTCTCTTGTGACGAGCGCAAAGCTTCCGACTTCATGCTGACCAGAGAGTTTTTCAACAGGCCAAGCAGCGGGATGGTGAGGCTGATGATGGCGGCATCACCACTGACCATCTGTGTTGACTCCTCAAAGTTACTCAGCACCTGACAGATATCAGACATCCACGTCCACTCCTCATTGTAGACTTGAGGAAGCTGACTGACCTGACTACCAGTTCTGGTGGAAGTTGACATCTGGCAGTCTACAATCGCTCTGCGCTGCTGGTAAACTCTGGATAACATGGTCAGTGTTGAATTCCACCTCGTGGGCACGTCGCACAACAGTCGGTGAGCGGGCAGTTGGAGGCGGCGCTGCGCTGCCCTGAGAGTGGCAGCATCTGGGCTGGACTTCCTGAAATGCGCACAGATGCGGCGCACCTTCGTGAGCAAATCAGACAGATTGGGGTATGTCTTGAGGAAACGCTGAACTATCAGATTTAACACATGGGCCAGGCATGGCACATGTGTCAGTCTGCCGAGTTGCAGAGCCGCCACCAGGTTACGGCCGTTGTCACACACAACCATTCCCGGCTTGAGGTTCAGCGGTGCCAGCCACAGATCAGTCTGCGCCGTGATGCCCTGTAATAGCTCTTGGGCGGTGTGCCTTTTGTCGCCTAGGCTCAGCAGTTTGAGCACCGCCTGCTGTCGCTTAGCGACGGCACTGCTGCTGTGCCTAGAGCTACCGACTGATGGCGCCGTGCCCACGGATGGTAGTTCGGAGGAGGAGGTGGAGGAGGGGTGGGAGGAGGAGGAGGCATAGTAGGCCTGAAACACCTGGACCGAGGTAGGCCCCGCAATCCTCGGCGTCGGCAGTATATGAGCAGCCCCAGTGTCAGACTCGGTCCCAGCCTCCACCAAGTTAACCCAATGTGCCGTCAGCGATATATAGTGGCCCTGCCCGGCAGCACTCGTCCACGTGTCCGTGGTCAGGTGGACCTTGTCAGAAACGGCGTTGGTCAGGGCACGGATGATGTTGTCTGACACGTGCTGGTGCAGGGCTGGGACGGCACATCGGGAAAAGTAGTGGCGGCTGGGGACCGAATACCGAGGGGCGGCCGCCGCCATGAGGTTGCGAAAGGCCTCGGTCTCTACTAGCCTATAGGGCAGCATCTCCAGGCTAAGCAATCTGGAGATGTGCACATTAAGGGCTTGGGCGTGCGGGTGGGTTGCACTATATTTGCGTTTCCGCTCCAGCGTCTGGGGTATGGAGAGCTGAACGCTGGTGGATGCTGTGGAGGATCGTGGAGGCGACGATGGGGTTTTTGTGGCAGGGTCCTGGGCAGGGGGCTGACTAGCAGCTGACACAGGGGAAGGAGCAGTGGTGTGCACGGCCGGAGGTGAACGGGCTTGTTGCCACTGAGTGGGGTGTTTAGCATTCATATGCCTGCGCATACTGGTGGTAGTTAAGCTAGTAGTGGTGGAACCCCTGCTGAGCCTGGTTTGGCAAATGTTGCACACCACAGTCCGTCGGTCATCCGGTGTTTCCTTAAAGAACCTCCAGACTTCTGAAGATCTAGCCCTCGCCGCAGGAGCCCTCGCCACGGGAGCTTCACTAGTTGACACATTTGGCGCTGATGCACCAGCTCTGGCCCTGCCTCTCCGTCTGGCCCCACCACTGCCTCTTCCAACCTGTTCTGGTCGAGGACTCTCCTCCGTCTCAGAAGCACTGTGTTCACCCGGCCTCTCAACCCAGCTTGGGTCTGTCACCTCATCATCCTCCGATCCCTCAGTCTGCTCCCCCCTCGGACTTCCTGCCCTGACAACAACTTCCCCACTGTCTGACAACCGTGTCTCCTCATCGTCGGACACCTCTTTACACACTTCCACTACGTCAAGAAGGTCATCATCACCCACAGACTGTGACTGTTGGAAAACCTGGGCATCGGAAAATTGCTCAGCAGCAACCGGACAAGTGGTTTGTGACTGTGGGAAGGGTCCAGAAAACAGTTCCTCAGAGTATGCCGGTTCAAATGCCAAATTTTCCTGGGAGGGGGCAGACTGGGGGGGAGGAGGCTGAGGTGCAGGAGCTGGAGGAGTGGCGATTTCGGTGACATGGGTGGACTGCGTGGAAGACTGACTGGTGGTGGACAAATTGCTCGAAGCATTGTCAGCAATCCACGACATCACCTGTTCGCACTGTTCTGGCCTCAACAGTGCTCTACCACGAGTCCCAGTAACTTCAGACATGAACCTAGGGAGTGTAGCTCTGCGGCGTTCCCCTGCTCCCTCATCAGCAGGTGGTGTCTCACCCCGCCCAGGACCACGGCCTCTGACCCCTGCAGTAGTTGGACGCCCACGTCCCCGCCCTCGTCCTCTACCCCTAGCCCTCGGGTTAAACATTTTTAAAATGAGAGTTATAACTTTATTTTTTTTTTTACTTTTTTTTGTTTTTTTTTGTGTTTTTTTTTTTTTTTTGTGTTTTTTGTTTTTTTTTGAGTTTTTAAAACCAAACAATGCTATCCTATTGCTATGGCTATTTTCTAGCCAAGTATCAAAGCACACTACTATGCCAGATGAGATGACACTGAGTTAGTGCCTAATTGAAATCCAACCCCTACTAAATTTTCCCACTTCGGTCTTTGCTATGGATATGTGCGTCACTAAGCGCAGAACACAGCGGTCGCAAGTCTCACTACAAATTGCTCAGAATTGGCTAGTACATGCACTGCAGAAAGTACAGCCACCAGCAGATCAACCAGAAATCAAATATATAGAACGCTACTGTATGCGTAAGTAAGCTCTTTGTATTCTCCTATGGCTATTTTCTAGCCAAGTATCAAAGCACACTACTATGCCAGATGAGATGACACTGAGTTAGTGCCTAATTGAAATCCAACCCCTACTAAATTTTCCCACTTCGGTCTTTGCTATGGATATGTGCGTCACTAAGCGCAGAACACAGCGGTCGCAAGTCTCACTACAAATTGCTCAGAATTGGCTAGTACATGCACTGCAGAAAGTACAGCCACCAGCAGATCAACCAGAAATCAAATATATAGAACGCTACTGTATGCGTAAGTAAGCTCTTTGTATTCTCCTATGGCTATTTTCTAGCCAAGTATCAAAGCACACTACTATGCCAGATGAGATGACACTGAGTTAGTGCCTAATTGAAATCCAACCCCTACTAAATTTTCCCACTTCGGTCTTTGCTATGGATATGTGCGTCACTAAGCGCAGAACACAGCGGTCGCAAGTCTCACTACAAATTGCTCAGAATTGGCTAGTACATGCACTGCAGAAAGTACAGCCACCAGCAGATCAACCAGAAATCAAATATATAGAACGCTACTGTATGCGTAAGTAAGCTCTTTGTATTCTCCTATGGCTATTTTCTAGCCAAGTATCAAAGCACACTACTATGCCAGATGAGATGACACTGAGTTAGTGCCTAATTGAAATCCAACCCCTACTAAATTTTCCCACTTCGGTCTTTGCTATGGATATGTGCGTCACTAAGCGCAGAACACAGCGGTCGCAAGTCTCACTACAAATTGCTCAGAATTGGCTAGTACATGCACTGCAGAAAGTACAGCCACCAGCAGATCAACCAGAAATCAAATATATAGAACGCTACTGTATGCGTAAGTAAGCTCTTTGTATTCTCCTATGGCTATTTTCTAGCCAAGTATCAAAGCACACTACTATGCCAGATGAGATGACACTGAGTTAGTGCCTAATTGAAATCCAACCCCTACTAAATTTTCCCACTTCGGTCTTTGCTATGGATATGTGCGTCACTAAGCGCAGAACACAGCGGTCGCAAGTCTCACTACAAATTGCTCAGAATTGGCTAGTACATGCACTGCAGAAAGTACAGCCACCAGCAGATCAACCAGAAATCAAATATATAGAACGCTACTGTATGCGTAAGTAAGCTCTTTGTATTCTCCTATGGCTATTTTCTAGCCAAGTATCAAAGCACACTACTATGCCAGATGAGATGACACTGAGTTAGTGCCTAATTGAAATCCAACCCCTACTAAATTTTCCCACTTCGGTCTTTGCTATGGATATGTGCGTCACTAAGCGCAGAACACAGCGGTCGCAAGTCTCACTACAAATTGCTCAGAATTGGCTAGTACATGCACTGCAGAAAGTACAGCCACCAGCAGATCAACCAGAAATCAAATATATAGAACGCTACTGTATGCGTAAGTAAGCTCTTTGTATTCTCCTATGGCTATTTTCTAGCCAAGTATCAAAGCACACTACTATGCCAGATGAGATGACACTGAGTTAGTGCCTAATTGAAATCCAACCCCTACTAAATTTTCCCACTTCGGTCTTTGCTATGGATATGTGCGTCACTAAGCGCAGAACACAGCGGTCGCAAGTCTCACTACAAATTGCTCAGAATTGGCTAGTACATGCACTGCAGAAAGTACAGCCACCAGCAGATCAACCAGAAATCAAATATATAGAACGCTACTGTATGCGTAAGTAAGCTCTTTGTATTCTCCTATGGCTATTTTCTAGCCAAGTATCAAAGCACACTACTATGCCAGATGAGATGACACTGAGTTAGTGCCTAATTGAAATCCAACCCCTACTAAATTTTCCCACTTCGGTCTTTGCTATGGATATGTGCGTCACTAAGCGCAGAACACAGCGGTCGCAAGTCTCACTACAAATTGCTCAGAATTGGCTAGTACATGCACTGCAGAAAGTACAGCCACCAGCAGATCAACCAGAAATCAAATATATAGAACGCTACTGTATGCGTAAGTAAGCTCTTTGTATTCTCCTATGGCTATTTTCTAGCCAAGTATCAAAGCACACTACTATGCCAGATGAGATGACACTGAGTTAGTGCCTAATTGAAATCCAACCCCTACTAAATTTTCCCACTTCGGTCTTTGCTATGGATATGTGCGTCACTAAGCGCAGAACACAGCGGTCGCAAGTCTCACTACAAATTGCTCAGAATTGGCTAGTACATGCACTGCAGAAAGTACAGCCACCAGCAGATCAACCAGAAATCAAATATATAGAACGCTACTGTATGCGTAAGTAAGCTCTTTGTATTCTCCTATGGCTATTTTCTAGCCAAGTATCAAAGCACACTACTATGCCAGATGAGATGACACTGAGTTAGTGCCTAATTGAAATCCAACCCCTACTAAATTTTCCCACTTCGGTCTTTGCTATGGATATGTGCGTCACTAAGCGCAGAACACAGCGGTCGCAAGTCTCACTACAAATTGCTCAGAATTGGCTAGTACATGCACTGCAGAAAGTACAGCCACCAGCAGATCAACCAGAAATCAAATATATAGAACGCTACTGTATGCGTAAGTAAGCTCTTTGTATTCTCCTATGGCTATTTTCTAGCCAAGTATCAAAGCACACTACTATGCCAGATGAGATGACACTGAGTTAGTGCCTAATTGAAATCCAACCCCTACTAAATTTTCCCACTTCGGTCTTTGCTATGGATATGTGTGCCACTAAGAGCTAAACACAACGGTAGCAAGTCCCCCTGCTAATTCCTCACAAAATGGTACTAGATGCAAATTAAAATAAAAAAAGTAGAACGTTATTGTAGCCCTAAGAAGGGCTGTTGGGTTCTTTGAGAATCACTCCTGCCTAACAGTAAGCTAATAGAACACCCTAACGCTTTCCCTGACCAGCAGCAGCTCTCTCCCTAGCGGCATCCAGACACAGAATGATCCGAGCAGCGCGGGCAGCGGCTAGTCTATCCCAGGGTCACCTGATCTGGCCAGCCAACCACTGCTATCGACGTGTAAGGGTACCACGTCATGCTGGGTGGAGTGCAGAGTCTCCTGGCTTGTGATTGGCTCTGTTTCTGGCCGCCAAAAAGCAAAACGGCGGGAGCTGCCATTTTCTCGAGCGGGCGAAGTATTCGTCCGAGCAACGAGCAGTTTCGAGTACCCTAATGCTCGACCGAGCATCAAGCTCGGACGAGCATGTTCGCTCATCTCTAGTCAACATATTGTTAACAAATGCATGCACTAACAAAGGTGGTAACATTGCATTAATGCATGAGTTTTGTAGACACAACATTGACAGCTGTTGTTATATGCTTCAAAACTCATGAGTGAGAGCCAAAGCAAAATGCTAATACTTGACTCATCTGTGGTGATAAATACTCACTATAGAACTTGATACTTTCCTTGAGTGGGGCAGGTTCCAAAATAGGGTGATTTGTTGGGAGGTTTCAACTGCTCTGGTACCTCAGGAATTTGTGCATAAAGGAGACACAGGGTAAATGTTAGCAACCAACTAAGGGTGATGGCACATGTGGCGTTTTGAACTGGTTTTTGGCCCGTTTTTTAAGCAGTCCCTCAAAAAACGCATGCGTTAAAAAATCCATGCGTTTTTGACCAGTTTGAATTAAGATAATTGGTCAAACCTGTCAAAAATAGATGTATTTTCAAAAAGCGCATTTGTTTTTCAAAAACACATGCGTTTTTTAACGGACTGCTTTAAAACAGCCCAAAAATGGGTTCAAAACGCCACGTGTGCCATCACCCTTAGGGTGATGGCACACATGGCATTTTTAGGCCGTTTTTTAGGCCGTTTTTGGGCCGTTTTCAGATCGTAAAAAACGTATGCGCAATTATAAAAGTGATTTAACTCTGGTTACTTATTGAAAAACTACCATCAAAATCAAGAATGGTAAACCAGCGACACCTACTTGTAGATCCAGGCACTGGGAGTGTCGTAGTCTTAGATTTGGAAGGCTGCTGAGGGAGCAGGGGGAGGGTGACACAGTGCAACAGTCTGTAAAGCCAGATCAAGAGGGACTGGTGTAGCCCCTCAGGTTCATTAACATATTTTAACCCCTTAAGGACGGAGGGTTTTTCGGCTCATTTCTCGCACTCCAACTTCAAAAATCCATAACTTTTTCATTTTTCCATGTACAGACCTGTGTGAGGGCTTATTTTGTGCGTAACAAATTTTACTTTCCCGTAATGTTATTTATTTTAACATGACGTGTACTGCGAAGCTGAAAAAAAATTCCAAATGTGGAAAAATTGAAAAAAAACCGCACGTGCATTACATTCTTGTGGGCTCAGTTTTTACGACTTTCACTCTTCGCTCCAAATAACATGCCTACTTTATTCTTTGGTTCGGTGCGATCGCGGTTATACCAAATTTATATAGGTTTTATTGTGTTTTAATACATTTTCAAAAATTAAACGAATGTGTACAAAAAAGAAAAAAAAAATTTGCCATCTTCTGACGCTAATAACTTTTTCATACTTTGGCGCACGGAGATGTATGAGGGGTAATTTTTTGCGAAATGAGGCGACGTTTTCATTGCTACCATTTTGAGGTCTGTGCGACCAAATGATTTTGATAATTTTTTATTTCATTTTTTATGTTATGTAAAAAGGTGTAAAAGTCGCATTTCGGACATTTGGGCCCCATTTCCCGCCTCGGAGGTCACCGCCGCACGTAACCGTTTTTATATTTTGATAGATCGGGCATTTTGGGACGTGGCGATACCTAATATGTTTGTGATTTTTACTGTTTGTTATGTTTTATATCCGTTCTAGGGAAAGGGGGGTGATTTGAACTTTTAATATTTTATTAATTTTTTTTATTTTTTTAAACTTTTTTTTTCTTTTTTTTTTCACTATCTTTTAGACCATCTAGGGTACATTAACCCTAGATGGTCAGATCGCTGCTACCATATACTGCAATACTTCTGTATTGCAATATATGGCATTTTTGCAGCACATTCATTACAATGAGCCACTGGCTCATTGTAACGAATCTGCAGCTGCCAGATAGCCTCGTGTCAAAAGAAGACACGAGGCTACCATGGCAACCGATCGCCGCCCCCCGATGACGTTCGGGGGCGTGGCGATCGAAAAAAAAAGATGGCGGCGCCCGCGCGCCGCCGTCTTTTAACTGCCGCCGGCGACTTTGCCGGCGGCAACGGGGGGTTAATAGCCGCGATCGGTGCTAGCACCGATCGCGGTTATTAGCGGTGGGGGTTTTATGCATTATGCAAAAACCCCCACCCTTGTATGAAGAGGACTCAGCCCGTGAGCCCTCTTCATACATCCCTTATACCTCTGCGCCGTAGAGCTATGGCGCAGAGCGTTAAGGGGTTAAAGGTTGATTTTAGAATATAAAAAAATCACAGTCACGGTGCCTGGGTATATGAGAAAGTGCCCCTGGTTTATCATGAAGGATTTTGATGGTAGATTTTCTTTAAAGGACATTTATCACCAGGATGAAGGATTGTAAACCAAGCACACTGACATACTGTTATGTGCCCCCCCCTCCCCGGAAGCATCTGTGTTTCTTTTAGCTTGGAGGCGCTCAGGCACATTTGCATCATTTTAAAGCCTTTTTTTTAGTGAAAACCAGTACATAAGAAGCTAAAAGAAGCACAGATCCCTCCAGAGGGGGCACCAGTATGTCAGTTTGCTTGGTTTACAGTGGTGGTAATGTCCTTACAGTCAGTAAAAAGTGGTTAATGCCAGATATTATGCCCAGAACCACTATGTGCCATCTATTTCTTTGTGATGCAGGACACCACCACAGGGACACAAAGTAATTTAGTTTTTTCATTACACCACTTACTTTTAAAAACACTACAAGTTGTCAATCTGCTTATTATGATCCTAGATTTTGTATCCAGATTTACTTTGAGCAAAGGCTGATCTTAACCCGCAGGAAGCATCACTCTATGTGTGCCTGCAATGTGAGAGCAGTAATCTGCCCTTAGTTAACCCCTTAAATCACACACTTTGGTGCCCATTTCATACAAGTCATTTAGAGCTTTTAGGGTGCATTTTACTTTTTTTTACATGTCAGTTCATCTCAGTCCAATACGAATTATTATTAATGAGAGCACTTTTCCTCATAATGCATTGTTTGATCCCAGAAATACATATCCGATAAATAAGAGAGTGCAGTAGAGGTATCTGTGTGAGACTATGAAGAGGCAGCAGCGATGGTGGCGTCGCCCCTTTAAGAGCAGCACACGCTTGCTCCTCCATCACACACGCTGCCTCCTCATCAGGGCGGGGGGAGGCTCTGATTCCTGGAACAGCTCAACAAAAAAAAAAAAGAAAAAAAAGAAAGGAGAAAAAAAAAAAAGCTCTGGCTGTTTCAAGATCCCCCATTAGAAAATGTGCCTGATTTGTGGCCAATGCTTTGGGATGTAAAAAACTGAAGGGGTAGCTATGGAGATAGAGAGAGCATTGCTGGCTGCTTCCTTTGACAGGTGTTGAGTAGGAAAAGTCTCAAACAAGCATGTATGCCAAAGGGAAAGGATCCACTGTCCCTTCTGATAGCCAGGCCAGGGAAAAGTAAGTGTCATTCATTGCTTTCTTTCCTCCTCCAGGTGCGTGCTCACGACCCCCGGGCTCCGGGCAACTTTTACTAGTCGCCCCCGCTGCTGTGCCCTGCCGGGGGTGCATGTGTGTGCTGCTGGAGAGGGCAGAGGATCCGCTAGCTCTGGCTATGGGATGCTCCATCACTTCTGTAAAGTGCACGCAACTTTCCTGACACATGGACCAGCTGCCCAGCGCTCTGATCTCCTGGCATGGAGAGCCCTGGCACCGGGACACGATGTGCCCATGTATTGATCAGCTTCTGTTTGCTTGCTCTGGGCACTTTCTGAGGGACTTGGAAACTTTTTTGTTGTTAGATATTTCTATATGGGTACAGCTGAGGTTTGCCAGCTGGTGTGTGGTGCCTATGTTGATGTGGGCATAGGACAAGTGACCACCTTGAAGCATGTTACTTCATGCACTGCCCCTGTGTTTTCCTCTACCCCATTGCATGAAGTTCTTAGCACTCTTGAAATTCCCTCCTTATTTTTGGCTAGATGCTGCAGCCACTCTGGCAAGTTCACTCTTTCCTGAAGTCTGTCATAAGCTTTTCGCTTGCATTTCTTAGAAACCCCCTAGCCTATGTAATTTGATGGCTTTCTCTCTGCTTGAGCATGCTTCCCATGCATCCTCCCCCATACAACACAATGCAGGGATGCCCCATACAGAGATAGCTGGAACAATGACCCCCTCATAATCCTTGTGAGGATACCAGCACCCCAACACCCCATTCATCTGTCTGCTGCTTTCTGATATAGCCCATCAGTTGTGTGGAGTGATTCTGTGTCCAGTCAGTGAGGCACAAAACGGACAAGAAATAGTTAAATTGATTGTCATTGTGGCAAGACAAAGCTGACACTCCACCTCTGCCTCCTTCTGGTTTTCTCAAGCTCAGGACAATAATTCCTCTAAGAATATGGATTTACATATAATTTCTTACAAGAGTGCCACCAGCTGATTCCCTGCCTTTATGGGGCAGATTTCAGAGATTTTTATGATCAAGTTGGCAGGACATGTTTAACTGTGTCTATGAGAGTCAATGGACATATTTATATATCTAGATATACTCAAATATTTGGTCTTATATGATACTTTATCTATATGTATTGTTCCGAGCTAACATAGTTACATGACATAGTTTGCAATATGTATTCATAAACAGTCAGTTTTATTCTGCACTTTTCTAACATATATTCAGTGTATCTTAATGGAAACTACAGATACCTTGTTATTTTAGCTTTCTCTATGGTATTTTGTGTGTAGTTGGCTGTGAGTGATGGGAGATCCTCTTCTATAACTTACTGTGTGTAGTTTACAGACTGTATAAGTTTTTGGTAACTGTGTGTCATAGAATATTGTTACAGCAGGTACTGAAAATAACTTGGATGCTACTCAGCATACCTTCAGCTGTTTCTTGTATACTTTACCCTTACTGCACTATTGGGCATTATGTTCGTAATGGAGTGTTAATAGTGTTATTCTGTACATGTGAATACAAAAGCACATGGGCACCTTGCCCTGATTATAACTTTAGGTTATGATTTTCCATCATTATTGTGTGATTCTTTATTCTAGCGTTATCTATAAATATAACCTTTACAGCCCATTGAATAGTTGACCTAGGATTTGGTCAGACCTACCTGTAGTGTTGCTCTATTGAACCGTGTAGCAGTTCACACATTGACACAATAGTGTATGCTTTTCCTTTAGTGAAGCTGGTGTAAACCTCAAAATTAAGTCTGTATACTGTCTGTATAGTCTCTTATTACTTCAGTATGATGAAAGGCAATATAATATATCAAATCCTTGAGATCTCAGAGAACAATGATTTCCAGTGATTTCATGTTTGAAGCTTAAAATATTCTCCTTCACACAAATGAATATCATTAACAAGTTACTCTATTATCAATAACATAATTACAAAATACAATAATCCCCATGACAATCATAATAGGATATTTACTAATCTGTTTAAAACAGAATTTAAACCAAAAATGAACCTGTCTAAGATGATTTGATAATTGATCAAGAGTTTTAGATGGTTTTTGGACACTTTTACGACTACCTCAACAAAAGGGGCGTGACCCAATGGCTTCACTGGGCCATGTGCCAAAATTATTCAAATGTACACCATTTTTGCCACATTTTTGTTATAATCTACACAGTCTTAAACTATGTCATTGTACTCCTTACAGATTAGTAAAGATTAGATGTGGGTAAGACAGAATGACAGAACTATTTGATGTGACAACTTGTGTTGCTGCTTATCACAGTACTACAGTTCTAAATGAAAATGGAGGGGAAGACAGCAACATTTGAATAGAGATTGGATCGTAAAGATTAAAAATTGACCCATATATGTACCAATTTATGTTAAACTACAGTAAGTTTAGTTAAAACTGACAGGTAAATGTGGGGAGACTGGTTCTCATTTGTTTGGTGTAAACATATCTAGATAAATGCCCCCTTTGGTGGTTGCTATTAGTATACTACTAAATATTACAAGTATATTATTACTATTATAACTGTTTTTATTATATGAGTAATGAGAGGACTACTTGAATTATCGTGATCTGTGGGGGTCCCATCACTGAGACCCCCACTGATCAGCAAGTTAGCCCCTCTCCTGTGGATGAAAGAATGTATGCAAATGAGCCTGAGGGGCTCCAGGCTCCATTTGCATACAGTCCTTCATCCTGGTAGTAGATGCCCTTTAACGTTGGCTACTTACAATATTCAAATACAACCCTTTTTAGAAATGCATGATATCATCTCATTATATCCTAAACCTTTGGAAAACCTACATTTCTCCAGTAAACCCATAAAAAAATAGATGAGGAAACATTTGTGTCTCCTTCTAAGAATTGTGTTTCCAAATTAAATAATAATGTTTTAATACTAGCCTTCAAGTACATGTGAAAAAAATATTTGTTGTATGAAAACTATTCTTGGATATTTGCCACAGGGGAGTTTTTTTATACAGTTTAAACATTTTAAATAATATTAGAACAGTGAAGAGAAGCCTTTAGAAACACTTGTTATAAGCATTGTCCTACATATGCTATTTATTTCATGTCAGTTGTTACCCATCTTTCAAACACAAGTCTCCTTGGCAAGTTAGGCCTAGAACACACCCGTGTCTAGGCTTTCGGTTATGCTTTTCCATTCCGCGTAGACTTTAATGGACCTTCCGTTATCTCCTTCTGTCCATTTGTCATTGATAGTGAAAAAAATGAAATGGGGGGGGGGGGGAATATGGTAAAATTGGCAAAAAAACTGCATTTGCTCCATTTTTTTGTGACCTCGGTTTCTGTGGCCTTCACTGTGTGCTCCAAATAACACGTCTCCTTTATTCTTTTAGTCAGTACGACCTTATTGTATTTTCAATACATGTAAACCTCTCTGTTTCACCATATTCTGACACCAATAACTTTTCCATACTTCGGCATATAAAGCTGTGCAAGGTGTCATTTTTTTTTAACTGAGATTTTTATTGATACCATTTTTGGAACTGTACAATCTTTTGATCCCTTTTTATTAATTTTGTATTTGTTGTGAAATGCCAAAAAAGTGATGTTTCAGACATATGGGGGCTATTTTCTGTTTCTGAGTTCACCGTCGGGAATAACTGATTTTATATTTTGATAGTTTGGGACTTTTGGGACATGCCGATACCCAACATGTCTATGATTTTATTTATTTCTCTTTGCTCCTAACGTTTACAGCAATACTACTGTTAATGGAGAATTTTCTATAGATCTGTAAAACTGTGCCACTATAAAGACAACAGACTGTAATGGCAACTGATTGTCGTTCCCCAATGGCGTCACCGGAAAAAATTATATAGGTCATCAGTGTAAATTTCTGTCCAACCCCTTTAATGTTCTGCAATGGAAAAGGCGGGCTTTGTATCGTAGACTATCAATCTCTGCTATAGTGTAAAGAATTTAAGCTGTATAAATGTTACAGCTTAACGGTTATTCTGACCTAGCCTTTTCAGGCTGCCAAGTTATGTTAAAGGGGTTTTCCCACCAAACAAGTTAGGCTCTATCCACATGATAGGGCCTAACTTGCTGATCAGTGGGAGTTCATGAGCAGCTTGAAGAGACCCCCACAGATCATGAGAAGAGGGTCCAATGGGTCCGAGGTACCTCTGTCGGACCCCTATTCGCACCTCGAGATGACTTGAGCATCTGAGCAGACAGCGGCGCATGTCCATACTTCTTCATTAATCTCTAAGGAGCTGACGGAGATTGCAGACAATGGAGGTACCTCAGACCACTGAGATCAATACATTATTAGGTAGACCTATCATTCTGCTAGATGGGGTACTGGTTAAATGTATGTAAAATGCTACTCTGAATCACAGATGGATCCATTATACAGTAACAGTTACATACAAGATAGGTTCCATAGAAGCTATAAAAATAAAAACAATGGTTTCTATGTCCTTTTTGTCTTTTTATATTAACCACAAACTGTTTATCAAGTTTGATAATGACTTCATAGAGAAGGCAAAACGTCGCTGTTTTTTATGATGGAATAAAAAAATTATTTTTTTCACAACAGAGTGCTGCTTCTGAAGATCATTTGTTGCCTTGGTCAAGCTGTTGGAAGATCTGCACCCGCTAATATTTGTTCACAAATGCTGCTCTGATTTTTGAGTTTGAAGTGCTTTTTAAGACATACATTCTGTATTCTGCACAAATTGAATGGCGTTTGCGAGAAATATAACATTATTATCATATCAGTGGCGATCCAATTGATACCAAGTGCTTCAATTGAAACTTGATCAGGGAAACCTGTTACTGATGATAAAGATTGTACTTTGTCTTGGTTGTTGTGGCTAAACACACTGGAGCTGGTGTATAATTCCTTGTTCATACCAGGCACGAGAAAGTCATAATCTTTGGTTTACGCTATAATTATTGCTACTGTTTGGCCATTTTGTGCCATCTGCGCCCCTTTTTAAAAGTGGGCAGGGTGCAAATCAAGGTGAGCCAAGGTGGAGATAACTTGGCTAGCCAAATTTACTATTACATGTGCCAGAAATCAGCTATAGCTAAATGTCTATGTCACTAAGAAAAAAGAGGCCGTGTGTATGGTCAATGTACACAATCTTTATTAGTTTCAAACTTATTTAAAAACAATTAAAACTACATGTAAGACATGTGAAAAAACTTCTAACCTCCTGTTCCTTGGTTCATTGGGCAATGTAAGTTTTTCTCTCAATAGCTGGTTACTTTAGGAGTGTTCCATGGGCATTTATCCCTTGATTTGAAACTGTCTTTCATTTTATATGTATAATTGGGCAAGAGAGTCCAGGACAGGAGGCGCACGCCAAAATGACTTTTCTCCGTGATTATTCGATTGAGGGTTTTATTATTAAAAAATTACTATAACAGGTAATCACAACGCGTTTGGGGGAGCAAAACGGCCCGTTTTTCAAGTGAATCAAATTTCCTTCTCTGGGTCGTCCCAGAGTGGTGATCAGAGTGATCAGGCCCAATGTATAGCATAAAAAGACCATTGCCTTACAGTTTTATATTGCTCAATGGCTGAATTCAACTCCCTACCTTAAAGTAAATGAAATAAAGCTAGCTGCAATACCCCACACGGTCACTACAATATGTACAGAGCTGTGTCTGATAAAGTCTTTGCTGTGTCAGTTGTTTGATCCCTATCCTTACAGTAAGAATTATCTTCAATCCTATAATTACAAGATCAGATGTGGGTAAAATAAATGGTGAAATATGAAAACACGCTTGCCAATCGAATGTATAAGCGGAGGACAACATACCCAGTTCTCTATAAGTGTCCTGGACACGACAGAGGGGATATTATTATAGTGGACTTTAAAAGGGTTTTGTCAACTGTATAGGGGGAATAATTTTTTTTTTCTGGAAAGTAAATTTATTCTTTTCATGAACTATAAAACAAAGCTTTTTATATCAGTAGAACAAAAATCTGCCAAAACAGGTAAGTAATAGGGGATAGGGATTAAAACTTGTCCTCACGGGACCCCAAGCAAGACCAGATCTCCTCATGTGACAATGACAAGACACATTTCTCATTTGCATATGAATTTGGGTTCATTTACATATGAATTGTATTTACATGCTTGTGTATTGCTCCCAATTCAACTCCAGCCATAGTGTCCCAGGGGGAGCAGCCTGGTGGACTCAAGCCATGTGTGTGAAGAAGCCTATTCATTCTCTTTGCCATTAGGCATTGTGAATAAGCACCAGAAGGTCAGCTTTGTGAGATGAGAGCCTGGCTGATGTTATTGCCTTTATAAGAAGCAGCTAGAGAGGTTCCACAGAACTTTCTCAATGCCTGCTTATCAATGGACAGGGTGACAGACAGGGCCGGTTCTAGACAAAGTGGGGCCCTGGGCAAAACTAAAAGTGGGGCCCCAAAATAAAACAATTTTATGACCAGTCACAGTCAGCGAGAGGCTCCTTTAGTATGGTAAAACAAACTGTAATGGAGATAGATAGATGATAGGGAGATTTATGGGCAGCATGGTGGCTCCATGATTAGCACTACAGCCTTGCAGCGCTGGTCAACATCTGCAAAGATTTTGTATGTTCTCTCTGTGTCTGCGTGGGTTTACTCCGGGTCCTCCGGTTTCCTCCCACACTCCAAAAAATTACTGGTAGGTTGATTAGACTGTGAGGCCCATTGGGGAGGGGGACCGATATTTTCTGAAAGCAGACACTTGCCCCATTTTCAAAATTGCATTTTATAGACATAGGCGCCTTCATGCAATTTTGATTCAAATTGAAACATTTTATTAAAATGTTTAAATGTGCCCTATTGATATGTTCACATGAATAAATCCACATAATATCACTAAAACTGTAATAACTAGATATCTGCTTTTCAGCTAGACATTTTTAAATCCAGAATACTTATATAAAGAAAATCTACTTTCCTAAAACAGTAAGATGTGAGGAGAGCATACATACCCCACATGTGTATATTCACCAAAATATGCAGCAAAGGGAACTGCAAAAAATTCCCACAGATGTATCATTGTATGTTCCTTACACAATGGTCACCCAAATAAATAACTATATATCCATAAACCCCTCTAATGAGATAATAAAAGTCACGTTTAGATGTGCGCCATTGTATTAGCTGCACAATAACAGAACCCCGCCGCGCTTCATAAGAATGAAAGTGAGAATGTCATAACATAGGTGTAAATAATGGAGGATGATGGGAAATAAAAACTTTATACCAGAACATGTGTGTGTTTTTGGTGTTACGTATAACTTTATGGACATGTTCTGATCGCGGTACAGTCACATTAGGCGAAGAGGATTGAATGTTCATCGTATCAGTCAATTTTCCAAACAAAAAATAACTATCACAAAATAAAAGGGAATAAGAGAGAATGGGCCACATTTATCACTTTTGTGCGCCTAAGAGTAGTAGTTGCGCCTAAATTCTGGTGCACTGTTTTCCAGAATTATCACAAGCTACAACCATCTGTGATAAGTCAATTTCCTGCCTCTTATTAATCACTTTAACACAGTTTAGGCGCAATTTTGGCACAGTTAAGGCGTAATGTTAGATTCAGGCAGTTACATGTGATCCTGCTACAAGCTCCTCTCTGCTTCTCCCACATCCCAGCATGAAGATAACACTCACAGCAGCACCCAGGTGTGTGACACCCTGCACCCAGTGACATTCTCCGCAGCACCCAGGTGTGTGACACCCTGCACCCAGTGACCTCCTCGGCAGGGGCTTCTCCTGGAGGGGATCCCCCAGTGCTGGTCTCCTGCTGCACCCCTGTAATTCTGCACAGTATCCCCCTCAGATACACTGGTGATACTGTGCAGAATGACATGGGGGACACTTGTCAGTACTATGTGCAACATTCTGTAACGTTCTCTTCTCTCTTGCTTTGAGCTCATGATTCTGCAGAATGTTTTGTAAATAGAAGGTGATGAAGTGTAAATAGAGTCTGCATCTCCTGTCTGCAGAGTATCTAATGACTGTATTATCTGTACTAGTGTCTGCAGAGTATCTCATGTCTGTATGATCTGTTCTAGTGTCTGCAGTGTCTGGATGAGCTTTTCTGCTAGAAATGAGCTGTTCTGCAAAGGGGCTCAGTGCTTTCTTCTCAGTTAACGCCAGCTCCGGGCTGGAGTGTTTTTGCGCCTGAATGAAAAGGCGCAAAAACAACAGAAAAAAACGATTGATAGTGTGTTCTTAGATTTGCAGATTTGCAGTGTTTCTAAAATGTAGAAAAACGGAGATATTAACTGTTAAACTGCCCTCGGAAGTGATATTTATATATAAAAATGGCACCTGATATTCTCACTTTAAACCTGAATATCTCTGGATCCCTGGCACCTAGAAACAAAATTCAAGATTCATTTGAAAGAAGAGATTCTCCCCTTTCTCCCTGGGGGCCCTGGGCAATTGCCACCTTTGCCTACCCATAGCGCCGGCCCTGGTGACAGACAGACATCGTAAATTAATTTTAGTTAATATTCTGCTCTTTAAAAAAGGAATGAGGGTCTTACAGTATATGGCTATGATGCAAGGAGCCCCATCCCTGGCATAGTGGTCGGTTCATGAAAAAGGACACTGCATGGTTTGTGGATCATGGATTGACCACAAAAGTCTGTGGGAGCCCTCTGTCTCATAGAAATGTAACCTCTGCTTTGCATTCAGTCCTTAAACTGATGCCTGTTCTATTCATGGTACATGATGTGTTTTATTTTCTAAAAGTGCAACTCCGGAATATTTATTTTTTCAAATAACAATAGCTATTGTCATATAGATACATATGATTACATATGTCTAGCAGCTTTTTTTCTACCCTCCTAAGTTTAGGAGAGCCTTCTGCAGTTGGTATAAAGAAGTAAAGAAGTCTCCTGTAAACAATAGTGAGGCAGAAGGGTTCACCTGTTCTCTATCAGTCCATTAACCCCAGCCTGTAAATCTGCTGAACTTCCACTATCTTTCTCTGTACCTCATGTGTAGTAGACTTTTCTCCCCTTCCCCTAGCCCAGTGGTGGCGAACCTATGGCACAGGTTCCAGAGGTGGCACTCAGAGCCATTTCTGTCGGCACTCAGGTTATCACCCCAGGACAGAGTTCACCAGACAGGAACAAATCCACCAAATCTTCCTGCAGCCCAAGGCAACTTAACGCTGTTCTCAGCGCTATTTTAAAGCAACACGTCATTGGCTGTTTGGAACTGTGGGAAAAGTGAGAAGGTGTGGACAAGGCTGCATTATTTTTGAAGCTCATCCTACTGAACCCTTCATTCCTCCTCTACAGAGAAGCCCTGGAGAGAAGCTACAACGAGCGTCTGATTTGCCCTCCTTCTTTCCACTGTATCGGTGGCCTCAGGGGCTGTTTCAATTGAAAGATGTGGAAGAACAGGTGGCAGTAAGTTACTGCTTAAAATGCCATGTTGGCACTTCAAGGTAAATAAGTGGATTTTGGTTGTAGCTTCGGCACTTGGTCTCTAAAAGGTTCGCCATCACTGCCCTAGCCTCTGCTTTCCGGACACTATCTTCACAGCAGGGAAGCTATTAATGCTTAGTGCTTACACAGCACAAACTATACGCTTCATGTTTCACTGCTGGTTTCTATTACTTAATACTTGCTGTTCCATGTGATGAAAGCTATCAGGCAGGTCACTATGTGGTTTTGTATGTGTACACTGCAGCAATCGGTGTATTTACTGTGTCATAGGATGTGAGGGCAGCTTAAAATTGGCTCAACTTTAGATCAAAGATAGGAAGAGGAAAATGGTAGACAGACCAACTTGTAACTGCTGTTAATTTGTTTTTCAATTTGTTTCCAACGTTTAGTTGTGACTTCAACCATAAAAAGAGCATTTATCTAACTTTTTGGCTTTTTTTTTTTTCCTTTTTGTGTCTTTTAAGTTTGTGTTTAGTTATCACCTGAATCCAGATGTTGAAAGTGCAACTTTTTTAAAAAGTCACAAAGTTTGAATCAAATCCAAGGCTATCTCCTAACAAGTGTAGAAATTAGCTTAGTAGAAATTAGCTTAGAGCTGTTTGTGACTTTTGGAGAAATTTTGGGGCAGATTTACTTACCCGGTCCATTCGCGATCCAGCGGCGCGTTCTCTGCGCTGGATTCGGGTCCGGCCAGGATTTAATAAGGTAGTTCCTCCGCCGTCCACCAGGTGGCGCTGCTGCGCTGAAAAGCATCTGAACGCGCTGGAGTTCACCGTCTCGGGCTGAGTGAAGGTAAGCGCGTCCCGAGCGACACATTTTCCGTTCTTAAATGCGGCGGGTTTTCGTTCGGCCGCGCCCCCCCCCGATTTCCGTCGTGCGCATGTCGGCGCCGATGCGCCACAATCCGATCGCGTGCGCCAGAATCCCGGGGCAATTCAGGTAAAATCGGCGCAAATCGGAAATATTCGGGTAACACGTCAGGAAAACTCGAATCGGGCCCTCAGTAAATGACCACCTTTGTGTTTTTTGTTTTAACCCCTTCCCGACATTTGACGTAATAGTACTGCATCGCAGGAGGTGCGTTCACGCAAAATGCTGTACTATTACGTCACTATTATAGCCGACACCTGCCTCTAACACCCGCGATTGGAGATTTCTCCGATCGCAGGTGTTAACCCCTAACCCGTGTTAGGGGGAATTTAAAGTGAATCGGACCCCCCCCCCCCCCCCCCCCGCGGCGCTTACCGGGGGGTTCCGCTGTTCCGATCGCAGCCCCGGGACTGCCCGGGACTGTATTACACTGTGTAATGTGAAGAATAGCTTGAACAAGCGATCAGTGGATCGCTTCTTCAAGCTTACCTGTAAAAGTAAATAAAAAAAGTTAAAAACATTGAATAAAAACATTTTTGAATAAAAAGAATTAATTAAATAAAGTTAAAGTCCCCTAAACACAAATATTCCCTATACACAAGTGAGAAAAACACAAAATCGCCAAAAACACCCACATATTTGGTATCGTCGCGTCCGTAACAATCCGTACAATAACTCAGAAACATTATTGGACCCGCTCGGTGAACGCTGTAAAAACAAAACCCCAAAAAAATGCCAAAAATGTACATTTTTCATAAAATCTCTGCACAAAAATGTTCTAAAAAGTTATGTGCGCCAAAATGGTACCACTAAAAAGAACAACTCAATATGTAAAAAATAAGCCCTAAACTAGCTCTGTCAACCAAAAAATATTAAAGTTACGTCTCCGAAAAGATGGTGATGCAAGAACAAATGAGATTTCCTCTATATTAGTTTTTAACCAGTAAAATTGTAAAAATCTATGAAAAACTATATAAATGAGGTATCACTGTAATCGTAGTGATCTTTAGAATACAGATAATATAGTATTTTTAATGTACGGTGTAAGACCCCCAAAAAATACAAAAAGAGAATATACCAAAATTGACAATTTTCTTTTCACCCATACATTCAAGAGTTAATAAAACCTCATCAATTAGCTAATGACCCACTAAAATGAAGTATTTGTAAAGTGCATCTCATGTCGCAAAAAATAAGCCTTTATATGTCCAAATTGCCCCCCAAAAAAAGATTGTACAGCCAATAAAAAGTGACAATCCATAATCTGCTCTGAATGGCGCAGCTTCCCTTCGGTGCCCTGGCGTGTGCCCATACAGCAGGTTACCACCACATATGGGGTATTGTTATATGCGGGAGGGATAGGGTATCAAATTTTGTGGAGCGTTTTGGTATTTTATCCACCGAAAATTTGTACATTTTTTGAAAAACACATTAATTTAGCCCAAAAAATTTCCCTTTCAAAATTGCATCCGATTTTGTTTTAACCCCTGTAAAACAATTAAAGGATTAACAAACTTCATAAAAGTTGTTTTACGTACGTTTAGGGGTATCGTTTCTATAATGGGGTAATTTATGGGGTTTTACTTTTATTTAGGTCTCTCAAAGTGACTTGAAACCTGAGCAGGTCCCTTAATAGCAGGATTTTGCGTTTTTTATGAAAATGTGAAAAATTGCACCTAATGTTCAAAGCCCCATAACATCCTACAAAAATAAGACTATGCATAAAAAACCATGTCCACATAAAGAAGACATTCGGTGAATGTTAGTTATTAAGTATTTTTGCGGTTATGACTATGTATAGAAAAAGTAGAACATTTTGAAGTTTGAAAATCAAGAATTTTTCCAAATTTTCACCAAATATCTGATTTTCTCATAAATAAATGCAAAACATACCACCAAAATGTTTCAACTAACATGAAGTACAATGTGTCACAAGAAAACATTTTTAAAATCACTTGGACATGTTAAAGCGTTCCGAAGTTATAACCACTTATAGTGACACAGGGCAGATTTGAAAAAATGGGCCGTGTCAGGAAGGTGAAAAGTGGCTTCAGCGTTAAGGGGTTAATAACCAACATAGAGATTAATTACATACATGCTTCAAAAATTTTACAAATCCAGCACTTGTAATACAAAATTCTTCTTTATTTTTAAGAATTTTTAAATATTGTTTTGAGAATGTAAGTTGCTCTACAGCCAGAGGGTACATCCTTTGCACTTGGATTAATGTCAGGACACAAATACTTACAGATGTGGCTGCCTTCGATACGCACAATACTTCTTTCTTTATGGTATTGTTTACATAGATTCTATTTAAGATTAAACAGAACCTGTCTGCAGAAATTAGCCACTACAGGAGAGGATGTGTTCAGAGGTGAAGAGAGCTTGACTTCAGTGTTAAAATCTCTGCCCTTGTGACTTTTAAATAACCTATTTACATTTCACTTAAAAGTTGATTTTCTAGATGATGCCACCAAGCTGGGCCATGAAAGAAACATGATCTGGAAGGTGTTAAGCTGCTTCACAACATACTGGTTATAGTTCATTGGGCCTATTTCTGATGAGAGGTTTCCTAAGCCCCTCAGCCTTGTTACATTTCTGTTTCTTACTCCCCTAATTCCAAAAGCTAAAATTATTTTATTTTTCCGTTGACCGATATGTGTGAGGGCAGTGCAGTAGTGCCATCTACTTAAGACTCTTAGGCGTGTCATTCATCAGGATCATGATATCATGGTTCGCGGCCATTCAAGATGAAGACGTCCATCAGCAGCAATGTTAGCGGCCGCAATCAATGCCAGCACCTACCGCGGCAGTTCGAGACAGGTTTCAACTGTGTTAAACTCCTGCTGTGTATGGCCCATAAGAGAAGGGGTTATAGAGTAACTGTAAAGGTCCCCCCCCCCAACAAATCAATAGCTCTTGAGATGTAAAGCAACTTTGCCTATTATCTTTATTACCTGTATGCAGAAGATTTCTTGCTATACCCCTCAGATTACCTCAGATTTGCTATAGCTGCTTCCTTTCCATGTGCTCTGTGAATCCGTACTTTGTTAACACTATGTTCTGAGTTGGTTTCATGTGAGGGGAGGAGCTGCTACTCCCTGCTCACATAGGAGGAGAATGTAACAGATCTGGATGTGTACAGAACAGCGGATACAGATGTCTCCTGCACAGAATAGTGAGGTACAAGATCTCCCCTGTTCCTTATCAGTTCCTCCATCCCAGTCTGTGATTCTACAGAACTTTCTTTGTCTTTCTACACGTCATACTGCTCCCCTCCCTCTCACCTTTTCATCGCCAGTATCAGCTCTGTGCAGATAAGCTATTATCCCTTAGTGCTCACACAGCACAGGCCTAGACTTCATGTTAACTGGTGTACTTGGATTTTTCCACTTACATTACATGTTCCCTGCTCCTCCATTTGATGGAAGCTGCCAGGGTGGTCACCATATACATCCTGTATGTGCACTGTGCATGTTCCCTGCTCCTCCATGTGATGGAATCTGCCAGGCTGATCACCATGTACATCCTGCATGTACACTGTACATGTTCCCTGCTCCTCCATGTTATGGAAGCTGTCAGGCTAGTCACCATATACATTTTGTATGTGCACTATGCAGTTTTCACTGTATTTACTTGAGGGAAACTAAATGGATTTAATGCTAAATTACTGTGAAAGAGAACACAAGGCATCATGGGAACTGTGGACAAGCTAACTGGCCTCAGCTTGAGGGCATAGACAGACAGACATTAGTCTCCACCCACTTCACTTCTGGTGAGAAAGATATTTGTCAAACACTTTCATAAGAGAAATTGCCATAACTTTGGAATGAAAAGGGGAAGCAGCACAAAGTAGGCAAAGGGAGAATCACATATAATAATTTGGCAAAATGACTATAATTTCACAGTTCACAAAAAAAAAAGATAAGTCATAGATCCAGGTACTGTGACTGTGGTTATATGCTTATATTTGTTATCCATTGTCTCCTTCCTTTTAAAGGAAACCTAACATTTGATTTTATGCATTATGAACCAAACATATCTTGAGATTGCTGTAGATACACTGATGCAGGATCATATCTTGGTTAATCCCTGTGCTGAGGGATTTTGCTGATTTAACATTATGGTAATGAAGCTTTGTCGCTTCTATGGCTCCTTCAGTGCTTGGTTCAGGGCTTGTCCTAGCACGTGAGTTTTTCTCTGCAGGAGAGGATGACGCAATTACTGTTCTCACTGCCAGACAGAATAATCAATTGCTGCACCATCCCCCAGCTGCTGTGTATGAGTGGTCCAGTTAACGTTGATTAGTCATGTCTTGACTAACCTTCATTTGTATTTCCAAGCTCCCGTGTGTAATGTGTTTATGTTAGCCAGTCTGACCCAGCTTTCCCAAGGTCCTGAATGTTAAAATTGTTTTTTCAGCAAAGCCACTCAGCTCAGGGATTAACCAAGATATGATCCTGCATCAGTGTAGTTACAACATTTTTAAGCTATGTTTGCTTCATAATGCATCAAATGAAATTGTAGGTTTCCTTTAAAATCAACTCAACCGCTCCATGCTTTAGCATCACAGGGTCCACTCCCCCTGCTCTATCAGCACCCCCCACCTGCTTGCTGTTATCTCACACAGTGAGAGTGGGGTAGTGCTCCTGCACATTGTAACAGCCTCTGAAGACAGAGCACTAAGGTGCTCTGGTAACTGTTATTTTATAATTCTTCTTTGTTTATCAAAAGATAACTCTACATTTAAGTTTTGACTTTGCACATGTACTGTAGTTATGGTACATAGATGCACTAGCTCCATGCTAAGCTATGCTTAGGTGTAGATGTAATACACGAGACAATCTGCTGAAATGGTGGGATCAGAGCTATCTCTGTACCATCTGACCCCAAGTCAATATCAATGGCAGCATTTGCCATTGTGCAAATAGTGTCCTCTCCTAGACTTTTCATGATTACATGCTACTTATGACTTGTCAAGATAGTTGGTCCTTTCCAATGGCCTTAATATGTATGTTCTCCTACTTGGAGTTTATAGGTGTCCTGTACTAATATAGGAATATAAATGTATTATTTAAGAGATGGAAGACTACACTTTTAACTCTCATAATGAGACAAAAAATGTTTTCTATTTTGTTTAAAGTAATAAGATAAGCAAATATCAAAACCATTAAGACTTAACAAAGTAGAAGATAAAATCTTTAAAATATAATCAGACTATAATCTGTCAGTCAGATTGAGATCTGAAGACACACTGAGCTGTCAATCAAAAAAAAGGAGGTGTGGTTCACTGGCAGCCTGGAGAAAACATGTCTCTTCTAGTCAGAATATGTCTGTAATTAAGGTACACTGCATCAGTGGCAGATTTTTTTAAGTGATATGGGGAGGACTTTTAACCCTTTACCAGCTTGTATACCTGGCGTGCAGGGTAAAATTCCGTTGACAGGTTTTCTTTTATGTCTGGACCTAAATGGCATGAGCTAACCACTGCAAATTCACATGAGACTACAGAAACCTGGTGCACAAGCAATGAAATACTCCCCTAAGAGTCTATGGTCAATATTAGTATTTAGTAGTAGTTTAGTATGGTGTAAAACTGTTATGTTCTACTCCAAAGGATGAAACCAGATTCACACATTTTGAAATTAATGGCTATGCATTGAAATCAGTATTACTTAAAGGGATTTTCCCACAAAACAAGTTATTCCCGGTGCTTAGGAAAGGGCCTAACTTGCTGATCGGTGGGGGTCTCCGTGATGAGAACCCCACAGATCATGAGAACGGGGAGTCCGATGCACCTCCGTCAGACCCTCGGTGCTCCCCAAGATAAACAGAGAAGCAGGCCCCACGCGGCTGGTTTGCCACATTCATCTCTACAGAGCCAACAGAGATTGCCAAGCGCAGTAGTCTGTTCAAAGAGAAAAACAGCGGCATGCAAAAAAGGTCAAAAATACAAGTCCTTTATTACAAAAATAACACTCCACAAAAGACGCAAAAAAAACATTTAAAATTGTGAACAACCGTCACAGATCAAAACATCCTCTGCGCCGTAGTCCGGCAGCTCTATAGTGATCAACAGGGCAGTTCGGCCTTGACCCAGCGACTGCTCCGCTCAACTCGAGGAGCGAATAGTGGTCCGACAGATGTACATTGGACCCTACCAGACTCCTCCGTTCTTGTGATCTGTGGGGTTCTTATCACTGAGTCCCCCACCGATCAGCAAGTTGGGCCCTATCCTCTGGATAGGGCCTAACTTGTTATGTGGTAAAACCCCTTTAAAGGTGGACATAGTTGAACTGATTAAATTGTATTAATAAAGTATGTTTCCTATGTAGTGCTACACTGGGCTTGGAATCACCACGATGGCCAGATCACCTGCACAATAAAAAACCCAGTAGGAAGGTTTTAAAAGCTAGAATTTCTATTCTGAGACGCCTTAAGCTTTCCTTGTATTTTCTACACTGTGGGAGGCAAATCATTTCTAGTGAGGGATATTTTCTGCTCCTGAACAGTTTTTTTCCTCTGTGCAGGAAACAAAATATATCACATGTACTTGGTATAAAACAGCATGATAGCAATGGACCTGCAGACTGAGCGGCATGAGGTGCCATGTACCATTCTGCCTGTTTAAAGCTGCAGACTCAAAAGCAGGCCCACTTGTTGACTAGTAAGAAAAAGTCTGCATCTACATGATTTTTGTATCTATGAACCAGTCTGGATACATAAATAATATGATATGATATTGTCTGAATCATTTCAAAAATGGAATGCACTGGTATAAGCTAAAAGAATAAACAACTACCTTTTAAATTTGCTCTGCTCTAGCATTGTTTTCCCTGCTCTTTTTGGGCCTTGGCAAACGAAAAATGATGCTGCCCCTTTCATTGTTGAAAATTGAAGTCAACCACTGATCAGATCGGTTACTCGATCACCCATAGTGCATGTTTTTTTTCCAGCCAGTACATCCCACTGTTGTCTAGTTTGTTTTACATTTCTGTATAAAATTCTTCAGTTTCTCTAGATAATTTCTTGTTGTCATTCATTGTTTACTTCCAGAGGATAGAAATCTGTCCCTGGTCATGTGATATCACAAAGAGATGTGCACCTGTGTGACATCACATGACCATGTACCGATTTTTATCCACAAGAGGTAAACATTGAAATATAGAAAGTATATTGGAAAATTGCATAACTTTTAAAGGAAATCTACCATCAAATTCAAGCAAGATAAACCAGGGACACTTACTGATAGATCTAGGCACTGTGACTGTGGTAATATACTTATATTTTTTTTTCCATGAGCACCTTCCTTCTAAAAGCAACTTTCAAAATTATGCTAATGAACCTACAGTAACCCCCCCCCCCCTCTGTGATTTTGTCTCCACCTCCTCCTGCTCCCTCAGTAGTTGTGCAGTGAGCAGGAAGTTCAGGGTGGAGGATGAGACATTGTAACATCCTGTGAAGCAAGATCACAAAGTGGCTTGGGTAGACCCTCAGGCTCATCAGCATATTTTTAAAATGTATTTTAGAAGGAAGGAGGCCACAGATAACAAACATAAGAAGATTACCACAGTCACACTGCCTGGATATATTAGTAAGTGTCCCTGGTTTATCATGCTTGATTCTAATGGTAGATTTCTATATTATAAAAAAATAAAATCTGTTTACAGAAACTGGACAACCCTTTTGTGTCTATACTTCGTTCTGAGACTTTTTAGAATCAGTCGGCTGCAGGGACAATTTATTATTACTTAGCAAACTTCCAGATGAATAGCCATTAAATAGCCACAAGATCAGCTTGAATCCCTCAGAGAAGATCTACTTTTTTACAGCTCATAGGAGGATACCTTTGCTATGACGTTTATATGCAGCAGTCAAGACTGGGGTTATCATCATGATACAAATACCATTAACATTTTTTTTAAATTACTAATTAAAGCTGATTAATAATTATATAGCTGTATACTTGTAGTACTATTGTGCTTGAATCGGAAGCCTCATCCTCTTTCTTACCTGGGTGTTATCAGTTGGTTGTGTGTCCCTTCATACTGAGGCCCTGGAGAGCATACAGACGAGTGCAGGAGGGCTGAGCCAATTGATAAAACCAGAGAGTGCTGGGGGGTATCATACGCTGGCACTCTTAATCCAGCCTGTTTTCCTAGTGCACCTGGTGCCATAGATGTCTATGGGACCCATGATGCGGCCCCAAATTGTGCAACCCTTTGACAGGCCCCCATATATTCATCTGCATGAGGACTAACACTGCCAAAAATCAGACTGTACAGGGACATGTCCACAATGGGTAGTACCTATTTGGCAATTTACTGAGTTCTAGGAAGAATAACAGAAAATGCCAGCCTAGTTGTAAGATGTTCCAAATGGTTATTGTTCAGGTAGAATGGAGTTACTTCCTAAAATGGATAGTACATGACAAGTAAAGTATATGGGGCACATTTATCAAAAGTGTGTCAAAGTAATTCTGCCTAAAGTTAGATAGTCGCACACTGCATCAGATTAATAAACGTGGCTGATCTAACACAATTTAATGTAGATTTTTCAACTGTATAACCTTCTAACGTAGAATTTAGTTTTAATACTTATTTAGCTAACTATTAATAAAATTGTTCACATACCTACCTGTTCAGACTTTTTAGTTATTAATGTAAATGCTCTCTTTTATAGACCAAAGCACCCCTTTAACACCCCATAAATGCAAACATTTTGTGTCGATTGCATAGATCCAGAAGTTAGAACACAGCACCAGAACCAAGCCATGTGCATAAATACTACATCAAAACACAGTCCTGCACAAAAATGCAGCAGAACCAAGAAAAGTGACAAAAATGTTCCGTGTAGCTCCCCTCATTGGAGAAATAAAAAATCACAGAACAGGGGAGATGAAGCAGAATTGTGAGTTCATGGGTAATACAAGCACTTACTGATACTGGTGACACAAAGTGTGATAGAAGAAGATGAAAAGGAAATCCTCCTAAGATCGCCATTTCAGCCTCTTATTGCCATGATTTGTTTCTGTATATGTTGCTAAACAAATATTTTGGATTTTTCACTTCATCTCCTCCACCTTTATGTCAGAAACATAATACTCTCCTTTGGATCCCCTAGAGCAGTGGTGGCGAACCTATGGCACAGTTGCCAGAGGCGGCACTCCAAGCCCTTTCTGTGGGCACTCGGGCCACCACCCCAACAGGACCTTCTGCTGGCCCCACAATTCTCAGAGTATGGAGGAACACTGAAAAGAAGCTAAAATGATGCAAATTATCCATCTTGTCCTCAGGAGGCCAATATGATTGAACGTTGTTGAGGAACAGGGAGCAATAAGTTACTGCTTTAATTTTTGGTTGGCACCTTGCAATAAAAAAGGGGGTTTTGGGTTGCAGTTTGGGCACTCGGACGCTTAAAGGTTCGCCATCACTGCCCTAGAGATTAGAGATCACTATAATGCCCCCACTGTAGCCAGTATAGTAACAGCGCCCCACAGTACTCAAAACTTACTGAATCCCAGTAGTTATCAGTCACAATACCCTTCTGTAACCAAACTTAACAGAGCCCCACAATGGCCATGAGAAATGGTGCCCCCAATAGCCAGGACTAACTGTGCCCCCAGTAGTTATACCCCCTATAACCAATAGTAATATTATTGTTATTTATATATAGAGCATCATTAATACCATGGTGCTGTACAATCAGTAGGTTCACATACATTACATTAAGACAAAAACAGGTGCAAGTACAAAATACAAAACTACAGTGATCAGGAGACAAGTAGGAGGAGGACCCTGCCTGTAAGGGCTCACAATCTATATGGGGGAGGGGTGGGGGAATAGAGACATGAGGTGAGGGAGTAGTGCAGTTAATGTGCATTGTAAGAGAACCTGAACAGGAGCGTTTTCAGGTTACATTTGAAGGTTTGGAAAGTGGGGGACAGTCTGACACATTTTGGCAGAGAGTTCCAGAGTATGGGAGATGCACGGGAGAAGTCCTGGGTGCGGTTGTGAGAAGAGCGGATCGTAATAGAGTGAAGCTGAAGGTCCTGTGAGGAACGGAGATTACATGTGGGGCGGTATTGCCTGATGAGGTCAGAGATATATGTTGTGGATGGCTTTGTAAGTTATGGTTAGTATTAGTAACCAGTGTAGAGACTGACAGAGAGGAGAGGAAGGGGAGAATTGAGGAGACAGATTAGCCGGGCAGCAGAGTTTAGGATAGATTGAAGGGGTGTTAGAGAGTTAGCTGAGAGACCGCAGAGAAGAGTGCTAATGTAGTAATGTCTCCAGTGGTAATGTCTCCATAATGTAGTTAGCGGTAATGCCTCAGTAGCCAGCAGTAATATCCCTAGTAACTAGTAGTCATGCCCTAGTGTCCAGCAGGCATGCTTGAAAATGCCTTTAATGATAAGGTGAAACGTTGCAATATGGTGGAATAAAAAAACACTTCTTTGACTTATACGGAGTGCTGCTTCATCTTCTGGTCGTGATATGCTATGGTTCCTGTCTGAACCCTGCCGAAGACGTGCACCCGGTTTGTTTTTCTCATACATAGTGCTGCTCCATCCCCTTTGCCTGGCTCTCAGCAGGCAGTAATAATTCCCCCAGTAGCCAGTAGTAATGTCCCCATTAGCAATGTTCCCAGTAGCCAGCAGTGATGCCCCCAGTAGCCAGTAATTCAGTAGTCAGCAGTCATGCCCCCCTGCTATCTTTTTTTTTTTTTTTTCTTATGGGATCTTTTTGCTCTCTGGCATAGTGCTGTGGTGGAAACATATTGGTGACTATAAGATTTATCACTACATTTATAGGATCAGGCAGTGATCTGTTTATTTTAATAGGTGAAATAATAATTGAAAAGCTTTGTTATGTATGTGTGTTGTTTAAATAAATATTATATAATTATATCAGGGAGGGAACAGAACTTTTCACAGAACTATATTTAAGAAAATGAACATTTTTAACTGGATTAAGTTGATGTTAAATTAAAAATATTATTCCCTTTTTATGTCTCCAATAGTTGGAGCATTAACCACAGATCAGGACCCCAGTAATCATTTGTGAGAAGACCATGGGATAGGTCATGCGGACAAAAGCAGATTCTGAAGGCGAGTTATAGAGAGTGTTCCTAGTCTTTCACAAAGCTTATTGGGTGTCTGCTCTTCTGAATGGCCACCTGGCGCTTTTGAAAGGATAAAAGTGTCCAGAATCTGAACCCAGTAGCTCGGAGATGAAGGAACAATCGGTAGTGTTCATTGTTATCAGTAGCGCCTCTAAATGTGACCATGCTTGTCAGTGATTTTATTCCTCTTTATTTGCCTGAATAACTACAATTTTATTTCCATTCTCTCTTTAGTTTTAAATGTAAATAAGAGAGATCCCTTGAGTTTTAGCGTAGGTGGACTACAACTGTGAGAGACAGAATCCAAATCCAGAAAATGACATTGTATGATTTTTAAATAATTAGCAGATTATTGCCTGAAATAAGTATTTGATACAGTATAAAACTAGAACTTAATATTCGGTACAGAAATTAGAGGTCAGATGTTTCTTGAAGTTCTTGACCTAGTTTGGACACCCTGCAGTAGGTATTTTGGAGCAGTCCTACATATAGATCTGATCCAGATCGTTTAGGTTTCCGGACTGTTGCTGGGTTTTGGCTCTCTCCAAATATTTTTTTATTGGGTTCAGGTCTGGAGACTGGCTAGACCACTCCAGGATCTTGACATTTTTCTTGCGGAAGCACTCCTTAGTTGTCCTGGCTATGTGATACTGGTCATTGTCAGACCCAACCTCAACCCTCTTTAATGCTCTTACTGAGGGAAGAAGATTGTTGGCCAAAATCTCACGATATATAGCCCCATCTATCCTCCATTTAATATGTTGCAGTCATCCTCTCCCCTTTGCAGAAAGCTCCCCCACAGTATGATGTTTCCACCTGCCATGCTTTGCAATTGGGACTGGTGTTCCTGTGGAGTCGATATCAAAAAGTTCTATTTTGGTCTCATTTGACCATATGACCATCTCCTATTCCTCCTCTGGATCATCTAGATCAGTGATGGCAAACCTTTCAGAGACCGAGTGCCCAAACTACAACCAAGTCCCACTTATTTATCGCAAAGCGCCAACACAGAAATGTAATTTGTGATTTATACTCCCTTCTCTGTCACAGATTTCATTGATACCGGCCCCTGAGGACACCAACAAAGCAGAAAATAGTCCCAGGTTGAGCTGTCACTTTAAAATAGCTCTGTGCACAGCAAGTCCTGGTCTGTCTGGGACTGCAGGAAGATGCCTGGAGTCATCTCTGGTGATAGCCTGAGTGCCCACAGAAAGGGCTCTGAGTGCCACCTCTGGCACCAGTGCCATAGGTTAGCCATCACTGATCTAGATGGTCATAGGTGAACCATGGGCTGGAATGAGAAAGGGAACCTTGTGTCCCCTGCAGAATTTTAATTTATGGTGGCATAGTGCAACTAACAATAATTTTTGAGACTCTGTGGCCAGCTTGCATCAGATGCAGTTCTGACCTTTCTTAAATTTATCCTTACTTCACCAGGAAAGATCTTGCATGGATCCTCGGACAGAGGAAGCTTGAGGTGCGGTCACATGTTGCATTTAACTCATGCGTTTAAAAATGCATTGCAAAGGCTGAAGAGAGATTTGCCTAATTAAAACGCTGTTAACACTTGTGTTTATAAAACGCAACCATTAACGCATTGTAAACACATGTTTAATTAGGCAAATCTCTCAGTTAACTGCTGTTTTGTACATCCTTGCGAAGGTCTACAACTTTGAGTATCTGTTGTCCTTAACCCCTTTGTGACTGATGGTCATAGTTTTTAAATTACAATATCTCTAGAAAAGCTTTACTTATTTTTTTTTTTTTTAATGACATGTTAGACTTTAACTTGACAGGATAGTTTTATTAATAATAATAATAATAAACTTTTTTCCAATTAAAGTTTTTTTAAGTAGTAACTTTTATCAAAGTATGTTGTAAATATATACCACATTATTCCATCCCCCTTTCCCAGGTTCAGCTGCAGATGCAGAGGGTGCATGTACTTCTGCAATAATGAAACTGAAAGTCCTGGCAGCTCCTTCTATATTGTGCCTTCAGCTGACAGGCTGGAGGAGACACACTTCAAACGCATCTCTGAACCCTTGCACATAGAAAGACAATGCTCGTGTCATATTAAACAGTCTCACCTTTAATATAATATATGGATTTTGCATGGATGCTTAAAAGAACTGCAGATATCCACTTTTAAAGTTACAATCGGGAATAGAAAGCTCTACATAAAAATCAATTTTTTAGTACAACTCTAAAGCTGCATTCACACTGTCGTATGGGGGAACGTATATATACGGCCGGCGTAAATACGGCCTATATATGTTCCCCATAGACGGCAATGGCGGCCTACAGGAGCAGTACGGTGTAGCACACGTAGCCTAAGGGTGGATATCTCTGGTTCTGTTAAGACTCCATACACAATTCATGCATCATATTAATGAGGGGAGAGATGCAATTAATACAAGTAATGAGTGCAGAGTAGAAGGAGCTTCCTTTGGTAAAAAGGTAATTAAAAATCATACTTTTGTAATTTTCTGGATTTTGTTTTTAGATTCTGTTTTATAGTTAAACTGTACCAATGATTAAAATTACAGACCTCATCATTTTTGTAGGTGGGAAAATTTGCAAAACTGGCAATTTATCAAATACTTATTTTCCCCACTGTTAGTAACTATTAAATAAGTGCCATGGGTAAGAGCTGTAGAGGGTGCAGAGATAGCAGTCACACCAACAATAAATGTCACATAAGGATAAGCTAATATAAAACAATTTCATAAACAGGTGGGGAACCTTTTTCCTGATTTTACACTGGACCTATATCTATGTCATATATGTGAATGCTAAATGGTAAAAGATATATATTCTACTGAATATTACACATTGCATTGACTCCTGCAGATCCCCTCTTTTCTTTGCAGTGAGTATTTGGCAAGCAGTGAATTGCAAGTCATAGGGAGCTGTAGGAAATAAACAACAATAGGAGCACAAACGTCATGTTTTAGGAGATATAAAAAAGGAGAGCAGTGGGCAGTAATATGTGATTCACAAGTCAACAGGCTTATTCATGAGAGCACCTTTCTCTGTATCTAATGACTCAGACCTGAACCA
The DNA here is from genome assembly GCF_040894005.1 of Engystomops pustulosus. NCBI lineage: Eukaryota > Metazoa > Chordata > Amphibia > Anura > Leptodactylidae > Engystomops > Engystomops pustulosus. The sequence goes on along the minus strand of NC_092411.1, from coordinate 156,720,268 downwards.
AGCAGAGAATGACAAGCTTTGTACATTTCTGTTTATCTCTTATTTTATATAGACTATTGGCTTGTGTCAGTGCAGCTGTGTGCCATTGTTGTTCTCTCTAAACATTCATATAAAAATTATTAATTAAAGGGGTTGTCCAGATTTATTTTTTATGTGTGCCTGTGGGGGGAGCTTTAAAAATAATTAATAACATATACAGTACTCACATCCCTGCGTGTTCCTGTGGCAACACCCTTTCTGCCCGACTCTGTTTGTATACACAGACAAGCTGTGCCATCTGTACTATTCGGGATGACACCCTTGGCCTCTGTATATACAAACAGAGTCTGACAGTGATTGGTGGTAGATGGTGGCAGTGAATGGCGTTGCCGTGGCTAAGGCTGGGCTTACATTGGGTCATACGTTGTAAGGAAACATCAGTGGAATTCCATTGTATGCCAGTGGGTATGCTCACCCTATCCATCGTAAACTTTCGCGACATATACGCTGAGTGTATACATAAAATGAACCCAGCCTACACGGGAGCATGCAGAGAGGTGAATTAATGCTGTTTATTATTCTAAAGCACCGCCCAGCCATATTGTATTAAAAAAAACTGTATATACCACTTTAAGTTAATGGGAGGAACTGACTAATATATATATATATATATATATATATATATATATATATATATATATATATATATATAATATGTTGCAAGCATGTTATGCAAATCTTCTATGTATCTTATAGTATAGTAATAGAATTTATGTATGCTGTCTATGGATTCTTCTTCCAATCATTAATAAATGAGTGAGGGCCCAGTTCCACCTTTTTGTATTTATGGGAAAACATATTTGCAAAAGACTGTCAAATGTCCAAAAAATGTACAAGTCTTGGCACCCAGAAAAATATAGTCACGGTCCAGCCAAATTTTGGACTTGGTACATCTTTACTTCAATAGTGTTAGCAGTAACAATCCAAAGGAAGGCAAAACATCAATGCATTTCAAGCGCAGCACCTGCCCTTAATCGCGACTGATAAAGATGTCCCAAGTCCGAAATTTGGCTGGACCGTGACTATATCTTACTGGATACTTATACTGAAACAGCAAGGTGGTCCGTGCCTTCTTGGACATATATGGTACAAGCTGGAAAGGTGACCTGGATCTCCTATGTACATATATGGAGTATACAGTGCACTTAAGTGTTATCTTGCTCACATTCTAGTCTTTAGAACCCCCCATAATGTTGAAAATTCTAAAAATTAGTTTTCACCGGTCTAGTGAAAACTAATTTTTAGAATTCTCAATAACACTAATCCTTAAATAAGAATCTCAATATCCCAATACATAGGTATTGTGCCTGCTGTTGCATCAATAGTATTCTTTTAATCCATTTTTATGGGTAATGTAATCACTGTGCAAAAGCACTGCTAATGAGTGGCATAGAAAGCAGAAATTTGGTATGACTGTAGTGATTTGAGAGCTTACAGAATTATTTTTAAGACCTTGCTTTAGTGTATATATACCAAAGATGGAGGAAATGTGCTACTCAACATATCAAGCAAGTCCACACACCAAAAATACATAATATACTATAACAAGAAGATGTACACACAAATGGATCAAAATGTCAATTAAAAATCCTTTAATGCCAAATAATCATAGAAAATGCATATATGAGACATCTCATTTAAAAGTACTATAGTACACATATAAGTAAACCGATAAGGTGGGTACAGTCACTCCACCCAAATCACGACCCTCAGCCAGCACAAATCACTTGGGTCCAGTTATGCCACAACCCCTACCAGCCATAAGTAACAGATGACTACCACATACACAGGTAAAATGGTCTCATTTTGATTATCAAAATATAAAATGAATTAATGCAAGGCATGAATAGATGACAATAGCACATGGAGACCTTGCTTTAGGTCTGTCTTAGAACCTTCCCCAATTTTCTACATTCCAACGGATGTTCTGGGTATTCTTAATTTTTTAATACAGATATTTGGATTGTGTATTTCTAATCCCGCTTGTATTTTGGTTCTTAAAAAAAAAAAAAGTCAAAAGTTAAAATTATTAAATGAGTAATCAAGAAAACGGAACTAAGGAAGAAAATTCCTACTAGTGACATTTTTAATATTTGACTACAATTGGCATGCAGGTTACTTCGAAGCAATGATTTGTTTTAAGGCCACGGGCTATTCAAAATCTCAATTGTATTACATAAATATAAAATGAAAGCATGTAACAAGTCAAAAAATTAGACTGCGCTGAAATCTTAAAAGGTTAGACAATCTTCTACCTTCCTACACACAGTAAATGGAAACAGATATCAAGATATGCCTGAAATTACCTTGAGGGGGGAAACCATGTGCTCTGCAATTCAGTCCTAAATAGAAAGGTGAGACCTTGCTGACCTCTGGCCTATTTTATACTCCGTGTAGCCTTGTACTGTTATATTGCCCCTCTTGGGAGTAAACTGGCTACCTTGACATTGTCCTTCATCTTGCCATTTGTTTCCAAGAGCTGATGTCGTAAAAGTGCATGTTTACATTAGTTATCATAGCTCAAACTTTCTATCCATAAGTTTCTTTTATTTTGAGCTTCAATTTCATTTTTTATTCCTTGGTTTTAATACAATATTTTATCCAGTGGAAATTACTTTGCAAGCTAGTAGATGTAAAAATATAAAATGTAACAGTCTTTAGTAGTTGATAACTTAGAATGGCTAATTGAAGGCTAAATTATATGTACTAAATACCCATCTTGGAATCTCTATGTTGGTGAAACAGGACAGTAGCATAGAATTTAAATGGGCACAGAATAAAGCTGAAGAAATTTTTTTTTCTCTGTGTCAAAAGTTTTTTTTAACATATGTGAGGATATTAGTTCTAAAAGCAGAGGTTTAACCTCATACTGCAGGGTATTGATGCAAAATGTATACTAGCCACCGAGACTAATTTAGAATTCATTTGACTAGTCTCCTCATACACAAAAAAGACATTGGGGATATTTATCAATGCTATTTATTGCTGGTCTAGTTTACTGGACCAAATTTTTGGCACACAGAACTGTGAAGCCTCTGCTCCTTTTTCAGAGTTTGCAACTCCATTTTTGTACTTGTCAGAATAGTGCCTAAAACTGTGTAACGCTCCAAACAAATGTGGCACAAGGCATTTCAAACAGTCTTTGGGTGCAAATTAATCCAGAATTCTGGCGCAGAAAGCTTCCCCCAATGGTCTTTCCCAGAGACTCAAGAGTTTCAGAAAATTCATGAGAACCTTTGTGACACTCAAAACAGGAATTAAAGTAACACTTCCACTAAGTAGCCTTCCTACTGGTTGCCATATTTTGGAGTTCTCTGATCTCATTTAGTTCTCAATTGTGTTATGTTACCAGAAAACTTTTAGCTGACATAGTGGTGGCATTTATTATTCACTTTATGCCAGTTTTTTAGTGCATTTTTTTGTTGCTGCGCAATTATATGCCGGAGTCACAATTTAGCTTCTTCTCCGACACTCCGCTGCTTTTGAATCCTGGCACTTTTCATGCACTTCCAGTTTCCCTACACTTTTTGGCCCAATTTTTGGTGCATAATTAAAAACAAACTTCTGTAATTTCATTTGTTGCTCATCTTATGGTATTGCAAATACATTAAGGCCGTGCACCACAAAATATAATGATGCAAAACACAGATGAAAAACACGGATCCAAAAACCTATGATGCTAGGCTGTATTGTTGCCACTGTTCATTCAGCAATACTCTATAATGGACACTACCACATAGGAATTGCTTTAACATTAACTATGTTAATCAAAGTGCACCACCAGATTCTTGTTTTGATCCCCTGATGACAATAAGAAATCACAGGAGTTATTGTGGGTATTATAAGGAGCCCCTGTATAGTTAGGGAATAACTTCCTTACCAGTGTAAGACTTATCTCCTTAACCCACACTCCTCACTGGCAACAACAAGCACCTCACGGTAACATAGATTTTTATTTTTCCTTTGGATAATATCTTACAACCTTAAGGAGATTAATGTTTATGCGGTGAGGTAATTTTTTTATTCATTGGCTGCCTTATTTTATTGTATATCATGTTAAAAGTTACGTTTTAATATTATAGTTATATTTGCTTTTATGTGCACCAAAAAACAACACCTAACACCAAAAATAATAAATGCCCATGTTTTATTTCTGGACAGGCATTTTTTGATTCATTAATATGAGAGCTTTATGTGAGTTTTATAGGCGTAAGTAGAGAAACTGACTGGCATTGTGGGGGAACCATGTCTCATTTAGAGGGCAATAAAACTTCTTACCTATTAACTGCTCTTGGATTTTCTGCTAGGTATAGTTATGGCTCTGCTTCATATCACTTGTCTTATTTTTGACAATATTTTGTCCTTTGTGCATAAATATGTGACAGATTGTGTGATTATCAACACAGATTAGTCTTGGAGCTTGTTATCATCAACTTTTTAGTTACTAATAGTAGAAATAAGCGGCACTCCCAAAGTGATGGTACAAGTAGAAAAATCTGTCCTTTAATTTTATAATTGGGCAAGTTTCAGGTGTGAGTCTGTTGCATGCCTCAGAGCAGAAACGTTGCCTACAGTTGAATCAAATGACCACTTTTTCCATTTTCCACTGCTTTTTTTCTACTATTATTTTTGGAGGGCCCATTACCCCGGGCTAATTTAGCATGCACCCACCTGTTGACCATTTAACATTGTGCTGCTGGGACTTTTGCACTGCATCTCTTTAGTTAGCTATTAAAAAACATCAAACTCTTTTTGGCCTTTGGTTGATTCCATAGTGACTTTTGTCACATTCTGACACTTTACATGGGTGGGCAGCAGGGGAAAGGGGAAAGTAGAACTCGGATTCTGGATTACTGTTTATTCTTACTTTTTAATTTATAATATCCTGAAAACTAGACCCATTACAGGAAAACGGCACTCATGCAATATAGCTCTGAACTCAAAGCATCAAATTTCATTTGTTTAATAATGCATGAGTTAAAATCGATCTTGTATACATCCGGTGGCCAAGAACATTAGCGGCAAACAAAAGACATCCTTCATAGTTCATGACTTCAACTTACTACAGTCCACAGTGAAGTCTCCATTTTCTTTCTAACTGATAGGAAGCTATTAGATTGTAAGCTCTTTAAGTCATATCATGGACACAAGAGCAGAGGCTCACACTGTTTAGCATTCATGGATGCTCAGCTTCATTTAATGCAGTGTCGTTGTAGAAATAATTGAGTCTTATCTTCTTAATGACTTCAAGACTAAATTAAGTGGAGATACAAAGCTTAGGTTGGCTCCTTTAAAGAGAGCTGCCATGAAAATTGCAACAAAAGCTCGGTGCATTTGTATATCTAGTGTATATTTCTCATAAAAATACTGCACATGGCTGCAAAAGTGAGCACAATCCTTAAATTGCCAGGCAGGGCAGTGAGTTTTCACAAAGTACTAGTTTTTATTCTACAGCTCTATCATTCACTGCCACCAGGTCCCCAGGTAATGCCTGTTATATGAGCATTCAAGTTGTAAGGATGTTATGAACCTATCCCAAGTGTGTGTTAACAAAGAGGATTGGATTCTATACAGTTTGTTTATGGTAACTGATATCACTTAGTAAGAAATAGAAGCAGATCTACCTTAAGCCTTTCTATTTTTTTGTAAATTGGACTAAAATCACTGTCTTTTAAACAGTCCAAGTTTTCTAGCTTGTTTTCGTTTTTTTTCATGTATTTAAAGTAGAAGATTTGTCAAAATGATTATGGCATTGAGGCTCAGTAGACAACCCTTCTTCAGGTACCTTTGATCAAGTTGCATTGGTTATTCGCTTTTTAAGACCATAAAATATATTCCCATAAACAAATACATTGGAAGTTCTGAAAGTCAGAAGTTCTGAAAGTCACACTTTGCTGCAAACTACAATGGGAATTCTCTGTGCCTGTACCAGTGTACAATTTAACTCAAAGGGAGTAAGTTTGCAACGATAAAATATGACATGATCTCTGTGTTGCACAATGCAGTATGTAGAAATGACATGGTGAATCTAGTTGTTCTCATCGTGATTGCCTTGTGGAGGTTACATAAATTAAAAAAAATATGAGATTCTGCTTGTCTAGATTGGATTATACCTGAATGTTTCCACTGGGATCTTAACTGAACTTGCTCATTTAATTTCCCACATCTATTATTCATTTAATTTGAGCATGACCGCACATGCATGGTCACTACTTCAGTGGGAATGGAAACCTTTGTTTTGGGTTGGTCCCAGGAGACATACCCTCTGGATCACATATATACATTTTCATTTTTTTGAAGCAGTTTTGTGAATGTCACAGGGTCTAGGTGTACAAATGATATTAGAAAAAAAAGTTCAGTTTTTTTTCTAAAGAGACAGTCCTACAAATGGTTCCTTTAAACCTTTGGACATCTGCTTGTTCAAATGTTCCTGAATTCTGGCTCAAATTTCTTTCTATGGTTGATGACATACAGTTTACATGAGGCACATGCCTTTTTAAAGGGGTTGTCCGATATTGAAGAATATGCAGTGTTCAGACAAGCTCAATGCTTTACTTTTCACTTGAGTGGCTGAGCTACAAACAGGCAACTTGACAAATTGCTGAGACATCACTGATCTGTGGAAGTAGCACTCACTGTAGCAACTGCGGCAAGCTGCTGATCAGTGATGAGCCTGGGTGGCAATCTGATTTTGATCTCCTATCTGGAGAAAAAAATCCAGAATATCCCTTGAAGCATTATTGTAGTTTTCTTGTTTGCTTGGCACATAATTAATGTTATTAATCAGACTTCAGTTGTGCTCAGAATTTGTATAGATAAGGACATTTTTAAAGTTTCATTGATCAGAAATCTGAATTGAAATTGAATTGTTAATTATACTGACAGTTGAAAATCTGAATTGACAGAGGATTATTTAAAAAAAAAAAAAGTAGAACTATTTTTTAAATTCATTTTTAAGAATGAAGCCCTAAAAATATTGCAAACAAGTAATTGCTATATTAAGAGGGCTGAAGATTTCTTAACCATTCAGCACAAAATTGGTTAAATTCGCAATCAAATATTCCTGGCTGCTGTTCCTTTGCGTTCTCTGCGGCTGAGCAGAATATTTCCACCAACACAAGCAACATTAAATATAGCTCTGAGCCACAGGAGACCGCTTTAGATGGCAATTTGCCTTCCACGAATTGAATGCATAGGGTGTAAATACGTCTCTTGATTTTCCGATCCCTACAGAAAAATACAGGCGGAAGTGCCTTTTTATTTTTATCTGCAATTTTTTCCTCTTTTATTTATTTTAAGATGGTGCAGACACACAAAAGGAATTCTGTACCTTTGCAGGATTTTTAGCGGATTTATAGAAAACTGTAACTGTATGCATATATTTCAGTAGCCGGCTTGTGCCAGATATATAAAATAGTTTGATGTAATTTAAATAGTATTTTATGTGCCATAATTTAGCTTCTTGTGTGAATGTCACAGAATACTCTCCAAGCCCAAAGTTTAACCATGCCAATGTAAGATGTGTGGTGATAATTGTAAATCTATATTTATATCTATATTTACATCATATTCTACAGCACATGGGAACATTAAAGAGTACTAACATTGTTAGATGCAACAATAGCAATTAGGGCTCTCATTCAGACTAAAATCCAATCGAATTCTTGTGTGGCAGATGTAAAAAATTAAAAAAAATTAAAAAAGAATTGTGTGTGTTTAGTAGCAGCAGGAAAAATTGATTTATATTCCAAAATTGTAGTCAGACTGCATTATACTTTACATTCTTATTGCTCACCAGCCCCTCCCCAATGCTCTAATATCTAAACAGAAGTCTGCTACTGCTTTTACTCAAAGGAGAGAGGCCGTATAGCAGTTCAATGAAAAAATATCACATAGAAGTGCACCCCAGTCCTCCAAAACCGACTACAATCCTGGATTATAAATTCCACAGCTCCGAAGAATTTGTGCCTAACACTAAAAACTGCTGGTAAACTCCTTTAAAAAGATATAAAATGTACCGGTAACCGTCTTTGTCAATTAAGAGTGTAAAAAAGCAGATTGATTTACAAATTTTCTTCTGATTATATAATTATAACATTTCTGTACATGGTCACCCCCCAAAAAAAGAAATCAATGTTTTCTGCAATTGGTGCTGGATGCACTACTATTTTTTTTTTTTTTTAATTGCAGTGGGGGGGGGGGGGGATAGGGGGTTGCTGGTATTTACTTTTCTTCCAGGGGAATATATACTAAGAGTCCTACACTGCAGAGATTCTTGGCATTCCCCTGCTAACAATAACACTTCCGCAAAGACAAAGGGGCCTATTTATAATGAAAGGGGTCAATCCCGCCTTCCAGACCAGATGTATTTATTGTTCCCTTGTAATTATGGCTTTATCCTTCCCTTTGGAAGCATTCTGTGATTAGGAAAGCATGCTAACTGGCTGCTTTTATTCAATTAATTTGGAACCTACTTTATGGAGAGAACACATTGCATCACAGAATTTTTAGCCGTTTATATAAAAGGATGTGAACCTATAGATTTCTTTTACTGAAATGACTTGGCCAATTTCACATAAGTAATGTAGATCCACAGATTGGAAATCCTACCAAACTTGGTAAATTTTAAGCCGTTAGAAGGATGCTGATGACTTTCACAGACTTTGAGTATGTTTATCAGTAATTGTATACATTAGATTGCCATTGCTGTATGATTCAAAGTCAGCCTCTTCAGTCTTTTAGGGAGAATGCAGAATTCACATGTTGCGCTCAGAAGTGCAACTAAATCAGAATGGTTACAGGCTAGTTCCAACTAAAATGCTTGTTATTAGTAACAAGTGCCACGTTTTTTTCATTTAACATGTGAACACAGCCTAAGGGACAAGACAAAACTTTTAATGATGTCTGACTTATATAATACTTATAATTGATTAATTGGGAGATTTTACCCAAAGAATAATAGCAGATCAGGTCAATTCAATTCTTTCCTATTGTCTTTCAATGTTCACCTACAGTAAAGCAAAAAAGCTCATAGGGTAGTTGCTTAACTAGCCTATAGTGGGCAAAAAAATACTTTGGTAATTTAGTCCGCATAACATATGATACTTTTATTATAACCCTTTATTGCTTTTTCACATACATGTACATTCAAAAAATGTCTGTTCCCGCTTCCTGGCGTACATGTATGTCAAAGTGTTCATACAGGCATGGAAGTATAGCCCGAGCTATTGTTGCAGCTGCCCGGCTGTGTGTGCAAACACCTGTACAAAAAAATGAAATAATCGTTGAACCCACATAGTGAGTGGCCGTAAAAAAAAAAAATTGCTAAAATGACATCAATGGGATAACATCAGGGTTAACCACAGGTTTAGCATTTATGGTGAAAAAAATTGACTTTTAATTTTACACAAGTTAAAGTCAATTAAGTTTCATGAAAAACTTGTGGGGTTAAAATGCCCACTGTTTCCCTTAATACATTCTTTGAGGGGTGTAGGGCACCTGAAAACTATAGCATCAAAATCTGCCCTTCAAAATCGCAATAGCACTCCATTACTTCTGTACCCTGCTTGAGGCCCATACAACAGGTACATACAACAGGCTTTTCTCCTCAGCAGTACTTGTTGCTTTTTCTACTGCCTCTCATTGCACAGCGGCTCATCATCATCCTCTTCCATACCTTGCAACCCGTGTTTGAAGAAGGTCTATACTTAATACTTTGGATTGGATTGTCATACTTTGTTCACCAGTAAAATTCTGTGTTTTTGCTTCATCAAATGGAGTGCCAAGTGTTTTATTATCATACAACAGGTAACATCCACATGTGTGGTATCACCATACTCAAGACAAAAACGTATTTATTTACTCTTTTTATCCAGCATAAGGCTACATGCACCCCAGGTGGGCATATGCTTGAGAGAGTACAAATAATATAAATTAATAAAATAATAAAATTCCCCAATCTAATGTTAAAACACATATAGCATAAACAAGTGAAAATCACCACAAAAACACTACATAATTGGTATTGCTTTGTCCGTAACAACTCATACAATAAAATAAAATATTTGCTGAACCTGTACTTTGAACACTGGGAAAACAAATTAATGAAACTATGCAAAAACTTGTCCCACAAAAGAACAAGCCCTAAAACAAAAAAAAATGGGATGGTTTGTCGAGGTTTTCTAATTGAAGGACTTTCAAAACCACTATGTAAATTAATTGCTTCCTAATATTGAATACAGAAATTTCCTTGAAAATTCTGAAGATTACGGTTTTAATTTGTAAACTTTCTAACATCCTTAAAATAAAATGACATGGAAAAAATGATGCCAGAATAAAGCAGACATATGGTAAATTATAGTTACTTATTTGGATGGTAAGACCAAATTTCCAATTCTTTCATAAATAAACACAAAACTTATCCACACACAAAAATGCCACACTAATGTGAATAACAACATGAAAAAAACACGAAAAAACAATCTAAAATTTATGTCTGTAAGTTAAAGTGTTCTAAAGTTATTACACATGACACATGGCAGATTTCAAAAAATGGGCTTGGTCCACAAGGTGAAAATAAGGTTTGTCCTTAAAGGGATTCCAATGACCTCTAATATGTTAATTTAAAAATTCCTTTTTTTGAGCATCCTTTTAATGCCACTCCTTCTTAAAAATGTCTTTAACATTGCCTGGCTCCTTGCCAAGTGTGTGATGAGTCTGGGGGAGGGAGATTTCAAATGGCATACGTCATCTTCTCTGCAATGCCTTCTCCCTCCTCCTCCCTCATTGCCCTTCCCTCTCTTAGCCTCTTCTCTGCTACCTCTCCACTGCTTACATCCGCTCACTGTCCCAATCAATTCTAATTTGAACAGCCCCCCGGTTCTAATATGCATACTTTGGCCAAAAACAATGCCTGCATACCAGTAAATGTTATCTGCCAAACACTTGCCACATTTCTCATTTGTCAAGAAAGTTGTATTACTAAACTGGAAATGTACCAAAAAGGCTTGGCTCTGTAAAGTCAAAAGCTTTACAAGAAGAGGTTCCCCAGGTAAATTAACTAGAATCTGAGAAATACGCCTATACCAGTACGCCAATGTATATAGATTATCATTGCGCTTAGGCTGGCTAAGGTATTGCATTTGTATTGCAGTATACACTCACCGGCCACTTTATTAGGTACACCTGTCCAACTGCTCGTTAACACTTAATTTCTAATCAGCCAATCACATGGAGGCAACTCAGCGAATTTAGGCATGTAGACATGGTCAAGACAATCTCCTGCAGTTCAAACCGAGCATCAGTATGGGGAAGAAAGGTGATTTGAGTGCCTTTGAACGTGGCATGGTTGTTGGTGCCAGAAGGGCTGGTCTGAGTATTTCAGAAACTGCTGATCTACTGGGATTTTCACGCACAACCATCTCCAGGGTTTTACAGAGAATGGTCCGAAAAAGAAAAAACATCCAGTGAGCGGCAGTTCTGTGGGCGGAAATGCCTTGTTGATGCCAGAGGTCAGAAGAGAATGGGCAGACTGGTTTGAGCTGATAGAAAGGCAACAGTGACTCAAATCGCCACCCGTTACAACCAAGGTAGGCAGAAAAGCATCTCTGAACGCACAGTACGCCGAACTTTGAGGCAGATGGGCTACAGCAGAAGAAGACCACACCGGGTGCCACTCCTTTCAGCTAAGAACAGGAAACTGAGGCTACAATTTGCACAAGCTCATCGAAATTGGACAGTAGAAGATTGGAAAAAACGTTGCCCGGTCTGATGAGTCTCGATTTCTACTGCGACATTCGGATGGTAGGGTCAGAATTTGGTGTCAACAACATGAGAGCAAGGATCCATCCTGCCTTGTATCAACGGTTCAGGCTGGTGGTGGTGGTGTCATGGTGTGGGGAATATTTTCTTGGCACTCTTTGGGCCCCTTGGTGCCAATTGAGCATCGTTGCAACGCCACAGCCTACCTGAGTATTGTTGCTGACCATGTCCATCCCTTTATGACCACAATGTACCCAACATCTGATGGCTACTTTCAGCAGGATAATGCGCCATGTCATAAAGCTGGAATCATCTCAGACTGGTTTCTTGAACATGACAATGAGTTCACTGTACTCAAATGGCCTCCACAGTCACCAAAAAAATGTAAAATATTTTCACATTCATTCTGATAAATACAGTATAAAAATTATTAAAAGGTAATATTTGCACCAACATGATACCGGTAAAACGTAAAGCTTGCTCCGCAAAAAAAAAAAAAAACAGCCCTAAAATATCTTCGTAACCAATAAAAAAATTAAAAAGGTTATGCCTCTTAGAACATGGAGATGCAAAAACGAGCGAATTTCTCAACAAATGAGTTCTCTATTCTGCAAAACAAGTCCATTATAAAAAAAAGCTATATAAATGGCATGTTGCCGTAATCGTGGTGACACTTAGAATAAAGATAGCATATTTTTTTTATGGTATAATGAACTTAAAAAACATTAAAAAAAAACTTAAACCAGAATTAATGATTTTCTTATCCCCACCAAAAAAGAGTTAAAAGATCTCATCAATTTGCTATTGAACCAACCAAAATAATGTACATGAAAAATGGATCTGATCCCGGAAAAAATAAGCCCCAATATATTTACATTACAAAGAAAAATAAACATTTTATAGCCTGTTAAATGTGACAATACAATTGGTGCCCATACAGCAGTTTACCAACACATATGGGGTGTTGTTATTCTCGGACGAAATTGGATATCAAACTTTGTGGAGCTTTTCATCATTTAAGCAATAGGACATTTTTGGGCCAGAATAAATGTATTGTCCCAAAAAATTATAAATTGTAGATTCCATTTTTTTTAACCCCTGTCAAATACCAAAAGGGTTAACAAACTTCTTAAAGTTGGTTTTTCATAAATTAAGTGGTGTTTCTATAATGGGATAATTTACATGGTTTTACAATTATTTAGTTCTCTCAAAGTCACTTAAAACTGAGCAGTTCCCTCTAAATTTAGGTTTTGGCAATTTTCATAGAAATGTGAAAAATTGCACGCCAAATTCTAAGCCCCATAACCTTCTAGAAAAGAGAGGATGCAGAAAAAACCATGCCGGGAAATGTTATTTCTGAAGTTATTTGGGTGCTATGACTATTTGCCTAAAAAGCAAATAATTGAGAATTATTCAAAATTTTTGTTAAATTTACAAGTTTTTCATAACTAAACGCTACAAATTTTCAACTAATTTGAAATACCATGGGCCAAATTTACTAAAGCCTCTGCGCCAGTTTTCTGTCAGACTTTGCATGTTCTTTTATGTGCCTACTGCTTGCACATGTATTTAAGAAGTAGCAACGCCACATGAATGCCACACGCAACTCATTTGTGTTTCTGCTGCACTGTACCCGGCGCGACACAAAATTCCAGGACACAGTCGGAGCATGTGCCACATTTATCATGCAGAGTCTGACAGAAGTGTGTTGCACTCTCTGGAGCACATTTACTTACCTGTCCCTGAGCGATCCCCGAAGTGCGATCCCCAACAATAATGCACAGCTGCCCTTCTTCACTTACAGCTTGCGCTCAATATCCTGCATTTGTCGCTTCACCGATCAGGTCCGCCGAGTTCACCATATTCTTCCTGGTGTATGTAAGTGCATTATATGCGACACAATTTTAAAGTTAAATCCCCCGGTTTGTCCGAATCAGTCGGCTTGTCCGTGGGGCCGCCCCCCATCACATGAAAGCCAGCGCGATCGCGACACAATCTGAACGCATGCGGCGCAAAATGTAAATCGTCGGGAAATCTGAGGACCCTTAGTTAATGTGCCCCTCTATGTTAAAGGTACACACCCTGCTCACTCCACATGCAAACTGCACATAGGGCAGATTGCACTTATTTTGCTAAATGTGGGCCAATGTGTAACGAGAAAACAGTTATAACTACTTATAGTGGCACAAAGCAGATTTAAAAAATTGATCTTGGGCTTAAACCCCTAAAGTGGCTTGGTCCTTAAGAGGTAAATCACCCTCTATGGGTGCTAAAAATGCCCGGTCATTAACGCCTTTTCTGGCATCGTCATTCGGTGGGTAATAAAAACAGCAATTCATCCTGCACATCAAAACACCCTCCACAGCTCAGTAAACTGATTTTTAAAATAGTTTAATGTATAAGGCCAAATTCACACGACCAAGCTTGTGGCTGTACATACGTGTCCCATAGATGGCAATGGCCACACAGAGCGAAATAGTGCCACACGGTGCTCTGTACATATGTCATTTGTAGCGAACAGTGGAAGGCAAAAAATCTAAACTCATAAAGAAATGGCATAACTGCTGTATTTTTTCAGTTTCACCCAATTTTCTATCTTCCTACAGTAGTAGATTGCATGGAAAATAAATGCCCCCAATAGAGTTTTATGGGGTCACACTGTGCAATGCTTAATATTTCATAAAAGAAGAAAAAAAAGAATGCTTCTAAGAATATCATTTTTTCCAGAGGTGATTTCTTCTTAGGCAGAATATGACCGTAAAACAGGACTCTGTAAAGCACCATGTGGAATTGAAGGCACATGACTCTATGCTACAGAGGTGCAGGACATTCATAAGCCATCATAGCAGCTTTATATATAAAATGATTTCTGTAGTTTGTTCTGCTGTGCACATGTTTGATTCCTATTCACCATCCATTTATAGCTAGTGGGAGAAGTAGATGCCAAAAACAGGAGCAGGGATTTCACAGTTGTAGAAGTGCTGGCCAGTTCTGAAGCTCATTTCCTGGAGTGTCGCTTACAGAAAGTGTTCCACAGCAGCGTGTTTCCTTCCTCTCTCTGTATATTGAAGTTGCAATAAAGTGTATCCTTTTGGCATTAAGATCTTCTTTTTTTTCAGCAGTTTTATTTTTGTTTTCTTTAATAATTGAAGATTAGCCCAATATGTTTTATGAACATGCGCCCGGAAACATTAGATTTCAGGCTGATTGCGATTTCTAAATAAATCAGACTTGGCAGAGCAGAAAAGTAATGTTATGTTAGTAATGAAACTTTCAGAGTATTGTAGTGTTTGCTGGATATTTTCTACATCTATAGTATTTGCAGCTTTTGATAATAGGATAGTTACAACTGCTTCATAGGGCCATGTCCTGCAAAGTGTGGACACAATGGTGACATTGGTGACAAATGTGAAGAAATTTACAAACCAGCGCAGTGCAAACACACAATCCATTATTTACAGTGAATGGCCAAATTCATGAAGACTGTTCTACAAGTCATTGTTGCCAAACTAATCCTGTGAACAGTAAATTTAAAGAAGAAATAACCAATACATTTCTGTAATACAGTTTTCATATGTGTTGCCCATAAAGCAATATGGGAAATCTACCACTTGAATTAAGTTGATTAGAAGCAAGTACACTTACATGTCGCTGTTATGATCCTAAAACAGGATCTTTTCTTCGTTAGCTGTGAAAATCCGTTGATCTGGAGTAAAATTGCTATCTAAAATATGTAAATGAGCGCCTATGTAATATGTAATTGGGCGCCTATGTGAACATCATCCGAGGCACACAACGCTCCCTCAGCTTAAATTATTCATGCCTCTTGCTGGCGCTTATTATTCTGCCGAAGACCAGGTGACATCAGAGAGGAGGGGGGGAGGAATAGTGATAGCAAGAAGCTTAAATACAAGTTGAGGGAGCGCTGAGTAGCTTGGATGACGTTTACAGGAGCACCTAAGCCTCATTTACATATTTTTATATAATATATATTTTCTCCAGATTGATGGATTTTCAGCATCAGTGAAGATAAGATCCTGTTTCAGGATCATAGCATGTAAGTGTGCTTGATTCTACACACTAATTCAAATAGTAGATTTCCTTTAAATATTGGTTTATGGGCTACACCTATGAAAACTGTATTACAGAAATGATATAATCCCCCTTTGAAAACAAACAGAATGATGCTTATTATGTGCTGCTCATTCTTTTTTTTTCCAAAAGTTATGGCATTTTCTGTTCTGAAAGTGTTTGACAAAAGAGGTGAAGTGGGCGGAGACTAATGTCATTCTATGCCCTCATTCTGAGGCCAGTTAACTTGCCCACAGATTCCATGATGCCTTCTGTTCTCTCTCAAAGTAATTTAGCATTAAATCTATTTAATTTCCCACATGTAAATCCACTGAACACTGCACATACAGAATGTATATGGTGACTAGCCTGGCAGCTTCCATCCCATGGAGGAGCAGGGTACATGTAAAAAGTGGTAGAAATCATAAGTACATGAAGTGTATAGCTTGTGCTGTGTGAGCACTAAGGGTTAATAGCTTATCTGCACAGAGCTGATACTGCCGATGACAAGGTGGAGAAAGTGAGCAGCAAGAAGAGCAGAGACAGACAGAGAAACTTCTGTAGAATCACAGACTGGGATGGACTGGGAAGATCTTGTACCTCACTATTCTGTGCAGGAGACATCTGTATCCACTGTTATGTACACATCCAGCCCTGCTACATTCACTGATACCTGACCACCTCTGTGAGTAGGGAGCAGCAGCTCCTTCTCTTCCATGAAACCGACAGAGAAATAAAGTGTAAACAAAGTACCCATTCACAGGGCTTAGCAGCACATGGAGAGGAACCAGTCATTGCAGAACTGAGGTAATCTGAGGGGGATAGTAAAGAAACTACAGGATATAGGTAACAAAGATAATGGGCAAAGCTGTTTTACATCCCAAGAGCTATTGATTTGTGGGAATAAAAACCTTTACAGTTAGTCTTTAAACTTTGAATTTTATTTTATTGCAGAAGTGAATAGTACAGGTGACAATAGTTAACTTTGAAATTTACTGAAGAAAAAAGTACAGGAGGCTTTATTTCCATATCTAGAGAATATTTCACTTGATAATTCAGCTCTGTTAGCAGATCAGAGTTAAAGGGCTTCTCCATGAATTCTGGAACACCCAGGGCTGCAAAACTCTTTTTGGCCCCTCTGGTCCAGTTGTAAGTGGAGTCACAGGACCTTTTTCAGACAATCAATGGAGCAGGGTAAGGACACTTTTTTTTTTTTGGACCCCTGCCTGTCCAAGTGTTTTCCAGAATTCCAGGAAACAACCTATGTGTCTTTAAGAACTTTATTAGTTTCTTATCTCTCAGTTGTCAGTAAAGAATGGGGCATGCAGTATATTTGAATTGCACATATTGTTAAACGCAGGAAGAAGGGCAAGGATAAAATATTGACACAGGAACTTTTTTCTAAATAAAGAAATATTACTGATATCTTCGGCACTATTAATTAATGCAATGTGGTCAAAAAGTTTGTTACACTTTTCAGCTTATTCTTTTCTGATATAATATCGGTCTCAATTTTTAATTGTATTCATAGCCTCTGTTTGTATTCAATAGGTAATTTTTATTTTTTTATTTCCATAGGCTAATAATCTGTATAGGTTAAGTATTGGACCCACAGGTGCTCAGCTCATTATAGTAATGAGCCCTCTAAGTGTGTAATCATCATATGACAATGATAGATCATATTCCAATGCAAGGAAATACTGCGGCTCCTCCTATGTGTATGCTTGCATATATTGTAAATTCTGTGTATTTTTGTCCAGATTTGCTGCATGTAGATTCGATTTGTTAAATTCTCATCTTCTTTGCTGCAAATGTGTTACGCTGCGGATTTTCTGCCTGCCAATCCCAATGAAACGTAATCTGTGTTGTGGATTTTGGAAATCTACAGCATATCAATTCTTTCTGCATATTTGCACTGCAGGTTTGCATAATACCCTTTGCACCACCAAGTAGAATTGTATAGATATACTGTATAAAAACAGTGCAGGTTTAGACTCCATAGTATTATTCTGCACCAGATAAATAATGATGGATGATGTATCTGGAGTCGTCTAGAACTGTGGAGTTGTACTTTAGACCAGCTATTAGTTGGTCTTTTTTTACAACCGACTCCAAGACTGAATTTTCGGCAACCCAAGTTAGGGTACACCCTCTTTCCCACGGCCATGCCCCATTTCAGACAAGTCAGACAATGGCCTGAAAATGGTCTTCAATCCTCAATAAATGTTGCATAAGGCATTTCAGGTAGAAAGCACTCTGGCAGAGACAGGTTAATAAATTTCCCCCACTGTAATTGTGGAAACATACATGGTAGATATGCACTGGTAGACACACTAGGGATTGGTATTCTGTGATGTCCAGTAATCTTCCTCTGACTTGCTACAATATGTGTTAATCTTACTAGCACTCCACTAAATGTTTTAATCTCTGGTCTAATGGAAAAAACATAGGGGCACATTTACCTACCAGGTCCCTGCATGATCCCCGATCCGGAATGTCCGATGAGGATGAACTCTGATGCAATCCCCGCTTGAGTTCACCGGAGTTCACCATCTTCTTCCTGGTGCATGTAAGAGCTTGGCTTGCAACACAATTTCAAAGTTAAATCCTGTGTTTAGTCCGAATCAGTCGGATCGTCCAAAGGCCCCCCCCCCCCCCAATTTTGTATTGCATGAAAGCTGGTGCCAATACGCCAAATCCGATCACATGCAGCAAAATCCTCTGCGCCACATGTCCGACCAAAGTGCTGCCGCAGGACCCTTAGTAAATGAGCCCCACAATATTTATTCTAGTGCAGGCACACAATTACCAATATATACATTATCAAATGTGTCATGTGAGCAACATTTAAAAGGGAAAGGAGCAAATACAAAATAAAAATTACATGTTTAATATTGCCACCTGATTCAATTTAAAAAAAAACAGCCTTTTAGAGAGGGGGTTCTTCCTAAAAAGGAATTCTGGAGAGATTTCACTGTGTGTACGTGTGTGTGTGTGTGTGTGTGTGTATATATAATATATATATATATATATATATATATATATTATTGCATGCATACATACATGCATTTATGCATAGACACACATATAGTTACACCGCAAGCTGACATCATAGTATGTGCCGATGCGGCTGACGTCACTAAGACTGTGACGGACCAGGACCCAATATCAGAGCCGCAATGGATGCTGGGGAGCATCAGAAGGTGAGTTCACTTTTTGTTTTTTTCCTTGATTCGAGTATAAGCCGAGTTAGGGTTTTTCAGCACAATCAACTTTGTGGTTAGATGTATAAAGTCAGGGAGGTGGAGAGTTTAACAAGCTCTTCCTGCCTCCGAACACCTCCTACCATGTGATTGACATCCTCTGCCAGACTTCAGGAGATCTAATCAATGATGTCCCTGGATGTAGGACCATCAACTACAGTACAGGGGGCTTTCTAAAGCAGGAAAAGTTTGACTTCAGTGTTAAGCTGTCTGCCGCCTTGACTTCATAAAACCATTTTACATCTAATTTCAAAGTTCATTTTCTGGATGATGCCACCACATCAGGCAATGAAAGAAACAACATCTAGAAGCTGCTCAGCTGCTTGACAACATACGGCTAGTGGTTTATCACGCCAATTTCTGATGACCGGTTCCCTGGTGTCTACTTGTAACTCCTTGCACCAAAAATGACTCTACTTCTTGTAGCTGCAGCTTGTGCTTTCACCATTTAGATACCTTCCTATCTTCTGTTCCTAATCTTGTACTACTACATTACATTGCAAACATAGGTTTAAGAAATCATGGGCCCTGTACTGTAAAGATATTGTGGCCTTGCTATGGTTCTAGAGTTTTTAAATGATCTAATGTTTAGTGCCTAAAAACAGTTATTTTACAAACACTTGGGGGGACCCCTTTAAAGAAAAAGTGGTGGGGACTCTGAAGCATGCCCCGAGAGCCCATCCTATAATCCAGCCTTAGTGCTAATAAATATTAATGGTAAGTGTTTACTCCCAGACCTTTATTGTACATAGAGCTCATTTGTCTCCAAAGCGGCTAAATTACTTCTGGAAAAAAAATGAAGAGAAGTGCCCTAGATGCAACTTGACTGACGCGGACCTTGTACATATGCTGTGGAGGTGCCCAAAGTTGCATCGATACTGGATTAATATTGTGAATAAATTGCAGAGAGTATTTGGTTGCGAAATTCCATTTAGTGTTCAGACTTGTATACTAGGCACGAAAATCGGTATTGAAGGTTTAGCAAGTTGTATTCCAAGTGTACTGAAAGGACTATTGCTGGCTAGAATAGTAATTTTAAGACATTGGAAAGATAAAGAGGCGCCTAGGGTAAGGGACTGGGAGGGAAGACTTGATACTCTATTCTACGCAGAAAAATATGATGAATATGAAAAGGGTGTAAATAGAGCTGGAACGAGGGATAGATGGCTTGATAGGCCGAATGATTAACAACATAAGGAGACATAAGTAAAGAGGGTGGTAGGTCCCCTATAGCATAAACAACCATCATCATTTATGCTCTCACAAGTATACTCACAGCCATGGATCAGATAGGGGTCACCAGTCGCCAGGAGGAGGGGGTAGGGTGGGGGAAGGAAGAGGGGGAAAAAATTTATAATATTCTTCTTTTTTTCTATACATTCTTTCTTGTTATAATAAGAATATCTAACTGGGTTCTGTGTGAAAGGTAATATTATGCACAAAGTTACTGTATGTAATGTGATATCGTGCACGAAGTCAATTTGTGAAAGGTGATATTGTGTGTGGACATGGCACCTACTTTTTTATATATTGTATAATGAATGAATAATAAATAAAAAAATTAAAAAAAAAAAAAAAAAAAAAAAAAAGGTAAGTGTTTGTGCCGCAAACTCTTCATTCAGCCATGCAACAGGACATATGCTGTGTATATGTCATAAATACAGAACATGTGAATTCATCTTTGAGAGGCAAAACCAAATACTGACACACTAATGATAAGTATCTGAATGCACATACAGACAAGCCACTGGATGGTATATTAATCCACTCTTTCAGCAGCTATGTGCCCGTTATCTTCTCTTGACCTCTTCTAGGTGCTGTCAACCTTCTCTCTGTGTCCTGCTTGACAGAATATGTGTAGCTTCACTGAAGTGTGTTTGTTGTGTTCCCTTCTGGCCTTATTCGGCTGTCCATGAGGACGACTAACTTGTGGGTTCTTAGCCCATCATCATACAATAATGGTGATACATCTTTATTTTGCACTCCTAAGCTGTGAGATGGATCCAGTTTTGGACTTGAACCTTAAAGAGGACCTGCCACCCATAAATTCGGCACTAGGAGCTGCTTACTAAAGCAGGTACACCAGCAGACTTGGCCACTCCTCTGGTCCCTAAAGATAAATGAATAAGAAGAAATTGATTTTCTTTAAGTTGACAAATCGCTAGGAAACAGCGAGAGTTTGTCTTAGATTGTAGATTATAACTGCTTAATATAATGCTCCTCTAGAGGTGGTAGGATTTCAAAGCATCATGGATGCACAAAGGGTATATGGAGAGGGCTCACAGATTGGATTGGACTTTACCTTAATTGTGGTGTAGTATGGTTGTTACATTTTTATGTATAGTCACACAGTTTTACAAGGTCGCTACCAACCAATGTCTGCAGCTTTGTATGGCAACACCTGCTGTCAGATTCTCTTTCATTTATATTCGGTCCCCCATGTAAATATATACAGTGACTCATTGAAATATTTATATACAGAACTCCCCACTCCCCTGTTTTATTTAATATTGTGGTTCTTAGTTAATAAATACATTTATATACTGTGCTCCACCCAACCATTTTAATAAATAAGGTATCCTCTAGTTCTTGTAACTTATAAATTCTTATGCAGTGCTCCCATTTTATTATATACTGTGGAACCCTTTGCTACCAAAGGAATTTTATAAAAAGTGACTCACTTCCTTAACAAAGTAATTTTTATAAAGTTCCGCCCCCTTACATTTTAATATATTCTCACTCTCTAGTTCATAACGCAACTTATATACAGCACTCCTAGTAATTTCATTTACTTGCCTTTTCTCCCGTGCCTGCCTTGGTCTCTTGGCTTCTGAAACATTACTCTTCCTGTGTCAGCAAGAGCAGCACACCACTGTTATAATCAATTGCCCAACTACAACAAACATTGTTAACGTGCTTTTCTTACAGTGGACTCAAAACATAGTCCAGACTTAGGTTAAACAGTATTTTCTGAAGTCCGATGTTTACCAAGGGTTGTCATTTCTTGTATCTGTGATCACAACCTCTGCAACCGCTATAGTTAAGTGACTGTTCGAGACGGATTTCAAGGCTGCAAAAACCAGCTGGCGGAAAGGTTTAAAAAAAAGTAAAGTGATATGAACTGGCTATTCTTTTTACAAGTGATTTAACTGTATGAAAGCAGCCAAAGTCAACAGCAGAAGTAAACAGCATAAATCACAATAAAAAACACTGGCTCGAAACATTGGCTTACAGGACGGATCTTGCTCAGGAGCTAAGGCCACTATAGTTCCAAATTCACCAAATAAGACATGGCTAAAGTGTTTCCAGAGAACTAATACCAGCAATAAGTAACATTTTGGTCAGGCACTGAGGGAAAGAAGCTAAAATACAAAAAAAATATTGCTGTTATTTACAGGCGGTCCCCTACTTAAGAACACTCGACTTACATACGACCCCTAGTTACAAACGGACCTCTGGATATTGGTAATGTATTCTACTTTAATCCTAGGCTACAATGATCAGCTATAACAGTTATCAAAGGTGTCTGTAATGAAGATCTAGTGTTAATCCTGATTCTTATGACAACCCAACATTTTTAAAATCCAATTGTGATAGAGACCAAAAAAGTTCTGGCTGGGGTTACAATGATAAAATATACAGTTCCGACTTACATACAAATTCCACTTAAGAACAAACCTACAGACCCTATCTTGTATGTAACCCGGGGACTGTCAAGACTTCTGACTGATAAATATAATAGTGGAGGAAATTCCATGAGATTCAGCTGTAAAGCGAAAAAATGCTTTGATGACATATTGGAAAGTTGTAACTTTTAGGGCTCCTGCACACAAATGTACAATGAGGATGTGTGTTAGTCATTGTTTCAATGCCTAGCACAATTCCCCATGTATTTGTATGGGCTCAAACAAATGGCCCTGTATATGAGACCACTGCCCAAGACACAAATTACTGTAGAAAGCAGTTCCTATTCTTGTTTGAGTTTGCTGCTCAGGCAGTTTTTTTTATTGTTGATGTTATGTGAGTGTTCCCACTTTTTCAATTTCCAAAAAAACTTAGGATATTACCAAATAGTTGTACAACGGCTGCTCCTATTATCTGCTCTATAGCTACAGTCTTTTATTGCTCTGTCCTTTATCTCTTATAAACTATACACTGCTGCCTGATCATGGTGTGCTCTGTAAATAAAAGTATTGATTATTGCAGTGGATCATTGTCATTTAGTCAAAAAGTTTTCCTAAACGACTGTGTTGTTCCGTCACCACTTGCATTAAATGTGGCATGGGCAAAAAAGTCCAATTGTCTGTACAAACAAAGGTTAAAAAAAGGCTTTATTTTTCTTATCTGTGAAACTGCTTACTCCGCTAAGTGCTAATGTGGAAGACAACCTCTGTAATACAGCAGCCATTCTGATTCTTATGAACAATCAGACCGACAGAAATGTATAGATATTGTGGGATGTCATTATACAGTTTGTAGCCATCGTAACACATTTAGGAGCCTTAAAGCGGTTTACCAAAATAATTTATATGCTCTGTGTAAGGAAAAGTTATACAGTTTTCCTTTATACATTCTGAATCAATACCTTGCATTTTTATAGGTCTCTGCTAGACAATGCATTTATATAAGAAGCTTCATTGTCTACTTCCAGTGGCCGGTGCACAGAGCATTTACTAATGGCTCATGCACCTGTATGTCCATCATAAGACCATGCACAGGTTTCTATCCACTGGAAGTAAATATAGAAGCTTTCTAAAGCAGGGCAGCAAGCAGAGATCTAGAAAACCTCAAGGAATTGAAAGCATATTGAAAATTTGTATAACTTTTCCTTACACAAACAATATCAATCATTTGCTGAACCCCTTTAAAGGAAACCTACCATTTAGAATGGTAGGGGTAAGCTGTAAGTACCGAGCACCAGCTCAGGGTGAGCTGGTGCCGGTACTTACTTTCGTTAGTGTTATAAACCGCGGTATCGCGGTTTTAACACTTTTTAAACTTTAGAGCAAGAGAGGCTTCGGCGCTGTGTGCGCACGATCGTGCGAGCGCCTACATAGGAAATAGCGGAGATGTTGCGCGCAGCGCAGAAGCCTCTTCTACTCTAAAGTTCAAAAAGTGTTAAAACCGCGATACCGCGGTTTATAACATTAACGAAAGTAAGTACCGGCACCAGCTCACCCTGAGCTGGTGCTCGGTACTTACAGCTTACCCCTGCATTCTAAATGGTAGGTTTCCTTTAAGGTCTGTTTTTCACTGCTGATTTTTGTCTATGTGTAGCTGAAGGGTTCCTTTATGGTTAGAAAAAAAAAACCTATGTTCTCAAAAACCAAGCTCACATCTTTCCCATATGTTATCACAGTAGCAGAAAAGTTGCAAAATTTGCATAAAAAAGTTAATTAGTTTAACATGAGCCTTCCATACACTTCATTAACCTCTGTTTAATGCTTAGGTTTGAGTAAATTGGCCAGGTGTCAAAAAGCTGCATAAAACCTTAAAGACAAATGACTTCCCACAGGGACTTGCTTCTGTGAAGGGACTTTATTTAAGTTTACCATTTTCCATGCTAGTTTTCTTGCTTCAGTATTTTTATGTACAATGGCTAGAGAACCTATATGTGCCATAACATTTGAATCTAGAAAACAAAGGAAGTCAAATGTCCATATTCTCACTGCCATCAAAGAACATGAATCGGAGACTATTTAATGGGGTTTCATGCACCAAATTAGTATGACACAGTGGTTTGGGGATGTATGGAGAGGGTTGTGGACAGTTCCATATAGGTTGGATGTCTACTGAATAATGAGAAAAACTGGAAAAACATAAAAATTCAATTACCTCAATTTCTGTAAAACTCACATATAAATAACAAATTCATGAACATTACTCTTAATACAACTCAAGACTCTGAAGTTTAGAAATATTGCCAGTGTCAGAATATGGTCATGTGGAGTAATTTATTTTAAAGATGCAAATTGTTTTAAAGGTAATAAAACAAAAATGTATATATATTTTATATGACGGTGATCCTACTAACCCAAAGAGTAAACCATAAAAGCAAAGCCCATAAGAAAATGGCACATCTGTGTATATTTGGCAGTTGCACTGCATTTAGAATTTTTTCCAGCCTCCCAGTACGTTGGATGGCTTATTAATGGGGTTATCCAGGTATATAACATTTATATATGGCTGGAGGGCTTAATAAATAGTAGCCAGCATATTCTTACCTCTCCCAGCTGCCGTTCAGCTGCAGTGCCGGCCATCACTACCAGGTCTCTGTTTGTATACAGAGTCCTGACAGCCGCCTGGTACAGCTTTAGATCAAGCAGTTGCAAGTGGGCATATGGTGCCACTAGAAAGTAAAATAAATTTTACAGATACCAATCCCTCATACATCTCTTTAAAGTAAAAGACATTAAAACTCAAAAATGGAAAAAGGTGTCAGCATTAAGGGGTTAGTAGTCTAAAACCTATAGCAACAGTGCTGGATATGTGTGTACAAGCTCTAGCTGCAATGCCAATGCAATATCGGGCAGCTAGGGCAATCGCTAAATAAGTGTTGTATGGTATGCCTCTGATGATGCATCGATCGGTAGGGTCGATGCAGAAACGCGTCAGGCAGGGACATAATTGAGACAGACCTACTATATACAACCACTGATAATAGGTGTTACAACAGGAAGCTAACCTGTGCTCCTGTGATTTCTTGGTGCATGTTATCGGACTTCGGTGGGCAGATATGTGTTTGGATTGCCACCTGAAGGTGCGCCTTGAAAAGCCTGAATGACTACTTATGACTACTATTTATTTCTAGCACACTTTTAATGATATTTAGAATAAAGATATTAAAGACTTTTAAATCAGGACGTGAACCTTGTATTGCTAATACTTTTAGCTTATTTTCAGAAGTAGAAAGGTATGGATGAATGCACACAAGGCTGCCTGCACCTTAACCTCTGGCCACCTCAGAACCTAATCCCTCTTTTCCATAGGCTTACCTGCATGTTGCTATGTGCTGCAGTTTTGGCTGCTTTTTCTGCTCTCAAAAGCAATGTCCATGTCTCAAATACCCCTTTAATAGCTCCTTTAATAAAATCTATGCTATGTTGTAATACATACTGGAGTGTCTCTAAACAGTGTTCCCATACCTCTGTACCTCTACTGAACATAATATCTATAGTGATTCACACTGCACTATGTGCAGCGTGTGGGCCAGATTATTGAATACTATAATTATCTGGTGCACCATGCAAGCCGCAACCGTGCTGAAACCAGTGCACCAGTGTTTGTTTGTTTGTTTTTTTTGTTTGAGCACTCAGTTCCGTGTACTACGTTTCTGTTGAGTTGCTGTGCCTAGTCTGAATTGGCACTGGAATGCCCCATCTAGGTGCAGAATTATGGGTTGCGGCAGACACTGTGCAGCCACACCACAAAACTGCCGCAAACACACATAGCTCCCAACTGTCCCGATTTTGACGGGACTTTCCCGTTTTTCGTACCTCTGCCCCGCGTCACGGGCAGCTATGAGATTGTCACGGATTTTCCCCCCAGGTCCCGCTGTGTCACGGCGATGTGTCCGCATAGTAAGTACTTTGAAAGCCAGAACTTACAGTACAGAATGGCTTCTAAAGACATCGGGAGGGAATCTTTTTCAGAGAAGTGTCGGGTTAGCGGAGAGCAGGGACCACCTCATCAGGTTCAGATCTCTATCCATATATGGTCACTGCATCTCCTAGGGTTCCCCAGAGCAGACATGGGGCAGGGAATCCTTTTCAGAGATGTGTCGGGTTAGCGGATAGCAGGGACCACGTCATCAGCTTCAGATAACATCTGTCCATATATGGTCTCCAGGGCTTCCCCAGACACAAGCTCTTTATATAATTAAATTACATAAAGTTTTGGCCAGGCTGAGATTCAAACCTGGGACCCTCTGCACCATAGACAGGAGCTTAACTAACTGAGCTATAAGCCCAGTGATACAGAGCTGAGGATTTCTGGTAACTAAGAAGTGTTATCTGCCACTGTTACACTGTGACACAGACTTAATGCACTGATATATAGAGAGGGAACTTCTCAGAGATCATTATTGTAATTATTGAGACTATTATTATTATTATAAATTTTATTATTTTTATTATTATGGAGACGATTATTAATAATAGAAAAAATAATAATAATTATCTCAATAATAATAATAATAATCATCTCAATAATAATAATCTCCATAATAATAATAATAGTCGCAATAATTACAATAATCTCTGAGAAGATCCCTCTCTATATACCAAGGCATTAACCCCTTATGGACGCAGGGTTTTTTCGCTCATTTCTCGCTCTCCACCTTCAAAAATCCATAACTTTTTCATTTTTACGTGTACAGACCTGTGTGAGGGCTTATTTTGTGCGTAACAAATTTTACTTTCCCGTAATGTTATTTATTTTAACATGCCGTGTACTGCGAAGCTGAAAAAAATTCCAAATGTAGAAAATTTTTTTAAAAAAACGCACGTGCACGTTCTTGTGGGCTCAGTTTTTACGACTTTGACTGTGCACTCAAAATAACACCTCTACTTTATTCTTTGGTTCGGTGCGATCGCGGTGATACCAAATTTATACAGGTTTTATTGTGTTTTAATACATTTAAAAAAATTTAACAAATGTGTACAAAAAAGAAAAAAAAAATTGCCATTTTCTGAAGCTAATAACTTTTTCATACTTTGGCGCACGGAGCTTTATGAGGTGTCATTTTTGGCGAAATGAGCCGACATTTTCATTGCTACCATTTTGAGGTCTGTGCGACATATTGATCATTTTTTATTCCATTTTGTATGTGATGTAAAAGTCGCATTTCGGACATTTTGGGCGCCATTTCCCGCCTCGGAGGTCACTGCCGGCCATAACCGCTTTTATATTTTGATACCTAATATGTCTGTGATTTTTACTGTTTATTATGTTTTATATCAGTTCTAGGGAAAGGGGGGTGGTTTGAATTTTTTATATTTTATAAATTTTTTTTCTTTTTAACTTTTTTTTTCTTTTTTTTTTCACTATTTTTTTAGACCATCTAGGGTACATTAACCCTAGATGGTCAGATCGTTCCTACCATATACTGCAATACTTCTGTATTGCAATATATGGCATTTTTGCAGCTCATTCATTACAATGAGCCACTGGCTCATTGTAACGAATCTGCAGAAGCCAGATAGCTTCGGGTCAAACGAAGACCCGAGGCTACCATGGCAACCGATCGCCGCCCCCCCGATGATGTTCGGGGGCGCAGCGATCAGAATAAAGATGGCGGTGGCAACGGACCGGTTAATAGCCGTGATCGGTGCAAGCAACGACTGCGGTTATTAGCGGTGGGGGTTTGCTGCAATATGCAACAACCCCCACCCTTGTATGAAGAGGACTCAGCCAGGGAGTTAGTTACCAAAATTCTAATCCTTGATAATCACAGAGCTAATAGCTCAGTGGGTTGGGATGCTGTGTTATTATTGTTCATGGACACTGCAGGTTCTAGGTTCAAATTCCAATGAGGAAATTTTTTTTAATTTTTTAATTGAGATGATTTTTATTATTATAATATGGCTAAAATTTGGGGCGTGGCCAGGGAGTGATTGGGGGTGTGGCTTAGGGGGATCGCTACGCGTGCCGCCATTTTGTCCTCCTTCCCTTTCACAGATGTTGGGAGGTATGAACACATCATAAATACATGTAGCACTTTGCACATACTTTTCAGTGTAAACTATGACAGGCACAGCCAGTTTAATAAATGGGGCCCACTATGTGTATTCGTTTTGATGTTTAACAGAGATTAAATCTAGTAAGAAGAAAAAACTGTAGTAAAACTGTATGCAATATATTTTAAGAGTACAGAAAGCTGCATGTAATGGACAGTCTCCCAGTGAGACCATTACAGAAATGAACTGTTCTTCCTCCTTGTATTAGCCTTTAATGCTTGCAAAACTGGGTTAATTGAGATGAAAACACTTTGCTGATGTATTGCTTTCTTTCTGTCAACCCCTTCAGCTCCAAAGGGATCTCAATGGATCCATGTGCACGTTTTCATAATGCTGTTAATTGTCTGGGGAAGACTAGAGTAGGGTTCCTTGTGTTGGTATTTATCACATGATATATAGAACTAATAATTACAGAGATGTAATATAAAGATTTATTTATAATTATGCCATTTGATGAATTGTTTCAGGTTTGCTTGCATATCTGCACATGAAGGTAATGAGATAAAGCAACACGGTGTCGGTTTTTCTAAATTTCATCAAGCGATTAGGGATTTCACTGCAAAAATCTTTCTTTAGAAAACACCTAAATTTGGGGGAGATGGCACAAAGTATTAAAATGTCTAGTGTGGAGCACCAGATGTACTAAAAAGTTCCTGGAAAAATGCTACAATACTTTAATACTTATCTATGAATGTACAACCGTGCTAAAAACAATACATATTATTTTATTATAATCTTACATATCATAGGGGACATGTACAAATAAAATAAAACAAAAGCACAAATGTTTTTATATGGAACAATAGGAGTGAGGGCCCTGCTTGCAAGAGCTTACAATCCATGTGGATGAAGGGGATGACACTAGGTAAAAAGCTTATATAATGGTTCAGAAATTCTTCATAAGGGAATAGAACAAAATAAAATAATGTTGGTCACTGTTACAGGGGGTGCTTCCAGGGGCCAGAGAACATGCTTAGGTCCTGTGTTTATTAAGGGGAGGCCCTCATTACTTCTGGTGGGCTGATGCAACCCCAATCCAAGAAAGAATTCTCTGATCCAGATAACAGCAAAACCTCTAAAATCAAACCGTACGTTAACTGTAAAACAACCGTTATTTACATAGCACAATGTAAATGCCCGAAGATCTATGTTGGAAAGACAGTGCAGGAACTGAGGAGAAGGATATCCTCACACCTTAGCACTGTGCAAACGAATAAAGATACTAGACTTTCCAAATATATGAAACTGGATCACAAGGGGGACCTTGAACAATTAACGTTTTGGGTAATCAATTGTCTTAAAACTGGAATTAGAAGGGTTGATTTAGACCACAGACTTCTACAGTTGAAAGCAAAATGGATTTACCGACTGGGGACTTTGAGCCCTAGGGATCTCAATGAGGGATTCACATTTGCAGCTTTTCTGTGACCACTGCTAAATGATTATCCAAGATGTTGGCGATTGACAGTAACCTATGTTACTGATAGGAATGCATCCATCCAAATAGACACACCCATAAAAGGATAATAGGCATGTGAAACATAAGGTTTGTTAATATAGTGGCTGTGAATGTCACTAAAGTAAGACTAGCGAACAAATTTGAGCCTGTAGGGAACCAGCTTTGATGAGTAGTATAACTGGAAGACAATAAGGAGCGAGGGTATAAATCTCCATACCCTGCTCTCCGAACTGTAAGAGGGAAGATTGTTGGGTTACAGTGTATACTTGAAATTATGGTGTATACTCTGACCTTTCCTGGAATAAGAATCACTTTATGTCCAGTTGCTATCTAGAATAAAGTATTTGGCTGTATATAATATTGGCCCGTATCATAGGTACTGGCAAATTTTGAGTCCGAGGTCACGCGCAGTCTACATCCCGGAATGAATTAAGTCCATTAAGGAACAGAGTCCCTTGTCACGTGCACAACTTACCTCTAACTTGGTAAGCTGGAGTCTAAGTATATCGTCATGCGCAGTTAACATCTTGAAAGCGTGATACTGATAAAGTCTGCTGGCCTGCGCATTAAATGAACTCGGAGTCTAAGTCCTTTGCTTATGGCTGTGGTTCTGTGTGTGTTTCCCCTTTTTGGCTGTGTATCTCTTTTTGCACTTCAATAAAGAAAATATCACGTTTTTACCTACAACCGGAGTGTCCGTGGAGCTGGATTATTTGCACTTTATACATGTACAGTTAGAATACATTGAATCTTAGTTGGGTTTGTACCAGCTCCCCCCCTAATAAGAGTGGGGAAAAGAGGTGACATACCGTTACCCAGGACCTTGGGGAAAGAGACGTTGTGGTCACAATACAGACTACAGAGTTAGGCAAGCGAGTCTCTAGTGAGAAACTAGTGTTTATAGTAGGACCCAATGGCACAGCCTGACACTTGGTGTGGGATCATGCCCTAATAATTGGGACCAGGGACAAACTTTATACATCCCCTCCCTTCAGTGGGGACATGATATAGATGTATTGGTCTCTCTGAAGGAAATAAAAAAAAATTCCAACCATGGTTAAGCACTGTCAATGTATGTGCAATCACTACCGAATCTTAACACATTTCGGTCCCTCCAATAATCAAGGTATACCTACGAGTATCAACCACTGACTGTTAATTTTAAAAACGATCATGGATGGACAACTATCCATCTTTTTAAATGAGCTAATTTTAGTGGCTAATGGGTATAGACTGTCCCAATAGGACAACTCTTTTCTTTCATACCATGTATTTCTCTAACCCAGTCACAGATTGGGCCAAGTAAAAAACTCTATTATTTTTGTCTGTAACCCCAATCTACCACTTATTTTTTTGTATTATGGGTTTGGAAGATAACCCTGTGAATGACACTGCTGGTTTGCTATTTGTAACTAGTTACAAGGTTTTAGTTCTGAGCGGTGTATTAGTGTAAAAGTTTACAAGACGCACATATTAATTAAGGGATCGAATATATTTTAGGAAATTAATTCTTTCTACTTTTATTCTTATGCTAGTAAGAGCAAGCAGATAAGTTACATTATGTTGGCAATATACAACAGATAACTGTTCGCGGCCAAACTCTCTTATACATGCATGCTTAAACTGGCTGGGAAGAGGAAAATAAGCACTGCCAAACTCCTTTGATAGTGGCTCACCTCCCTGGAAACACAAGGTTTGGACAGCTTAAATTTATTGTCCTTTCTATCATCTACCTTTGCAGGAGCATCATTCACATTAAATTGTCATTTGCATGATCAGCTGAAGTACTCTATTGTACATTTAAAGGGGTTTGCCCATGAAAAAAAAATCTCAAATTTCAATCTGCTGTCAATATGTTAACACAATAAAGATAATTTTTAACCCTTTATTTTACAATTTTACTCAATTTTATTGCCGTTTTAGCTCCTATCACTCAGTGTAAAATGAAGAGTCTGGGCGGGGACTCTCTAAGCAGACACAATGGGGCACATTTACTTAGGGTCCACGAACTGCATTTCCGTCGGGTTTCCCGGCTATTTCCGTTTTGTGACGCATTTAACAGGATTTTTTGGCGCACACGCCAACTTTCATGCAACACTTTCATTTACCTTCTGAACATTGTACTAGTATCTGACACATAGAAAGAGAGATGAGACTGATCAGAGATGAGATGACGAGATCCATGAGATGCATATAACATTCTTAGCTCTGCTACATTTCAGCTACATACACACACACACACACTGTTCAATCTGATGTGCCTCCTTCCCCCTCCCCGGATAAAGAACTTATCTGCCTGTAGCTCTCCTCACAATGCGATGTGATTTGTTGTTTTCTGGCAGGAAGTAAGTGAGTGAGAGCTCAACCTGGAATGCAGGGGGGGGGACTAGAGGCAGAGAATGGCTCAGGTCCACAGCATCAGACAGAAAAGCAAGATGGCTGCCGATGCTAAAGACAGAATATACAGGGTCAGAAAACAAGGGGCAACTGAAATTGTGTACACCTGGACTGATAGAAACAAAGTTTGAATTACATCTGTGAAATGCTGTATTTTTGTTGACAGCGAATTGGAGAACGTGTGTTATTTTGCTATCCTGAGTACTGTCTTCAAGGGAATGCCCCTTTAATGTGCAGCGCGTCCTTTACAGCTGTTTATATAACTTATTTAGTTCTGTAATTGCTAAGATTTTTTTCTCATTTCTTTTTCAGATTAGCTTTATATGTGTATGAATATTTACTACATGTAGGAGCTCAGAAATCGGCACAGACTTTCCTGTCAGAGGTAAGGATTCATATTTTGTTATAGATGTTTGATGATCGGTTTTCAGTTTCAGATCAGTGGGGATTTTTTCACCACACCAAGAATGGAGCCTGATGTCCACTTCCTTTCTCTAAGTGCCCTAGGAACTGCCCCTGAAGTACTTAAAAATAGGTGCTACACAGAGAACGGAACCGGACATCCAACTTGGTTCTTTGTGTGCCATAATCAGCTTATCAGTGCGGGGCAGCGTGTCAGACTTCACTAATCTGATATTGATAATCTATCATTTAGGTAGGTGACCAATATCTTAAAGTTGGAAAGCCATTTAAGACTCCTTTATTGAAAGCCAGAAAACCATATGCAGAACAGGATTCCCTGGATTGCAGAAGAAAAATAGTTAAAGCCAGAAAAAACTTCAAAAATGTGAAGCCCAATATTGTATAAATATTTCTTAGACCCCGGGTTATGAACAAGATAGCTTCTGTAGGTTTGTTCTTAAGTAAGTCAGAACTTTATATTTTATAATTGTAACCTCAGACAGAATTGTTTTTGTTTCTGTGGCAAATGGAAAAAAGTTGTATTGTTAATCCTGGTTCCTATGACAACCCAACTCAATTGCAGACACCTTTTGATAATGGTTTCAGCTGATCTTTGTAGCCTAGAGCTAAAGTACAGTAAATTACCAACATTCAGAGGTCCGTTAGTAACTAGGGGTCGTCTGTAAGTTGGGTGTTCTTAAGTAGGGGACAGCCTATAAAGAAGACAGAGCATCAAGTTGTGTGGTTATACATTGAATTCTAATTTATTTAGTGCATATTTTGGCATGCCTTGGTGAATTATGCAATTTCTCACAACAGGTGTGGTATGTTGTGAAAATTGGTGGGTGTACCTAAATTTGCAAAAATTAAACTTTTCTGTTCTTGATAGGAATTAATTAAGACACACTGTAAGAAATATGAGGGGAGTTTTTTTTTTTTTAAACATTTTATTTGGTTTTCCAACAAGTATATACAACATGTTGTACATTACAATACATAACATAACAATAACTTTCTAGAGCACTGTTTTGATTGTTACCAATATACAGTTGTTGCAAAAACAGGTGATGCCTTGAGAGGGAGAAGCTTCTAATACCCTTGGCCTTCGTCTGAACTCACTGCTTGATAAAACTTGAACGGGAATACAATTATTGTATAAGGAGCGTCCTTACACAATATACTTTCACACCTAGTGTGTGTTATATTTGTAATGCCCCTTGAGAGCCTTTCAGGTATTCCACATTGTACCATTGGGTCGAACAAAAGGGAGAAACTAGCTGTACAATCTCCGCTCTGGTCATCTTTTCCACTTTCAGAAAAACTCCTTTGCCTGCTTCTCTTTGTGGTGTAGGGTTTCCAGCCTATCTAGACTTACCAGATCTGCGAGATAGTTGTAGTGGTATAGTTGTCTGGATCCAGTGGTTCATTGATCTTTTGCCCCACCAGATAAATGATTGAAAAGCCAGCAGTTACCAATCTACTTCTGTGTTTTTTAATAGTATTGGGATAGTCTGCAGAGGATATAACAGTCAAGGGAAATCATCTTAATCAGGTGACAATGGACTAACATGGAGAGGGGAAGCTGTTACAAGGCCCGGTAGTGGTGAAAGTGGGCAGCCCTGGCGTGTGCCTTTTTGTAGCTTGAAGGGTGGTGTGTATGCGTGTCCTTGGGGCTCCACCAGCTCTGGATGTTCTCCTGGCTGTGAGCAACACGGCACCCTATCCAGTACAGTTAGGACTTTTCTGATATTCATCACTGCTGATGAGGGAAGTTATTAAGGTAACCTGTCATATCACAACTAGTTAGGGGTGCACTGAAGTAGTCACACTACCATGCCAATGGGACATGATTCAGCTTTTACTCAGTCTGCAGCACCTCCCGATTTGTCCAGTAAACCTCACCTAATGATGCCTTCGACACTTTCCCTCCTACACCTGAAGGGTCATGAGATTCTGTACATTTGACCTATACAGTATATTGCTCTGATTCACTATCTCACAAGTCCTTTTCAGTTTTGTAGGAGACAGTTATTGACAACTTCTGCAGATATCGCTATAAATTACAGCCCAAAAGCTTAGATGTTTGTTATAAATTTGCAGCCATCCACATTAGCTGCTGTGTGTCTCCCATTTTTCTTAACGGCTTATTCATAATTTAGCTCAGAGTAGGACAGAAAGAAGCAGCACATCCAGTTATCTGAAGTGAATTGGCTCTGATTCATCTTGAAAAGAGGCTTTAATAAACAGAAATACTTGAACCTGGTCTCCTGATACATCACCAACAAAAATCAGTTCTCATGCTGAAAATTTATGGCTACTCTACACATGTTTTTTTGACAATGAATGTGGGCTGAATGCTGCAGAACTGGTGTTTAGGGGATGTTTACATCAGTGTAGAAGTTCCAATTAGAAACAACTGTTGTAAATTTCATAAAAAATGACTCACTAGAGGAAATTTTCATCCACCTAAAAAGCCAGAAACCTAATGGATTTATGGTCAATGGGCGCAATCAGGGTTAGTTTTTTCTGTAATACGAGACATCGAAC
This sequence comes from Engystomops pustulosus, assembly GCF_040894005.1. Lineage (NCBI taxonomy): Eukaryota > Metazoa > Chordata > Amphibia > Anura > Leptodactylidae > Engystomops > Engystomops pustulosus. The sequence continues at coordinate 156,684,593 of NC_092411.1, read as the reverse complement.
TTTGTAAGGATTTCACTTTTTCTGGTCTTATAAAATGACAGTCCCAAAGGATATTTAAATATAACCTTGCACAAGAAAAAATGCCATGCCAAAAAATAACCTTGCATTGCTGGAGTCCTGGGTTGAAGTCCCACCCAGGTCAATATCTGAAAACATACTCCAGTACTGCGGTTTCCTCCCACACTCCAAAACATACTGGTAAGTTGCTCAGATTGTGAGCCCCATGGGGACAGGGACCAATTTGGCATGCATTGTACAGCACTGCGTAATCTGTAGGCGCTATATAAATAATAATAATTATTATTATACTGTTTGGGGTAATAGTCAAATGGTAAAAAACCCAGTTGTGATACCATTGCAGTGTATTGTTATCTATTGCACATGGAAGAGATTAGGAGCAGACATTCAGGTCACATCCTATCCAGATGTTTAAGATCAGTGTATTAAGCTCTCGTTCTGTCCTAAATCCTCCCTGCTGCTTTTGTAGTTTATTTGTTTAAGGCGATGGAGTTATATAAACTGAATTTTAATTCTTCCAACTGCTTGCAGTTTGGAACATTCAGTGGTATATTTCAAGTGTATATTAATAAAACTGCTGGTGAATAAAGCGAAGCAAACATATTGTATGGTGGCTTATGCTACCTAGATCTATTCATAGGTCCTGTAACCTATGTCCTTCATCCTCGTGATCTATTGCTACTTTATGGCTATAATTATGGCTAAATGACGGTATAGTAAAAAAAATTGTTAAAATTATTCCGTATAGTTTTACAGCTCTATATGTTCCTTGTAGCTGTATATGCTATTTATTTATGCTATATTATGCTATTTTATCCTGCATCTAGTAATAGGACTAACATTTGCCCTAAATATTATGAGCATCACTAAAGGCTGTTACTAGAGCTAAAGCTAAATGACTGCTCCATGATAATGGAAAAAAAATAAAAGAAACATTCTAAAATCTACAATCAGAAAATAAAAACAGATTATAGGACAGTGATGAATAAAAATGAACATTAGTGCCCCAATCATTTTAGTTTTATAGCAATATATTCCACAACACTTTACAAAAATTGTCTTTACCCACTTTCCTGAATATGTATTTGGACTCCTGGAGAATACTGGAAACCTGCACAAGCATGGGGAAAGCTAGCAAACTCTATGCAGATGAGGACAGTTTCTAGGCTACTTACAATATGAGCCCCATCAAGTTAATTATAATATAACTTATTTCCCCCTTAAATTAAATATTAGGATCAATTTAATGTATGCTGCTCTATATACAGCTGCTCCATTGGTATAATAGTTCAGTATATACACACGGTGCCAAAACCAAGCTCACTTTATCACTACTATGCCAAAGTTATTAGTGTCAGAAGATGGCAATTTTTTTTTTTTTTTTGCTTTTTCGTACACTTTTTAAAATGTGTTAAAAAGCAATAAAACCTGTATAAACTTGGTA